>NC_057811.1:478424396-479024396 GCF_018294505.1 Triticum aestivum
ACAGTGAGCGGTGGCGTTGCCTCTGGATGAACAGGACCCCGTGGTGTGGTGGAGGGCTGGATGAACAGTAGACAGCGGAGGGGTGGTTGAACAGGACCCCGTGGTGTGGAGGGCTGGATGAACAGTAGACGGTGGAGGGGTGCCCGTGGAGGGCTGGTTGAACAGGACCCTGTGGTGTGGAGGGCTGGATGAATAGTAGACGGTGGAGGGGTGCCCGTGGAGGGGTGCCCGTGGAGGGGTGGTTGAACAGTAGCCGGTGGAGTAGCACGCGGTGGAGGATGGATGAACAGGAGCCCGTGGAGGCTGGAGGAGGTCGATGGTAGCCCGTGGAGGCTGGAGGAGGTCGACGGTGGAGATGAACAGTATCCCGTGGAGTCCCATTTTGCGGTACGCCACACCCCTCCCGATGAACAGGACCCCCGTTTCGACCGTAGGAGGTCCGTTTCGTCCGTTTTGCGGTACGCCACACCCCTCCCGATCAACAGGACCCCCGTTTCGACCGTAGGAGGTCCGTTTCGTCCGTTTTGCGGTACGCCACACCCCTCCCGATCAACAGGACCCCCGTTTCGACCGTAGGAGGTCCGTTCCTCCGTTTTGCGGTACGCCACACCCCTCCCGATCAACAGGACCCTGTTCCGAACGTAGGAGGTCTGTTTCCTCCGTTGTGCGGTACGCCAGGCCTCGTTTCCATCGCCTGTTCCGTCCAAGCCCTCCCGATGAACACGACCACGCATTCCGTTCCGACCCAGCCGGTTGGCTCCCACATGTTCCGTTGCCTCCCGATGAATACGACGCATTCCGTTGCCTCCCCATGAACACGACGCATTCCGTTGCCTCCCCATGAACACGACGACGACGCTGTTTCTCCATTCCGACCCAGCCATGTACACGAGCCCTGGCCGTACGTATGCGCGAGTAGGCGTTCGAGACCCCGCCCGTATGTACACATACGTGGCCGTATTTTCTTTCTTGCACCCTGGCCGCTGTACGTACGTGTACATGCTACGTGCGTGCCTCTACTATGACACGTACGCGCCTCTACTACGACACGTGCGCGCCTCTACATCCACCAGTATATATGTACGTACACGTTCGTGACCAGAATGACAACGCTACGTATGCTTCGACCAGGTGGGTCCCGACTGTCAGGCACTTCCTTGCCTGCGAAGATGTAGCTGGTGGGTCCCAGCAGTCAGGGGGGCGAATCATTTTTTTTGCCCGGACACACTTCCTTGTGTGCGAAGATGTAGCTGGTGGGTCCCAGCAGTCAGGGGCAAATGTTTTTTTCACGAAATACGGTGGCCCGTCCGGTGGGTCCCCGCTGTCAGGTGGAGGAATAATTATTTTGCACGTAATAAGGAGGCACTTCCTTGCTGCGGCCGTGGACCCAGTTGTCAGCCTCTCCACGTATAGTCCACGTCCGATGGAAGCCGTTCCTTGACCACGTTGACCACGCCGCGCCGAGAGCACCAGGGCGGTGGACGATGGCGAGGCCTAGGAAGGGGACGACGTGGAGCCGGGGAAGATGCGGCAGTGGATGCCCACGCGTAGAGGAGTACGAGGGTTCACTGGTTCGCTGCGGTGTGAGGCTGCCGTCGCCGCAGAATAACAGGGGGTGTGGGTGAGTAGAGGGATGGCCTGGCCAGTGGTGGGAGTAGTAGGGGGCGGTGAGGCCTCCACCGCATCGCAGCCAGCCACGGGAGGCAGGAGCACGAGGCACGACCGGCGCTGGTTTGGGCGGCTGGAGCAAGAAGACCAGAGGTTGAAAAAGCACTATGGCCGTTGGATGGACATCGTACAGTCACTGGAGCTAGAATCGTGCATATTGACTAAGTTGAAAAAGCCCTCCATCCCCGTCAACTTAGTAGGCCCACAAGTCAGCCTGCCACTATACTGGGTCCCAGCTAACAGGGGGAGTATTCATTTTTTTTGTGCGTAATAAGGAGGCACTTCCTTGCGTGCGAAGATATAGCTGGTGGGTCCGAGCTGTCAGCGGCGGTAACGTTTTTTTCGCGAAATATAGAGGCCCTTTCGGTGGGTCCCTGATGTCAGGTGGAGGAATCATTATTTTGCGCGTAATAAGGAGGCATTTCCTTGCGTGCGGCCGTGGACCCAGCTGTCGGTCTCTCCACGTACAGTCCACTTCAGATGCATGTCGGTCGTTGACCACATTGACCAGGCCGCGCCGAGAGCACCAGGGCGGTGGACGACGGTGAGGCCTAGGAAGGGAACGACACGGAGGCAGGGAAGACTCGGCAGTTGTTTCCCACGCGGAGGGGAGTACGACTGTACGAGGGTTTACTGGTTCGTCTACCGTCGCCGGAGAATAACAGCAGGTGTGGGTGAGTAGAGGGATGGCTAGGCCAGTGATGGGAGTACGATGGGGCGGTGAGGAGGGAGCAGGCAGTCCCGCCGGCGCTTGTTTGAGCGGCTGGAGCAGGAAGAGCAGAGATTGAAGAAGCACGATGGCCGTTCGATGGACATCCAATAGTCACTGCTTGTGCGTCAACCTTTTTTTAGGAAAGCCTCAAATCTGTGAAAAACAGCATACAACCCATCTGCCATTATTTCTAATAATTTACAGCCCATTTGCTAATTCTTAAGATTTTTTGGAGCCCATATTCTTTTTGTTAGCATTACATCATATATTGTGGCCACGGTTAAAAATTATACGAATTTTTGCATATTTCGGTGCGGTCCGAACTGTTTTTAATCCCAAATTTCGAACTCACATTCAAACTGATTTTAAAAATAATGTATATCAATATAAAATCCAACAAATTCTCCACGCATAAAAATTAATGTAATTTAAAATCTCGAAATGAAAAAAGATATTTGAAACTAATTGCCGGTTTGATGTGTTTTAAAAATGTACATCCCATTTCTCATTACTGATAGGCCATTTTCTCGGCCGAGCCCGAATGAAGCTCTCCTCGTCTTGAAAGATTTGCAGCCCAACAGGCCTGACAAAGCGACTTACTTGGCAAAATCACAAAAAAAACTGGGCTGTGCCGGTGGACTCCAGCTGTCAGCCTCTCCACGTACAATACTCTTCCGATGGAAGTCGGTCGTTGACACATTGACCCGGCCGTGCCAAGAGCACCAAAGCGGTGGACGACGGCGATGCCTAGGAAGGGGACGACGCGGAGCCGGGGAAGACGCGGCAGTGGGTGCCCACGCGGAGAGGAGTAACGAGGGTTCACTGGTTCGACTGCGGCGTGAGGACTGCCGTCGCCGCAGAATACAGGGGGGTGGGTGGGTGAGTAGAGGGATACCTGGGCCAGCCGGTGGGAGTAGTAGGGGGCGGTGAGGCCTCCGCGGCATCACAACCGGCCACGAGAGGCAGGAGCACGCGGCACGACCGGCGCTGCTTTGGGTGGCTGGAGCAAGAAGACCAGAGGTTGAAGAAGCACTATGGCCGTTGGATGGACATCGTACGGTCACTGGAGCTAGAATCGTTCATATTGACTAAGTTGACAAAGCCCTCCATCCTCGTCAACTTAGTAGGCCCACAAGTCAGCCACCCACTATGGTGGGTCCTAGCTAGCAGGGGGTATTCATTTTTTGGTCTGTAATAAGGAGGCATAGAAGATATAGAAGATACTGCCATGCCAGCTGTTTCTTATTGGTAAGCTTGCTTTTCGTCGAATGTCTCTAAAGAGTGATGGTGAGTCGAGTAGCATGAATTGTCTATCCAAGGGGTACTTGCGTGCAAAGATATAGCTGGTGGGTCCGACCTGTCAGCGGGGGGAACGTTTTTTTCGTGAAATACAGAAGCCCTTCCCACGTACAGTGCACGTACAGTGCGTAATAAGGAGGAACTTTCCTTGCGTGCGACCATGGACCTCGTGGGTCCCAGTCGTCAGGCTCTCCACGTACAGTCCTCTTCCGATGACTCTCGTATGTTGACCACGCCGCGCCGAGCGCACCGAGGCGGTGGACGACGGCGAGGCCCCAGACTGGAATGACCCGGAGACGGGGAAGACGCGGCAGTGGAGTCGCAGATGGGGAAGACGCGGCAGTGGAGTCGCAGACGGAGAGGAGTGGGAAACTTGACTGGTTCGGGTGCGCGGTGGGCCTACACTCGGCAGAGAATAACAGGAGGTGCGGAGTGGAGGGATGGCCTGGCCGTCGGCGGGGTAGCGTTTCGCTGAGGAGCGCAAAACAACGCCGCTGGACGCCGAAGGCTGGAGCAGGCGGTTCCGGCAGCGCTGGGGGAAGAAGACGAGAGATTGAAGAAGAATGTCGGCCGTTGGATATAAATCCAACGCCTTCTTAGGCTTCGACCTACTGGCCCACATGTTAGCCAGTCCATTTATTTTTTTAGTCCATTTGGTGGGCTGGGTGAAACAATGATGTAGCATCTATGCAACCCGTTTAAATCCCATTTGCATTTTTCTCGAAATCCGCGGACTTGCTGGGCTGGGTGAAAATATCATGTTGGGCTAGACGGAGAAATGTTATAAAAACATAAACACATGATTGCACGTCAGTAAAATCTTTGCAAGCTTATGTACGCAGTCACTAGGAGTTAACTTGCCAAGTTATATATAAACAATTATTATTATTATTTTGTAAGAACTTTCAACTTATGAAATAAAATATCATTTTAATTTGATGAGTTAATAGTACGTGGGGTATTATTATTTTTTAGGCTAGACGTGGGACAATTGAGTTGGTTCTAGGGGAAAGTACTGGGAGAAAACTCAGTTTACATCGAAAAAGAAAGTGGGAGAAACTTCAGAGACCTGCTGGGTCCACCTAAGGAGGGGAATATGTTGGGAGGAAGGAGATTCAAAGCACGGAAGCCGAGTGAACTAGTTTTTTTATGGACAAGTGAACTAGTTTACATACATAAGCAAATAGCCACTAAAAAAGCAATCAGGTTAATGGGTTCTTAAAAGGAATATTTTGGACAAAACAGATAATTACGACACATAGGCTAATGCATGAAACACTCAGATGATGAATGTGCTTATAAACAGATAAAGTACAACATCTAGACCTTCCTGGCACGCTTGATCATGACGCTGCGGCTGTCCGTGTACTCGTCGGTTACGGGAAGCAGACACGCCCTCATGTCCAAGATCTGCCTGTACATGTCGTAGCATGCGTATGCGTCCTTGGCCGTGTAGGTTATGTAGGCTAGATTCAGAGGTACCTCCCACGTGTTCAGGTCGTCTTCTTTCATGTTGGCGTATCAGGGGTCGGTGATGGTCTCAGCGAGGTCAACCACGGAGTCCTTCTCCTGCCTCTTGCTGATGATCTTGTATTGCTTCTGGATGTCGACAAGCTTGTTGCACCAGATGGCCGAATCGTTGCGTTCTTCCTTCTCTCCACCATAGCGAAGGTGCAGTCGGTGTTGCCGATGAAACAGGCGAATGCTCCAGAACCTGGTGCAGCCATAGGACTGAGGCGAGGCAGAGCTTCACCGAGTCTGTATCGTTGGTGTACATCACATTCAACTTGGTGCAGCCATAGGACTGAACGGCGAACTCAAAGGGGAACTCCTTGCTGAAGTCCATATCCAGCAGGCTCACCCCTCGGATCGCCATTGGAGTCTCTTCGAGTGAACGAGTGTGTAGGCGGCGGCAGCAGTTCATTTTTCAGCTCTTGGGGAACTGGATTCAACAGTAAGCTGAGTGTGTACAGGCGACAACAGTTACTACCCCTCCCTCGTCCGCTGCACGCCCGACAGAAGATGCACCCTCGACCACATGTCGGTTCACGAGCGGGTCTGTATTGGTACTGTAATAACAGGAGTTAGTGGTCACTTTACTTAAATTTAATTAGCTTTAATAGAAATTTATACTTAAAACAAGCAATGCATTCGCTCGTTCTATCAGTGCCACATGATCAACATGCACAACAATTAGAATTATTATTCTCAGGACGCACACGATCAGCACATTTGTCGCACTTTCACAAAGATAATACTACCAAGTTTGAACTGTTTGTTATGGTTGTTGTCCTCTGCATCATCATGCCGTGTTTCCCAGCTTGCAAGATTCAGAACCAACAAATAAGATCCAAATAATAAGTACAACAAAGATGCCTACACATCTCATTGATTCCCAGCTTGCAAGATTCAGAACCAACAAATAAGATCCAAATAATAAGTACAACAAAGATGCCTACACATCTCATTGATTCCCAGCTTGCAAGATTCAGAACCAACAAATAAGATTCAAATAATAAGTACAACAAAGATGCCTACACATCTCACTGATTCCCAGCTTGCAAGATCCAGAACCAACCCATTAGAGCCTTTTGATAAAGTGAATATCGGGATTAAATCCATCTTGGCTAGCCATGTCATACAATCGAAGAACTTGGCGAATGCTCTTGACCGTCACAACATATGTAGTTGAGTATTCCTGTTTGCACAACGCAGATAATAAAGAGCATGATTACTATAATACTGGCACTAGTGGAAGTCAACCTGCAGCTCCAATCGATGATTTAATTCATGCCACTTTTTCTGCAGTTCACCTGAAATGAAGCAAAGATTGCATCATTCAGCTACGGCTCATCTTGCAAAGGCTAATAAAATGTTGCACGAGATTACCAGCAGAATTTGACAGAGATTTTGGAAACTCCAATCACCATTTTGTGCAGTTCCACCAAAATTGAGAGATGTTGCGGTGTTGCCCATGTAACATTTTAGTTGAACTGCACAAGACACTCATTCCAAAAAAGTGTTTTGTGCAGTTCACCAAAAGGTCACAATAGCAACAGGGTGAAATGGATATCCCTATCTGCACAAAAAGATAGAAAGTAAACAGTTGCTGGTCAATAAGAATATACGAAACATATACAAAATGAAAAGAAGCATCTTAATTATGTTCATGGCAATCACGCAAGGACAGTAGAAATCTTAAAACGTCAGCAATGCTTCATGTTACCAGAAGCATTACGATCAACAATGAGATTCCTCAAATATGGGATTACTTTAATGGTGGCATTGCTTGTTTACCAGACACAGTAAATCAACATCAGCTAAAGAGTTGGTTTTAGGGCATGGGACCGTGGGGACACCAGGACACTCAGCAGCGTAAAGGAGCAACTTACTTATCATACTGGGGAAAACAACGGGAGTGCCATTTGTAACACAGTTTAATTGCATCTTATCACTGGAGGCATTAGATTAACAATAACACTGGTTAGACATGTCCCTAAGGTAACACTGTGATCGCTTCATTTTACGTGCGCCCTTACATTAACAACAACAAAAGGTTGGTATAAGGACATGCGACAGTGGACGCATTAGCACAATGTACCTACAAGGAGGCATAAAGTGGTGATGCCGAGTTTGTTCATGCTATGTGAGGGCAGCAAACCTAATCCTGGAGACCTTGTACTATGAGAGGGCAGCAAATCTAATCCTGGAGACCTTTTACTATGTGAGGGCAGAAAATCTAATCCTGGAGACCTTTTACTATGTGAGGGCAGCAAATCTAATCCTGGAGACCTTTTACTATGTGAGGGCAGCAAATCTAACCCCGAGACCTTTTACTATGTGAGGGCAGCAAATCTAATCCTGAGACCTTTTACTATGTGAGGGCAGCAAATCTAATCCTGGAGACCTTTTACTATGTGATGGCAGCAAATCTAATCCTCGACATACTCTGTTGACTTGTCCACCAGCCGCCACTTTCTATCCTTTTTTCAACCAATAATAGATCTGTTCCTTATCCAGTTTGTACTGCGTTTTCCCATTATTTCCCTTTTCAACCAAGAGACCGGTTGGGTATCCGGTCTCTACTACTTTCACCATATTATTTCCTCTTTGAATCAAGTCCTAGATTCATGCTACAACTTTCCCCCTTTCTTCGTTGTTTGAACAAAGCCCTAGATTCGAATGCATGAAGCAGCTTTACCTCTAATAATACTAAAAATTTAGGTGGCTTTGGAAGAGCTGATGGGAGTAGAAAAAGATGCACATGCAGACACGTGGGGAGCTGGGGCAGTAGAGCAAGGCCGCTTTCAAAGAACTTATACCTGAGGGTCGCCGGGATGTCGGCGACGGCAGGTCGGATCTGCGGATAATACGGCAGGGAGGAAGAAGGGTCGGAGGACCTCCCGAGCCGGCGCTGTGTCGGAGAGAACGACACGGCCAGAGGATCGAGCCCCTCCGGCAGCTGTGGGTTTCCTCCCTCGGCGGCGATGACCGCGTGAACGATGCACCTTTTAGTCCTCTACACACACCGGCCGAAGGGATCCGGCCGGATCTGTGACCAGCGGTGAGCAGAGAGAAAATGTCGCTACCGCTGTCTTGTTTATATCTAGAGAGGATGAGAGAATGAAGAGAGCAACCCTAGTAAAGCAAGCGCTCAGGACCCTGCATCCATATATAGTGGAGTTATTATCTTTTTTCTCTCCACAACAAGCGTTTCAATTTGTGTACGTGGCATTAAAGAAAAGAAACTCTCTATTTAAGGTGACTACTGTACGACTCCTACTTACTACTAGTAGTACTACAGTATTGTTCACTTGTTCTCCCCGCCCCTCCATTCATTGAACAACCCCACGGGTGAATAAACATACAGTAAGTACTGTATTTATATAGAACGAACAAGCTCGAACTATTTTCGCGTAGTTAAAAGTTGAGGGCGGGGCTTTTCCCGGGTAGTACGCTCGGCAGTTTTCGGGTAGGCGGTTTGACAGAGAGGCGAGGAGGGTGAGCGAGTGGGGCTGTGCGATTTGACGGCGCGTTACTGCTAGAAAGACTTGTGATATGACCACTCACTATAGTCATGAATTACTGGCGCTCTAACCGGGGTGATGCCCCCCTTCCGTTCCGCGCTCTAATCTGGTGCATGACACGTCGACCTGGATGCTGGCTCTCCCACATGTCGGAGTAGTAAGAAGGAGCAAAGAATGATGCGGTATATACTAGTACTATACTACTCCCTCCGTTCCTAAATATAAGTCTTTGGAGAGATTTCACTATGGACCACATACGGAGAAAAATGAGTGAATCTACACATAAAATGCATCTATATACATCCGTATGTGGTCCACAGTGAAATATCTACGAAGACTTATATTTAGGAACGGAGGGAGTACTACTCAGGTCGGAGGAGTGCGAACCACGGTAGCCCAGTGAACCAGCAGTGCGAACCACGGTAGCCAAGTGAACCAGCAGTGCGAACCACAGTAGCCCAGTGAACCAGCAGTAGAAAACAATGTGGTGATATGGCCAGAAAAAACAATGTGCTACGGTCCACACTGTAGCATGTACAGTAACACTCCTCTTTGTTTGGATACCTGAGTTAGAGCTAGTTTGGGTTGAAATAGCCTCAAATTATTGAAACAAGAGGGGTTAGTTTGAGCTAGTTTGCTCTAACCCAGCTAAAAAAACTAGCCTGGTGGAGAGGTTCTAATTGGGTTAGTTATCCTCGGGCCCACTAAAAGAGAACTAAAAAAATCTCCCCTGCCCGCACCAGATCGCTCCCCCCTCTCACACGACTCCTCTCTGTTCCCCATAGGGCCGCTCGCCCTCTCTCTCCTCCGGTCGCCCTCTCCTTCCGGCCTCCGCCGCCCTACTCCGGCCGCCCTCTCCCTCCGGCCTTCGAAGGTCGCCCCGCTCCCCCTTCACCAGTCGTTTTTCTCCCCCTGTCGTTCCTTCTCTGTCTCACGGCCATATCATTGATCTTGCTTGCTCTAGCGCTAATTCTGATTTGGAAAAGTAGATCCTGATCAAACTTGGTATAGATTTGTGGTGCACGCATGGAATTGTTTGATGCTGCTTGAGGAGGTAATAAATCTTTCTAGAGGCCCAAAGATTCAGGTCACCTTTCTAGGTATTTCAATTTCAGGCTTGCATTATTTCTAGAGGCCCAAAGATTCAGTTCACCTTTCTAGGAATTTAATTTCAGGCTTGCATTATTTCTAGAGGCCCAAAGATTCAGTTCACCTTTCTAGGTATTTCAGTTTCAGGCTTGCATTATTTCTAGAGGCGCAAAGATTCAGTTCACCTTTCTAGGTATTTCACTTTCAGGCTTGCATTATTTCTAGAGGCCCAAAGATTCAGTTCACCTTTCTAGGTATTTCAGTTTCGGGCTTGCATTATTTCTAGAGGCCCAAAGATTCAGTTCACCTTTCTAGGTATTTTAGTTACAGGCTTGCATTATTTCTAGAGGCCCAAAGATTAAGTTCCCAGTCGGCGGCAAGCGGCCCTGCTACCCATGCCGGTGTCAACCTCAACTCGCAAGGGCCGGCGTCGGAGGGGTTCCCTGGGCTTGAGCTCTACAGAGCCTTCCTCCAGAGCGACGATGGCGAGCTCCTCCCTCGGTGCGTGAGGGGCTTCAGGCTCCCTCCCTATCGTGAATGACTTCCGTGATGAGTTAGCTCATTCTTTGTTTCATGAAGTGTTTGTTTATTTTGTGAAGCTTGATTGACGACTTGTATGTTTAAGTGGGATATCTCATTTGTATGGACAAAGTAAAAATTATCATGTTTTGCATGCTTGATTTGTATAGATGGTTCGTTTATGTCAATTGTGAGCGGGAGGAGGCCCACAGAAGAGCCGGCCACACCAAGAGGGTGCATGGATCCAAGGGACTTATTTTAGTCTGACTAAAAATAGTCTCTTTAAGAGGCTAAAGTTCCAAGCACCCCTGACTAAAGAGGGGCTAAAACTAGTCTTGAGACTAAATTTTTTTAGTCAGGGGTACCCCTACTAAAATGTGGATTAGTCCTCTCTCTCCTCATTTAACTCCTCTCCTTTAACACAGGCGAGTTCTGGATTGGAGGGTTTGGAGGATAATAAATGCTCTTTAACTTGATTTTAGTCTCTTTAGTATTTGGATCCAAGCATGGGTGAGGCTAGCAAGTTTTAGTCCCACTACTTTTAGTCATGGAACTAAAACGTATCCAAGCACCCTCCAAATCCGGCAGGAAATAGGGTCCAAAGTAGTCAAATGATTGAGATAGAGCATTTATTGTCAATCTAACCCTGCCATCCATACACCTCTTTGGTTTAGAGTTAGTTCAGGGTTAGAATCTAACTCTAACCTCTAATTGAGTTAGAGTTCTCCTCGTCTCGGTTCATCGCCATCATACTTTCCCCATTCATGTGTTTTCAGTATCCTGCGAATCAAAGAGGCCCTTAGACTGGTTTCAGTCCGGTCATTTTTTATAAACGTGTTATGTCCAAAATTTAATGAACGTGCTCCGGTTTCCACGTAAATAATCCGGTTTCATGTAGTAATTTATTCATTTATTTATTCTTCTGCGGGGGGTTTGCATGTAATTCGTGAGGTCTGAAATGTAAAGTACCCCGGCATATGCTCTGAGTCGTGCATGCACTACGACCCAGATGCTCTATGTCCCACATGTCGGCGAATGGGAGCACGTGGAAATAGCCTAGGAGTACATATAGGAGGATACATGCGTGAAATAATATGTACTGTGAAGCGTAGCCGCAGTTCGAAAAGAAGACCTAAAGTGATGACAGCTATAGGTCGCACGCACCCAACTAGTGGTACTAGACATACGACTAATTTTTCCCTAAAAAAAAAGAGGTGTCGGGTGGTAGGTGCGACATATGCCAACGGGTGGCTTATCATTGTGGGAGCCAGTACGACGTCGCCGGTACCTGGAAACGGGATAAGGCGAAGACATGCACGCCGGTGAATCTTACCCAGGTTCGGGGCTCTCCGTGGAGATAACACCCCTAGTCCTGCTTTGCGGGGTCTCCGCATGATCACTAGAGCAACACAAGTAGCTACAAGAGGCTCCTTGAGCTGTTTTTGCTAGAGGAAGAAGAAGGGCAAGGCTAGCTCTCCTCTTCTCTCTACGTGGTGTCCGAAACTCTAAGAGATCAACCCTTTGCATGGGTGCCCTGGGGGGTTTATATAGGCCTAACCCCAGGGGTACAATGGTAATCCGGCTGGACGTGGGTCCAGGCCGTCAGTGTCTGTATTTGCCGGCTTCTCCGCCGGCTGCTGGGGCCCGCCGACTGGTGGGTCCCGCCGGCGGGTGGTTACTGTAGCCTCGCCCCTGGTGACGAGGGCTTCGCCGAGGTAAGCATGGCTACAGTGCCGCCGTCTGGCGGGCTCTCACTATAGCCTTACCCCGTCTTGTCTTCTTAATGATGCACATACTTCGAGGGAGGGAGGTAGCCGGCTATTGGGAGCCGGCTATGCCCCAGGCTGACTGGGGGAGGCATGGCCGCCTTCGAGCATCTCTCTGGTTGAAGGGGCCCGCCGCCCGCGGGCCGTACTGGCGCCTGTCGTGGGTGGCGTCATGGTCAACATGGCAACAGTGCCGCGCCGGACGGGGGATGGCCGACCCGTACGGCGCACTGTGGCCACGCGTGCTCCGGGATTCGGGGGTAGCAGGCTGTACTGTAGCCACGCTCCGTCTCATCACCGTTAGGTGGGTGCAGTCCTTGAGGGTGCAGTCTTGGCCGGCTTCTTGGAGTCGGCCTTCTTGTGGCTGGCTTCTGGGAGTCGGTCTTCTTGTGGCCGGCTTCTTGGAGTTGGCCTTCTTGTGGCTCCCTTCGGGAGGGTTTCAGGGCCGGGCCGCCTTCCAGTAGTCGGCCTGTGAGACAGCCGGCCAGGGGGAGGCGGCCCTGTGCTTTGAGTGCTTGAAGGTTCGATCGGCTTGATAATTTCTTAAAGTGCCAGGGGAGTCGGTTAGGCTACCCGTGGCCATTTACTCCGACAGTAGTCCCCGAAGCTGGTTGGGCTTCGAGGCTGAAAGGAGGACGAGAAGCTCAATCAGCTTCCTATCTTGAGGAGCCAGCAGCTAGGAGCCAGCTTTGATCAGGTGCGCCGTCTTGGCGAGGTTTTGTAGTCTGAAGGCGGGATCCAGCTGGTGTGCATGACGGGTTGCGAGCCGGCCACCTGCCAATCATGCGCCACGTGGCAGCCTCCGGCTGGAAAAGCCTGCCAGTCCACGCGCGCGACGGGACGCCGCTGCAGGCCGGGGCCCACCACTTCCACGCCTAGGTCTAGATGTGGATCTTCTGTGGCCCAAAATGGGCCGTTCGCCTTCCAACGGCCGTTTCCGCACGCCGTTAGGGCGCAATGATCGTGGGACGTGGGGTCGTGGGCGTAGTTAATCCCACGTTCTCCCCCACGCCTCGCCTCCTTGGCTCCACCGCACGAGGCTATAAATAGGGGGAGGAGGGGGAGCGGCAGACGCTCGCACGCTCACCCTCGCTCCGCCATCTTCTTCTTCCTTCTCTCCGTTACCGCCACCCCTCGCCGCCGCGCCGTCCCTCTAGTTTTCGCACTACCCCACAGCATCGCCGCCCCAGGGCCGTGTTTTCTTCATCGCCGCGCCCTTCCTCATCAGCTTCTTGCCGTCATGCAGCACGGCGGAGACTGGGACGGCTCCACGGTCCATGCGGACCACATCGACTTCCTCCGCAAGACGTGGCGGCTGCCCGGCAGGGATTATGTGCGGGTCCGTCTCGCGCCGGAGAGGGAGATCACGCCGGCGCCGGAGGAAGGCGAGCGGGTAATCTTCCGCTCGCATTTCCTGCGCGGCCTCAGCCTGCCCGCGAGCGCCTTCTTCCGCTCTTTTCTTGAATTCTACCAGCTCCAGCCGCACCACCTCACCGCAAACACGGTGGTGCTGCTGTCCGCCTTCGTCACCCTGTGCGAGGGCTTCCTTGGCGTTCTCCCCACCCTTGAGCTCTTGGGGGAATTCTTCTAGTCCAAGCTCGGCACCCGCATGCAGGGCGTGCCGGCTCAGAGCGGCGCCTTCATCGCGATGCGGAGGCCGGCAGCCGACAACCCCTTCCCCGCCATCATGCTGATCCATTCAGTGAAGCTCTGGCAGAAATCATACTTCTACGTGAAGAACATCGCCCCGCAAGGTGACTTCGTCAACTTGCCGGCTTACGTAGCTGGCCCGCCGGCTGGGAGGCGGCCCCAGTGGTCCTATCGGGCCAAAACGTTGTCGCCGGCTACAGCCGCCGCCGTCGCCCGACTCCGAGTAATGGTCCAGTCGGAGGGCTTGACCGGGTCCGACCTGCTGACAGCCTTCGTGGAGCGCCGGTTGCTCCCGCTCCAAAGCCGCCCTCATTGGATCTGTCAAATGAGCGGCCAACTCGATCCGAGTCGGATGTGCACCAAGGAGATGCCTCACGATGAGGTAGCTCACATGGTGAACTATCTCGCGAACTGCAAGCTCCCCGCGGAGTGGCAGTTTGGCAAGGAGCCGTACTCCCGCGCCAATCCTCCGCCTATGGTAAGCCTTCTTTTTCTTCTCTTCTTTACTTTTGTCATCAAGTTTCTCTTGGCCGACTCTGACCAGTCGGTTTGTCTTGACAGACCCCCCTCCTTTGACCGGCAGCAGGGGCATCGGGGGCGGACCGCCAATTTCTCCCCGATCGGGCGGCGCATGACCTGGACGACCCCGACTTGGGGGCGGCCGCCATGGATGACAACGCCGAGGGAGGAGGCGGCAAAGCAGACGGCAAAGGAGGCGGCTCCGGGCTTGGAGCCAGCTTTGCCGACTGGCCGGATGACGACGAGTCGGAAATCGTCCCCCGCCGCCAACCGTCGTCCGATCAAGGCGCGGGCTCAACTGCCGCGCCGGCTGCCCGAGGCGGCGCACAGAAGCGCCAGGCTGCGACGGGCCTATTCGGCAGTCAGCCGAAGAAGCCTAAGGGCACGAAGGCGGCGACCAGGCGGGACGAGGCTGCCGCGAAGGCGGCCCGCTTCCGCAAGGTGGTGAAGCAGCCGCAACGTAAGTGTCAACCTTTTCGCGTATTCCTTCTTCTTTGTCGATACTCTTCTTCTGAGTCCTGGTCTTGATTCATCCGAAAGGGCTCCGCTATCTCTTGAGCGGACCGCTGCCGCCTCCGTGGTTGGATCGGCGGGAGGATCCGTGAGCACCCGCCGCGTGGACCCCCGTGCCGAGCTTCAAGCGGCGACGGAGAGGAATGCGCGGGAGGCGGAGGAGCTGAGGGCGGCCGCCGCCAAGGCGGCGCAGGAGATGGCGGAGGAGTTGGCAAAGGCGCAAGCCGACGCAGCGGCCAAGGCTCAGGCGGAGGCTACAGCCGCAGAGGCAGCGGCGGGGGCCTTGCTTGTCACCCCACTGCGCGACGTGGCGCCCGAGATCCCGGAGCCCCCGCCAGAGGAAGCCGGTGGCGACCTGCCGGGGATGGAGAGGGAGGAGGGCGACGTCGTCGTCCAGGAGAGGGAGACGGCACCGCCACCGCCGACTGGGCGGGCCAGGGCAGCCGGCCTGACGCGCCGCCCGCGCAACCGGCTGGAGGCGAGCCGGCCGCAAGGACGGACCTGGTGGCCCGGTCGCCATCGCGCGGGGAAGGAGACTTCAGCGCCGGACCCGCAGAAGGCCGCGGGCTCTGGCTCGTCGGCCCAGGATCTTGAGGCGGCCAGCGCCAGCTCGGGGTGGATGCCAGGTGGTGGGACGGCCGTTGTAAACGTGGCGGCGCAAGAAGTCCGGAACCAGCTTCAGGCCCAGGCCGCCATGCTAAGGCAGTATAACCGAGAGTTCCTCGCAACACGGACGGCCATTCGGGTAAGTCTTCCCGCTTTGTTGTTTCTTGATCTTGATTTCTCTCGTGGGGGCGCGTCAGCGCACCCACTAGGTGTAGTCCCCGAGTTCCGGGTTGGCTGCTGAGCACGCGGCTTGGAACTTCTTAGTAGACTCTGATTGCTTATCTTGCTCTTGTTCGCTTCTCTGTCCGACTTACAGGACTACCATAACCTTCGCGCGGCTGCCTTCAACTCCCAGGCTCGGGAGCTGTCCCAGAAGACCGCTGATCTAACTGAGAGCCGGAGTAAGTGCTTCATCTTTTATCTCACGTGGGGGCGCGTCAGCGCACCCACTGGGTGTTGTCCCCGAGATTCGGGCCGACTGCTGAGCAGTCGGGTCGGATCTTTCCCGGCGACTTCTTTCTTATTGCTTTTTTCTTCTTTGCCATATCTGCAGAGGCCAATGCCGACCTGAGGGAGCAGTTGGGTGGGGCCCAGACCGCCCTTCGCGCCAAGGAAACCGAGTTCAACGCCTTGGCCCAGGAGCGTGACCGCTTGGCCAAGAGGCTGGCCGACTTAGGAGGAGAGCCACAAGGCGGTGCAGGACCGTGAGGCCGCCCTCCACGCCGAGTACGAGACCGAGGCGGCGAGCTGGGCTGAGGCGAGGCAATCGCTCATCAATGGCTACGGCCAAATTGAAGACTTGGTCGACGGTAGGCCGCCTTCTTCTTCGCTCCTTCGCTTGCCGCTTGCCATTTGGTCCATTCTCTGACTTTGTGTTTTTTCTCTTTCTCTTCTTTTTGCAGAGTACTTCCTTGGTTACTCTACTGCCGCCAACCAGGTCGTCGAGGCCCACCGCGAGGCGCGAAGGCAGGCTGGTGCTAAGGTTGCGCCGAATGCTCGTCGGTCGCTTGAGGAGCAGCTTCTGGCGATCCAAGCCCGTCTCCAGCCGGCTCACTGCATGCTCCGCCGTCTTCAGCGCGTAGGGGCGCAAGTGCTGGCCGCCCTCTGGCCCGGCGAGGTGGTTCCCCGTACCCCCAGTCGGACTGTCGACTGGCTGGAGGTAGCGGTTGGCCGCTTCGAGGCCTAGAAGGCTTCTGCGGCCCGGTCAGGCGCCAGGCGGGCGCTGGAGTTCGTCAAAGCCTGGTATCCCGAGCTGAGCTTGGATCAGCTGGCCACCTGGCAGCAGGAGGCCGATGAGGAGTTGGAGGCGGTGCGGCCGGATATCATCCAGCGCGCCTCGGCAATGGCCGACTACACCGACACCAGCGCCTTTGCTCCTGAGGTGGATGATGACGACGTAGCTCAGCCGGAGGAATGGTTCGTGCTGAACCCAGCAGATGGTGAGGACTCGGCGGAGGAGATCGACTCCAGCGATGAGGGCGAAGAGGAGGAGGGAGAGGATGGTGGAGACGCCATGCCAGACGGTGAGCGACCGGCCAGCCTCAACTTGATCGTGCCTCCAGCAACGAGGCGCGTGCGAGCGCCCCGCCTGCAGCCGGCGAGGATCAAGCCGAGACTCGCCAGCCGGCCACTCCTCCAGCCGGCACTGCCGCCTCCACTGACCGGCCCGGCTCGCCTGTTGCACCCTTAGCCTGATCTGCCGCCTTTACTTTCCTGTTTTGTTACTCTTTGGACAATATTTTGTTAAATTTGCGCAGTTCCACCCACTGCGGGTGTATTCAAACTGTGTTGAGTGCCGGCCTTTCGAAGGCTTTTTGTGTAAATATAAACATGCATGTGCTCGGCTTCCGATTGTTCTTGCTTTTCATCCTTTTGGTTGTTTCCTTTGCCGCCCTCCCTTGGTCGCCGCCTTCCCAGCCGGACAGCTGCTCTGTAGTCTGTGACTGGAGAAGTGCTTGGCCGTTTGGGAGTGCAAGTACTCTAGCTTTCTTAGATTGTAGCAAGGTGAATGGAAAGCCGGCCAGCCGGCTGTTCTGACAGCCGGATGGCGGGGTGGGAGGCCGGCTTGTGTTATATAAGTTCGTTAGTCCTTAGCCGTTTTTCGTGTGGGCATCCCTTCCTGCCTTTGGCTCTTGCTAGTCGGACAGTCGGTTCTTCGAGCTGCGACTTTCAACAAGAGAGGGCTTGGGTGCCGGCACACTACTTGTCTGACTGCAGGTAGAACTTTAATATAACTCAAGGCGGCAAGTCCCCGGGCCGACTGATCGAACCCGGTGCCGGACAGAAAATCAAATGTAATAATACATTCATAGGTATGACACTCGTCATACATAGATAAAAGATGGCAGTCCCCGAGTGCTCCTCGGGGGGCCGGTTGTCTTGTACTTAATACAAAAGGTAGCGTGGTACATACTGCTTTTAACTGTAAAATCTTCGGAGGAGATTGGCGTTCCATGGTCATTCCGACTCTTTGCCGGAATCATCTCGCTTGCGTGCCTACGGCTTCTGTGCGTCGATCAGGTAGTAGGAGTCATTGCCTAGGGCCTTGCTGATGACGAAGGGGCCTTCCCAAGGGGTCGAGAGCTTGTGCTGGCCGGCTGTTCGCTGGATCAGCTGGAGCACAAGATCGCCTTCTTGGAAGGATCTTGGCTTGACCTTCCGGTTGTGGTAACGGCGCAAACCCTGCTGGTAGATGGCGGACCTGCTGAGTGCTAACAGCCGGCCCTCTTCCAGCAGGTCAACGCCGTCTTCTCGCGCTTCCTTGGCCTCCGCTTCCGTGTACATGGTGATCCGAGGCGAGTCGAACTCGATGTCAGTTGGGATGATAGCCTCGGCACCATATACAAGGAAGAAAGGGGTGAAGCCGGTTGACTTGTTCGGGGTAGTACGCAGACTCCAGAGGACAGCCGACAGCTCATCGAGCCAGCAACCGGCCGAACCCTCCAGTGGTACAACCAGCCGGGGCTTGATGCCGGAGAGGATGAGGCCGTTTGCTCGCTCGACCTGGCCGTTTCGCTGCGGGTGGGCAACGGACGCTAAGTCCAGTCGGATGCCCTGTGTCACGCAGAAACGCACCAGTGCTCCTTTGGCAAAATTCGTGGCGTTGTCGGTGATGATGCTGTGTGGCACGCCATACCGAGTGGTGATATCTGCGATGAATGTCACGGCAGTCGGCCCATTCAGCTTCTTGATTGGCTTCGCTTCAATCCACTTGGTGAATTTGTCCACGGCGACAAGCAGATGTGTCATGCCGCCGCGCGCCGTCTTGAATGGGCCCACCATATCCAATCCCCAGACGGCAAAGGGCCAGGTGAGGGGGATGGTCTTGAGTGCAGAAGCCTGCAGGTGTTGGTTGGAGCTGAAGACTTGGCACCCTTTGCAGTGTTTGACTAATTCCTTGGCGTCCTCCAAAGTAGTCGGCCAGAAGAACCCATGGCGGAAAGCTTTGGCGACAAGTGATCTTGAGGCCGCGTGGTGGCCGCATTCGCCTTGGTGGATATCCTTGAGGATTGCTATGCCCTTCTCTGGCTCGACGCAGCGCTGGAAGACTCCAGTGACACTGCGCCTCACGAGCTCTCTGTTCACTATTGTGTATGCTCCGGCTCGGCGTTGAACTTGTCTTGCCGAGATCTCGTCAGTCGGCAGCTCTCTGTTCACCAGAAAGTTGAGGATGGGCTGGGCCCATGATGGAGCTGCGACTTCTTCTATTGCCAACACGGCTACTGCGACCAGGGCGGGTGGGTTGGGTGGTGAAGAGTTGGAGTCGGCCACCGCCTGTTGTGTCGTTGTAGTCCCCGGGCCGACTGCCTCAGTCCCCGGGCCGGGTTTTGAAGTCCCCGAGCCGGGTGCGACTACGGCAGTCCCCGGGCCGCCTGTCGAAGTCCCCGAGCCGCCTGCTGGGTTCCCCAAGTCGGATCCGACTGCATCAGGGGAAGGCGGTACGAAGATGGAGTCTGATTCTGGTGACGGCTTGATAGATGGCTTGAGGAGGCGTTGGAGAGAGACGCCGGTTGGTATAGCTTGTCGGGTGGAGCCGATTCGTGCCAGGGCATCTGCTTGCTCGTTGTCGGCCCGTGGCACGTGGAGGAACTCGCACCCTTCAAAGTATCTGCTGAGTTGCTGAACGAGGAAGCGGTAGCTCGCCATGTTTGCATCCTTGGCGTCCCAGTCGCCAGATGACTGTTGGACCACCAAGTCCGAGTCACCATAGCACAGGATCCGGCGATTGCCGAGCTCTTTGGCTAGCCGGAGCCCATGTATGAGCGCCTCGTACTCGGCCACGTTGTTGGAGGCGGCAAAATGAATTTGCAATGTGTATCAGAGTTTGTCGCCCTTGGGAGAGGTGAGGACGATGCCGGCTCCCAAGCCGGTGCGCATCTTGGATCCATCGAAGTGCATCCGCCAATGGGTGGAGTCGGGAGCCGGCGGTAGGTACTGGGTCTCGGCCCAGTCGACAAGGAAGTCGGCCAATGCTTGGGACTTGATGGCGGTGCGAGGCTGGTAGTAGATCGTGTAAGGAGCCAGCGCAATGGCCCACTTAGCCACCCGGCCGGATGCATCCCGGCTGCCTATGATCTCGGCAAGCGGGCAGTGCATACGATCATGATGGGATGCTCTTGAAAGTAGGGCTTCAGCTTCTTGGCGGCGAGGTATACTCCATAGCACATCTTCTGGTAGTGCGGGTAGTTTTGCTTCGAGGTGGACAGTACTTCGCTCAAATAATATACCGGCCTCTGGACTAACTGAGCCCGGCCTTCTACTGGGCGTTGGACCATGATAACTGTACTGACCACTCGGCTAGTCGCGACAATGTAAAGGAGCATGGGCTCTTTCTCAGTCAGCGCTGCCAGGACAGGCGGTGTGGTCAGCATCTTCTTCAACTCGTGAAAAGCTTGGTCTTCTTGGTCGTTCCACTCGAAGTGAGTGGATTTCTTCATGAGTCGGTACAGGGGGAGAGCCTTCTCTCTAGCCGGCTGATGAAGCGGTTCAGGGAGGCCAGGCACCCGGTGAACTTTTGAACGTCTCGCAGTTTGGTAGGAATCTCCATTCTCTCTATGGCCTTGATCTTCACTGGGTTGCACTCGATGCCGCGTTCAGAGACCAGGAAGCCTAAAAGCTGGCCGGCTGGTACTCCGAACACGCACTTCTCAGGGTTGAGCTTGATCTGAAACCGGCGCAAGTTGTCAAATGTTTCTTTGAGGTCTTCCAGCAGAGTGCCGCGCTTCTCCGTCTTCACCACAATATCGTCTACATAGACGTGGGCATTTCTGCCGAGTTGCTTGAGGAGGCATTTCTGCATGCAACGCTGGGCACCGGCATTTCTCAAGCCGAATGTCTAGTCAGGTAGCAGAAAGCTCCGAATGGTGTGATGACGGCGGTCTTCAGGCGGTCGGCTGGATCCAACTTGATCTGGTGGTAGCCTGAGTAAGCATCCAAGAAACTCAACAGCTCGCATCCGGCTGTGGAGTCTATCACTTGATCGATTCATGGTAAGGCAAATGGATCCTTGGGGCAGGCTTTGTTGAGGCTGGTGTAATCTATACACATGCGCCATTTATTGTTTTTCTTCAACACCAGGACCGGGTTGGCAAGCCATTCTGGAAAAAACACCTCCATAATGAAGCCGGCTGCCAGGAGCCGGGCTATCTCTTCTCCCACAATCCTTCTCTTCTCTTCCGACAGTCGGCGGAGAGGTTGCTTGACTGGTTTTGCGTCTGCTCGGACGTGCAGCTTGTGCTCGGCGAAATCCTTCGGAACACCCGGCATGTCCTTTGGGGACCATGCAAAGATGTCCCGATTCTCACGGAGGAAATCGACGAGCTCGCCTTCCTATTTGCTGTCCAGGTTTGCACCAATGACAGCAAACCTCTCTGGGTTCTCCGGGTCCAGAGTTATCTTCTTCATTTCCTTGGCCGGCTGGAAGGAACCTTGAGCATCATATTCCTTGGGGTCAGGGGACAGGGCCGGCTGCTTGCCGGCCATGGCCATGACTCGGTCCAGCATCTTCTTCTCTTCAACAATCACGAGGGACTCGGCCAGCCGGCTGCTGGCTGTAGCACACTCGGAGGATTTCTTGTAGTCTCCAGCTATGGTGATGATCCCCTTCGAACTTGGCATCTTCATCTTGAGGTAGGGGTAGTGGGGCACAACCATGAACATGGCCAGGGCAGGTCGGCCAAGCAACGCGTGGTAAGGGCTCTCTAGATCCACCACTTCAAACCAGACTGCTTCTCGGCGGAAGTGATCCTTGCCTCCGAAGAGAACATCTATCTTGATCTTGCCGATTGGTGAGCAGGACAGGCTGGGTACGATGCCATGGAACACAGTCCGACTTGACATGAGATGCTTCGTCTTGATGTTCAATTTCTCCATGGTGTGGCGGTACAGTATGTTGATGCTGCTTCCGCCGTCAATCAGCACACGGGAGAAACGGGCAGCTCGCCTTTCAGTCGCTAGGGTGGCGTCCAACACCAATGCATAAGAGCCGGGAGACGGCATCACCTCTGGGTGATCGGCCCGGCTCCAGCTGATAGGCTTCTCAAACCAATGCATAAACTCGGGGTTGTTGGAGGCGACCGCGTTGACTTCTTGGTGTTGTCGGCGCCGACTGCGCCTGTCTTCAGTTTGGCTTGTAAAGATGACGTAGGCGGCGTGCTCGTCTGGGAACTCGTATTGAAAGGCTCCGACTGTTGGTCGAGTAGCCGGCTGCTGAGGGGCTGGAGGCGGCGGGCCAGCAGGTGGAGGCGGCAACAACCCCTCACCCTTGGAGATCCGTGTGAGCCAATGGCACTTCCGGGTCGTGTGGTTGGACGGCTTCGCGCCGCTGTGGAACTTGCAGGGGGCATCAAGGGTTTGCTCGTAGGAGAAAGCCAGCTGCCAAACCGGCCAGCCGCCCTTCTGCTTCTTGGGCATGGGCCGCTCTTCAGGTTGTTCGTCTTCGACTGTGGCCACCTGCCGACTGGTGGAAGGCGGCATAGGGACCTTGCGCTTGTTGTCGTTCTGGTAAGGGCTTCGGTTGGAGTCACCAGCCGGCGTCTTGGGAGCCGGAGCGAGCACCTTTCCAGATGCATCCACTCGAAGCCCGGTCTTTATTGAGGAGTCGGCCGTGGCGTACTTGTCTGCTATGATCAGCAGCTCGTCGAGGGTAGTCGGCTCGTCGCAGAGGAGCCGGTGCTTGAGGAGGGTGCCCTCTCGGCACCCGGTGGTGAAGTACTCTATGACTTGAACCTCGTGCACCCCCTCGCAGGAGTTGCGGAGCTCGGCCCAACGCGTGAGGTAGTCGCGAGTCGATTCGCTGGGCCCTTGGGCGCACAAGGAGAGCTGGAGAGGCTTGGGGGGCCGTTTGCACGTGCTGGTGAAGTTACGGATAAAGACTTCCGTGAAATCTTGCCAGCTGTTGATGCTGTAGGCTTGAGGCTGTTCAGCAAGTGCGTACCGTGCCTTGAAAAAAAACATTGCTCTGTTTTTTCATCTTTTTGGAGCGCCTGTTTTGTTTTTGTGTCTAGAGCTCCTGAGATGTCCTCTCTCTATGAAATTTTGCACGCACCTACAACATCTAAGCATCTTCGTTGATTATAGAAACAAATTATTGATGTCTTTTCAGATTTACTGTTCGTGTGGGAGCATGTGAACTCGGCATCCGAAAGCATTTTTCGCCTACTAATCTGGCTTTGAATTAACTGCG
Organism: Triticum aestivum; assembly: GCF_018294505.1. Taxonomy (NCBI): domain Eukaryota; kingdom Viridiplantae; phylum Streptophyta; class Magnoliopsida; order Poales; family Poaceae; genus Triticum; species Triticum aestivum. The sequence continues at coordinate 478,447,449 of NC_057811.1, forward strand.
GCCATGGCAATAAAAGGTATTATAAAGGAATCTATGTACTCCCTCCGGTCCTTTTTAATCTGCATATAAGAATTGTCTGAAGTCAAACTTCATAAAGTTTGACCATATTTATATGAAAAAATATCAACATCTACCATGCTAAAGTAATATAATACTCCCTCCGTTCCACAATGTAGTGCATATAATTTTTTTTAAAATTCAAACGTTATAAACTTTGACCAAGTTTGTAGAGAAAATCATATACATCTAGAATACGAAATACATGTGCTTAGATACATCACAAGACATACTTTCATATTATATACATTTGGTATTGTAGAGATAAATAGTTTTCTCTATAAACTTGGTCAAAGTTTATAAAGTTTGACTTTGTAGAAAATCTATATGCGCTACATTATGAAACGGAGGGAGTATGAAAATTGGAGTCGTGGCACATCTACTGATATTTATTTCATTTGTGAATGCTGATATTTTTTTCTATAAAGTTGGTCAAACTTTACGAGGCTTGATTTTAGACAAATCTTATATGCGAACTAAAAAGGACCGGAGGGAGTAACTGCATACATCGATGCGTGTGAAATGTGAAAAACGCGTTCTTCATTGATTCATGCTGGCAAACACATATATATCGACCCAGAAAAAAAACACATATATACCTGGTAGCAAAATGGTAAAATAATTTAGTTACCGGTATCACACTCCAAACATTGACGGAAATGGTAGGAAAATAACCTCCACTGTCCCCAAATAGATGGTGTATAAGCTGAGTCAAAAAGTCAATGATTTTTATGTTTGACCAAGCATATATATAAAAAATTAGGATAAACAATCCCAAATCAATATTAATATATCCATCGTTTGATATATTTTCATAATATATATACTCAATATTGTAGTTTTTGATAGTTTCTTCTATATATTTGGTCAAATTTAGAAATATTTGTCTTTTCAACTAAATTTATATGCCGTCTGTTTCGCGACCAAGAGAGCACCTTCTCGGAACTAAGAAAGAGGCTATCTATATTATCCTTTCCTCTCCTTGTAGCAGCAGCCCACCATCAACCTTATATGGGCCCCCATACATGGACTTTCCTGGCTAGCTACTAAAAAAAGAGCAAAGGATTCTCTCTGCAAAAAAAAACCCCAACAATGAACTAATATACTTTTTTATGAGGATATATGATTTGATTTACTGACCTAGAACCCACCAAGGCGTTGAACAAATAACATACCAAAATTTCATATGAGAACTGCGAATATAGCTATGAAATGCATATCAAGAAAAAAAATCCCAAGCAAGGTAGACAGAATCGAATCGTGGAATCGAGGATTCTACTAGATTTACTCAAATAAGATATTTTCACTAGTAGAAAAAGGGCATATTGTCCCGGTTGGTAAGGGCCTTTTGTCCCGGTTTTTGAACCGGGACTAAAGGGTCGTTACTAATGCCCTAACCCTTTAGTCCCGGTTCTTACACGAACCGGGACAGATGGGCCTCCACGTGGCCGCTGCGGCCAGCCCAGTCCGGGGGGCCTTTGGTCCCGGTTGGTGACACCAACCGGGACCAATTGGCATCCACGCGTCAGCATCTGGCTGGAGCTGAGGTTTTTGTTTTTTTAAAGGGGCTGATTTAGGGGTTTTGGGGGTTAATTTAGGTTGTTATTAGGTAGCTATTAGAGAGAAGTGTCCTCTCTTATATCTCCGTGCTTGGTTTACCAACGCTACGTACTGCTATGCCTAAACATGGCTTAGATTGAAGTGAAGGCAACATGTGGTGCATGTCGAAAGTAATACTAATCCTAAATTGATCAAGTTTGGATTGTACTACTTTCGACATGCACCACATGCATGTTGCCTTCACTTCAATCCAATCCATGTTCATTTCACCCGCTTATATATAATAACTATTCATGCGCGCATCATGCATCATCATATATAATAACAAGTCCTAATAATCATCATCATACAACTTCTACTCGTTATTAATAACCAGTCATACGATCATCATCCTCATAGTCATCGAACCAACCCTACTTAATTGTTCTTAGCACATGATCATCAGTATTAGGTAGGACCGAAATACCCTCTTTAAGGTAAAATAGCATAAAACAATATAGACCCTGACTCTCCATTATGGAGAATGGAGATCATCCTGTCTAATTCTTGCGCTTCGCTTCCTTTTGCTTCCAAGAACCTCCTTGCGACTGTCCATACATTTTTCCATTCTTTGATTTGCATGTCTCCACTTCTTTTGGAAATCCGGTATGGACAGTTGAGATTCGTAGGATGACCTGGTTGTATGTTCAAAACATCAAGCTTATCATTCTGATACATCAAATGAGGCACACAATCCTCTGGGATTATCTGTTGAAAAACATAGTAATAACTTCATAGTTAGCAATGATGTACTAGTTTTAGAAGTATGCAAAAGATGCACGGATGTTGTAATAGTAAGAAATCTTACCAGGGTATCTCCAAAGTAGTTACCGTAGTTCAACACGTGCACTAGTGGCACGTATTGACCATAATGTGGAGGAGTTTTACAATAGATATTGTAATTCTCAAGATCAGTACAAAATCCGACCAGATGAGTTTTCTCATTATAAGTTAACTCAGAGCCATTGGTGTAGTAGGTTCTGTCTACCATGTTCCGCACATTGTTTGAACAATCAAAATAAGCTGTCAATGAAAATAAGCTGTCAACTATTTTAAAATGAACAATATAAATTAGCTAATAACTATGTTTGAGAAACTCACATAGCGGTAGAATTGGAGGCGTATCAACAAGGACCCAAATGTCCATATTGTCTTGCTCGATGTCAGGATCACCAAGATCCATGGTGACAAGCATACCCTCATCAAAACCATACATCTTGCAAAATGCTTCCCAATTTTTGCAACCAAAATGGGTTACGCTCTCAGAATTATACAGATTTACTTCAAAATCTATATCATGATGGGTCCTTAGGTGAATTTTCTTTGTTTCCATACTTTCATGGTCTTCAAAACCCATCCTCTCCAAGACATAGCGTCTTGCATGGCATGGGATAAGCTAGCCGAATTGTAAAAGATGAAAAGTACACGTTGAAATAGTTGAAGTTGTGCTTAATTACGAAAAAATAACACTTGTCGTCGTTGCGTACCGTTTCAACATCGAAGGTCTCCTCCAGCTTAATACTGAAGCGCCGATCTTCGTCCAGATGAGGCCTGTCGCACTGACCTCGGTCATCGTGGCACCAGTCGCACTCCCCCGGGAGACTTTCGTCGTCCGAGTACGACATTTCCTATGTTCATAATTCAAATATTAAACGTCTACAATTAAATATATGTACTAAAAAACCTAAGTTAGATCATTATTATTCATCACGGGTTGACTATCGGTTTGTCGAGTCTTTTCTTGAAAACTCTCAGCTCACGTGGTGTATACATTCGACCGTTGGTGATGGTCGCTCCTCCATTTGTCCCCGAGTGCATTACACCAAAATGTCTAGCACACGGGAACAAAGAAGAAGCGACCCCCACGACAACAGTCGGGATTCTTCGTCCTCTCATATATATATGGTGGAACTCTCCCTCACTGATTCCTCTCTGACATTTGCGACCGTCGGTGATGGTATGGTAGCTCCTCCTTTCGTTCTCGAGTGCATTACACCAAATTGTCTAGCACACGGGAACGAAGGAGAAGCTACCCCCACGACAACAGTCGGGATTCTTCGTCCTCTCATATATGGTGGAGACTCGACAGTCTTACAGTCAACCCGAAATATCGTTTAATTATCTTTCTAAAAGAGGATTTGGCTAGTCTCACCTTGATGTCGGAGGGGGCGGTGACGGGGATGACGGCGGGGATGATGGAGGGGCCGGGGGCTCCTAGATTTCTGCGAAAACAAAAACCCTATAAGCTATCAACTAATCATATGCATACGCCTTGCATAGTGCTCTCCAATTTTAGCATTCAAAGTAGGAGTAGTTTTCCACTTTGCAATTCAATAAGCAAAATCAAATCACAAAATAAAGTAGTATTCAAATTAGGATGCATTCGATTATAAGCAAAACTACATCATCTCCATGCGTCCGTACATCGTCGAATATTATCACTAATACACCTCGAATACTATACATATAGCATCGCTAGTACAGCTAGAACAGTAGCGCCCGACGGGTATCGGCGCGGGCGGTGGACACCCAAAGGGACGGAACCATCACATGATCATAGATCCAGTGAGATCCCTGAAGAACCTGCCAGGTATAGTCGAACCTGCCCTCCAACGCAACCATGTAGCGACGGACGTGCTGGTCCTCCGCGGTGTCCGGAAGCCTCGGCACCGTCACTGGCCCATGCGACCGCCACCAAACAAGGATCGGGTCAACAACGGGCCGGCTCCTCACCAACCTACGCCCACCGGAAGGTAGCACCTCCCAAAACCAGCCCGGCGGAGCCCAGTCCCGGACATGGCCCCTCTGATGAAGCCGGCCTCCTCCGCCGAGTCGACGACGAGGATGCGGGATAGGCATCGTCGACGTCGATGCGGGATTAATTGCTTGAACTAAAAAAATAAACTAGTTCTATTAATTTTCTTGCTAAAATAAAGTAGTTCAACTAGTTCAACTACTAAGCACTTACTATAAATAAATAAAATAAAGTACTCTTACTAAAAATAAAGTACTTCTATATATAGTAAAATAAAGTAATTTTATTAAATCAACTAGTTCAACTACTAATTAAGCACTTACTATAAATAAAATAAAGTAGTACTTACTAAAATAAACTACTTCTATAGTAAAATAAAGTAGTTTTATTAAATCAACTAGTTCAACTACTAAGCACTTACTAAAAATAAACTTGTTTAACTAGTTCTATTATATTTAACTAGTTCAACACAATTTTTTTTCTAAATATGCACATATATATACATAAATTGACAAAAAACATCTAATTCAACTAATCTAAAATACATGAAAAACATCTAATTCAACTAATCTAACTAACTTTATTAAACACTTACTAGTATGTATACATGGAAAAAATACATATACAAAAAAAATGAAAAAAAAGGATTCGGGGCGGCGGCGGCTCACAGCGGGGCCGACCGGCTAGGGCGACGGCGGGGGCGGCGACGGCGTCGACGACGGCGACGGTGGGGGCGGCGGACGGCGTCGGCGTGCAGAGGATCCGGGCGGGCGTGCGGAGCAGGGCACGGGCGACGGTGTTGGAGGCGGACGGCGACGGCGTGGGCGGCGGACGGCGTCGGCGTGGGCTCCGGGGCGGGGCGACGGCGACGGCGGGGGCGGTGTACGGAGACGGCGTCGGCGTGGGCTCCGGGGCGGGGGCGACGGCGACGGCGTCCGGCAGCCTGGCGGCGTCCTCTCCGCGCGCGTCGTCGGGGGCGAACTGCAAGATGCAAAATAAAATTTTCGCAAGTGTGCCTTATATACATGAAGCTTTAGTCCCGGTTCTTGTCACGGACCGGGACAAATGCCCCTCTTTGGTCCCGATTGGTACCACCAACCGGGACCAAAGACCTCTTTTCAGCAGCCCAAAGGGCGGGAAGCAGAGGGCTTTGGTACCGGTTAGTGCCACGAACCGGGACCAAAGGTGGGCATTGGTCCCGGTTCGTGGCACCAACCGGGACCAATGTCCTGCGCCTGCCAAAGCCGCGGTGCGGTGGGATGTTTAGTCCCACCTTGCTAGCCGAGGAGCGGCATGACCTGTTTATAAGCCCTGCCCCGCCATCTCCATTGAACTCCTCTGAACTGCAGGCCTCTGGGCCTAATCTTGCACTGCTATGCCTGTGGGCCTGCTGGGCCTTCTGCGGGCCTGAATCCTGGCCCATGGATGGGTTTCTAGTCGTATTCAGGCCGTGGTGGCCCAGTCAATTTTTTATTTTTTCCCAGTTATTTTGTTTTCTTTTTTGCTTTATTTATTTTATTTTGTTTCTACTTACAACAAAATACTTATTTATTTTATTTTGTTTCTACTTACAACAGAATACTTATTTATTTTATTTTGTTTCTAATTACTTATTTATTTTACTTTATGATAATTCTTTTTGCTATTAAAGTTTGTATCAAAAAAAGTTCTTTATGAAAATTCTTTTTGCTTTTAATGATTTTGAACAGAAAATACTTCGATAATTTTAGTTGCATCAATTTTATATGATTTTAGTTTCAATAATACTAAAGGTTTCTTATAATGTTTTGAACAGAAAATACTTTGTTAATTTTAGTTTCGTAAATTTTATTAAAGTTTATTTTATTTTGTTTCTACTTATATATTTCAATAATCCTGACTTTTTGTGTGTTCAAAATGCACCATTCAAAGCCACATCATCATTTTTCAATCCTTTCTGACTTCATTTGTTATTTATCATGCATTTACTAATTATTTTGAGCTATAAGACCCTAAAATTGAAAGGCATTTCAAATGAACTCTGAAAATTAACAAAATGGTTGTCCCGGCAAAAGGTGGATGCACTTCGTGAACAAAATGGACAATCTCTTTCGAAGTATCAGGGTTTCGGACGAAAACTCATCTGTTACAAAGGGATTTCATTTTCTTGAACTTATTTGAACTCCTGACTTTTTGTATGTTCAAAATGAACCATTCAAAGCAGAGACTGATTTTGAATGGTGCATATTCAACACACAAAAAGTCTGTAAACATCGCCAACCCCAATATAGAAAAATGAGCATAGATGCGCCTATAGAGAAAATTCAACCTAAATTCATAATAAATTTCTATGAATTTCAGAGAAACTCACTATGAATTTAGGTCAAATTCCCTGTATAAGGGCATCTATTTTCATTTTGAGAGGAGCTCAACAAGGCAGAGAGGGACGGGCTTATAAACCGGTGTGAGCGCCCTTCGGTTGGCGAGGTGGGACTAAACTCTGGCCGCAACGAGGGCCAATCCTTTAGTCCTGGTTTCTGGCACAAATCGGGACTAATGGTCATGGGCCAGGGGCGAGGCGAATTGATTCCGATTCGTGCGTTGAACCGGGACCAGTGGCCCACGTGGCCCGGCCGGCCCCTTGGGCTCACGAACCGGGACTAATGCACTTCATGGGTCCCAGTTCGTGCGGAATCGGGACTAATGGGCTGGTCAGGCCCGAATGAAAGCCCTATTTTCTACTAGTGTTTGTATCCACGCCATGAATTTATATGGTTTTTATGAAGTTTCAATACTAAATATAGAGCAAAAATTCAAAGTATGTCGACCACATTCCCAAGGTTTTTCTTCTTCTTCAATACAACCGATTTCCATTACACAGTATATCATTGCGATAAGGGAACAACCTGGCCCGACTCTCTTGGTCTTAATCACACCGAAGATCTAAGCAAATGTTCTAACGATAGGTGGTGGCACCCGACATTGCACATCTTGTAGCTTCGCTCTTGTTGAAAGATGGCATGCCCTGGAGCAGAATACTCTAAATCCCTTGTGCACTTCGGAGTAAACTTCATCTATGTGATTATATCAAAGCTTGATAGTAGTATCTACACTCGCCATGCAAGGCATTGGTCATCAAGAAACTCGATGCAGTACGCATGGAGATCGCTCGATTGATCAAATCGAACATATGGCAAGGGCGAGGAAGGCAAAGCCTCAGACACAACCTAGCACGCCGACACACACACCTACTGTAAGAATCGCTCTTTTAAGTTTGACAAGATTGTACTCTAGTATGTCCCATGTCAACATATTTGCATTGTTAGACAGGTGCCTATATTTAGATAACGGTGTTGTATCCTAGTGGACTTTGATGGCTTGGTCGGTTGAATAGTGTGTGCACGTTTTAGTCCGCATGGCCGTGTCCAACGTCCGGATCACGTGCACAGGCATCATCTTCGTTGGCTCAATAGCAGCTCGGCATGGATTATTGTTGCTCTTTTTCTTCTCTTCTCTTTTTGATTTATATCCGCCTTGGCATAGCTTCGGCCTTGTTTGACTTTGCTAGTCGCTGGGTTTGATTTTTGTGTGTGTGTGACTATGCAGAGGCCAGGTGTGTGCTCTTTGTGTTTGTATCTCCTTGATAATTCATTTTTAAGCTAATAAAATCCATCCTTTATCGAAAAATCATAACGGTCCTCTGTCAGGATAGCCTAGAAAATTCTGCCAAGACATTTAGATATTTGCATGACACTGAATATATAAATATATTATACACTAAGTGGCACGCCTTAATTTGTTGGTGAATGTAATCTGTCAAATTTTCAAACTAAAATCACCATTGAAAAATAGGTCTTCATGTTAGCAGAAAAACAACATATATAATGATATCATATCATTATTTTGCACTTGCCGAAATCTCGAAGTTCACATTTGACACTTTTTAGCATTGACATAGACATATAACCATTTGGGACTATTTATTTGATACACGTAATAGCAAAACAACTTAAAAATATTATAATAAAAAGTGTACACGTAATCAAATAACATATAATTTTCGCAGAATAAATAAGTTATAAAAGTAATAAAGTTTAGTATAAATAATTGTGAATTGTTAAATACTAGAGTTGGATGTTGGTTCTACTGATTAAACAACAACGGTTTCTTTTTGTTTTGAAAGCGAACTGAAACAACTGCAATCCATTAATAATAGACCACAGTAATAATACTCAACAAAGCGTTTGCTGCTCCCAGAAACAGCCACCCTCCTTTAAAATGCTGCAGAAAATCTTAAATAAACTCATTCTCGATCCTCCTACTCTCTACAAGCCACGTCAAGTTTAGTGTAAATCATTGTGAATTGTTAGGGCATGTACAAAGGTATTGACTCAGCTGTCTATAAGAGACTCCACGTAGCTATTTTCATGACGTGGACGAGAGAGAAGGTAGAAAACGGCCTAGCCCGTCGATAAAAATACAGACGGTCTGTTACCTCGTAAATCGCTGCTTACCAACATTGAGTTTCCATTGTACGAAGGGTGCCGCTAGTACACCGTTTTCGATCACCCACGTTCTTGGCTCGTGAGGATCGTGTGCTAAATAAAGACCGCCGGTTACTACAGTTGTATAGACACCTCTAATGACAACTCTACTGTACGGGATGCATGTGTTGTCGTCTACAAGTGGGGATGCATGTGCTGTCGTCTACAAGTGATATGACAGAGCTTTACAGACAGCAGCCGTCTAAACCTTTGTACATGCCCTTAAATACTAGAGTTGGATGTCGGTTCCATTGATTAAACAACAACAGTTTCTTTTTCCTTTAAAAGCAAACAACTGAAACATCTGCAATCCATTAATAATATACCACAGTAACAATACTTAACAAAGCGTTGGTTACTCTCGGAACCGCCACCCTCCTTTAGAATGCTGCAGAAAATTTGAAAAGAACCTCATTCTCAATCCTCCTACTCCTCTCTACAAAGCACGGCACGTCAAGCATGGCACCCAAGTAATTAATCATGTCCGTCACCCTCCTCTTCTTTCTCCACCGAGCTGCCACCGCGAACCTCCGGCACGAGAACGTCATCGACCGGTGCTGGCGTGACCAAAGCAACTGGGACATCGACCGGCAGCGGCTCGCCGTGTGCTCCGTCGGCTTCGCCAGGAAGATGCAGCAGAACCGCGGCCGCGGGGTGACCGCGTACACGGTCACCGACCCAAGCGACGACCCTGTGCGGCCCAAGCCCGGCACGCTGCGGTACGACGCGACGGTGCTGCCAGGGAGGGTCTGGATCACCTTCCAGCCGGGCAACATGCACATCAGGCTGGCGCAACCGCTCTTCGTCAAGAGCTTCACCGTGATTGACGGCCGGGGCGCCGACGTGCATGTCGCGGGAGGCGCCGGCATCGTGCTCTATGAGGTGAGCAACGTGGTCATCCACGGGCTCCACGTGCACGGCGTTCGCGCGCAGCCTCCGGGGCAGGTCGTCCGGCCTGCCGGCGCCGTGCAGAACATGGACGCCAGCGACGGCGATGCCATCCGGCTGCTATCCAGCTCCAAGGTGTGGATCGACCACAACACGCTGGCACGGTGCGAGGACGGCCTCCTCGACGTGACACTCGGGTCAACGGACGTGACCGTCTCCAACAACTGGTTCCACGACCACGACAAGGTCATGCTGCTGGGCCACAACGACCAGCACGTCGCCGACCGCCGGATGCGCGTCACCGTGGCGTTCAACCGCTTCGGCCCCAACGTGAACCAGCGCATGCCGAGGATCAGGCATGGCTACGCCCATGTCGTCAACAACTTCTATGACGGGTGGAGAGAATATGCCATTGGAGGAAGCATGGGGCCGACTGTCAAGAGCCAGGGTAACCTGTTCATCGCCTCCACGCCGGATAGCGCCAATGTTGGTACCTGTTTTATTTTTTGAAAACGATTTGAGAATTGTGGCGTTTGAGTTGCTAGAGCTCGCCTTTTGATCTTGGTATATTCTTTGCAGGTTACGAGAAGGATGCCGGTCGGACATGCCGCCGGGAAGGACTGGCATTGTCACTCTAGTGGGGACTCGTTTGAGAACGGCGCCGTCTTCAAGCAGACGGGCAGTAGGGTGCGGCCGAACTACAACAGGCACCAGGCCTTCTCGGTGGTGAGCGCTGGCAAGGTGAGATCGCTGACCAAGGACGCGGGTGCTCTGAGGTGCTTCCCCGGGGCCGCGTGCTGAACGGAGAGACTAAAGACATGCAATGGAGTGTGTTCTGAGGTGCGCTTTGGTACAACCCCAAAACGTATAAAGGTTAGGGCGGTCATTTGACACGCCTTATTAAAATACCCGCCCGTCGTACGCGCGCCCGCGTCGCCGCACGGCGCTATCGCATACGCCCGCCCGTCCGCGCCCACGCCCGGTGTATGCCCGCCCCGCTGCGTACGCCCGTGCGGTTCGAGTGATTAAAAAAACGATCGGGCGAACCCTATCTTCACGTCGCCTCAGCCGCCGCCTCTCGTGCCGCCGCCGCCATCTCCGGCAGTACCTGGCCGACGAAAAAAAAAACGTACGCGTTGTGCGCTACTGGACGCCGACAACCGCCTAGGTGGGGCAGACGGCGGCGCCGTCGTCAACTCGGCGTGCTGTTCGCCCTCGCGTTGTGCGTGACTAGACGCCGACAACCGCCTCGGTCGGGCAGACGCCTCCGCCGCCGTCAGCTCGTAGCTGTTCGCCGTCGAGCCTCCGGCGAATCCCAACACTATTCTCATGTCTGACGAAGGCAACGAGGTACGCGAGGCGCTGGCATAGTGATTTAAAAACGGATTTTAATTGCGAAGATGTTACGTGATGTTTGAATGGATCTTTGATTATATATGAACGTGTATAGATGGAGGCTGAAATAGGATATGACGGTGATGATGGCGGTAGCGAGGACGGATCATTGTCATTGGATGAAGATGAACATGACGACAAAAATTATATGAGTCTGGATGAGTCTTACAGTGGCAATGTAAGTGGTCTGCATGTTGTCAACCATATTAAATACAAGCATCTGCGATGACAATAACATGTTTGACTTTGCACAGGTAGGAGGGGATGATGACAATGAGGATATGGATGTAGATGATTCATATGCTGAAAGCGGAAGCCATGTAGGTTTAGATTTATGTAGGTTATTTTAAAGTGACATGAAAAACGCATCAAATCTTACATATCATATTTAAAATTTGCGCGGATGGAAGTGGAAGGGTACTATGAGTGGAATTTTTTCGATGATGCCAATGACGAAAACGATATCGATGCATCTTATAATGACAGCTTGAGCAAAGTAAGTAGTGCAAAGTGAATACATATGATAGTCCTTATACAACTACTTACTGACATATAAGGTTGTTTGTATTTTTTTAGGGAGAGGTTGGTGGCGCGTGCGAAAACGATGATGATGTCGATGGTGATGAGTGCAATTTTGACACTGGGTACGATGAATACCAGCAAGAATCACTGGACAGGCATTGGACGGTGATGTCCACGACGTTCAGGACAAACGAGAAGGCATATGATTTCTATAACAACTATGCGAAAAAGCGTGGCTTCAGCATTAGGAAGGACAACTTGAAATATTCAAAGGGTATCGACGCACATAGGCGCTTGAGGAGGTTTCTCTGTTCAAGGGCTGGGAAACGATAGGCCAAGTTTTGTACCATGGAAGGGAAGAAGCACAGGCTGAGAGCGGAGACTCGGTGCTATTGCCAGGCCCATCTAACTGTGAAGCTTGACAGAGAGCGCTCCATTTGGTATGTCAGCAGTTTCAGCGATGATCATAGTCACACTCTTGCTAGACCGGATGAAGTTATATATCTTCGATCCCATAATCAGATAAAGGAATACCAGAAGCTCGAGATCTTAACAATGGCAGGTGCTGGGCTAAAAAAACGTTGGATTTATGACAACTTCGTTAGTAGGTATGGATCATATGCACGGGCTGGTTTCGGGAGGAGGAAGCTTTATAACATGTGTTATAGGGAGAAAATGAAGTTGCTAGCAAAGGGTGATGCAGACACTGCGATTGGTATCATGATGACGAGAAACGAAAGGGATCCAAACTTTTCTTTGAGCACACTATTGACGCAGAAGGCAAGCTGAAGAACATGTTCTGGTGTGATTCTCAGTCACGTCGGGATTACCTTGACTTTGGTGATGTAATCGTCTTCGACAGCACTTACAAGATGAATAGGTACGGAATGCCATTCATACCTTTTGTTGGTCTAAACAATCATCGTTGCACCACTGTGTTCGGTTGTGCTGTTGTGTCAGATGAGACAGAGGATACATATGTTTGGGTGTTGCAGACCTTCTTGACAGCTCATTGTCAGAAGAAGCCGAGGTCTGTAATTACTGACGTAGACGCAACCATGATAAGGGCCGTCAGGAAGGTCCTTATTGACGTGTGGCATCGACTTTGTTCGTGGCATATAGAGAAAAACATGCAGAAACACCTCCACCACAAGTCCCTTAAGGAGTTCAGGTCTCTTATTTACTATGCTACTACACATGATGAGTTTGAGGCGAGATGGGCAGCTTTTAGAGCTAAATGAGAGTCGGGGAAAACTGAAACATGGTTGCGTAGGATGTACAGGAAGAAAAGGCTTTGGGCTGCGTCATATCTCACCGGTGGGTTCTTCCTTGGTATGCGGAGTAACCAGAGGAGCGAGAGTCTGAACTCTTGCCTTCATATGCATCTTGACTCTGGCATGACAATTGTTGATATGGTTGTGCATTATGAGAACTGCATTGTTCGGCTCCGTGAGAACGAGTCACACGACGACTGCATGTCCACACAGACACTCCCTGTACCAGTACTCGACGAGTTCAAATGCATTGAAAAAGCCGCTGCCCGTGACTTCACTGCGGTGAACTTTTACCTCTTGCGGAAAGAAATGAAGAAGGTAGCGGATCTTGAGATCATAGATAGACTCAGTGGAGCCGTCAGTAGGAGATTCATAGTGGCATGGAAAAATAACAGGCAACTGAGATTCAAAGTGGACTATATACCTAGTAATTCAGAAGAAACAGTGAAGTGCAGTTGTGATAGAATGAAACGTAAAGGTCTTCCATGCAAGCATGTTCTTTATGTTTTGGCCAGGTTGAACGTGAAGGACTTACCTAAGTGCTTAGTGCTGCGAAGATTCACCAAGAATTCTAGAGGTGGACTGCCCGTGAAACGCACTAGCGATCTCTTCGCATGGGGATGGGCAGGTAATGAGGAGAGAACTAAGTACAGTGAGTTGACTATTTTGTCTGCGGAAGCAAATCATGCGGCATGTCATAGAACATTCCTATTTGACAAACTGAAGGCTGCTCTAGAGGATGTGATAGCAAACAAGGACGTTGAGGAGGAAGATTATGTGAGATAGCATAGGGTTGCACATGACGATGCTTTTGTGCCGGATCAAGATCATGTTTTTGTTGGTGATCCATAGAAAATCAATACGAAAGGAGCACCGAAAGGGCAGAATAACAAAGGCCGTGGTAAGGAACCTGGCATGACTACAAACGGTAGACCTGAAGGTTTCGATGAGAAACCTCCTGTACGCCTATGCGGTTTATGCAGAATAAAAGGTCATTTCAAAAACAATTGTCCTTAGAATCCTAATTATGTGCACACCTTTTTATTAACGTTCTTTTCTTGTTTAGCTTATTCTTTACAAGATTTTGACATATATTATGATCTTTCTATGCAGGAACATGGCATGATGATCATAGCAAGGATTGTTTGAATAAGAAGAACAACTTCTGAATAGAGTTGACGATTTATTTGGTTGTATTAAAGAATAGTACTTATATATTTGTTTCGGTATATCGATATGGGAGACTTGTAATCGGTGTTTACTTATGTCATATTTGTTGGCACTATACTCATTGTTCTTAATATGATATGCGACATACACATTTTACGTTATAATAGATATTTCTTAGCGCTATAGGCATTGTTTTTAATACGATATATGATGTATACATTATTTTCGTAGAAATATATGATTTTGTGTATAAAACATGCATGTTGGGCGATCGGAGGCGTTGTACAGCCGCTGGTTGCTTTAATTTAAAATAAAAACGTTAACAGCCGCTGGGCCGCGAGTGGCGCCAGCGGGCGCAAAGGGGCGCTACGTACGAGGACGATTCTGGTGCCGCCGCAGATGGCGATCACGAGGCAGACGCCGCCCTCGGGCGCAGAGGGACGCAAGTGGGCCGACGGGGAATCAACCTCGGGGGCGGCACAGGCCAACCCTGGAGCGACGTGCGGCGCGGGCTGGCTGGCCAGATGACACGGCCCACGTGCGCCATCTCGCGCTGAACACATGGTGCCGTCTGAGCCGCACGAGGCGAGCACGTGAGGTGAGGCGCGGCGCGGGCGACGCTCGCCTCGTGCGGCACGGGAGACGCTCGCCTCTGATACGTCATCATCATATATCAACTGGGTATTTTATAGCCCCAACATCGGACATTCGCGCAAACACTCATTCAACACAAAATATAAATTAAATTTTAAAATCTCAAATGATTAAAATGAACTTTAAATAAATTTGTCAGGCTACATAATCTGGACATGTGAAAAATATTTGGAACTCACATAAAAAATAAAGCATCCACACACAATCCTCACTCATGAACACATAATGTTTCGAAAACCACGTAGAATTCTCGTATGAGATTTTTATTTTTGTTTCCTCTTCGCAAGTCGAATTACTTTGTTCTTTACTTCTGTAAGCTTATTTTCTGGGGACAAAATAATTCCAGCTATCATTCTTTCTCTCGAACTATTAATAGATTCCTGAAAAGGAATAAAAATAATTTTAATTTCATCACTTATATATAATATGAGTACTAATTTTTCATACTAAAAATGTACCCACCTGAGAAATAGCAGTTAGAAATTTTTCTCCGTCCCGTTATTGAAAACAGCGAAGGAGGAACAACCCACATGAGTTCCTGTGTTCGAAAATCATAAGTGCAATTTTCAAAGCACGTTAAGTAAGATAGCACTGAATCAATTAATGTATTTCGAAAGCACGTGCAACATGTAACTCACCCATCTTCTTGTTGAGGCATGTCGTACGGGACTATAGGCCATGCGGACACATCCGGGAACGACATAATTGCACTATCATTTGCATCTTGGATATCTCCTGCAAGTTGCTCTCTCTGACAAAAAAATACAAACACGTTGACTACATACGGTAAACAAATTATATGGTTAATTGTACACGTATGAATACGAAACTTACAAAATTTTCAACTAATTTCCTAGTAGCATCAGAGATATTTTCTTCCCCCTGAAAGAATCAAGAATTTGGAACTCTTTCTTTCCAGTGTGCATAACACATGTAATCCAATGGTTTTTATCCTTATTTAAAACAAAATAAGCCTATTTCACAACTTAAATATTGTTACTAAGCTCGCCTTTCACGAATGATAGTAATGAAAATACAATTTTGCAATACAAACGGTATCTTCGGTTTTGCAAAATATTCTGTCATGCATCTGTTGAGAGGTTCATTTGCATGTGCTAAACCTTCTGGATCATGTACCGACTTCCCTCGTCTTACTAACTTTGGGCGAGTGTTCAATAACCAGTAAGACCTATGTATGGGTACAAGATACCTGTCCTTGACGATACTTGAATCCGATATGTATGTCGCATAAGCGTCAATTACCTGAAATAGATGACTAAATTTAACATGGATGCAATATACTTAACACATGAAATAAGCATGACAATAAAAGTACATACATCACCAGATAACCATGCATGGTTAAGTATCTGGCAAACTCTTGCTGCAGAAAGTCCTTCATCTTTACCGTTGTTGAATATTTCATGGTTCTTATGTTTTGGTGAGTGCTCGTACGCTTTCACGTACTGCACAGCGGCACGCACCATATCATCCACAGAATGATCAAACTGAGGGGTTGTTTCATTAAACAGTTCTACAACACAAGTCAATAAAGTTATAGTACAAATTTGTAATATATAATTATCAAAAATATATTCATACCATGTTTAACTTACTCGCTTTCACGGAACGTTTCGCATGTTTTTCGTAGTCTTTTTAACATAAGGAGATTTCTGGCACTTTGACGCACTCCGCTTTCGCTTCCCTTGAATCACCTCCTTCTTCTCTTCTATCTCGCTATTACCATCTGACACGCCCTGTGACACTTCTTGCTTATTTTGTTGCACTTGCCATCTTGTTGCTTCTATTTCATCAGTTTTTAAAGATGATGCTTCTTTTTTTTCCGACTGCTCTGGGACATCTATAGGATCATCCTTCTCACCTTTATAGCTACTCAAGTGACCAGTACTGAGTTTGAACGAACCCCCTCCTTCAGAATCCAAATCATAATGCCCACTGCCATTTCGGCCATTAGGTGTGTGTATGTCATCATACTAAAATTCTTTTTTAGGATACTTGTTTTCATACCTGGACTCACTATTCTGTCCAAACAGATTTTCTTCCTTCTCTGCCATTGTGCCTGGTTTGTACCACACACCTGTTTTATTCATTTTCTCTAATAATCTCTGCAAAAGTAAGCCTAGTTACATGTAATATCTTTTTGTTAATTTATCGAGTTTAAAAGAGTGCATACCAGAATTGCTACATTTTTACCTTTGCGCATAACTCCGGCATACGAAACAATTCCTTACGAATTTCCTTCATATCATTCATAACCCGGTCAATAAAGGCTTTAGGTTAGCAGGGACCTCGGACACACAATCCACTTTTCTCTTTCTCGTAACGGATGACTTTCGACTACTATGTTTCTTACTGCTTTCAGCTTGTTCATCTGCAAGTTTTTTCATTCTATACTCTTTCGTAATGCAGTCATCTATCTGCAAAGTGAGTATGCAATGAAAACATGAGTACATAACATTTTCAATGGATAATCAACGTATTGTTAAATAAACATTACAATATTACCAATCCATGACCACGACCATTTTCCAGGTCGTACTTGTCTCGTTTCTCCGCTTTAGATTCAGTCCAGTTTTTCATTAGGGGAACTTGCAACAACAACGGATCAATTTTCGGGCCGTTGTTGGCTGCACCTTCTCCCAATATAAGTACTACAAAACAAATGACAAAATAAATTACGAACGCATAACATGAAGGAATACTAAATAGCATTAATTAATACCATACCTGGAGTAGGGCTAGGTTGCCACATGGCCATTGCCTCACACGGCCGTCCTGCTTGAGTTTACCAATCTCCGTCAAACAAGTTCGCAAAGTGAACACGTTAAAATTCAACGTGCTTATCCGCTTCACGTCATGCACCAACGCGTAGTACTCCTTTGGTATGGAGACAGCCGACATCGGTGCAATAATAGTCCCCAATAAAACAAGAACAGCCATCCGAAGAAACTCATTGTCGGCGGATTTATTCCTCAGATTTTTTGAATCAAGTCATCTATCATTATCTGACCATTTTTTTGTGAACGAACTGAATAGGAATATTCTTTGTTAACTCTTTTCCTTCCGTCGCAAGAATGCCAAAAACATCCTCACCTTCATTCTTAAACCCAAATATTGAAAACACGTCGTCCGGTCTAAGTGAAATAAGGCCTTTACTGCCACTATCTTCTTGTATCATGAATTTTTTGCTGTTTGGGTTATAACCTAATATCATAAAATGCAGCAAAAAATCTCTCATTTGTACTGACGGAATGATCAACATCTCTTGCAAGTTTGTTTCATAGAACCTAAATCGCTGAGCGGTTGTTAATTTCTCAACGAGACTTATCCACTTTTCTATGGAACATGGAATCACACCATCAATGTCCATACTGCATGTCAATTTTTTTCCTATTAATAAATATAATTACGCAATAGCACTAGAAGAAATTGTACAAGGCGGGAAAATGTGACCTTGATCCGAGCAACAGCCGCCGAACAACGGCTGTGGCGGAGGGAAAGTAGGCAGCCGAGCGTCGGCGATATGCACCGGCGGCCGTGGGGCGGCCTAACACCCAATGCGGCAACGTGCGCCGTTGACGGTCGACGGCGATGGACGGCGTTGCACGCACGGGGACGGCGTTGCACGCGTGGGGCGATCGTGGTAGGGCGACTTGGGGGCACGGGACGGCATACGGGGGCGAGTGGTGGGGTTGGGTAGGGTTTCGCCGTGCGTGGCGGTGTACGGCGATGGAGAGGAAAAACGTTTTCCAGCGCCGACAGGGCCAGGCCCGATACCGCCCGACCTATCCGTGCGACGGCGGCCACCGCCCAAACTGCTAATCTTTAGTCCCACATTGCTTCTCGCCATGCTTATTCACTTGTTTAAATACCGTCCTCTGCCTGCAATGTTAAGTCCCTGATTGTGGCGGTCTTACTTAAGTAGGTTATTATATATTATGCTCTGGCACTCCAAAATCATGGAGCGTCACAGCAATAATTTACATTAATCTTCTTAAGTAAATTCGTCCACACTACGGGATTTTTTATGTTTTTGTTTTTTATTTATTTTTTATGTTTCCATGAAACGTCAAAAAAAAATTCACACGCTACAGTGTGGCACACAAGCACGCCTCCAAAATTTTGATGCATTTCGACACTCGTTGCATTTACTACGATTTTCTCCGTGAAAATACCCAGAAAAGGTCTCTTGACGTGACGCAACTTCCGTTCGTACTCCGATTCCGTTGAAATTTGGCGTGGGAGACGGTGGGGGTCACTGACACGCGCATGCAAAAGTTGGGTGCGTTTCGTCCATGTTGACATGTAGTCGCAGTACAAACCTCAGGTATCGGTTTGGGAGGACATGCATCCACCAGGTGTTCCCTTTCGCAAAGCCATGAAACGTCGCCATTTTTTTTCACACGCAGTGTGCCACACAAGCACGCCTGCAAAATTTCGGTGCGTTTCGACACTCGATGCATTTACTATGATTTTCTCCGTGAAAATACCCAGAAAAGGTCTCCCGACGTGACGCAACTTCCGTTCGTACTCCGATTCTGTTGAAATTTGGCATGGGAGACAGTGGGGGTCCCTCACACGCGCATGCAAAAGTTGGGTGCGTTTCGTCCATGTTGACATGTAGTTGCAGTACAAACCTCAGGTATCGGTTTGGGTGGACATGCATCCACTAGGTGTTCCCTTTCGCAAAGCCATGAAACGTCGCCATTTTTTTCACACGCTACAGTGTGCCACACAAGCACGCCTGCAAAATTTCGGTGCGTTTCGACACTCGATGCATTTACTATGATTTTCTCCGTGAAAATACCCAGAAAAAGGTCTCCCGACGTGACGCAACTTCCGTCCGTACTCCGATTCCGTTGAAATTTGGCGTGGGAGACGGTGGGGGTCACTCACACGTGCATGCAAAAGTTGGGTGCGTTTCTTCCATGTTGAGATGTAGTCGCAGTACAAACCTCAGGTATCGGTTTGGGGGGACGGGCATCCACTAGGTGTTCCCTTTCGCAAAGCCATGAAACGTTGCCATTTTTTCACACGCTACAGTGTGCCACACAAGCACACCTGCAAAATTTCGCCGCGTTTCGACACTCGATGCATTTACTACGATTTTCCCCGTGAAATTCCCAAAAAAGGTCTCCCGACGTGACGCAACTTTCGTTCGTACTCCGATTCCATTGAAATTTGGCGTGGGAGACGGTGGGGGTCCCTCACACGCGCATGCAAAAGTTGGGTGCGTTTCGTCCATGTTGACATGTAGTCGCAGTACAAACCTTAGGTATCGGTTTGGGGGGACATGCATCCACTAGGTGTTCCCTTTCGCAAAGCGATGAAACGTCGCCATTTTTTAACACGCTACAGTGTGCCACACAAGCACGCCTGCAAAATTTTTGTGCGTTTCGACACTCGATGCATTTACTACGATTTTCTTCGTGAAAATACCCGGAAAAGGTCTCCCGACGTGACGCAACTTCCGTTCGTACTCCGATTCCATTGAAATTTGGCGTGGGAGACGGTGGGGGGTCACTCACACGCGCATGCAAAAGTTGGGTGCGTTTCGTCCATGTTGACATGTAGTCGCAGTACAAACCTCAGGTATCGGTTTGGGAGGACGGGCATCCACTAGGTGTTCCCTTTCGCATAGCCATGAAACGTCGCCATTGTTTTTCACGCGCTACAGTATGCCACACAAGCATGCCTGCAAAATTTTGCTGCGTTTCGACACTCAATGCATTTAATATGATTTTCCCCGTGAAATGTTGGAAATATGCCCTAGAGGCAATAATAAATTGGTTATTATTATATTTCCTTGTTCATGATAATCGTTTATTATCCATGCTAGAATTGTATTGATAGGAAACTCAGATACATGTGTGGATACATAGACAACACCATGTCCCTAGTAAGCCTCTAGTTGACTAGCTCGTTGATCAATAGATGGTTACGGTTTCCTGACCATGGACATTGGATGTCGTTGATAACGGGATCACATCATTAGGAGAATGATGTGATGGACAAGACCCAATCCTAAGCATAGCTCAAAGATCGTGTAGTTCGTTTGCTAGAGCTTTTCCAATGTCAAGTATCTTTTCCTTAGACCATGAGATCGTGCAACTCCCGGATACCGTAGGAGTACTTTGGGTGTGCCAAACGTCACAACGTAACTGGGTGACTATAAAGGTACACTACGGGTGTCTCCGAAAGTGTCTGTTGAGTTGGCACGGATCAAGACTGGGATTTGTCACTCCGTATGACGGAGAGGTATCTCTGGGCCCACTCGGTAATGCATCATCATAATGAGCTCAATGTGACTAAGGAGTTAGCCACGGGATCATGCATTACGGTACGAGTAAAGAGACTTGCCGGTAACAAGATTGAACAAGGTATTGGGATACCGACGATCGAATCTCGGGCAAGTAACATACCGATTGACAAAGGGAATTGTATACGGGATTGATTGAATCCTCGACATCGTGGTTCATCCGATGAGATCATCGTGGAACATGTGGGAGCCAACATGGGTATCCAGATCCCTCTGTTGGTTATTGACCGGAGAGGTGTCTCGGTCATGTCTGCATGTCTCCCGAACCCGTAGGGTCTACACACTTAAGGTTCGGTGACGCTAGGGTTGTAGAGATATGAGTATGCGGAAACCCAAAAGTTGTTCGGAGTCCCGGATGAGATCCCGGGCGTCACGAGGAGTTCCGGAATGGTCCGGAGGTGAAGAATTATATATAGGAAGTCAAGTTTCGGCCACCGGGAAAGTTTCGGGGGTCACCGGTATTGTATCGGGACCACCGGAAGGGTCCCGGGGGTCCACCGGGTGGGGCCACCTATCCCGGAGGGCACCATGGGCTGAAGTGGGAAGGGAACCAGCCCTTAGTGGGCTGGGGCACCCCCCATGGGCCTTCCCCCTGCGCCTAGGGTTGGAAACCCTAGGGTGGGGGGGCGCCCCACTTGCCTTGGGGGGCAAGTCTCCCCCTGGCCGCCACCTCCCCCATGAGATGGGATCCAGGCCGGCGCCCCCCCTCCCAGGGGGCCTATATATAGTGGGGGGAGGGAGGGCAGCAGCAGGACAGCCCATGGCGCCTCCCTCCTCCCCTGCAACACCTCTCCCTCTCGCAGAAGCTTGGCGAAGCCCTGCCGAGACCCCGCTACTTCCACCACCACGCCGTCGTGCTGCTGGATCTCCATCAACCTCTCCTCCCCCCTTGCTGGATCAAGAAGGAGGAGACGTCGCTGCTCCGTACGTGTGTTGAACGCGGAGGTGCCGTCCGTTCGGCCCTCGGCCATCGGTGATTTGGATCACGGCGAGTACGACTCCATCAACCCCGTTCATTGGAATGCTTCCGCTCGCGATCTACAAGGGTATGTAGATGCACTCCTTTCCCCTCGTTCCTAGTATACACCATAGATGGATCTTGGTGATGCGTAGAAAAATTTTAAATTCTGCTACGATCCCCAACAGTGGTATCAGAGCCAGGCCTATGCGTAGTTACTATGCACGAGTAGAATACAAAGCAGTTGTGGGCGTTGATGTTGCCAATTCTTCTTGCCGTTACTAGTCTTATCTTGATTCGGCGGCATCGTGGGATGAAGCGGCCCGGACCGACCTTACACGTACTCTTACGTGAGACAGGTTCCACCGCCTGACATGCACTAGTTGCATAAGGTGGCTAGCGGGTGTCTGTCTCTCCCACTTTAGTCGGATCGGATTCGATGAAAAGGGTCCTTATGAAGGGTAAATAGAAATTGGCATATCACGTTGTGGCTTTTGCGTAGGTAAGAAACGTTCTTGCTAGAAACCCATAGCAGCCACGTAAAACATGCAACAACAATTAGAGGACGTCTAACTTGTTTTTGCAGGGTATGCTATGTAATGTGATATGGCCAAAAAGGATGTGATGAATGACATATGTGATGTATGAGATTGATCATGTTCTTGTAATAAGAATCACGACTTGCATGTCGATGAGAATGACAACCGGCAGGAGCCATAGGAGTTGTCTTAATTTATTGTATGACCTGCGTGTCAATGAAAACGCCATGTAATTACTTTACTTTATTGCTAACCGTTAGCCATAGTAGTAGAAGTAATAGTTGGCGAGACAACTTCATGAAGACACAATGATGGAGATCATGATGATGGAGATCATGCTGTCATGCCGGTGACGAAGGTGATCATGCCGCGCCTCAAAGATGGAGATCAAAGGCGCAAGATGATATTGGCCATATCACTTTACTTTATGATTTGCATGTGATGTTTATCATGTTTACATCTTATTTGCTTAGAACGACGGTAGCATAAATAAGATGATCCCTCACTAAAATTTCAAGAGACGTGTTCCCCCTAACCGTGCACCGTTGCGAAGGTTCGTTGTTTCGAAGCACCATGTGATGATCGGGTGTGATAGATTCTAACGTTCGAATACAACGGGTATTGACGAGCCTAGCATGTACAGACATGGCCTCGGAACACATGCGAAACACTTAGGTTGACTTGACGAGCCTAGCATGTACAGACATGGCCTCGGAACACAAGAGATCGAAAGGTCGAACATGAGTCGTATAGTAGATACGATCAACATGGAGATGTTCACCGATGATGACTAGTCCGTCTCACGTGATGATCGGACACGGCCTAGTTTGACTCGGATCATGTATCACTTAGATGACTAGAGGGATGTCTATCTGAGTGGGAGTTCATTAATCAGATGAACTTCATTATCATGAACATAGTCAAAAGATCTTTGCAAATTATGCCATAGCTTGCGCTTTGGTTCTACTGATTAAGATATGTTCCTAGAGAAAATTAGTTGAAAGTTGATAGTAGCAATTATGCGGACTGGGTCCGTAAACTGAGGATTGTCCTCATTGCTGCACAAAAGGCTTATGTCCTTAATGCACCGCTCGGTGTGCTGAACCTCAGCTCGTCTGTAGATGTTGTGGAACATCTGACATACACGTTTTGATGACTACGTGATAGTTCAGTGCGTAATGCTAACGGTTTAGAATTAGGGCACCAAAGACGGTTTTGAAACGTCGCAGAACATATGAGATGTTCCGAAGACTGAAATTGGGATTTCAGACTAGTGCCCACGTCAAGAGGTATGAGACCTCTGACAAGTTTCTTAAGCCTGCAGACTGAGGGAGAAAAGCTCAATCGTTGAGCATGTGCTCGGATTGTCTGAGTACCACAATCGCTTGAATCGAGTGGGAGTTAATCTTCCAGATGAGATAGTGATGGTTCTCCATAGTCACTGCCACCAAGCTATTAGAGCTTCATGATGAACTATAACATATCAGGGATAGATGATGATCCTTGAGCAACTCGCGATGTTTGACACTGCGAAAGTAGAAATCAAGAAGGAGCATCAATTGTTGATGGTTAGTAAAACCACTAGTTTCAAGAAGGGCAAGGGAAGAAGGATACTTCATGAAACGGCAAATCATTTGCTGCTCTAGCGAAGAATCCCAAAGTTAAACCCGAACCCGAGACTAAGTGCTCCTGTAATGAGGGAAACGGTCACTGAAGCAGAACTACCCTAGATACTTGGTAGATGAGAAGGCAGGCAAGGTCGACAGAAGTATATTGGATATACATTAGATGAATGTGTACTTTACTAGTACTCCTAGCAGCACCAGGGTATTAGATACCGGTTCGGTTGCTAAGTGTTAGTAACTCGAAATAAAAGCTGCGGAATAAACGGAGACTAGCTAAAGGTGAGATGACGATATGTGTTGGAAGTGTCTCCAAGGTTGATGTGATCAAGCATCGCATGCTCCCTCTACCATCGAGATTGGTGTTAAACCTGAATAATTGTTATTTGGTGTTTGCGTTAAGCATAGACATGATTGGATTATGTTTATCGCAATACGGTTATTCATTAAAGGAGAATAATGGTTACTCTGTCTATTTGAATAATACCTTCAATGGTCTTGCACCTAAATGAATGGTTATTGAATCTCGATCGTAGTGATACACATGTTCATGCCAAAAGAT
The DNA here is from genome assembly GCF_018294505.1 of Triticum aestivum. Taxonomy (NCBI): domain Eukaryota; kingdom Viridiplantae; phylum Streptophyta; class Magnoliopsida; order Poales; family Poaceae; genus Triticum; species Triticum aestivum. The sequence goes on from NC_057811.1 coordinate 478,472,307, forward strand.
ATAAGATAGTAATGATAGTACCACATACTTGTGGCACTGCCACTTGAGTCATATTGGTATAAAACGCATGAAGAAGCTCCATGTAGATGGATCTTTGGACTCACTCGTTTTTTAAAAGATTGAGACATGCGAACCATGTCTTTTGGTATATATGCATGAAGAAACTCCATGTAGATGGATCATTTGGACTCACTTGATTTTGAATCACTTGAGACATGCAAATCATACCATATGGGCAAGATGACTGAAAGGCCTCGTTTTCAGTGAGATGGAACAAGAGAGCAACTTATTGGAAGTAATACATTTTGATGTATGCAGTCCAATGAGTGCTGAGGCATGCAGTGGATATCGTTATGTTCTTACTTCACAGATGATTTGAGTAGATGCTGAGTGTATTTACTTGATGAAACACAAGTCTGAATTATTGAAAGGTTCAAGTAATTTCAGAGTGAAGTTGAAGATCGTCGTGACAAGAGGATAAAATGTCTGTGATATGATCATAGAGATGAGTATCTAAGTTACAAGTTTGGCACACAATTAAGACATTGTGGAAAGTGGTTCACAATAAATACCGCCTGGAACACCACCGTGTGATGGTGTGTCCGAACAACATAACTGCACCCTATTGGATATGGTGCATGCCATGATGTATCTTATCGAATTACCACTATCGTTTATGGGTTAGGCATTAGAGATAACCGCATTCACTTTAAAAGGGGCACCACGCAATTCCGTTGAGACGACACCGTTTAGAGAAACCTAAGTTGTCGTTTCTTAAAAGTTTGGGGCTGCGATGCTTATGTGAAAGAGTTTCAAGCTGATAAGCTCGAACCCAAAGCGGATAAATGCATCTTCATAGAAAACCCAAAACAGTTGGGTATACCTCCTATTTCAGATCTGGAAGCAAAAGTAATTGCTTCGAGAAACGAGTCCTTTCTCGAGGAAAAGTTTCTCTCGAAAGAATTGAGTGGGAGGATGGTGGAGACTTGATGAGGTTATTGAACCATAACTTCAACTAGTGTGTAGCAGGGCACAGGAAGTTGTTCCTGTGGCACCTACACCAATTGAAGTGGAAGCTTATGATAGTGATCATGAAACTTCGGATCAAGTCACTACCAAACCTCGTAGGTCGACAAGGATATGTACTACTCCTGAGTGGTACGGTAATCCTGTCTTAGATATCATGTTGTTAGACAACAATGAACCTACGAGCTATGGAGAAGCGATGGTGGGCCCATATTCCGACAAATGGTTAGAAACCATGAAATCCGAGACAGAATCCATGTATCAGAACAAAGCATGGACTTTGGTGAACTTGCCCAATGATCGGCAAGCCATTGAGATAAATGGATCTTTAAGAAGAAGACGGACGTGGACGGTAATGTTACCGTCTATGAAGCTCGACTTGTGGCAAAGAGTATTTTCACAAGTTCAAGGAGTTGACTGCGATGAGATTTTCTCATCCGTAGCGATGCTTAAGTCCGTCGGAAGCATGTTAGCATTAGCTGCATTTATGAAATCTGGCAGATGGATGTCAAAACAAGTTTCCTTACCAGTTTTCGTAAGGAAAGGTTGTATGTGATACAATCAGAAAGGTTTTGTCGATCCTAAGGATGCTAAATGGTATGCTAGCTCCAGCGATCCTTCCATGGACTGGAGCAAGCATCTCGGAGTCAGAATATACGCTTTGATGGAGTAATCAAAGTTTTTGGGTTTATACAAAGTTTGTTAGAAACTTGTATTTACAATAAAGTGAGTGGGAGCGCTACAACATTTCTGATAAGTATATGTGAATGACATATTGTTGATCCGAAATGATGTAAAATTTCTGGAAAGCATAAAGGGTTGTTTGAAAGGAGTTTTTCAAAGGAAGACCTGGATAAAGCTGCTTACGTATTGGGCATCAAGATCTATAGAGATAGATCAAGACGCCTGATGATACTTTCAAAGAACGCACACCTTGACATGATTTTGAAAGAGTTCAAAATAGATCAGCAAAGAAGGAGTTCTTGGCTGTGTTACAAGGTGTGAGTATTGAGTAAGACTCAAGACCTGACCACAGCAGAACAGAGAGAAAGGACGAAGGTCGTCCCCTATGCTTTAGACGTAGGTTCTACAGTATGCTATGCTGTGTACCGCACATGAAGTGTGCCTTGCCATGAGTTGGTCAAGGGGTACAATAGTGATCCGGGAACGGATCACATGACAGCGGTCGAACTTGTCCTTAGTATCTAGTGGACTAAGGAATTTTCTCGATTATGGAGGTGAAAAGGAGTTCGTCGTAAAGGGTTACGTCGATGCAAACTTTGACACTAATCCAGATGACTCTGAGTAGTAAACCGGATCCGTATAGTAGAGCAGTTATTTGAAATGGCTCCAAGTAGCGCGTGGTAGCATCCACAAGATGACATAGATATTCGTAAAGCACACACGGATCTGAAAGGTTCAGACCCGTTGACTAATAACCTCTCTCACAAGCATGACATGATCAAACCAGAACTCATTGAGTGTTAATCACATAATGATGTGAACTAGATTGTTGACTCTAGTAAACTCTTTGGATGTTGGTCACATGGTGATGTGACCTGTGAGTGTTAATCACATGGTGATGTGAACTAGATTATTGACTCTAGTGCAAGTGGGAGACTGTTGGAAATATGCCCTAGAGGCAATAATAAATTGGTTATTATTATATTTCCTTGTTCATGATAATCGTTTATTATCCATGCTAGAATTGTATTGATAGGAAACTCAGATACATGTGTGGATACATAGACAACACCATGTCCCTAGTAAGCCTCTAGTTGACTAGCTCGTTGATCAATAGATGGTTACGGTTTCCTGACCATGGACATTGGATGTCGTTGATAACGGGATCACATCATTAGAAGAATGATGTGATGGACAAGACCCAATCCTAAGCATAGCTCAAAGATCGTGTAGTTCGTTTGCTAGAGCTTTTCCAATGTCAAGTATCTTTTCCTTAGACCATGAGATCGTGCAACTCCCGGATACCGTAGGAGTACTTTGGGTGTGCCAAACGTCACAACGTAACTGGGTGACTATAAAGGTACACTACGGGTGTCTCCGAAAGTGTCTGTTGAGTTGGCACGGATCGAGACTGGGATTTGTCACTCCGTATGACGGAGAGGTATCTCTGGGCCCACTCGGTAATGCATCATCATAATGAGCTCAATGTGACTAAGGAGTTAGCCACGGGATCATGCATTACGGTACGAGTAAAGATACTTGCCGGTAACGAGATTGAACAAGGTATTGGGATACCGACGATCGAATCTCGGGCAAGTAACATACCGATTGACAAAGGGAATTGTATACGGGATTGATTGAATCCTCGACATCGTGGTTCATCCGATGAGATCATCGTGGAACATGTGGGAGCCAACATGGGTATCCAGATCCCGCTGTTGGTTATTGACCGGAGAGGTGTCTCGGTCATGTCTGCATGTCTCCCGAACCCGTAGGGTCTACACACTTAAGGTTCGGTGACGCTAGGGTTGTAGAGATATGAGTATGCGGAAACCCGAAAGTTGTTCGGAGTCCTGGATGAGATCCCGGACGTCACGAGGAGTTCCGGAATGGTCCGGAGGTGAAGAATTATATATAGGAAGTCAAGTTTCGGCCACCGGGAAAGTTTCGGGGGTCACCGGTATTGTACCGGGACCACCGGAAGGGTCCCGGGGGTCCACCGGGTGGGGCCACCTATCCCGGAGGGCCCCATGGGCTGAAGTGGGAAGGGAACCAGCCCTTAGTGGGCTGGGGTGAAGGAAATATGCCCTAGAGGCAATAATAAAGTTATTATTTATTTCCTTATATCATGATAAATGTTTATTATTCATGCTAGAATTGTATTAACCGGAAACATAATACATGTGTGAATACATAGACAAACAGAGTGTCACTAGTATGCCTCTACTTGACTAGCTCGTTAATCAAAGATGGTTATGTTTCCTAGCCATAGACATAAGTTGTCATTTGATTAACGAGATCACCTCATTAGGAGAATGACGTGATTGACTTGACCCATTCCGTTAGCTTAGCACCCGATCGTTTAGTATGTTGCTATTGCTTTCTTCATGACTTATACATGTTCCTCTGACTATGAGATTATGCAACTCCCGTTTACCGGAGGAACACTTTGTGTGCTACCAAACGTCACAACGTAAATGGGTGATTATAAAGGTGCTCTACAGGTGTCTCCAAAGGTACTTGTTGGGTTGGCGTATTTCGAGATTAGGATTTGTCACTCCGATTGTCGGAGAGGTATCTCTGGGCCCACTCGGTAATGCACATCACTATGAGCCTTGCAAGCATTGTGACTAATAAGTTAGTTGTGGGATGATGTGTTATGGAACGAGTAAAGAGACTTGCCGGTAACGAGATTGAACTAGGTATCGAGATACCGACGATCGAATCTCTGGCAAGTAACATACTGATGACAAAGGGAACAACGTATGTTGTTATGCGGTCTGACCGATAAAGATCTTCGTAGAATATGTGGGAGCCAATATGGGCATCCAGGTCCCGCTATTGGTTATTGACCGGAGACGTGTCTCGGTCATGTCTACATAGTTCTCGAACCCGTAGGGTCCGCACGCTTAAAGTTACGATGACAGTTTTATTATGAGTTTATGTATGTTGATGTACCGAAGGATTTCGGAGTCCCGGATGAGATCGGGGACATGACGAGGAGTCTCGAAATGGTCGAGACGTAAAGATCGATATATTGGACGACTATATTCGGACTTCGGAAAGGTTCCGAGTGATTCGGGTATTTTTCGGAGTACCGGAGAGTTACGGGAATACGTATTGGGCCTTATTGGGCCATACGGGAAAGAAGAAAAGGGCCTCAAGGGTGGCCGCACCCCTCCCCTTGGTCTGGTCCGAATTGGACTAGGGAAGGGGGGCGCCCCCTTCCTTCCTTCTCTTTTTCCCTTCCTCTTTTCCTATTCCATATGGGAGGTGGAATCCTACTAGGACTAGGGAGTCCTAGTAGGACTCCACACTTGGTGCGCCCCCTCCTAGGGCCGGCCTCCTCCTCCCTTGCTCCTTTATATACGGGGGCAGGGGGCACCCCAGAGACACAACAATTGATCCTTGAGATCTCTTAGCCGTGTGCGGTGCCCCCCTCCACCATATTACACCTCGATAATACCGTTGCGGAGCTTAGGCGAAGCCCTGCGTCGGTGGAACATCATCATCGTCACCACGCCGTCGTGCTGACGAAACTCTCCCTCAACACTCGGTTGGATCGGAGTTCAAGGGACGTCATCGAGCTGAACGTGTGTAGAACTCGGAGGTGCTGTGCGTTCGGTACTTGATCGGTCGGATCGTGAAGACGTACGACTACATCAACCGCGTTGTGATAACGCTTCCGCTGTCGGTCTACGAGGGTACGTGGACAACACTCTCCCCTCTCGTTGCTATGCATCACCATGATCTTGCGTGTGCGTAGGAAATTTTTTGAAATTACTACGTTCCCCAACAGTGGCATCCGAGCCTGGTTTTATGCGTTGATGCTATGCACGAGTAGAACACAAGTGAGTTGTGGGCGATATAAGTCATACTGCTTACCAGCATGTCATACTTTGGTTCAGCGGTATTGTGAGATGAAGCGGCCCGGACCGACATTACGCGTACGCTTACGCGAGACTGGTTTCACCGTTCGGAGCACTCGTTGCTTAAAGGTGACTGGCGGGTGTCTGTCTCTCTCACTTTAGTTGAACCGAGTGTGGCTACGCCCGGTCCTTGCGAAGGTTAAAACAGCACCAACTTGACAAACTATCGTTGTGGTTTTGATGCGTAGGTAAGAACGGTTCTTGCTAAGCCCGTAGCAGCCACGTAAAACTTGCAACAACAAAGTAGAGGACGTCTAACTTGTTTTTGCAGGGCATGTTGTGATGTGATATGGTCAAGACATGATGTGATATAATGTGTTGTATGAGATGATCATGTTTTGTAACCGAGTTATCGGCAACTGGCAGGAGCCATATGGTTGTCGCTTTATTGTATGAGATGCAATCGCCATGTAATAGTTTTACTTTATCACTAAGCGGTAGCGATAGTCGTAAAAGCAATAAGTTGGCGAGACGACAACGATGCTACGATGGAGATCAAGGTGTCGCGCCGGTGACGATGGTGATCATGACGGTGCTTCGGAGATGGAGATCACAAGCACGGTGCTTCGGAGATGGAGATCACAAGCACAAGATGATGATGGCCATATCATATCACTTATATTGATTGCATGTGATGTTAATCCTTTATGCATCTTATCTTGCTTTGATTGACGGTAGCATTATAAGATGATCTCTCACTAAAATTTCAAGATAAAAGTGTTCTCCCTGAGTATGCACCGTTGCAAAAGTTCTTCGTGCTGAGACACCACGTGTTAATCGGGTGTGATAGGCTCTACGTTCAAATACAACGGGTGCAAAACAGTTGCACACGCGGAATACTCAGGTTAAACTTGACGAGCCTAGCATATACAGATATGGCCTCGGAACACAGAGACCGAAAGGTCGAGCGTGAATCATATAGTAGATAGGATCAACATAGTGATGTTCACCATTGAAACTACTCCATCTCACGTGTTAATCGGACATGGTTTAGTTGCTTTGGATCACGTGATCACTTAGATGATTAGAGGGATGTCTATCTAAGTGGGAGTTCTTAAGTAATATGATTAATTGAACTTAAATTTATCATGAACTTAGTCCTGATAGTATTTTGCAAATTATGTTGTAGATCAATAGCTCGCGTTGTTGCTTCCCTGTGTTTATTTTTGATATGTTCCTAGAGAAAAATTATGTTGAAAGATGTTAGTAGCAAAGATGCGGATTGGATCCGTGATCTGAGGATTATCCTCATTGCTGCACAGAAAAATTATGTCCTTGATGCACCGCTAGGTGACAGACCTATTGCAGGAGCAGATGCAGACGTTATGAACGTTTGGCTAGCTCAATATGATGACTACTTGATAGTTTAGTGCACCATGCTTAACGGCTTAGAATCGGGACTTCAAAGACGTTTTGAACGTCATGGACCATATGAGATGTTCCAGGAGTTGAAGTTAATATTTCAAGCAAATACCCGAGTTGAGAGATATGAAGTCTCCAACAAGTTCTATAGCTAAAAGATGGAGGAGAATCGCTCAACTAGTGAGCATGTGCTCAGATTGTCTGGGTACTACAATCGCTTGAATCAAGTGGGAGTTAATCTTCCAGATAAAATAGTGATTGACAGAATTCTCTAGTCACCATCACCAAGTTAGTAGAACTTCGTGATGAACTATAGTATGCAAGGGATGACGAAAGTAATTCCCGAGCTCTTCGTGATGCTGAAATCGACGAAGGTAGAAATCAAGAAAAACATCAAGTGTTGATGGTTGACGAGACCACTAGTTTCAAGAAAAGGGCAAAGGGAAGAAGGGGAACTTCAAGAAGAACGGCAAGCAAGTTGCTGCTCAAGTGAAGAAGCCTAAGTCTGGTCCTAAGCCTGAGACTAAGTGCTTCTACTGCAAAGGGACTGGTCACTGGAAGCGTAACTACCCCAACTATTTGGTGGATAAGAAGGATGGCAAAGTGAACAAAGGTATATTTGATATACAGATTATTGATGTGTACTTTACTAGTGTTTATAGCAACCCCTCGGTAATTGATACTGGTTCAGTTGCTAAGAGTAGTAACTCGAAACGGGAGTTGCAGAATAAACAGAGACTAGTAAAAGTGAACAAAGGTATATTTGATATACAGATTATTGATGTGTACTTTACTAATGTTTATAGCAACCCCTCGGTAATTGATACTGGTTCAGTTGCTAAGAGTAGTAACTCGAAACGGGAGTTGCAGAATAAACAGAGACTAGTAAAAGGCGAGGTGACGATGTGTGTTGGAAGTAGTTCCAAGATTGATATGATCATCATCGCACACTCCCTGTACTTTCGGGATTAGTGTTGAAACTAAATAAGTGTTATTTGGTGTTTGCGTTGAGCATGAATATGATTTGATCATGTTTATTGCAATACGGTTATTCATTTAAATTAGAGAACAATTGTTGTTCTGTTTACATGAATAAAACCTTCTATGGTCATACACACCAACGAAAATGGTTTGTTGGATCTCGATCGTAGTGATACACATATTCATAATATTGAAGCCAAAAGATGCAAAGTTAATAATGATAGTGCAACTTATTTGTGGCACTGCCGTTTAGGTCATATTGGTGTAAAGCGCATGAAGAAACTCCATACTGATGGGATTTTGGAATCACTTGATTATGAATCACTTGATGCTTGCGAACCGTGCCTCATGGGCAAGATGACTAAAACGCCGTTCTCCGGAACTATGGAGAGAGCAACAGATTTGTTGGAAATCATACATACAGATGTATGTGGTCCGATGAATATTGAGGCTCGTAGCAGGTATCATTATTTTCTGACCTTCACAGATGATTTGAGCAGATATGGGTATATCTACTTAATGAAACAAGAGTCTGAAACATTTGAAAAGTTCATATAATTTCAGAGTGAAGCAGAAAATCATCGTAACAAGAAAATAAAGTTTCTACGATCTGATCGTGGAGAAGAGTATTTAAGTTACGAGTTTGGCCTTCAGTTAAAACAATGTGGAATAGTTTCACAAATTCATGCCACCTGGAACACCACAGCATAATGGTGTGTCCGAACGTCATAACCGTACTTTATTGGATATAGTGCAATCTATGATGTCTCTTACCAATTTACCACTAACGTTTTGGGGGTTATGCATTAGAGACAGCTGCATTCACGTTAAATAGGGCACCATCAAAATCCGTTGAGACGACGCCTTATGAACTGTGGTTTGGCAAGAAACCAAAGTTGTCGTTTCTTAAAATTTTGGGGTTGCGATGCTTATGTGAAAAAGTTTCATCCTGATAAGCTCAAACCCAAATCGGAGAAATGTGTCTTCATAGGATACCCAAAGGAGACAGTTGGGTACACCTTCTATCACAGATCCGAAGGCAAGACATTCGTTGCTAAGTATGGATCCTTTCTAGAGAAGGAGTTTCTCTCGAAAGATGTGAGTGGGAGGAAAGTAGAACTTGATGAGGTAACTGTACCTGCTCCCTTATTGGATCACAAAAATCTGTTCCTGTGACTTCTACACCAATTAGTGAGGAAGTTAATGATGATGATCATGTAACTTCAGATCAAGTTACTACCAAACCTCGTAGGTAAACCAGAGTAAGATCCGCACCAGAGTGGTACGGTAATCCTGTTCTGGAGGTTATGTTACTAGACCATAACGAACCTACGAACTATGAAGAAGCGATGGTGAGCCCAGATTCCGCAAAATGGCTTGAGGCCATGAAATCTGAGATGAGATTCATGTATGAGAACAAAGTGTGGACTTTGGTTGACTTGCCCGATGATCGGCAAGCAATTGAGAATAAATGGATTGTCAAGAGGAAGACGGACGCTGATAGTAGTATCACTATCTACAAAGCTAGAATTGTCGCAAAAAGGTTTTTCGACAAGTTCAAGATGTTGACTACGATGAGAGTTTCTCACTCGTATCTATGCTTAAGTCTGTCCGAATCATGTTAGCAATTGCCGCATTTTATGAAATCTGGCAAAGGGATAAACGAAACTGCATTCCTTGATGGATTTATTAAAGAAGAGTTGTATATGATACAACCAGAAGGTTTTGTCAATCCTAAAGGTGCTAACAAAATATGCAAGCTCCAGCGATCCATCAATGGACTGGTGCAAGCATCTCGGAGTTGGAATATACACTTTGATAAGTTGATCAAAGCATATAGTTGTATACAGACTCGCGGTGAAGCCTGTATTTACAAGAAAGTGAGTGGGAGCACTACAGCATTTCTGATAAGTATATGTGAATGACATATTGTTGATCGGAAATAATGTAGAATTATTCTGCAAAGCATAAAGGAGTGTTTGAAAGGAGTTTTTCAAAGAAAGACCTCCGTGAAGCTGCTTACATATTGAGCATCAAGATCTATAGAGATAGATCAAGACGCTTGATAAGTTTTTCAATGAGTACATACCTTAACAAGATTTTGAAGTGGTTCAAAATGGAACAGTCAAAGAAAGAGTTTCTTACCTGTGTTACAAGGTGTGAAATTGAGTACGACTCAAAGCCCGACCACGGCAGAAGATAGAAAAAGAATGAAAGTCATTCCCTATGCCTTGGCCATAGGTTCTATAAAGTATGCCATGCTGTGTACCAGATCTATTGTATACCCTACACTGATTTTGGCAAGGGAGTACAATAGTGATCTAGGAGTAGATCACTGGACAGCGGTCAAAATTATCCTTAGTGGAATAAGGATATGTTTCTCGATTATGGAAGTGACAAAAAGGTTCGTCGTAAAGGGTTACGTCGATACAAGTTTTGACACTAATCTAGATGACTCTAAGTCTCGGTCTAGATACATATTGAAAGTGGGAGCAATTAGCTAGAGTAGCTCCATGCAGAGCATTGTAGACATAGAAATTTGCAAAATACTTACGGATCTGAATGTGACAGACCCGTTGACTAAAATTATCTCACAAGCAAAACATGATCACACCTTAGTACTCTTTGGGTGTTAATCACATAGCGATGTGAACTAGATTACTGACTCTAGTAAACCCTTTGGGTGTTGATTACATGGCGATGTGAACTATAGGTGTTAATCACAAGGTGATGTGAACTATTCATGTTAAATCACATGGCGATGTGAACTAGATTATTGACTCTAGTGCAAGTGGGAGACTGAAGGAAATATGCCCTAGAGGCAATAATAAAGTTATTATTTATTTCCTTATATCATGATAAATGTTTATTATTCATGCTAGAATTGTATTAACCGGAAACATAATACATGTGTGAATACATAGACAAACAGAGTGTCACTACTATGCCTCTACTTGACTAGCTCGTTAATCAAAGATGGTTATGTTTCCTAGCCATAGACATAAGTTGTCATTTGATTAACGAGATCACCTCATTAGGAGAATGACGTGATTGACTTGACCCATTCCGTTAGCTTAGCACCCGATCGTTTAGTATGTTGCTATTGCTTTCTTCATGACTTATACATGTTCCTCTGACTATGAGATTATGCAACTCCCGTTTACCGGAGGAACACTTTGTGTGCTACCAAACGTCACAACGTAAATGGGTGATTATAAAGGTGCTCTACAGGTGTCTCCAAAGGTACTTGTTGGGTTGGCGTATTTCGAGATTAGGATTTGTCACTCCGATTGTCGGAGAGGTATCTCTGGGCCCACTCGGTAATGCACATCACTATAAGCCTTGCAAGCATTGTGACTAATGAGTTAGTTGCGGGATGATGTGTTACGGAACGAGTAAAGAGACTTGCCGGTAACGAGATTGAACTAGGTATCGAGATACCGACGATCGAATCTCGGGCAAGTAACATACCGATGACAAAGGGAACAACGTATGTTGTTATGCGGTCTGACCGATAAAGATCTTCGTAGAATATGTGGGAGCCAATATGGGCATCCAGGTCCCGCTATTGGTTATTGACCGGAGACGTGTCTCGGTCATGTCTACATAGTTCTCGAACCCGTAGGGTCCGCACGCTTAAAGTTACGATGACAGTTTTATTATGAGTTTATGTATGTTGATGTACCGAAGGAGTTCGGAGTCCCGGATGAGATCGGGGACATGACGAGGAGTCTCGAAATGGTCGAGACGTAAAGATCGATATATTGGACGACTATATTCGGACTTCGGAAAGGTTCCGAGTGATTCGGGTATTTTTCGGAGTACCGGAGAGTTACGGGAATACGTATTGGGCCTTATTGGGCCATACGGGAAAGAAGAAAAGGGCCTCAAGGGTGGCCGCACCCCTCCCCTTGGTCTGGTCCGAATTGGACTAGGGAAGGGGGGCGCCCCCTTCCTTCCTTCTCTTTTTCCCTTCCTCTTTTCCTATTCCATATGGGAGGTGGAATCCTACTAGGACTAGGGAGTCCTAGTAGGACTCCACACTTGGTGCGCCCCCTCCTAGGGCCGGCCTCCTCCTCCCTTGCTCCTTTATATAACGGGGCGGGGGGGCACCCCAGAGACACAACAATTGATCCTTGAGATCTCTTAGCCGTGTGCGGTGCCCCCCTCCATCATATTACACCTCGATAATACCGCTGCGGAGCTTAGGCGAAGCCCTGCGTCGGTGGAACATCATCATCGTCACCACGCCGTCGTGCTGACGAAACTCTCCCTCAACACTCGGCTGGATCGGAGTTCGAGGGACGTCATCGAGCTGAACGTGTGTAGAACTCGGAGGTGCCATGCGTTCGGTACTTGATCGGTCGGATCGTGAAGACGTACGACTACATCAACCGCGTTGTGATAACGCTTCCGCTGTCGGTCTACGAGGGTACGTGGACAACACTCTCCCCTCTCGTTGCTATGCATCACCATGATCTTGCGTGTGCGTAGGAAATTTTTGGAAATTACTACGTTCCCCAACATGGGGCACCCCCATGGGCCTCCCCCTGCGCCTAGGGTTGGAAACCCTAGGGTGGGGGGCGTCCCACTTGCCTTGGGGGGCAAGTCTCCCCCTTGCCGCCGCCCCCCCATGAGATGGGATCCAGGCGGCGCCCCCCCTCCCAGGGGGCCTATATATAGTGGGGGGGGAGGGAGGGCAGCAGCAGGACAGCCCCTGGCGCCTCCCTCCTCCCCTGCAACACCTCTCCCTCTCGTAGAAGCTTGGCGAAGCCCTGCCGAGACCCCGCTACTTCCACCACCACGCCGTCATGCTGCTGGATCTCCATCAACCTCTCCTTCCCCCTTGCTGGATCAAGAAGGAGGAGACGTCGCTGCTCCGTACGTGTGTTGAACGCGGAGGTGTCGTCCGTTCGGCACTCGGTCATCGGTGATTTGGATCACGGCGAGTACGACTCCATCAACCCCGTTCATTGGAACGCTTCCGCTCGCGATCTACAAGGGTATGTAGATGCACTCTTTTCCCCTCGTTGCTAGTATACTCCATAGATGGATCTTGGTGATGCGTAGAAAAATTTTAAATTCTGCTACGATCCCCAACATGAAATTCCCAGAAAAGGTCTCCCGACGTGACGCAACTTCCGTTCGTACTCCGATTCCATTGAAATTTTGCGTAGGAGATGGTGGGGTCACTCACACGCGCACGCAAAAGTTGGGTGCATTTCTTATTAGATTTTTTTAATATGAATTAGTGCATGAAAAACACAAAAAATGCAATGATTTAAATTTTTTAACAGCCGGCGCGCGCGGCGCAAACGGTCGGGCTACGAAGGCGACCCACGGCGGCCACTTGGGCGCCGTTTGCGGCGCACACGTGAGGGCCCATGAAAGCAAAAAATCCACGGCGGCCACCGCCCAACCTGCTAATTGTTTAGTCCCACATTGCTTTTGGACACGCTTATTCATTTGTTTAAATATTGTCCTCTGCGTACAGTGTTAAGTCCTTTAGTGTTGCAATTTTTCCTCATTAGGATAATGTGAATGATGCTTTGGCACTCCATAATCATGAAGTGTCACAGCAAAAATTCACATTAATCTTATGAGGTAAATCCGTCAACACTACAGGATTTTTTTCTTCTGTTTTTTAATATTTACAAATACAGTACTCTTCGGACACATTATTTTTATATTTACAAAAATAATAAAAAGTTCGCCTATAGTGGCCATAAAAGGCGCGCGGGGGCGACCCATGGCGCGCACGGACCAAAGGAGGGGCGGCCCACGGCGGGCATGGGCCAAGATGGGGCGGCCGGCCGTGTGTGCGCCGCTAGGGGTGCCAACCGCCCACAGTGTTGTATTTTTAGTCCCACATGGGTAGTTTTCATGACTAATAACTTGATTAAATAGCTTCATCCGTATACAACATCAAATCTTTAATCGTGGTGGCCATACCTCACTATGCTTATGCAGGTTCTGCTCTGTCACTCCACAATTATTGTGGACTGTTATAGCATGACATGTATCAGTGTTGTAAGGTATGACTATCCGCGTTTAAAGATTTTTTTGTACGTCCTGACGGAGGTTTTTTTACATCCTTCAAATTTCGTAGGGTTTTTTGCATGACCGGGCGTGACGCAACGTGCGTTTGGTGCCCGAATTCGTTAAAATCTTGTGTGGGGTCCAAAATTATAAAAAAAATCATTATCATTGTTGACACAATTAACAATAGTAAAGTTTTCATATGAATAATTTAAATACTAAATAAATTATATATTAAGTAGTGTTTTTAATATAACTACTTAATAAATTCTAAATAAATTTTACATTAAGTAGTGTTTTTAATATAGAAAATAACTCATTATCATTTCTTAATAAACTGAAAAATGTTAGGCATTAACGAAAAACTCATAAACAATTATAACAAATAACTCATTATTTTTACCTATAAATTATAATAAATAACTCATTATTCTTACTTATAAAGTAAATAATGAACATTACATAAATATAATAAATCTAGTACTATTATTGAAACAAAAAACAATAAAAATCGTCGACAGCGCGTGGTTGCCGGCCAAATGACTGTGCGCGACGGCGCGCGTGGGCCGACCCATTCACTGTGTGGCGGTGCGGGGGCAGGGTCGGCGGGGGTCAGGACTAAAGTTTAGTCCCAGCTCGCCCGCCAAACGACGCCGCGACAGCCTTATATACCTGCCTCCCACGCCCCTTTCGAATGCCTTTGAATCCCGCCCTGTCCCGCCACTGCCCCTTGTGACCGCCCTGCAGGCCGTAGCTGGGCCGAAAGGCCGGCCCTTTCGCCGCCTGGCTTGATCGGGCCGGACCGATTACGCGCAGTAGCGGCCTGCTAGGATGGTTGGGCTTTTTTTTGCTTCATTTTTTTCTCTCCTATGAGTCACAGCGCAGGGGGAGGTGGGAGGGGCGCTTGTTTAGTCCCACCTCGCGCGCCGAGAGATGCCAGGACCGGCTTATATAGCCGCGCTTGTGCTCTTTGTTAGATAAAATAGCTAATACTAAAGGGATTTGACCTTACATAACTGTCGGGGCAGGCAGCCGCCCTGGCAATTATGTAAAGTCAAATCGCTTTATTAACTAGCTATCTTATTTATTTTTTTGTCCCTTCCGTGCACTTTTTAACAAATAATATTCTATATTTAATATTGTTTCTTTATAATTATCGAATATTTTTTAAACGATAACAAAATGCATATGACACTACTAACGTGCTCTTGGTATCGAAATACGATCAATTTTTGGATTCCGAGTGGGAGTGGGCATACTAACTCACATGCAAAATTTCAGGGCATTCTGAAGATGTCAAAAAATTAACCTCGTTCTCCGTAGACCGTTCGGGTAGGAGCAAAGACCCTGTCCGAAAAGGAGTTTTTTTCGACATCCTTCAAATGAACCCAAATGTTTTCCATAGTGTCCTACCATCATGACTAGGATGCATGACAAGTTTCGTGGCTTTTTGCCATTTTATGAATTTTCTATAATTTTTTCGGTCAAAACACCTAAAACACTGACCGGACGTGACGCAACATGCTCTTGGTATCGAAATACGATAAATTTTTGGATTCCCTGTGGGAGTGGGCATACTAACTCACATGCAAAATTTCACGCCATTCCGAAGATGTCAAAAAATTGACCTCGTTCTCCGTAGACCGTTCGGGTAGGAGCAAGGCCCTGTCCGAAAAGGAGTTTTTTTTTCGACATCCTTCAAATGAACCCAAATTTTTTCCATAGTGTTCTACCATCATGACTAGGATGCATGACAAGTTTCATGTTTTTTGGCCACTTTTTGATTTTTTCTATAATTTTTTCGGTGAAAACACCTAAAACACTAACCGGACGTGACACAACGTGCTTTTGGTATCAAAATACGATCAATTTTTGGATTCCGTGTGTGAGTGGGCATACCAACTCACTTGCAAAATTTCAGGCCATTCTGAAGATGTCCAAAAAATTTACCTCATTCTCCGAAGACCGTTCAGGTACTAAAAATGTGATTTAAATCAGGTGTGACAAATATTACAAAAATTTAGGTATTAATGAAACAAACTTGCATAGAGTGCTAAACTATCAAAAATAAGATAGATAGTAATGATATGATCTGAGTTTACAATGCGCTAGCAGCACTCCCGCAGCTGCCCGGACAGTGTTACACTGTCCGGGCAGCTGCGGCAGAGCTGCCCGGGCAGTGCAAAGTCAAATCAAATTATTAATAACTATCTTATCTGCCAGGGTGCATGAATCCGCCTATTTAAGCCGGTCGGGGCGTCCTTCGGCGGGCGAGGTGGGACTAAAAAGTGCGCCTCCACCGTACCGCACACCGCCCCTGCGCCCTGGACCGCTCGCGCGCGCGCCTTCCAGGCGGCCCATCGAAATCGGCCCACCTCGGCGGTCCTCGCAGCACCGCGGGAGGCGAGGTCTAACTTTAGCCCCACCTCGCCCGCCGAAGCGCGCCCGCACCGGCTTAAATAGCACGCCCCGCCCTACCCTCCGTACTAAAAAAACACAATAGCACGCCCCGCCCTACCCCGTCTGTTTGGGTCTGTGGGCCTTGCAGGGCCGAAAAGCGGTCCCTTTCGCCGTCGGCTTGATCGGGAACGACTTACTACGCCTCGCTCGGCTCCGGGCCGGCGGTCTTTTTTTTAAAACAAATTTATTTTTATTTTTTTGCTAATATTATGTAATTTTTTTATTGTTTCATTTTTATTTACTTTTCTAATTTTTATATTTTTTAATTCAAGTTTAATTCTGTTGTGATTTTTAATTTTTTACAATAGAACAATTTCAAATAATGGTATGTGTTCGAACTCTTTTTAATACAAAATTTTTTATTTTCATTCTTTTTTCTAATATTATTTATTTTCCACCTTTGTTTCGTTTTTTATTTCCTTTCCTAATTTTCATAGTTTTTTTTGCATTCAAAGTTTAACTCATTTCTGTTTTTAAAATTTATTTTCATTCTTTTTTGCTAATATTATTTATTTGTCCTCTTTTTTTTCATTTTTTATTTTCTTTCCTAATTTTCATAGTTTTTTTGCACTTCAAGTTTAACTTTTTCTGTTTTTAAATTTTTTACACTAATTTTATACAATATAACAATTTTAAATAATAGTAAGAATTCAAACACTCAATTTGTAAACAATATTTTAAAACGATGCATTCAAACACACTCGATATTTCATTATAGTTTCATAAATATTTTACATAATACTAGAAATTTATTTGAACTAAACTAAACAACATTATGAAAATAATTAAACATTAATAGACGTTATTTCGAAAGTAACCTAAACTAAACTACTCGTCCTCGACGCCGCCGAAGTCCGCCTCGTCGTAGAGCCCGTCGCCGTCGTCACTGTCGTTGCTGCTGCTGTCGTCGTCCAGGGGGACCACCGGCGCGGCCGGCGCAACCATCGAGTCGGCCACTGCGGCGTGGTAGCTGGGGAAGTCCGCGGGTCCTCTGGGTGGATGGTGACCGGTGCGACCTGCATGTACTCCTGGATGAGGGGCGGCGGCATCGGGACATTCTCCGACTCCCGGATAGCCGTCAGGTAGCCCGGCATGTCCTCCAGGTCGCCGGCCTCCGCCGCCAGCCGCCTGTACTCGGCCAGCAACGCCTGCTCTGGTTCCTGTGCCGGCTCGGGTAGAGGGGCGCGGCTGGACCCGGCGCAGTCCCGCGCGAGCGTGCGACGATCGCCGCTGTCGAGGCGGACAGAGCCACGGTCACCGGATAGGGGCCCGCGCGGGGCCGTGATGTCTACAACACAACCTTCTTCTTGTAGACGTTGTTGGGCCTCCAAGTGCAGAGGTTTGTAGGACAGTAGCAAATTTCCCTCAAGTGGATGACCTAAGGTTTATCAATCCGCGGGAGGCGTAGGTTGAAGATGGTCTCTCTCAAACAACCCTGCAACCAAATAACAAAGAGTCTCTTGTGTCCCCAACACACCCAATACAATGGTAAATTGTAGGGATAATTAGATTTATGCCCCTAGTTGTGTCCTACTCGTCTGTTTTACCCCTAGTTTCCAAAAGTCACCAGTTCTGTCCAAGTCACTTTGCTCGTCTTATGCTTTTGCCCTTTGACCGTTTGACCATCAGTTTGAAAACTTCATAAATAATTCATACTAAATGAGAAAAATGCAAATAAGATACCAAAATGTTCAGAAAAACATCACCTATATGTCAGTGTCATTTGCATTCATGAAGAAAGTGTTGGCAACTGCACATCTGAGTTTTAGCTCTTTTGATACCACCATGAATAGTAAAATCTAAGAAAATTCAAAAAAATTCAAAAAAATATGGTGGCAAAGAACGATAAATGTTCTAAGTGCTTGGCAAGTTTCATCAGGGAACGACATTTGTGGAAGTCGTGGCAAAAAATTAATCTATTTTGGAGTGCTGATTGTTTTTTTTGCTGGGGCACCCACGAATATCATTCCGTGATGAAACTTGGCAATCACTTAAAACATTTGTCATTCTTTGCCACCAATTTTGTTTTTGAATTTTTTGATTTTTTTAATTTTACTATTCATGGTGGTAGCATAAGAGCTAAAACTCATATGGGCACTTTCAAACACATTTTTCATGAATGCAAATGACACTGACATATCGGTGATGTTTTTCCGAACATTTTGGTATCTTATTTGCATTTTTCTGATTTACTATGAATTAGTTATGAAGTTTTCAAACTGACGGTCAAACGGTCAAAGGGCAAATGCATAAGAGGGGCGAAGTGACTTGGACAGAAGCGGTGACTTTTGGAAATTAGGGGTAAACTGGCCGAGTGGGACACAACTAGGGGCATAAATCTAATTATCCCTAAATTGTATAGGTGCACTAGTTCGGTGAAGAGATGGTGATACAAGTGCAATATGGATGGTAGATATAGGTATTTGTAATCTGAAAATATAAAAACACCAAGGTAACTAATGATAAAAGTGAGCATAAACGGTATTGCAATGCTAGGAAACAAGGCCTAGGGTTCGTACTTTCACTAGTGCAAGTTCTCTCAACAATAATAACATAACTGGATCATATAACTATCCCTCAACATGCAACAAAGAGTCACTCCAAAGTCACTAATAGCGGAGAACAAACGAAGAGATTATTGTAGGGTACGAAACCACCTCAAAGTTATCCTTTCTGATCAATCTATTCAAGAGTCCGTAGTAAAATAACACGAAGCAATTCTTTCCGTTCGATCTATCATAGAGTTCGTACTAGAATAACACCTTAAGACACAAATCAACCAAAACCCTAATGTCACCTAGATACTCCAATGTCACCTCAAGTATCCGTGGGTATGATTATACGATATGCATCACACAATCTCAGATTCATCTATCCAACCAACACAAAAGTACTTCAAAGAGTGCCCTAAAGTTTCTACCGGAGAGTCAAGACGAAAACGTGTGCCAACCCCTATGCATAAGTTCATTGAACCCGCAAGTTGATCACCAAAACATACATCAAGTAGATCACGTGAATATCACATTGTCACCACAGATAAGCACCGCAAGACATACATCAAGTGTTCTCAAATCCTTAAAGACTCAATCCGATAAGATAACTTCAAAGGGAAAACTCAATCCATTACAAGAGAGTAGAGGGGGATAAACATCATAAGATCCAACTATAATAGCAAAGCTCGCGGTACATCAAGATCGTGCCAAATCAAGAACACGAGAGAGAGAGAGATCAAACACATAGCTACTGGTACATACCCTCAGCCCTGAGGGTGAACTACTCCCTCCTCGGCATGGATATCGTCGGGATGATGAAGATGGCCACCAGAGATGGATCCCCCCTCCGGCAGGGTGCCGGAACAGGGTCCTGATTGGTTTACGGTGGCTATAGAGGCTTGCGGCGGCGGAACTCCCGATCTATTATGTCCTCGATGTTTTTAGGGTATATGGACATATATAGGCGAAAGAAGTCGGTCAGGGGAGCCACGAGGGGCCCACGAGGGTGGGGACGCGCCCAGGGGGTAGGGCGCGCCTCCCTGCCTCGTGGCTTCCTCGAAGCTTCCCTGACGTCTACTCCAAGTCTCCTGGATTGCTTCCGTTCCAAAAATAACTCCCGCGAAGGTTTCATTCTGTTTGGACTCCGTTTGATATTCCTTTTCTTCGAAACACTGAAATAGGCAAGAAAACAGCAATTTGGGCTGGGCCTCCGGTTAATAGGTTAGTCCCAAAAATAATATAGAAGTGTTTAGCAAAGCCCATAAACTTCCAAAACAGATAATATAATAGCATGAATACTTCATAAATTATAGATACATTGGAGACGTATCAGCATCCCCAAGCTTAATTTCTGCTCGTCCTCGAGTAGGTAAATGATAAAAGAAATAATTTATGAAGTGTGAATGCTAGAAGGTGCACAAGTTTGATCAATGATAATTTCAATCACCTTTTCTAGCATCATTATATGTCATAACAGCAGCTCATCTCATAAAACTTCTCACAATCAAGTAACAAGCTATTCACGTGTTTAAAGCATAGACCATGAACTTTCTTGAAAACTAGCAAGCTATGTTCTCAGTCATCAAACAATTGCAATTCATCTTATTTTCAGGAAGGGTCTATGTAAGAGCTTTGATTTAGCAAATCCCACATACTCAACTATCATATAGTCTTCTATGATTGCTACCACTCAAAGCATATTTTTAGAGCAAATGGCATCCATCGAACACAGAGAAAGATAGGGGCTTAATGTTTCACCTCCCAACTTATTTATCATATAGATAATTGTCAACAATAATAATTCATGATCAAATATATTTGAATGGCCATATATGCTTGGATCTTCCATCATATGATGCTTGCCAACTAAAGAGTAGGTTGGAATGAGAAGGAATACTACTGACTCTTGCATAAAAGTAAAAGATAGGCCCTTCGCAGAGGGAAGCAGGGATTTGCAGAGGTGCCAGAGCTTGAAGCTTTAAAACAGAGATGAAAATAATTTTGAGAGGTATGCTTTCATTGTCAACATAACGACCAAGAGTTCCCAATATCTTCCATACTACATACATTATAGGCGGTTTCCAAACAGAAAGGTAAAGATTTTACTCCCCCTCCACCAACAATCACACTCCACGGCTTGTCCGAAACAACGGGTGCCGTCCAACTTATCAAGTCATCGTGAGAATAACCCACCTAGCATGGAAGATACTGACAGCCCCTAGTCGCTACATGAGCGATTCGGGCATACAAAACAGATTATTATTTGAAGGTTTAGAGTTTGGCACATGCAAATTTAATTGGAACGGCAGGTAAATACCGCATATAGGTAGACATGGTGGACACTCATGGAAGAAACTTGGTTCAAGGAATTTGGATGCACAAGCAGTATTCCTGCTTAGTACAGAAATTTTGGCTAGCAAAGGATTCTAAATAGCAATCACCACATGTTGAAGGATCCATAACAATATAACTTCTATACAAATATACCCAAGCATAACTCATTATGTCGTCTTCCTTGTCCAACTTCAACTATTTGCTCAAGTTTGAAAATAATTAATGGGGCTCACAATCATAGAAGATGTCCAAGATAGTATATTTATATGTGAAATCTCTCTTCCTTCAATATTCTTTCATGAATTGTTCAAGTGACAAATACAATGTTTGCTAACTTTCAATAAATTTACCACCTCTACTTCTTATATGTGAAGTCATTATTCCCCATGGGATAAGCATATCAAACATATATAATTTCAGATTTATGATATTCAAATCATTCAACCATTTACTCATAGGATATAAGTGAAGCACACGAGTAGATGACAAACTACTCCAAAAAGATATAAGTGAAGATCAATGAGTAGTTAAATAATTATGTAGCTATGTGAAGACTCTCTCTCATTCAAGAATTTCATATCTTGGAATATTATTCAAACAGCAAGCAAAACAAAATAAAATGACATTTCAAGGATAGCACTCATCATGTGAAGAAGCAAAAACTTAGGCTCAACCGATACTAACCGATAATTGTTGAAGAAGAAAGGTGGGATGCCTACCGGGGCATCCCCAAGCTTAGATGCTTGAGACTTCTTGAAATATTATCTTGGGGTGCCTTGGGCATCCCCAAGCTTGAGCTTTTGTGTCTCCCTAACTCCTCTCATATCACGGTTTCCTAAATCTCGAAAGCTTCATCCACACCAAACTCAACAAGAGCTCGTGAGATAAGTTAGTATAAACCAATGCAAAAACCTTATCATTTTGTACTGTAAAAATCACTAAAATTATTATTCGACATTGCATACTAAATGCCTCTGCATATTTAATACTCCTATCCTCAAATAGAATCACTAAACGAGCAAACATATGCAAACAATGCAAACATAACAGCAATCTGCCAAAACAGTATAGTCTGGAAAGAATGCAAGATTCATCATACTTACCTAACTCCAAACATTATGAAATTCTACCACACTGTAGAAAATTTATCAGAGCTTATTATGCAAAACGTTTCAACATTTTATCATATTCTGGCTTTTCTAGGGAATTTTTGCAACAGTGATAAACTTTCTGTTTTGAAACAGCAACATGTATACTTGCAAAATAAGCATGGTAAAGGCTATCCTTGACATGTTTATTGAAAATAAAGATGCAAAACATTATTATAAATAACAGCAAGCAAATACTAACAAAATATAATGACGCTCCAAGCAAAACACAATCATGTGGTGAATAAAAATATAGCTCCAAGTAAAGTTACTGATGAACGAAGACGAAAGAGGGGATGCCTTCCGGGGCATCCCCAAGCTTAGGCTCTTGGTTGTCCTTGAATATTACCTTGGGGTGCCTTGGGCATCCCCAAGCTTAGGCTCTTGCCACTCCTTATTCCATAGTCCATCGAATCTTTACCCAAAACTTGAAAACTTCACAACACAAAACTCAACAGAAAATCTTATGAGCTCCGTTAGTATAAGAAAATAAAACCACCACTTTTAGTACTGTTGTGAACTCATTCTAAATTCATATTGGTGTAATATCTACTGTATTCCAACTTCTCTATGGTTCATACCCTCCGATACTACTCATAGATTCATCAAAATAAGCAAACAACACATAGAAAACAGAATGTGTCAAAAACAGAACAGTCTGTAGCAATCTGTAACTTTCGAATACTTCTGGAACTCCAAATATTATACCAAATTAGGAAGTCCTAAGCAATTTGTTTATTAATCTTCTGCAAAAAGAATCAACTGAAAATCACGTTCCTGTGATTTATGAAAACTAATCTCATGCGCGCAAAAGTTTCTGTTTTTCAGCAAGATCAAATTCACTATCACCGTAGGTTATCCTAAAGGTCTTACTTGGCACTTTATTGAAACTAAAGCTATAAAACATGATTACTACAGTAGCATAATCATGTGAACACACAAAAATAGTAAAGGTAAATATTGGCTTGTCTCCCAACAAGCGCTTTTCTTTAATGCCTTTCTAGCTAGGCATGATGATGACAATGATGCTCACATAAAAGATAAGAATTGAAACATAACGGGAGCATCATGAAGCATATGACTAACACATTTAAGCCTAACCCACTTCCTATGCATAGGGATTTTGTGAGCAAACAACTTATGGGAACAAGAATCAACTAGCATAGGAAGGTAAAACAAGCATAGCTTCAAGATTTTCAACACATAGTGAGGAAACTTGATATTATTGCAATTCCTACAAGCATATATTCCTCCCTCATAATAATTTTTAGTAGCACCATGAATGAATTCAACAATATAACCATCACATAAAGCATTATTTTCATGATGCACAAGCATATAAATTTTACTACTCTCCACATAAGCAAACTTCTTCTCATGAATAGTAGTGGGAGCAAACTCAACAAAATAAATATCATGTGAAGCATAATACAATTGAAAAATAAAATCACGATGACAAGTTTCATGGTTATCTTTATTCTTTATAGCATACGTGTCATCACAATAATCATCATAAATAGGAAGCATGCTTTCATTATAATAAATTTGCTCATCAAAACTTGGGGGACTAAACATATCATCTTCATCAAACATAGCATCCCCAAGCTTGTGGCTTTGCATATCATTAGGATCATGGGTATTCAAAGAATTCAACTAACAACATTGCAATCATGCTCATCATTCAAAGATTTAGTGCCAAACATTTTAATGCATTCTTCCTCTAGCAATTGAGCACAATTATCGGAATCCTTATTGTCACGGAAGACATTAAAAAGATGAAGCATATGAGGCACCCTCAATTCCATTTTTTGTAGTTTTTTCTTTTATAGACTAAACTAGTGATAAAACAAGAAACTAAAAGATTCGATTGCAAGATCTAAAGATATACCTTCAAGCACTCACCTCCCCGGCAACGGCGCCAGAAAAGAGCTTGATGTCTACTACACAACCTTCTTCTTGTAGACGTTGTTGGGCCTCCAAGTGCAGAGGTTTGTAGTACAGTAGCAAATTTCCCTCAACTGGATGACCTAAGGTTTATCAATCCGTGGGAGGCGTAGGTTGAAGATGGTCTCTCTCAAAATACCCTGCAACCAAATAACAATGAGTCTCTTGTGTCCCCAACACACTTGATACAATGGTAAATTGTATAGGTGCACTAGTTCGGCGAAGAGATGGTGATACATGTGCAATATGGATGGTAGATATAGGTATTTGTAATCTGAAAATATAAAAACAGCAAGGTACCTAATGATAAAAGTGAGCGTAAACGGTATTGCAATTCTAGAAAACAAGGCCTAGGGTTCATACTTTCACTAGTGCAAGTTCTCTCAACAATAATAACATAACTGGATCATATAACTATCCCTCAACATGCAACAAAGAGTCACTCCAAAGTCACTAATAGCGGAGAACAAACGAAGAGATTATTGTAGGGTACGAAACCACCTCAAAGTTATCCTTTCTGATCAATCTATTCAAGAGTCCGTAGTAAAATAACACGAAGCAATTCTTTCCGTTCGATCTATCATAGAGTTCGTACTAGAATAACACCTTAAGACACAAATCAACCAAAACCCTAATGTCACCTAGATACTCCAATGTCACCTCAAGTATCCGTGGGTATGATTATACGATATGCATCACACAATCTCAGATTCATCTATTCAACCAACACAAAAGTACTTCAAAGAGTGCCCTAAAGTTTCTACCGGAGAGTCAAGACGAAAACGTGTGCCAACCCCTATGCATAAGTTCATTGAACCCGCAAGTTGATCACCAAAACATACATCAAGTAGATCACGTGAATATCCCATTGTCACCACAGATAAGCACGGCAAGACATACATCAAGTGTTCTCAAATCCTTAAAGACTCAATCCGATAAGATAACTTCAAAGGGAAAACTCAATCCATTACAAGAGAGTAGAGGGGGAGAAACATCATAAGATCCAACTATAATAGCAAAGCTCGCGGTACATCAAGATCGTGCCAAATCAAGAACACGAGAGAGAGAGAGAGATCAAACACATAGCTACTGGTACATACCCTCAGCCCCGAGGGTGAACTACTCCCTCCTCGTCATGGATATCGCCGGGATGATGAAGATGGCCACCGGAGATGGATTCCCCCTCCGGCAGGGTGCCGGAACAGGGTCCCGATTGGTTTTCGGTGGCTACAGAGGCTTGCGGCGGTGGAACTCCCGATCTATTATGTCCTTGATGTTTTTACGGTATATGGACATATATAGGCGAAAGAAGTCGGTCAGGGGAGCCACGAGGGGCCCACGAGGGTGGGGGCGCTCCCAGGGGGGTAGGGCGCGCCTCCCTGCCTCGTGGCTTCCTCGAAGCTTCCCTGACGTCTACTCTAAGTCTCCTGGATTGCTTCCGTTTCAAAAATAACTCTCCCGAAGGTTTCATTCCGTTTGTACTCCGTTTGATATTCCTTTTCTTCGAAACACTGAAATAGGCAAGAAAACATCAATTTGGGCTGGGCCTCCGGTTAATAGGTTAGTCCCAAAAATAATATAAAAGTGTTTAGCAAAGCCCATAAACTTCCAAAACAGATAATATAATAGCATGAATACTTCATAAATTATAGATACGTTGGACATGTATCAGGCCGCGCGCGTGCCGAGGTTCATACGCGCGTGGTTTCACGGGTGGACCGCGCCTTGCCGCGGCGGAACAACACGTAGCCGTAGCTCGTCGGGGCGAGCACGACGCCGGCGACCGCCTGGGCGCGGTGCGGGGCGACGACGTGCTCGAAGGAGCGCCCGTCCCAGAGGTGGTGCCGCGCTGCGCGGTTGTGCTTCACGGGTGGACAGGGGCCGTCGTGGGCGTGGAGGCGGCGGTCGTGGTCGTCGGGGGCGTACTGCGGGTCTGCCCGCTCCTCCGGCGAGAGCCGCGCCCGGTACAGACCAACGGCGCGGGCGAAGTTCGGCGTGCCGACGTCAGGCACCGGCGCGACAGGCACGCTGTCGACGCTGAGACGCCACCTCGACGGCAGGCGGACGTCGGGCGCGGCGGGTGTTGGGGAACGTAGTAATTTCAAAAAATTCCTACGAACACGCAAGATCATGGTGATGCATTGCGACGAGAGGGGAGGGTGTCGTCTACGTACCCTCGTAGACCGTAAGCGGAAGCGTTATAACAACGCGGTTTATGTAGTCGTACGTCTTCATGATCGACCGATCCTTAGTACCGAACGTACGGCACCTCCGCGTTAAGCACACGTTCAGCTCGGTGACGTCCCGCGAACTCACGATCCAGTAGAGCTTCGGGGAAGAGATTCGTCAGCACGACGTCGTGGTGATAGTGATGATGATGCTACCGACGCAGGGCTTCGCCTAAGCACCGCTACAATATTACCGAGGTGGATTATGGTGGAGGGGGGCATCGCACACGGCTAAGAGATCAATGATCAATTGTTGTGTCTCCAAGGGGTTCCCCCCTCCCCGTATATAAAGGAGTGGAGGAGGGGGAGGGGGCCGGCCTCCTATGGCGTGCCCCATGAGGAGTCCTACTCCCACCGGGAGTAGGACTCCCCCCTTCCAAGTAGGAGTAGGGGAGGAGAAGGAAGGGAGAGAAGGAGAGAAGGGAAGGGGGCGCCGCCCCCCTCCTTGTCCAATTCAGACTAGAGGGGGAGGGGGCGCACGGCTGCCCTGGCCGCCCCTCCTCTTCTCCCACTAGGGCCCATTAGGCCCAATATACTCCCCGGGAGGTTCCGGTAACAACCCGGTACTCTGGTATATGTCCGAAACCTCTCGAAACACTTCCGGTGTCCGAACATAGTCGTCCAATATATCGATCTTTACATCTTGACCATTTTGAGACTCCTCGTCATGTCCGTGATCACATCCGGGACTCCGAACTACCTTCGGTGCATCAAAACACAAAAACTCATAATACCGATCGTCATAGAACTTTAAGCGTGCAGACCCTACGGGTTCGAGAACTTTGTAGACATGACCAAGACACGACTCCGGTCAATAACCAATAGCGGAACCTGGATGCTCATATTGGTTCCTACATATTCTACGAAGATCTTTATCGGTCAAACCGCATAACAACATATGTTGTTCCCTTTGTCATCGGTATGTTACTTGCCCGAGATTCGATCGTCGGTATCTCAATACCTAGCTCAATCTCGTTACCGGCAAGTCTCTTTACTCGTTCCGTCATACATCATCCCGCAAATAACTCATTAGTTGCATTGCTTGCAAGGCTTATAGTGATGTGCATTACTGAGAGGGCCCAGAGATACCTCTCCGACAATCGGAGTGACAAATCCTAATCTCGATCTATGCCAACCCAACAAGTACCTTCGGAGACACCTGTACAGCACCTTTATAGTCACCCAGTTACGTTGTGACGTTTGGTAGCACACAAAGTGTTCCTCCGGTCATGAAGAAAGCAATAGTCATAGGAACATGTATAAGTCATGAAGAAAGCAATAGCAATATACTAAACGATCAAATGCTAAGCTAACGGAATGGGTCAAGTAAATCACATCATTCTCTAATGATGTGATCCCGTTAATCAAATGACAACTCATGTCTATGGCTCACTACTAGGAAAAGGGCTATAGCTGATATGGACACTAATGGCGCACCTGTATCTGGTGCGCCATTAGTGTCCTCATTACTAATGGCGCATCGGACACACGGTGCGCCATTACTAGCAATTTTTTTCCCAAAACTATTAATGGCGCACCAGGGCACAGTGCGCCATTACTAGTTTTAACTAGTAATGGCGCACCACACGCTCTGTGTGCCACTACTGACAATTTTTTTTTACTTTTTTTTCAAAACTAGTAATGGCGCACCACAACCACGGTGCGCCACTACTGACAATTTTTTTTTGCAAAAATAGTAATGGCGCACCCCTAACTGATGCGCCATTAGTAATCAGGGTTACTAATGGTGCATTTTTAGGTGGTGCGCCATTAGTAACATGAGACCAGCTAGATATTTTGGACAGCCACCTACCACACTCACTTTCCCCACTTCATTCTCTCCACCTCCTCCTCCAAGCTTGTCTCGGCTGCGTCCTCCTCCCCACCTCATTTGCACCATAGATTCACCCAAATTAAGTGGTTAAATTACCTTTTTTGATAGGTAAGTAAGGGGAAAGCTTTCTTTATGTTGTAGATCTACTTTTTTCTCCCTCCAACAACGTGCACATGCACTTTTTATGGCCTAGCTAGATCTACGTATGTTTGTGGTGTTGCATATATGTTTGTGTTTGCAGGTACCGCTATTTGAAATGCGATAGTTGCCAATATTTTGCCGGAATGTTGATTCATTTCCGTTTCGGCGAGAATTTGGCACTATGCATTCTTTTTGGTCCTATTTTTAGGCAAAGTCATGCCAAATTTTTTCTTGGTTCTAAAATATCGTTTTGCTCTACCCCGCAGGTGACCATGGTCTGCACGATGACTGAAGGCACCGTGAATAGGTTTTTGAGCTCCGCGAAGGCCGAGATGCTTCAAAAGAACGAGACGGAGATAAGATGTCCGTGTCGAAGATGCAAGCTGAAGAGCCTTATTGCGGACCCGGATTCCGGGCAGGTGCGGGACCACCTGCTCTTGCGTGGTTTCATGGATGGCTATCGGTGGCAAGGTGATGAAGATGACTATGAAGTCGTCCATGGGGGGCGGGTAAGAAATGAGGAAGGGCAGCAAGACAACCACCGCGGCGAGGGCGGGCGAGAAGACGAAGAATCTCCAGGACATGATCACGACGGTGATGCAGTACACAGTCATCATGTAGAAGATGCCGGACATGATGATGAGGAAGATCAAGACGAAGGGCATGATCATGAAGATGAAGATGCCGGAGCAGACGACGATGGACCATCGATGGGCTGGGTGCAGGACCCTCATATTCAAGAGCTGCTTCTCAAGCAGACGGATAACGCAAGAGCTGCCACTCGAGAGAAAGCCAAGCTGGATCAACTGGAGATAGACGCGGTTACTCCATTGTATGAAGGATGCAGGACCGAGGATACCCGCCTAAAAGTAACGCTCATGGCTATGGAGATGAAGGTAAAACACAAAATGACCGACGCATTCTTCTGCGAGAACATGTCATTCTGGCACGAACGTCTTCCCAAGGGGAACAAGTGCCCGACCAATTTCGAGGAGGCGAAGAAAATCGTGTGTCCTCTGGATTTACCGCACGTGAAATACCATGTGTGCATGAACAATTGCATCATTTATGGGGACGAGCACGCAGAGTCTACCATATGTCCGGTGTGCGGCGTCACTCGATACAAGGAGAGGAAGAAAGCTCCTCGAAAAATGGTGTGGTACTTTCCGATCACTCCTCGTCTGCAGCGGTATTTCGCGGACCCTAAGCTAGCAAAGCTCCTGCGTTGGCACGCGGATAGGGAGGAGAAGAAGCGAGAAGATGACGGAAATGATCCGGAGATAAATAAAAAAGACAAGATGCTGAGTCACCCTAAGGATGCGAGCCAGTGGCAAGCGTTGAACTTCGAACACCCAGAATTTGGGGACGATCCAAGGAACATCATGCTGGGCGCGAGCACCGATGGAGTCAATCCGTTTGGCAGCCAGAGAGGCACACATAGCACCTGGCCTGTGTTTGTGTGGATGTACAACCTTCCCCCTGGTTGTGCATGAAGAGGAAGTACATTCACATGAGTATGCTAATTGAAGGACCGAAACAACCAGGGAACGACATCAATCTGTATCTGGGGCTGCTGAAAGAGGAGCTAGACACGCTGTGGAAAACGCCAGCCAATACGTGGGACGCCGCAGAGAAAGAATATTTCCCTATGAGAGCCGCACTGCTCACGACGGTGCACGACTATCTCGGTTACGGATATCTCGCGGGGCAGGTGGTCCATGGATTTTCTGGATGCGTCAGGTACATGGATGACACAACGTATCGCCAGCTAGATAGAGATCACGGGTCTTCGAAAACCATGTTCATGGGACATCGAAGGTGGCTTCGCGACGATGACCCATGGAGAAAACGCAAGGATCTGTTCGATGGTGAAACCGAACCCCGAAGACGCCCGCGTACGAGGAGCGGCAAGGAAATAGACGAGCTGTTGAAAATTGGAAAGATTGCCCACTGCCGGGAAAGAAGCAAAAGGCGCCAGAGCCGGGAAAGAAGCGAAAGGCGCCAGAGCCGCTGCTGAAGGTATGGGAAACGAGGTCTGTTATGAAATAATTCCTACTGTTATTTAAAATATAAATGAAATGATTTAAGAAAACTACCAAAGTCCACAATATTATCTCCAAAATTTCTGAATGGAAGGAAGAATTTTGAAAACCAGAAGACAGATACTCTATAATTGATAAAAGGCCTAATATAATTCAAAAAAAATTATTCCTGGCCAAATAGACTTCAGAAGTCAAACCTACATCAGTTAGTCAAATAAAGAAACAAGTCTCCTTTTGTCCTTCATTGCACTCCTAATGACCCAACGTAACTTTTATCCAAGAAAGCAAAGATATCCTCTGTGTGTCTTGTTCTTGCATTCCTGGAATCCAATTTTAAAAACAAATGAGCACGAGAAATCATCAGCCATCAATTTATAGATACAGAAATATAGCAACACATTTGGAACACCAAGCAAGAGTTACGTTTCAAGTTGCTGAACCTTTTCATATAAGCTTGCAGAAGATTTAATTGATCATACAGAAAATGAAAAATGAAGGTCATACCGATCCTAGTTGGTATTATTTTTCTCAATTTTAAGTGTTGAATGAACACAGAAAGAGAGTGCTAAGTGATTTCATTATATCAAGTTTCAGAATAATATATAGGATTGTTGGTTTTTAACCTTGGTTGCCATTGTTTCTATTTGTAACGGTCTGAAGAATGACTCATGCTATTTGTGCTATCGGCTACCTAACAATCTCTAAGTGAAAGCAACTAGCTGGAGTAGATTTGTGCACACAATGCTCCTTCCAAGACAATTTGCTTCCAAGGAGTAGTTTCAGTTTGCTTGCAAGGAGTAGTTTCAGTAAAGTTTCAGCATGGTTTCAATATAGTTTCAGTAGCCGATTTGCTATTCACTTTGTGCTATTAGTTTGCTTCCATCTTTGTGCCCACTCTGAAGAGAATTCGTATATGCTTGGAACTAAACATAATTATACAATGAACTTCTGCAGGCTGATCTGAGTTGGACCATCCTCTGCAGCCAACTTCTCTTCGGCAAGAGGAAGAAAGGAGAATCAGGGTACGGTTTCATGGCTAGAAGATATATTGTTGTACCCCGAGTGAAGGGAAGGAGTTTGCTGGGTTTTGTCTCCGACCATCGTGTCGTGATGATTTTGCAGGTACCCCGAGAGGCCCTTGAGTTTGCCGGAATGTCGATTAACTTCCATTCCGGCAAATTCGGGTACTCCATATGTCCTATTTTCAGCAAAGGTCATGCTGAAATTTTCCGTGAATTTTAGCATGACTTTGCTAAAAATAGGACATATGGGGTACTTGCGACTAATACATGGGCCGGGGTATCTTAGTACTTAATTAAGTAGGATCAACTGCCTCTTGTGTTATACATATAGAAGTGTGATATCAACTCATAGTTATTACTCTATCTGTCACCATATATGTGTATCCAACCTTGTGAACTTGTTTCATTTTGTAGTCTGTGTTAACTCAAGTATGTGTGATATATATACATATGTGTGTGCCTGTGATATAATACTCTGTTTGGGATAGTTTAACCTGCAAGTTGCCTTCTCTGTTTCTCTGGCTGTGAGGGGGGTAGCATGATCGGAAGCACCAGCGCTCTTTTCCTAGGCACTCGAGTAGGCGGTGCTGCCGATGCGATCTGCCATTTAGAGTACCCATATATATCAGTCAACCTAGGGTGCCTCGGCATCGATAAACCCTAAATGATGAAAAATTAACTTAGCATTTAGGGTGCCTCAGCGTCGACAAACCCTAAATGATAAAACCTTGGCTTTTAGGGTGCCTCGGTGTTGATAAAAACCTAAATGATGAATACTTAGGCTTTTAGGGTGCCTCGGCGTCGACAAACCCTAAATGATAAAAGCTTAGCTTTTAGGATGCCTCGGTGTCGGCAAACCCTAAATGATGAGACCATGATCTTGTTCCTTGACAATAACCAACTTTTTGACCAAACTTTTTTCCTATTTAGAGCGAAACATGGCCCACAACGATGAGGCCGGCGGTTCGGGCAACGCATTGTGGGAGCTGTCCCAGGAGATGGAGGAAGAACCTCACTGCTATGAGGACGCCGCGGAAGACACCGATCCCGACTACACAACCCCTAGTGGCGTCGGGGATGACACCACTGATGGTGCCGCCGAGGATGCCACCACTGATGATGGCGGCGCACGCACATATGGCAGCCAACCGAAGAGGCAACGGAAGGACCGGCGCCGGAACGTGCTCGGCACCGTCAAGGAGGAATTTACTGAAGTGTCCTCCGAGGGGCATCCAACGACGCACAAAGAAATAGTCAAGGGGTACGCGGGACAGCTCGGGTGCATTCTCCGGAGCACCGTCTCGATCAACACTGAGAACCTAAGGCATCGTGACCGAGGGAATTTGCGCAACCTCCTCTTCACGAAGCTGCATGAACGATACAAGTTCCTCGGTGACTTCGCAAACACACGCCTCTCAGGGAATAAAGTGAACAGTGCCGCCCTCACGAAGATGAGCAAGGCCCTGGCTACTTGGAGAGGCGCGGTGAAGAGCATGATTGAAAAAGGTGATAGTTATGAGAAGATCAAGGAAAAAAAATCCTTCGATCAGCGAAGATGACTACCGGGAGTTCAAGATCAAGTGCGAGAGCAACGCATCCGAGGAATCAAGTCAGTGGGGGAAAGATATGCGGGATTTGAACTTAGGGGTCCACAAACTCGGTGCCGGCGGTTACAGAGTGGCGGAACCTATATGGGACAAGGAGGACGCGGAGCGTGCCGAGCAAGGCCTACCGCCCCGCTTCGAGAAATACCGTGACAAGCAGACCAGGAACTATGTCAGGGCCCGGTACAAGATTGACCCGGTAACCAAGGAGCTTACCATGGATCCGAAGACCAAGGCGCTTGAGCGTGTTCTGGTAAGGAATACACCCCGCGTAATTAGCTCCATATGGTTGCATTCTAGTGAATGAAGCCAAATTTCTAAATGGTTCACGTTCCTTCCGCAGGACACTGAAAGCAGTAGCGTGGGGTCGTCTCAGAGCTCCCCTTTCGACACCCCTTTAAATAGGGCGTTGAACATAATGAAAAACAAGGATAAGCTCAGTAAGCCGTCGTCAGCTGGTCGTGTGAACGGCAAAGGCTTGTCCATGAAATGGCCGGAATACTATACCGCTGGGCGAAAGGAGAGAAAGACCAGCTTGGAAAGCCAGCAGCACGAGGTTCAACAACTCAAGGAACAAGTGGCGCGGATTTCGGAGATGGTCGAAGAGCAAGTGCGAGACCAACTGGGAGCGATGATCACCGCCATTATACCTACCTTGGTTTCTGGGCTGGAGGCGTGGGTGGCGGGCGGCCAACAGGGGCCGCCCCCGATTCCCAGCTTCACGGGCAGCAACTCGCGCAACGCGCCGACGGCGCCATTGGTGTCTCTCGCGGCGGCGGCATTGGTGTCTCCCGCGGCGGCGCCATTGGTGTCTCCGGCGGAGGCGGCATTGGTGTCTACCGCGGCGGCGCCGGCATTGCAGCTTAATGCACCCGGGTGTGGGAAGAATACGCCGGCCGGCACCTCGGCAGCAAGCGGCCCTTCGTCAATTGCACGGCCGCCGTTGGTGGTGCCTCGACATTAGCCGAGCTCGACGCCATCACGGTAACTAATTAAGCCTTTCGGCCGATGACTTCATCTCCTTGCCTTTGACTGGGCATCCCTGACGCCCTACATGTTTTCGCAGGGCGCCGCCGACGTTCCGTGCACTCTCCTGCACTTCGTGAACGACGAGTTGGTCGATGTCGCCAAGGGCAGAATCGTTCAACCGGGCAGCCGCGTGTTCCACGGTAATCAGATGCCACCCATCGTTTATAGGGTTCAACTGGTTCGGGTGCTGCCGGGCTTCGACGACATATTACCTCCGTATCGACCCCATGGGGCCGACGAAGATGATGTGATGACCCTCAGCGCCTGCATAAGCTTGCCCATGCTTTGGCCGAAGAGCCAGATTCGTTTGGGGGCGGCGGACACCACCCCACAGACAACACCGCCAGTCGTGCCGGCGCCAAGCCATGGCAAGACCCCCGCAACGCTACCGGACATGCCGGACATGCATATGGCACAGGATCTGGACATGCATATGGCACAGGATCTGGACGATGACGACGACGACGGTACATTTACCAACGTCGATAAGTACTTCAACGAACATGGGTACGGTGACGAATTCTTGGGGCCTCCTTCTCAAGAACCCAACCCTGCAAAAGATGATCTAGCTGGTACCGCAGAGAAACCCAATTGCAACAGGCGTCGTCTGGCGTTCAGTTCTCAGGAGACGCCTCCAGCTGCCGCCTTCACCGAGCCTCAGATAGCCGAGGTGCGAAATATTATCAGCCCCAACACACTCAAGAAGGCGGTCTCCAGAACTCGATCCCATTACAGCACAAGAAGAATGGACGGAAAAGAAAGACTAACAAGGGTGCGAGCCAGCCGGCACCGAGTACGATCCGTGCTCAGGACGGTCCATCTTCACCTAAGGATATCTCGAGGAGGGTGCATGTGGCGGGTAGGCCGATGCTACCGACTAATCTGCTCAATGCTGCAACCGGTGCTATGCGGAGTCTGCATGACAGTGTTCTTTCTTTGGAGAAGCGGCGTCTCTCCGAGAATGATGTGGCATACCCGGTTTTCGTGGCCAAGGTGCCAGAGGGCAAGGGCTTTGTGATAGCACCATCGGGGGTACGATCGTCCTGCGGTTTGATGACATCTTCGCTATGTTTAACCTTCATCCGCTGCACTACACCTTCGTTCGGCTATTTTCGCTAAGTATGGAGATGCGGATCATTAGAGACAAGACCCCGGACATCGTGATAGTCGACCCCTTCTACATGCGTGCCAAGATCTTGGGCAGCGCTGGGGACTGGCAAGTCGCGATTTCATACCTCGAAGGCGTCATTTTGGCAAACCCAGATAAGGATAACTTCCTCGTGCCTTACTTTCCCGAGTAAGTCATCCCCTCACCGCCCCGTAACATATGATTTCTTAGATTTCGATCGTTCTTTTTT
The DNA here is from genome assembly GCF_018294505.1 of Triticum aestivum. NCBI lineage: Eukaryota > Viridiplantae > Streptophyta > Magnoliopsida > Poales > Poaceae > Triticum > Triticum aestivum. The sequence goes on from NC_057811.1 coordinate 478,507,964, forward strand.
TTTTCTAACATTCCGTGTTTTGTGCAGTGACACACATTGCACACACATCCTCTTAAGCCCGAAATATTCCATGGCCACGTATTTCGACTCGGACCGTCAGTCGAAGAAAGACTACACAAATATCAAGAAAGTCCTTGATGATGTTCTCCCCGGCTACGCCAGATCTGGAGGCACCTTCAGCAGGCCAGTTCGTAGGTACGGCAAGCACGTGTTCACCCACAATACGACGTTCCCCTGCGTCAAGCAGCCGCCTGGCGGTCAGAAGGATGCCTACTACGCCCTCCATCACATGCGGGCGATCGTACGGGACCATAATCACGTTCTGCTACCAAATAATCTCAAAGATTGGGCCACACGCTTGTTGGCAATCCAGGACGCGGACATCAGATAAGAATTCTTTCGCATTCAGTCGAAGCTTGCGGAAATCATCCATCAAGATGTCCTTCGTACCTCGGGGCAGTTCTACCTCAGATATCAACCGTCCAACAGTGAGATAGAAACAACGCTACAAATGCAGGCTGACAACGCCCGCGATTTCATGACCATCACGACAGACGGCGGCTTCATCCACGCTCCAGTCCCTGAGTCGAGTCGAAAGTAGTGATGCTATGTAGTTCTGAAATATCGATTAGCTCATGTTGTAATTAAACTTTAATGAACTTGTATGTCTCTTTGATTTGGACAGTCGCTCAACTTATATGTAATCGATGCTATTTATTAGTAGGACCATGAATCGTGCTATTAATGTCTTGCTTTTCTCTTCCGATCCTTTTGTTGCATACTTATATATTGCTTATGTATTGTCTGTGAATTGCTACTAACGTTTTGTTTGGCTAGTGCATAGAGATGCCGTCGTATGTCATGTACAAGGGTAAGGTTCCCGGAGTCTACGACGACTGGGAGGAGTGTTGGAGACGGGTTCACCGTTTCAGCGGTAACAGTTACAAAGGGTACACCACTAGGGCGGAGGCGGAAGCTAGATACGCGCGCTATCTAGCGGGAGAGAGGAGGGAGCGGAGGAGGAACCGGATGAAGACCAGTTTCATCGCGGTGATGCTCATTGTGATGACCGTAGCTCTCTTCTATGTGATGGTAGTTTAGATGATCGATATCGACTTGTAATGTGAAGACAAACTCGCTACTCGCGGTCTCGAGACTTGTAATGTTCTAACTTTGTTCGGTATTTTGAATTCGGAGACTAGCTAATATGATGAATTGTATTCGGAGACTAATCTTCTATTGTATTCGATGAATCTGCTGTTTATATGTTTATATGTTTTTCTGTCTATATTCTGTGCAGTAATATATTTTGTAACCTGTGCAAATATCAGAAAAGAAAAAATATCTAATATTCATACTAGTGGCGCACCATACAGCACATTAGTGGCGCACTGCTATAAAAAATACTAGTGACGCATTATCTGTTAGTGCGCCATTAGTAACCCAGAGCACAAGGTAAATATGGCCCCCTGGGAGGCATACTAATGGTGCACCAGGTGACATACTAATGGCGCACTGCCTGGTGCGCCACTACTGTCTGGTATACTAATGGGGCACCAGGGGTGCGCCATTAGTATTAGTTACTAATGGCGTGATAATAGTGGCGCACCTGTAGTGCGCCATTAATGGCCAAAACAGGTGCGCCACTAACAGGCCTTTTCCTAGTAGTGGCTAGGAAACTTAACCATCTTTGATTCAACGAGCTAGTCAAGTAGAGGCATACTAGTGACAATCTGTTTGTCTATGTATTCACACATGTACTAAGTTTCCGGTTAATACAATTCTAGCATGAATAATAAACATTTATCATGATATAAGGAAATATAAATAACAACTTCATTATTGCCTCTAGGGCATATTTCCTTCAGTGGGGATGGAGAAGTGGGCGAGCTCCTCCGCCTCCTCCAGGGTCAGATTGGGGCGGGCCATCGCCGGCGGCAGAGAGAGTGCGCGAGAGTAGGTGGTGGGGTGCCGGCGAGTGGGGGAGGCGAGAACGGGGTGCCACCAACGGCGGGAGGAGCCGGCTTTTATAGGGGCGGGGAGGGGCGGGGTGGGTACCGGCGATTAATGCTGGCAGGCGAGGGGGCGGCGTGTGCAGGCGGTCAAAGCGGTGGCGTGGGCAGGCGGCGAGCGCAGGCGTCAGCGTGGGAATCGACGCCGCGCGCGGACCGACGCCAGCAATTAGACTCCACACTATGGCGATTCGACGGGGCGCTGCGCAGCGTAAATGGCCACCACAATCCGCGCCGGATTAATGCGGGGGACGGCGGTGGTGGACTAAGTACGCGTGGGCCGCCCCTGACGCGGGCGTACATCGCCACGTACGGCGTATAGCGGACCATACGTCCATGCGCCGCGTTACGCCGTGCGCCCCCCCCCCCCCCCCCCCGAAATTCCCATCCTACCCCTCCTCACTTATCTTACCGAAGGGGTATCTTCTAATCTGGTCCGTCGATGTGTCCAGGGGGTTGTACCGAAGAAGAAGTGGTGTGTTATACTTTCAATATAGTGTTCTTGCTGATGCAGCTTGTAGCTATAAAAGAATGGTTGGGACTTAACTTCCTTTGTTTCTTTTTACTCCGCATATTAGATTTGCCTCAAGTCAAATTTATAAAGTTTGATATAATTTAAAGATCCATAAAACCAAATGAATATTAGTATATGAAAATATATTCAATGACGTTCTAATGATATTGATTTGTTACTATGAATGGTTTATGGTTTTTTGATACTTAGTCAAACTTCCTGAAGTAAGTTTGACTTGAAGCGAAGTACTCCCTCCGTTCCAAATTACTTGACGAGTAATTTGGAACGGAGTGAGTAAAAAAAAGTGAGTATTCCCTAGCGTCCCTTGCAAGCGCTTTTACCAACCGCTAACACGATCTGGCCTTCGCATCATTCCTGGAGTTCACGATGAAAAACTAAAGAAGCAGTCGTCGCTTTAACTGGATTCTCGAATAGAAATTTCGTCTCCTTTGTTTTGGTATACTACCGCCTTTCTTTTCCTCGGCGCACTAGAGTGCAGAAGCGATGGACAGAAAAGACATCCAGTGGACAGCAAACTGGCTCACACTAAAGCAATCTGAACGAATAATATAGAATGGCCCAGCGCTTCCATATGTACATGTTTAACGACGACTAAGGGGAAGCAGAATACCGACGACCCGACGGAAAAAAAAAGACACATACAACACCACTCTATCAAAGTACTACAACACTGTCAACAATGTCAGGTCGCTGCAGATATGTGCATCTCGCTGTTCTTTTAACGGAAAATGTGAAAAACTCTCAAGGGCACATGAGTCCAGGGGTGATAATAGCCCTTTCCTTTCTGATCATGGTTGCGCCTTACTTGTCCAGAAAGGCCTTTAGACAAAACGGTGGGTAAGAACAAGGTTTTGATTTTCGGTTTGTGAAATTTTTCGCCCCAGGCCGAGATGGCCGAAATCCATATTTCTCGGCCGAAATTCAAAACAGAGGGTAAGAATCCTGCTCCAAGAGTTCAAATATCATGTATGCATCATGATGCTGACAACACCAATACTGAAATCTCGATTAAAGTTGATTAGTAACTTCCAGAAAGAAGTATTTCCTTTTGTAAGTAAAACTAGCAAAAGGGCCCGTGTGTTGCAACGGGTCCAAAACGATCATGTTAATGTGGATCATATTCCAGAGGAGAAGTACTGGTATGTCCTGGTCTTTGGAGGGAGATTGGTAGGAATGTTTTCTTTGTGAGAGTGTATGTTTTTTCAAGAATGGCACTTTGTACTTTTGAGTACTTCCACTATTCTATTGCTACTTTCAAAGTTGTTTGACTGGTAAATTAATTGTCAGATTTGCAAGCAATCCAAGATTCAAAAATATGATCCATAATAATTTGACTAACGATGGAACCATGTATGACTGTTATGATACATTAATCCCCAAATACAAATACAATGACATAAATGATCCTAACTGATCAGATATGGATTACTTAATGATGAATTTGCAAAGATAGCAGTAAGATAGATAACACATAACATGCATGTGTGTTTCTGCTCGCTACTCGGTTTACGTTGTTGTAAGCCGAGAACCCGTGTTTTTGCACTTGGCGTACGCGGTGATACTCTGGGTACATGTAATTGTTCTATAGTGATGCTGATGCCGTAATTAAAAAATATTCATGATTTAAAAAAAGTTCGCACATTCAAAAAATATTCCCAATTTTGAAAACAAATGTTGGGAAATAAAAAAATGAAATTTTTGTGTATTAAAAATGTCAATGAAATTGAATAGACTTTCTTCAATTCAAAATATATTCATGAATTGAAAACTATCCTAAAATTTTTAAAAATGTTCTTGACTTACAAAATAGTTTATTGATTCATAAAATGTTCGCTAATTCAAAAAAGATCATGCATTTTCAAAAATGTGTCTTCCTTAAATCAGAAAAATATTCATGAATTCCAAAAATTGTTTCACCAAACAATTTCCAAAAAAATGTTCGGCGATTCTAGAAATGTTTGCCTATTCAAGCAAAATATTTTAAAAAATGTTGACAATTTAAAATTACAAATAATATAAAAGTGTTCATGATTTTAGAAATGTTCGAAAATTGTAAGATGTTCACGATTTCAGATATGTTCAAGATTTTTAAAAAATATTCATGATTTTTCAGAAATTGTTTAAAATTTAACGAAAATGAGAGAGCTAGTGTATCTCGGTGATGCAGCAAAATATGGTCATGGACATTGAAGATTATGATATTTTTTTCTCCTGTTGCAACGCACGGGCTGTTTTGCTAGTATCACTTATAGGTGGCATTGGTGGGTCATATTTTACAATTTTGAGGGCAATTTTTGTGACGTACTGCAAGAAACAATAGTCCCTTTATTATTAATAAGAAAATATCCCGTGCATTGCAACGGGATAAAAATTCTGTCAAAAGTTGCACCGTGCCTTGGTTCTAGAGAATTGTCTCACGGCCTTTTAATCCCGGACTGAGATAGTATTTTTGGGAATTGATCAAACTGCAATGGTAGCAAAACAGGCCCGTGGTTGCAACATGTATTCAGTTTTTTTGAGAGTTGTATATACTTGCTGTTTACTTACATTACGCAAACAGGAAGCAGCAGTTACCAGGCCACATATGCATCCTGTTTATAATTAGGCCAGATTTCTTCTTTGACCATCTCCTTCAAGGCCGCCTGTACTGTCTTCAGCTCGTAAACATATTTGAACTGATGGGATTGTGTATAAGAAAACGATGTGGGACTATTAATTTTACCGGGTTATTAGGCCACGATGCGGAGGATCGAGGATGGTCCGAGGCCCAAGCGGCAATGCGCATCGTGGTCATGTGCTTGCTCTGTATCCTATGCGAGGCCGTTGTGGTGCCGTGTGCTTGCTCTGTAGTATCTCCATTGTTGTTCTATATCGGCACCAGTTCCAAGTCAAACACATCGGCCGTCCACTCCTCGAGCGCCACCGACTGCACCAACCGCAGCAGGTCCAGCATGCTGCTGTCGCCTTCCTGCAAGGACGCGCGCGTTCCTTGTGAGGAGCTCCAGCAGGAGCACGCCCAGGGGGTAGATGTCCGCCTTCAGCGTGGGCCGCCAAGTGTCCACCATCTCCGGGGCACGATAGCCGCCGGCGCCCGCGCAAATGGACGACGGATAGATGGGGTGGAGGTACAAGTCGGAGAGTGTGGCGCCGCCACTCACCTTCTCGTCCTCCGCCGCGCCGGAAAGGGAGCGGATAAGGTAGTACAAAATATGAAGGGGAAGGAGCACTGCGGGTTTGAATATACGGAATGACAGGGGGTTTTGGGAAAAAATGTGATATGCACTTGAAAAGGGACCGCGGGTTCAATTATCAGAAAATGCAGAGTAAATTGCAAAAAACCACCACAATTGGGTCGAAGTTTTCAATGCTTCAGAAAAAAACCCACCAGAAAACATGCATTTTGGTGGGTGTCTGATGACATTTGCACAATTGTTATGGTTTTTTGCAATTTACTCAATAATGCAAGGACTTTTATGCAAAAGCGCCGACAACGTACGACCAAAAGCACTGCGTGGTTTATTATTATTAGGGAAATATAGCAATATTTGTGAAAATTATCTTAGATGGGCTAGAAATTAACTAAACGAGTTATACTAGTCATCAGAATCATGACTGATAATGAGGAAAACAAAGACAGGATGAGTGCTATATTATATTACCTTGTCAACTTCCTGCTGTAGATATTGTCTAACCACGGTCGACTGCTGTATAACTCTCTCCAATGATGAATATGCTGATAGATTAGCATGTGCTGCCATTGATCACCAGATAAACATCAAAATATGATCATACATGGAGGTTACGGCCTCAGGGCGCACATCCGCAGTGGCAGGGCTGCCCGGGTTGTGTACATACAAAATTATCAATGATTTAAGAGCAACTCTAGCAAAATCGGTGCTCACGGCTAGTCCTGGCCATCTCAGGCCTGGCCCTGTCGGCCCACCCAGGCCCGGCCCTAAAATCCAGGGCCTAGGCCCTATGGGCTTGCCCGTGGGCCGGGCTTGGGCCTGAGTTTTGAGCCCATCAGCAGGGCCTGAACGGGCTTAGGTTTGGCATATTGGCATTTTAAGAAAGAGGCCCGGCCCACGGCCCTAAGCCCTAAGGGCTTTTCAGGGCTTTTTACCAGATGGGCCGGGCTTGGGCTTGAAAAGTAGGCCTGCTGAAAGGGCCTGGGCCTCAGTTTTCTGCCGTGGGCTTTTTTAGGTCCGGCCCAAGCCCGGCCCGGCCCGGCCCATGGCCAGATATACTCACGGCCTCATCCACACGTACGACGCCACACCAAACCCGTGTCAGTCTACCGCCGCACAGCTGGCCTACCTACATAGTAGTGGTGCAGGGTACAGGGGAGCTGCTTTAGCTTTTGTCTGCGTGCTGTGCAGCAACAGAGGTGATCACGCAACAGAGAGACCCTACTTTTGCAGCCGATCTCTGTAGGCCCCTTGTTTTTCAAAACGGCGGGATGGCATGGCACTGACCGGCGCGGTCTCAAAATCCAGCCAAGCTACGCAACACGCGCGCTAGGGATTTTTACAGAATGGGATTAAGGGGAGCCTCCCACCTTAATCTCGTGAGGAGTACGCGTAAGGATAAGCTACGCAACACACCTGCTAAGGATTTTTACAGGCGTACAGAGTACTCTATGTAGAGAGACGAACGCCCCTTGTGCCATTTGCTCCGTATTTTTCTTTTTAGGCAAGCCATTTGCTCGCCTTTCTTTTTCTTTTTTGAGAGGTAAACCACACTTATTTGCTCGCCTTTGGTGAGACGGAAGGTGTCAAAGATTTTCCTGCGCGCTAAAGTACTGGGCCAACCCATTGCTTCGCTCTCTCGTGGTTGCTTCTGCTTGCTTCGCTCATTCTTCGCTTTGGTTTTCTTTCGTTTTTTCTTCTTCAGTCTTCTATATTTCTCCATCGTTTTTCTTCGATCTTTTACCTTTTCTTCGGTTTTCTTTCTAATCCTCACCATATTTTTAGTTTTTCTTTGTTATACTTTTTTTCTTCTGTTTTCTTTGCTTTCTTCACCGGCTATCTTCATTTCTTTTTTGGGTTTTCAATGCTTTTTCGTTTCTTTCTATTTTACGCTTTCTTTGGTTCCTATGTTTCTTTCTTTAATTTCACTGGTGTTTTTCTTTCCTTTCTTTTTTCTTTGGATTTTATTTCTTTTTTGGATTCCTTTGATTTTCTTTCTTTCTCGGTTTTCACTATTTTCATTCTTTTCCATTGTTTCTCTTGGGTTTTCTTTTTTTGATTTCATTGGTTTTCTTTGTTTCTATTTGCATCTTTCTCGGTTTTCATCAGTTACTTATTTGTTGAACACATGTCTAATATTTTTTTAGTACAGAACGTACATTTTTAGTGTACACCTGAAACATCTCGTCGATAGATGTTGAACAGTTTTTAAATACATGATGTACATTTTGTTCTCAAATATATGTTTTGAACACTTTTTTGAATACATGGTCAATATTTTCTCAAATACACAACGGACACTTTAGTAGTAATAAAACATTGATGTTTAACATTTTTTAAAGACTAATTAACATTTTTTTAAAGACACACACACACACACACACACAAATACACACATACAAATACAGTATGCCTTCTTTTAATTAATATATGTTGTACATTCCCCGTATACAGCAGGAACAATTTTTTATAATGTTTATCAGTTTTTGAAATGATTTTCTAATTATATGCTTTGAGGTATATTTTTTCATGTAGATTGTACATTTTTCATATACTCGGACTTTGAAGGAGATATGGAGACGACATAGAAAGGCCCTGTCGAGTGCTACCACTAGAAAATAGCCAAGAAATTCATAGCATTCCAAGGTGGCATAACTGGAAGGAGGTTTTATGGATGTGGTGAGGATGTAAGTTGCACTCCCTGCCCTGCTTTTCTTATTTGAAATCCCATATAAACTGCTTTATTTCAACGGTGTTAATACCTGTCCTACAGTTTTAATAATTTATGTACTTGTACAAATATATTGTGGTCAGTAAGTTAGTAATAATTTTTTATGATGTACAGTATTCATAATTTCTGTACTTTTAGAATAAGATTCAGTTAGTCAATGCAAGCCAAGTGTTTCATTCTGATGGTTAATGATCAAATTGGTTTGAAAAAGAGCTTAGATAGAGATATACATATCCTTATTCTGCTTATTTGAGAGTTTACTTCCACAAACATAGTTAAAGACAAACATGGTTAACTATTGTGTTTCTTTGTAGCTTAGGTACTCTGTTTCTTTGAAGCTTAACTGATGCATCTTCTTGTTTCTCTGAAGCTTAACTGATGTGTTTCTATGTAGCTTAACCATTTCACCATTTGTAAGTAACTTTATTTTCTTGCAGATTGGCAATTGTGGCTATGTTCAATGGGTTGATATGGAGTCGAGTCGGGGAAGGAGATGTCTTGAGGTACGGGATATTACCTCCCACCGGAGTTTGACGCGCCGTCGGTCGCCGCTCCGCCTCCTCCACCAGTCACCGCCCCACCTCCTCCACCGCTGACGCCCCTGTCATGCATGCGGTCGTGCACGTTAGAAAAAATGTAGACTCGACCCTTTAGCATTAACAGAGAACAAGGGGGAGGCGTTGACATGAGGTACGGGATCTTACCCTCCACCGGAGTTCGACGAGCCGCCACTGAAGGAAATATGCCCTAGAGGCAATAATAAAGTTGTTATTTATATTTCCTTATATCATGATAAATGTTTATTATTCATGCTAGAATTGTATTAACTGGAAACTTAGTACAAGTGTGAATACATAGACAAACAGAGTGTCACTAGTATGCCTCTACTTGACTAGCTCGTTGGATCAAAGATGGTTAAGTTTCCTAGCCATAGACATGAGTTGTCATTTGATTAACGGGATCACATCATTAAAGAATGATGTGAACATCATTAGAGAATGATGTGATTGACTTGACCCATTCCGTTAGCTTAGCACTTGATCGTTTAGTTTGTTGCTATTGCTTTCTTCATGACTTATACATGTTCCCATGACTATGAGATTATGCAACTCCCGAATACCGTAGGAACACTTAGTGTGCTATCAAACGTCACAACGTAACTGGGTGATTATAAAGATGCTCTACAGGTGTCTCCGACGGTGTTTGTTGAGTTGGCATAGATCGAGATTAGGATTTGTCACTCCGAGTATTGGAGAGGTATCTCTGGGCCCTCTCGGCAATGCACATCACTATAAGCCTTGCAAGCAATGTGACTAATGAGTTAGTTGCAGGATGATACATTACAGAATGAGTAAAGAGACTTGCCGGTAACGAGATTGGACTAGGTATTGAGATACCGACGATCGAATCTCGGGCAAGTAACATACCGATGACAAAGGGAACAACATATGTTGTTATGCGGTTTGACCGATAAAGATCTTCGTAGAATATGTAGGAACCAATATGAGCATCCATGTTTCACTATTGGTTATTGGCCGGAGATGAGTCTCGGTCATGTCTACATAGTTCTCAAACCCGTAGGGTCCGCACGCTTAACGTTCGGTATTATGAGTTTATGTGTTTTGATGTACCGAAGGTTGTTCGGAGTCCCGGATGTGATCACAGACATGACGAGGAGTCTCGAATGGTCGAGACATAAAGATTGATATATTGGACGACTATGTTTGGACTTCGGAATGGTTCCGGGTGAGTTCAGGCAATTACCGGAGTACCGGGGGGTTACCGGAACCCCCCGGGGAGTATAATGGGCCATATGGGCCTTAGTGGAGAGAGAGAGGGGCGGCCAGGGCAGGTCGCGCGCCCCCTCCCCCTTGGGTCCGAATTGGACTAGGGAAGGGGGGGGGCGCCCCCTTTCCTTCTCCCTCTCTCCTCCTTCCTTCCTCTCCAACTCCAACTAGGGAATGGGGGGAATCCTACTCCCGGTGGGTGCAGGACTCCCCTTGGGGCGCGCCATGAGAGGGCCGGCCCTCCCCCTCATCCACTCCTTTATATACAGGGGAGGGGGGCACCCCATACATAAGTTGACAGTTGTCTTAGCCGTGTGCGGTGCCCCCCTCCACAGATTTCCACCTCGGTCATATCGTTGTAGTGCTTAGGCGAAGCCCTACATTAGTAACTTCATCATCACCGTCATCACGCCGTCGTGTTAACGAAGCTCTCCTTCGACACTCAGCTGGATCTAGATTTCGTGGGACGTCACCGAGATGAACGTGTGCATGTCACGGAGGTGCCGTACTTTCGGTACTAGGATCGGTCGGATCGTGAAGATGTACGACTACATCAACCGCGTTGTCATAAAGCTTCCGCTTTCGGTCTACGAGGGTACGTGGACAACACTCTCCCCTCTCGTTGCTATGCATCACCTAGATGGATCCTGCATGTGCGTATGAATTTTTTTGAAATTACTACGTTCCCCAACAGTGGCATCTGATGACCCACAAGTATAGGGGATCTATCGTAGTCCTTTCGATAAGTAAGAGTGTCGAACCCAACAAGGAGCAGAAGGAAATGATAAGCGGTTTTTAGCAAGGTATTCTTTGCAAGCACTGAAATTATAGGTAACAGATAGTTTTGTGATAAGGTAATTTGTAACAAGCAACAAGTAACAAAAGTGAATAAAGTGCAGCAAGGTGGCCCAATCCTTTTTGTAGCAAAGGACAAGCCTGGACAAACTCTTATATAGAGAAAAGCGCTCCTGAGGAAACATGGGAGTTATCGTCAAGCTAGTTTTCATCACGTTCATATGATTCGCGTTCGGTACTTTGATAATTTGATATGTGGGTGGACCGGTGCTTGGGTGCTGCCCTTACTTGGACAAGCATCCCACTTATGATTAACCTCTATTGCAAGCATCCGCAACTACAACAAAAGTATTAAGGTAAACCTAACCATAGCATGAAACATATGGATCCAAATCAGCCCCTTACGAAGCAACGCATAAACTAGGGTTTAAGCTTCTGTCACTCTAGCAACCCATCATCTACTTATTACTTCCCAATGCCTTCCTCTAGGCCCAAATAATGGTGAAGTGTCATGTAGTCGACGTTCACATAACACCACTAGAGGATAGACAACATACATCTCATCAAAATATCGAACGAATACCAAATTCACATGACTACTAATAGCAAGACTTCTCCCATGTCCTCAGGAACAAACGTAACTACTCACAAAGCATATTCATGTTCATAATCAGAGGAGTATTAATATGCATATAGGATCTGAACATATGATCTTCCACCAAATAAACCAACTAGCATCAACTACAAGGAGTAATCAACACTACTAGCAACCTACAGGTACCAATCCCAGACTATGAGACAAGAATTGGATACAAGATATGAACTAGGGTTTGAGAGGAGATGGTGCTGGTGAAGATGTTGATGGAGATTGCCCTCTCCCGATGAGAGGAGCGTTGGTGATGACGATGGCGATGATTTCCCCCTCCCGGAGGGAAGTGTCCCCAGTAGAACAGCTCTGCCGGAGCCCTAGATTGGTTCCGCCAAGGTTCCGCCTCGTGGCGGCGGAGTCTCGTCCCGAAAGCTTGCTTATGCTTTTTCTTCGGACGAAAGACTTCATATAGCAGAAGATGGGCACCGGAGGGCCAACAGGGGGCCCACGAGGCAGGGGGCGCGCCCCCCACCCTCGTGGACAGGTGGAGGCCCCCTGACGTGGATTCTTCTTCCAGTATTTTTAATTATTTCCAAAAATAACTTTCGTGGAGTTTCAGGACTTTTGGAGTTGTGCAGAATAGGTCTCTAATATTTGCTCCTTTTCCAGCCCAGAATTCCAGCTGCCAGCATTCTCCCTCCTTATGTGAACCTTGTAAAATAAGAGAGAATAGGCATAAGTATTGTGACATAATGTGTAATAACAGCCCATAATGCAATAAATATCGATATAAAAACATAATGCAAAATGGACGTATCAACTCCCCCAAGATTAGACCTCGCTTGTCATCAAGCGGAAGCCGATAACGATAAATATGTCCACATGTTTAGAGGTAGAGGTGTCGATAAAATAAAATATGGACATGAGGGCATCATGATTATTCTCATAACAGCAACATATATGGATATTGTCATATGATCTCTTATGCTCAAGTAATAATCTATTCACAATGCAAAGTATGAATCAGAAACTTTATTGAGAACCAACAAACTATAATCTCACTCATTGAAGCAATTGCAATTTATCATAACGTCAGAAAGAGTCTATATCAGAGCTTTTCAGCAAGTCCACATACTCAACTATCATTTAGTCTTTCACAATTGCTAACATTCACGCAATACTTGTGGTTTCGGAGTTTTAATCGGACACAGAGAAAGATAGGGGCTTATAGTTTTGCCTCCCAACCTTTTACCTCAAGGGTAATGTCAATAATAATAACTCATGCTAACTTACATCCAATTAGATATATATATCAGGATCTTTCCAACATACTGTGCTTGCCAAAGGATAAAATGTAAAAAGGAAAGGTGAAGATCACCATGACTCTTGCATAAGGTAGAAGATAAACATAAAAGATAGGCCCTTCGCAGAGGGAAGCAGAGGTTGCCATGCGCTTTTAGGGTTGGATGCACAAAATCTTAATGCGAAAGAACGTCACTTTATATTGCCACTTGTGATATGAACCTTTATTATGCAGTCCGTCGCTTTTATTTCTTCCACATCACAAGATCGTATAAAGCTTATTTCCTCCACACCAATCAATCATACATATTTAGAGAGCAATTTTTATTGCTTGCACCGATGACAACTTACTTGAAGGATCTTACTCAATCCATAGGTAGATATGGTGGACTCTCATGGCAAAACTGGGTTTAAGGGTATTTGGAAGCACAAGTAGTATCTCTACTTGGTGCAAAGAATTTGGCTAGCATGAGGGGGAAAGGCAAGCTCAACATGTTGGATGATCCATGACAATATACTTTATCTCAGATATAAGAAAACATAACCCATGACGTTGTCTTCCTTGTCCAACATCAACTCTTTAGCATGTCATATTTTAATGAGTGCTCACAATCATAAAAGATGTCCAAGATAGTATATTTATATGTGAAACCTCTCTTTCTTTATTACTTCCTATTAATTGCAATGATGACCAAAACTATGTTTATCAACTCTCAACAATTTTTAATCATCATACTCTTTCTATGTGAAGTCATTACTCTCCATAAGATCAATATGATCTCTTTGTTTCATTTTATTCTTTTCTCTTTTCTTTTATTCACTCAAGATCATAGCATGATAATCAAGCCCTTGACTCAACACTAATCTTTATTATATATAGCTCATGCACTCGATTGCATAGAAGGATCATAAAGCAAAACTCGAAACTAGATCATACCAAAACTTTATTCTACTAGATCAAGATACTACTAATAGGATCGAACTAAGAAAAAGGTAAAGATAGGAGTGTGATGGTGATACGATACCGGGGCACCTCCCCCAAGCTTGGCAGTTGCCAAGGGGAGTGCCCATACCCATGTGATTATATCTCCTTTGTCGGAGGTGATGGTGGGATATTCTTGGCGATGATACTCCTCAGGATACGATTCTCTTCTTCGAGCTTATTGAGTTGCTGCTTGAGATCCATTATCTCCTTACGAAGCTTTCCCGTAACAGCCAAAGCTCCTTGCACCCAAGGGTGTTGTATAGCTGCGGGAGAACAAGTGACGCTCTTCTTCATATTTTCATAAGAAAGAAATCTAACATTGGAAGGGATAACCGAGTTTGGAATAGCCGAGCTCTGTAGTTCCCCCATTGTGAATCCAGCTCGGAAACGAGAAGTGATTTCTTGATCCTCCTCCATGGCGTCTATCCTCTTCAAGTCAGCCTCCATCTCTTCCTCCATTGCTAGCCCAAAGTGGTCAGCATCGCTATTTGTCCTTGATCTCGATGCCGGATGAGACACCCGGCTCTCCCCGACTGACTCTTGAGAAGACATCTTGCTCAAATCTGCAGTAGCAACAGCTCGAAACAAAAATAGAGGATATTTGCGTGATACAGGAGTCAAAACCTTCGGGAGATTATATAATGAATTTTTACCGACCAAAATACGTATCGTACAAGAAAACGGAGTCCGGAGAGCACACGAGGTGCCCACGAGGTAGGGGGCGCGCCCAGGGGGTAGGGCGCGCCCTCCACCCTCGTGGAGCCCTCGTGTCCTTCCCGGACTGCTTCTTATTTTTCTATTTTTCTAAATATTCCAAAACGGAGAAAAATTGCCATTAGGACTGTTTTGGGGTCGGTTTACTTACCGTACCACATACCTATTCCTTTTCGGAGTCTGAAACGTTCCGGAAAGTGTCCCTTATGTATTCCTCCGGGGTTACGGTTTCAATAACATTGGTTTCAACATTTATAGGATTACCTGAGATATAATGTTTGATTCTTTGACCGTTCACCACCTTCGGATTTGTGCCTTCGAAGTTGTTGATTTTTATGGCACCGGAACGATAGACCTCCTCGATAACGTAAGGGCCTTCCCATTTAGAGAGAAGTTTTCCTGCAAAAAATCTTAAACGAGAGTTGTATAGCAATACATAATCACCTACATTAAACTCACGCTTTTGTATCCTTTTGTCATGCCATCTTTTAACTTTTTCTTTAAACAATTTGGCATTCTCATAGGCTTGGGTTCTCCATTCATCAAGTGAGCTAATGTCAAATAACCTCTTCTCACCGGCAAGTTTGAAATCATAATTGAGCTCTTTAATAGCCCAATAAGCCTTATGTTCTAGTTCGAGAGGTAAGTGACATGCTTTTCCATAAACCATTTTATACGGAGACATACCCATAGGATTTTTATATGCAGTTCTATAAGCCCATAATGCATCATCAAGTTTCTTGGACCAATTCTTTCTAGATCTATTAACAGTCTTTTGCAAAATTAATTTGAGCTCTCTATTACTCAATTCTACTTGACCACTAGACTGTGGGTGATAAGGAGATGCAATTCTATGATTAACATCATACTTAGCAAGCATTTTACGAAAAGCACCATGAATAAAATGTGAACCACCATCAGTCATTAAATATCTAGGGACTCCAAACCTCGGAAAAATAACTTCTTTAAGCATTTTAATAGAAGTGTTATGATCAGCACTACTAGTTGGAATAGCTTCTACCCACTTAGTAACGTAATCAACAGCAACTAAAATATGTGTGTATCCATTAGAGGCAGGAAAAGGTCCCATATAATCAAAGCCCCAAACATCAAATGGTTCAATAACAAGTGAATAATTCATAGGCATTTCTTGACGTCTACTAATATTACCAATTCTTTGACATTCATCACAAGATAAGACAAACTTACGGGCATCCTTGAAGAGAGTAGGCCAATAAAAACCGGATTGCAATACCTTATGTGCAGTTCTGTCTCCAGCGTGGTGTCCTCCATAAGCTTCGGAGTGACACTTGCGTAGGATCTGTTCCTGTTCATGCTCAGGTACACAACGTCTAATAACACCATCTACTCCTTCTTTATAAAGATGTGGGTCATCCCAAAAGTAATGTCTTAAATCATAGAAAAACTTTTTCTTTTGCTGGTATGTGAAACTAGGTGGTATAAATTTAGCAACAATGTAATTAGCATAATCAGCATACCATGGAGCAGTACGAGAAGCATTTATGACATTTAATTGTTCATCAGGAAAGCTATCATCAATAGGTAGTGGGTCATCAAGAACATTCTCTAACCTAGACAAGTTGTCTGCAACGGGGTTCTCAGCTCCCTTTCTATCAATAATATGCAAATCAAATTCTTGTAACAAGAGAACCCATCTGATAAGTCTAGGTTTAGCATCTTTCTTTTCCATAAGATATTTAATAGCAGCATGATCAGTGTGAATAGTTACTTTAGAATCAACAATATAAGGTCTGAACTTATCACAAGCAAATACAACTGCTAAGAATTCTTTTTCAGTAGTAGCATAATTTCTCTGAGCATTGTCTAGAGTTTTACTAGCATATTGAATAACATTTAATTTCTTATCAACTCTTTGCCCTAGAACAGCACCTACAGCATAATCACTAGCATCACACATAATTTCAAAGGGTAAATTCCAATCAGGTGGCTGAACAATAGGTGCAGAGATCAATGCTTTCTTAAGTATTTCAAATGCTTCTACACAATCATCATCAAAGACAAATGGTATATCTTTTTGTAATAAATTAGTCAGAGGCCGAGAAATTTTTGAGAAGTCCTTAATGAACCTCCTATAAAAACCGGCGTGACCAAGGAAACTTCTTATACCTTTGATGTCCTTGGGACATGGCATCTTTTCAATAGCATCAACCTTGGCTTTATCAACTTCAATACCTCTTTCAGAAACTTTATGCCCCAAGACAATACCTTCATTAACCATAAAGTGGCACTTTTCCCAATTCAAGACAAGGTTAGTTTCTTCACATCTCTGCAAAACTTGATCAAGGTTGCTCAAGCAATCATCAAAAGAGGATCCATAGACGGAGAAATCGTCCATGAAAACCTCACAAATCTTTTCACAAAAGTCAGAGAATATAGCCATCATGCATCTTTGAAAGGTAGCAGGTGCATTACATAAACCAAAAGGCATACGTCTATAAGCAAAAGTACCGAAAGGGCAAGTAAAAGTGGTCTTAGATTGATCATCAGCTGACACAGGTATTTGAGAGAAACCAGAATAACCATCTAGAAAGCAAAAATGTGTATGTTTGGATAATCTTTCTAGCATTTGATCGATAAAAGGTAAGGGGTAATGATCCTTTTTAGTAGCCTTATTTAATTTGCGGAAATCAATTACCATCCTATAACCTGTAATAATTCTTTGCGGGATCAATTCATCTTTATCATTAGGAACGACAGTAATACCTCCCTTCTTAGGAACACAATGGACAGGACTTACCCACTGACTATCAGCAACGGGATAAATTATACCTGCCTCAAGGAGCTTTAGTATTTCCTTTCTTACCACTTCTTTCATCTTAGGATTCAGCCGTCGTTGGTGATCACGAACTGGTTTGGCATCTTTCTCCAAATTTATTTTGTGTTGACATAGAGTGGGACTAATGCCCTTAAGATCATCAAGAGTATATCCAATAGCAGCACGGTGCTTCTTCAGAGTTTTCAATAATCTCTCTTCTTCATGCTCTGAAAGGTTAGCACTAATAATAACAGGATATATCTTTTTCTCATCAAGATAAGCATATTTAAGAGTATCAGGTAACGGTTTAAGCTCAAACACGGGATCACCCTTGGGTGGAGGAGGATCCCCTAGGATTTCAACAGGCAAATTGAGTTTCAGGATAGGTTCCTGTTTAAAGAATACTTCATCTATTTCCCTTCTTTCATTCATAAACATATCATTTTCATGGTCTAGCAAATATTGTTCTAAAGGATCACTAGGAGGTACGGCAATAGAAGCAAGACCAATAATTTCATCCTTACTAGGCAATTCCTCTTCACGGTGTTGTCTACGAAATTTAGAGAAATTAAACTCATGAGACATATCACCCAAACCAATAGTAACAACATCCTTTTCGCAGTCTATCCTAGCATTAACAGTGTTTAAGAAGGGTCTACCAAATATAATGGGACAAAAGCTATCTTGTGGGGAACCAAGAACAAGAAAATCAGCAGGATATTTAGTTTTCCCACACAAGACTTTAACATCTCTAACAATTCCAATGGGTGATATGGTATGTCTATTGGCAAGCTTGATGATAACATCAATATCTTCTATCTCAGTAGGTGCAATATCATGCATAATTTATTTGTATAAGTCATGAGGTATAGCACTAGCACTAGCACCCATATCACATAAGCCATGATAACAATGATATCCTATTTTAACAGAAATAACAGGAATGCCTACCACAGGTCTATGTTTATCTTTAGCACAAGGTTTGGTAATTCTAGCGGTTTCATCACGGAAATGAATAACATGCCCATCAATATTATCAGACAAGAGATCTTTAACAATAGCAATATTAGGTTCAACTTTAACTTGCTCAGGAGGTGTATAATTTCTAATATTGCTTTTACGAACCACAGTTGAAGCTTTAGCATGATCCTTTATTCTAACAGGGAAAGGTGGTTTCTCAACATAAGTAGTAGGAACAATAGGATCATTATAAGTGATAGTCTTTTCTTCAACTTTAATAGGTGCAGCTACTTTTACTTCTATGGGAGGATGATATTTAAACCACTTCTCCTTAGGGAGATCAACATGAGTAGCAAAAGATTCACAGAAAGAAGCTACTATCTCAGAGTCAAGTCCATATTTAGTGCTAAATTTACGGAAAACATCGGTATCCATAAAAGATTTAACACAATCAAACTTAGGTGTCATACCTGACTCCTTACCTTCGTCGAGATCCCAATCTTCAGAGTTGCGTTTAATTCTTTCCAATAAATCCCATTTGAATTCAATAGTCTTCATCATAAAAGAGCCAGCACAAGAAGTATCGAGCATGGTGCGATTGTTATCAGAAAGCCGAGCATAAAATTTTTGAATAATTATTTCTCTTGGGAGCTCATGATTGGGGCATGAATATAACATTGATTTAAGCCTCCCCCAAGCTTGAGCGATGCTTTCTCCTTCGCGAGGCCAAAAATTATATATATAATTGCGATCACGATGAACAAGATGCATAGGATAAAACTTCTGATGAAATTCCAATTTCAATCGTTTGTAGTTCCATGATCCCATATCATCACATAGCCTATACCATGTCAATGCATCTCCCTTCAAAGATAAAGGGAAGACCTTCTTCTTAATAACATCATCGGGTATACCTGCAAGCTTAAATAATCCACAAACTTCATCCACATATATTAGGTGCTCATCAGGATGCATTGTTCCATCTCCTGCAAAAGGATTAGCTAGCAGTTTTTCTAACATACCCGAAGGAATTTCAAAGTAGACATTTTCATTTTCAGTAGGTTCAGTAGGTTGAGGAGCAACTCTTTGCTCTACTGGTCGGGGTGAAGATACCCCGAACAAGCCCCTCAGAGGATTACTTTCCATAGTAACAAGTGACAGTAAATTTCAGCACACTATATAAATTTTTCCTTACCAAATTCCACCTACCAAAGGCGCTTCACTCCCCGGCAACGGCGCCAGAAAAGAGTCTTGATGACCCACAAGTATAGGGGATCTATCGTAGTCCTTTCGATAAGTAAGAGTG
This sequence comes from Triticum aestivum, assembly GCF_018294505.1. NCBI lineage: Eukaryota > Viridiplantae > Streptophyta > Magnoliopsida > Poales > Poaceae > Triticum > Triticum aestivum. The sequence continues at coordinate 478,527,665 of NC_057811.1, forward strand.
TCGAACCCAACGAGGAGCAGAAGGAAATGATAAGCGGTTTTCAGCAAGGTATTCTCTGCAAGCACTGAAATTATAGGTAACAGATAGTTTTGTGATAAGATAATTTGTAACGAGCAACAAGTAACAAAAGTAAATAAAGTGCAGCAAGGTGGCCCAATCCTTTTTGTAGCAAAGGACAAGCCTGGACAAACTCTTATATAGAGAAAAGCGCTCCCGAGGACACATGGGAATTATCGTCAAGCTAGTTTTCATCACGTTCATATGATTCGCGTTCGGTACTTTGATAATTTGATATGTGGGTGGACCGGTGCTTGGGTGCTGCCCTTACTTGGACAAGCATCCCACTTATGATTAACCTCTATTGCAAGCATCCGCAACTACAACAAAAGTATTAAGGTAAACCTAACCATAGCATGAAACATATGGATCCAAATCAGCCCCTTACGAAGCAACGCATAAACTAGGGTTTAAGCTTCTGTCACTCTAGCAACCCATCATCTACTTATTACTTCCCAATGCCTTCCTCTAGGCCCAAATAATGGTGAAGTGTCATGTAGTCGACGTTCACATAACACCACTAGAGGATAGACAACATACATCTCATCAAAATATCGAACGAATACCAAATTCACATGACTACTAATAGCAAGACTTCTCCCATGTCCTCAGGAACAAACGTAACTACTCACAAAGCATATTCATGTTCATAATCAGAGGAGTATTAATATGCATATAGGATCTGAACATATGATCTTCCACCAAATAAACCAACTAGCATCAACTACAAGGAGTAATCAACACTACTAGCAACCTACAGGTACCAATCCCAGACTATGAGACAAGAATTGGATACAAGAGATGAACTAGGGTTTGAGAGGAGATGGTGCTGGTGAAGATGTTGATGGAGATTGCCCTCTCCCGATGAGAGGAGCGTTGGTGATGACGATGGCGATGATTTCCCCCTCCCGGAGGGAAGTGTCCCCGGCAGAACAGCTCTGCCGGAGCCCTAGATTGGTTCCGCCAAGGTTCCGCCTCGTGGCGGCGGAGTCTCGTCCCGAAAGCTTGCTTATGATTTTTCTTCGGACGAAAGACTTCATATAGCAGAAGATGGGCACCGGAGGGCCAATAGGGGGCCCACGAGGCAGGGGGCGCGCCCAGGGGGGTAGGGCGCGCCCCCACCCTCGTGGACAGGTGGAGGCCCCCTGACGTGGATTCTTCTTCCAGTATTTTTTTATTATTTCCAAAAATAACTTTCATGGAGTTTCAGGACTTTTGGAGTTGTGCAGAATAGGTCTCTAATATTTGCTCCTTTTCCAGCCTAGAATTCCCGCTGCCGGCAGTCTCCCTCCTTATGTGAACCTTGTAAAATAAGAGAGAATAGGCGTAAGTATTGTGACATAATGTGTAATAACAGCCCATAATGCAATAAATATCGATATAAAAACATAATGCAAAATGGACGTATCAGCATCCGAGCCAGGTTTATGCATAGATATTATATGCACGAGTAGAACATAATGAGTTGTGGGCGATAATAGTCATACTGCTTACCAGCATGTGATACTTTGATTCGGCGGTATTGTTGGATGAAGCGGCCCGGGCCGACATTACGCGTACGCGAGACTGGTTCTACCGACGTGCTTTGCACACACGTGGCTGGCGGGTATCAGTTTCTCCAACTTTATTTGAATCGAGTGTGGCTATGCCCGGTCCTTGTTGAAGGTTAAAACAACAAACCTGACGAAAAATCGTTGCGGTTTTGATGCGTAGGTAAGAACGGTTTTGCTCAGCCCGTAGCAGCCACGTAAAACTTGCAACAACAAAGTAAAGGACGTCTAACTTGTTTTTGCAGGGCATGTTGTGATGTGATATGGTCAAGACATGATGCTAAATTTTATTGTATGAGATGATCATGTTTTGTAACAGAGTTATCGACAACTGGCAGGAGCCATATGGTTGTCGCCTTATTATATGCAATGCAATCGCCCTGTAATTGTTTTTACTATATCACTAAGCGGTAGCGATAGTCGTAGAAACAATAGTTGGCGAGACGACAACAATGCTATGATGGAGATCAAGGTGTCGCGCCGGTGACGATGGTGATCATGACGGTGCTTTGGAGATGGAGATCAAAGGCACAAGATGATGATGGCCATATCATATCACTTATATTGATTGCACGTGATGTTTATCCTTTATGCATCTTATTTTGCTTAGTTTGGCGGTAGCATTATAAGCTGACCTCTCACTAAATTTCAAGGTACAAGTGTTCTCCCTGAGTATGCACCGTTGCTAAAGTTCGTCGTGCCGAGACACCACGTGATGATCGGGTGTGATAAGCTCTATGTTCACATACAACGGGTGCAAGCCAGTTTTGCACATGCAGAATACTCGGGTTAAACTTGACGAGCCTAGCATATGCAGATATAGCCTCGGAACACTGAGACCGAAAGGTCGAGCATGAATCATATAGTAGATATGATCAACATAGTGATTCACCATTGAAAACTACTCCATCTCACGTGATGATCGGACATGGTTTAGTTGATTTGGATCACGTGATCACTTAGATGATTAAAGGGATGTCTATCTAAGTGGGAGTTCTTAAGTAATATGATTAATTGAACTTTAATTTATCATGAACTTAGTACCTGATAGTATTTTGCATAACTATGTTGTAGATCAATAGCTCGCGATGTAGCTCCCCGTTTATTTTTTGATATGCTCCTAGAGAAAAATAAGTTGAAAGATGTTAGTAGCAATGATGCGGACTTGGTCCGTGATATGAGGATATCCTCATTGCTGCATAGAAGAATTGTGTCCTTGATGCACCGCTAGGTGACAGACCTATTGCAGGAGTGGATGCAGACGTTATGAACGTTTGACAAGCTCGGTATGATGACTACTTGATAGTTTAGTGCACCATGCTTTACGGCTTAGAACCGGGACTTCAAAAATGTTTTGAATGCCACGGAGCATATAAGATGTTCCAAGAGTTGAAACTGGTATTTCATATACTCATGCCCGTGTCAAGAGGTATGAGACCTTTGACAGTACTTTGCCTACAAGATGGAGGAGAATAGCTCAACCAGTGAGCATGTGCTTAGATTGTCTGGGTACTACAATTGCTTGAATCAAGTGGGAGTTAATCTTCCAGATAAGATAGTAATTGACAAAGTTCTCTAGTTACTATCACCAAGTTACTAGAACTTCATGATGAACTATATTATGTAAGAGATGACGAAATTAATTCCCAAGCTCTTCGCGATGCTGAAATCGGTGAAGGTAGAAATCAAGAAAAAGCATCAAGTGTTGATGGTTGACAAGACCACTAGTTTCAAGTAAAAGGGCAAGGGAAAGAAAGGGAACTTCAAGAAGAATAGCAAGCAAGTTGCCACTCCCATGAAGAAGCCCAAAGCTAGACCCAAGCCTGAAACTGAGTGCTTCTACTGTAAAGGAAATGGTCACTGGAAGTGGAACTGCCCTAGATACTTGGCGGATAAGAAGGATGGCAAATTGAACAAAGGTATATTGGATATACATGTTATTGATGTGTACTTTACTAGTGTTTATAGCAACACCTCGGTATTTGATCCTGGTTCAGTTGCTAAGAGTACTAGCTCGAAACGGGAGTTGCAAAATAAACAGAGACTAGTTATGGGCGAGGTGATGATGTGTGTTGGAAGTGATTCCAAGGTTGATAATATCACCATCGCACACTCCCTTTACCTTCAGGATTAGTGTTGAAACTAAAATAAATGTTATTTGGTGTTTGCATTGAGCATGAATATGATTGGATCATGTTTATTGCAATACAGTTATTCAACCGAAAGAATAATTGTTGTTCTATTTACATGAATAAAACCTTCTATGGCCATACACTCAATATAAATGGTTTATTGAATCTCGATCGTAGTTATACACATATTCATAATATTGATGCCAAAAGATGCAAAGTTAATAATGATAGTGCAACTTATTTGTGGCACTGCCGTTTAGGTCATATTGTTGTAAAGCGCATGAAAAAACTCCATGCTGATGGGCTTTTGGAATCATTTGATTATGAATCACTTGATGCTTGCGAACCATGCCTCATGGGCAAGATGACTAAGACTCTGTTCTCCGGAACAATGGAGCGAGCAACTGACTTATTGGAAATAATACATACTGATGTATCTGGTACGATGAGTGTTGAGGCTCGCGGCGGGTATCGTTATTTTCTGACCTTCACAGATGATTTGAGCAGATATGGGTATATCTACTTGATGAAACACAAGTCTGAAACATTTGAAAAGTTCAAAGAATTTCAGAGTGAAGTGGAGAATCATCGTAACAAGAAATTAAAGTTTCTACGATCTGATCGCAGAGGCGAATATTTGAGTTACGAGTTTGGCCTTCAATTAAAACAATGTGGAATAGTTTCACAAACTCATGCCACCTGGAACACCACAGCATAATGGTGTGTCCGAACGTCATAACCGTACTTTATTGGATATAGTACAATCTATGATGTCTCTTACTGATTTACCACTATCATTTTGGGGTTATGCATTAGAGACAACTACATTCACGTTAAAAAGGGCACCATCTAAATCTGTTGAGACGACACCGTATGAACTATGGTTTGGCAAGAAACCGAAGCTGTCGTTTCTTACATTTGGGGTTGCAATGCTTACGTGAAAAAGTTTCAACCTGATAAGCTCGAACCCGAATCGGAGAAGTGCGTCTTCATAGGATACCCAAAAGAAAATGTTGGGTACACCTTCTATCACAGATCCGAAGGCAAGATCTTTGTTGCTAAGAATGGATCCTTTCTAGAGAAGGGGTTTCTCTCGAAAGAAGTGAGTGGGAGGAAAGTACAACTTGATGAGATAATTGTACCTTCTCTCGAATTGGAAAGTAGCTCATCACTGAAATCAGTTCCAATGATGCCTACACGAATTAGTGAGGAAGTTAATGATGATGATCATGAAACTTCAGATCAAGTTACTACCGAACCTCGTAGGTCAACCAGAGTACGATCCGCACCAGAGTGGTACGGTAATCCTGTTCTGGAATTCATGTTAATAGACCATGATGAACCTACGAACTATGAGGAAGCGATGATGAGCCCAGATTCCGCGAAATGGCTTGAGGCCATAAAATCTGAGATGGGATCCATGTATGAGAAGAAAGTATGGACTTTGATTGACTTGCCCGATGATCGGCGAGCCAGTAAGAATAAATGAATCTTCAAGAGGAAGACAGACGCTGATAGTAGTGTTACTATGTACAAAGCTCGAATTGTCGCAAAAAAGTTTTCGACAAGTTCAAGGTGTTGACTACGATGAGATTTTCTCACTCGTAGCGATGCTTAAGTCTGTCTGAATCATGTTAGCAATTGCTACATTTGAAGAAATTTGGCAAATGGATGTCAAAACTGCATTCCTTAATGGATTTCTTAAAGAAGAGTTGTATATGATACAACAAGAAGGTTTTGTCAATCCTAAAGGTGCTAACAAAGTGTGCAATCTCCAGCGATCCATCTATGGACTGGTGCAAGTATCTCGGAGTTGGAATATACGCTTTGATAGTGTGATCAAAGCATATGGGTTTATACAGACTTTTTGAGAAGCCTGTATTTACAAGAAAGTGAGTGGGAGCACTACAGCATTTCTGATAAGTATATGTGAATGACATATTGTTGATCGAAAATAATGTAGAATTTTTCTGGAAAGCATAAAGGAGTGTTTGAAAGGAGTTTTTCAAAGAAAGACCTCAGTGAAGCTGCTTACATATTGAGCATCAAGATCTATAGCGATAGAACAAGACGCTTGATAAGTTTTTTCAATAAGTACATACCTTGACAAGATTTTGAAGTAGTTCAAAATGGAACAGTCAAAGAAGGAGTCCTTGCCTGTGTTGCAAGGTGTTAAGTTGAGTAAGACTCAAAACCCGACCACGGCAGAAAATAGAAAGATAATGAAAAGTCATTCCCTATGCCTCAGTCATAGGTTCTATAAAGTATGCTATGCTGTGTACCAGACCTATTGTGTACCTCGCCATGAGTTTGGCAAGAGGGTACAATAGTGATCCAGGAGTGGATCACAGGACAACGGTCAAAATTATCCTTAGTGGAATAAGGAAATGTTTCTCGTTTATGGAGTTGACAAAGAGTTCGTCGTAAAGAGTTACGTCGATGCAAGCTTTGACACCGATCTGGATGACTCTAAGTCTCGATCTAGATACATATTGAAAGTGGGAGAAATTAGCTAGAGTAGCTCCGTGCAGAGTATTGTAGACATAAAAATTTGCAAAATACATACGGATCTGGATGTTGCAGACCCATAGACTAAAAATTTCTCTCACGGGCACAACATGATCATACCTTATTACTCTTGGGTTTTATTCACATAGCGATGTGAACTAGATTATTGACTCTAGTAAACCTTTTGAGTGTTGGTCACATGGCGATGTGAACTATGGGTGTTAATCACATAAAGATGTGAACTATTGGTGTTAAATCACATAGCAATGTGAACTAGATTATTGACTCTAGTGCAAGTGGGAGACTGAAGGAAATATGCCTTAGAGGCAATAATAAAGTTGTTATTTATATTTCCCTATATAATGATAAATGTTTATTATTCATGCTAGAATTGTATTGACCGGAAACTTAGTACATGTGTGAATACATAGACAAACAGAGTGTCACTAGTATGCCTCTACTTGACTAGCTCGTTAGATCAAAGATGGTTAAGTTTCCTAGCCATAGACATGAGTTGTCATTTGATTAACGGGATCACATCAATAGAGAATGATGTGATTGACTTGACCCATTCCGTTAGCTTAGCACTTGATCGTTTAGTTTGTTGCTATTGCTTTCTTCATGACTTATACATGTTCCTATGACTATGAGATTATGCAACTCCCGAATACTGGAGGAACACTTAGTGTGCTATCAAACGTCACAACGTAACTAGGTGATTATAAAGATGCTCTACATGTGTCTCCGATGATGTTTGTTGAGTTGGCATAGATCGAGATTAGGATTTGTCACTCCGAGTATCGAAGAGGTATCTCTGGGCCCTCTCGGTAATGCACATCACTATAAGCCTTGCAAGCAATGTGACTAATGAGTTAGTTGCGGGATGATGCATTACGGAACGAGTAAAGATACTTGACGGTAATGAGATTGAACTAGGTATTGAGATACCGACGATCGAATCTCGGGCAAGTAACATACCGATGACAAAGGGAACAACGTATGTTGTTATGCGGTTTGACCGATAAAGATCTTCTTAGAATATGTAGGAACCAATATGAGCATCCAGGTTCTGCTATTGGTTATTGACCGGAGATGAGTCTCGGTCATGTCTACATAGTTCTCGAACCGGTAGGGTCTGCACGCTTAACGTTCGGTGACGATCGATATTATGAGTTTATGTGTTTTGATGTACCGAAGGTTGTTCGGAGTCCCAGATGTGATCACGGACATGACGAGGAGTCTCGAAATGGTCGAGTAAAGTTTGATATATTGGACGACTATGTTTGGACTTCGGAATGGTTCCAGGTGAGTTCGGGCAATTACCGGAGTACCGGGGGGGGGGGGGTTACCGGAACCTCCCGGGGAGTATAATGGGCCATATGGGCCTTAGTGGAGAGAGAGAGGGGCGGCCAGGGCAGGCCGCGCGCCCCCTCCCCCTTGGGTCCGAATTGGACTAGGGAAGGGGGACGGCGCCCCCCTTTCCTTCTCCCTCTCTCCTCCTTCCTTCCTCTCCAACTCCAACTAGGGAAGGGGGGAATCCTACTCCCGGTGGGTGTAGGACTCCCCTTGGGGAGCGCCATGAGAGGGCCGGTTCTCCCCCTCCTCCACTCCTTTATATACGGGGGAGGGGGCACCCCGTACATAAGTTGACAGTTGTCTTAGCCGTGTGCGGTGCCCCCCTCCACAGATTTCCACCTCGGTCATATCGTTGTAGTGCTTAGGCGAAGCCCTGCGTCGGTAACTTCATCATCACCGTCATCACGGCGTCATGCTGACGAAGCTCTCCTTCGACACTCAGCTGGATCTAGAGTTCGTGGGAAGTCACCGAGCTGAACGTGTGCAGATCACGGAGGTGCCGTACTTTCGGTACTAGGATCGGTCGGATCGTGAAGACGTACGACTACATCAACCGCATTGTCATAACGCTTCCGCTTTCGGTCTACGAGGGTACGTGGACAACACTCTCCTCTCTCGTTGCTATGCATCACCTAGATGGATCTTGCGTGTGCGTAGGAATTTTTTTGAAGTTACTGCGTTCCCCAACAGCCACCGCCGCTGGTTGTCGCGCTGTCGGATCCGGTCATCCTGCCATATATGTTCATCAAGGTAAAATCTTTTGCCGGGAGCAAGAAAGGAGCGACGAGAGGAGAGGAGACAAACCTAGCCCGCCGGAGTTTCCACCCCTCCGGTCGTTGGCCCGTCGCCTCCTCCGTCCTTCTATGGCTGGCCCATAGGTGGGGCAAAAGGGGCGAGCGCCCTGACCCCAAGAGAGGAGGGCCCCAACTACAAATTATACTAGTAAACACTACAATTATATATTGCATCTGAAAGATTATCAAATGCATAAAATATGGGCTCAATTTGAAAAAACGCAAATACACACCACATAGTAATACTTTATACCATGCGGAGGTAAAACCAATCCGACTAGCAAATTTGAGTTTAAATATGCTAGTCTCACTTTATGATGGATGTCTTCGTATCATAATGAAATTTATAATAACAAAATTTCAATGTTTAAACCAATACACATTTTTTTCTTTTGAGAATTGGGTAGGAGATCTCGTTTACGGAAATCAAACCAAGTAAATCCAGATGAGCATGTCAGATAATCAAATCATGCACAAAAGTACAATCAACAAGATTTTTGGTTCTTTGATGATTCTATTAGTGATCCCATCTTGCAAGTCACATTTGTTACACACTAGAAATTTCTATGAATATGATTGCCTAATACTATACACTAGAAACCACTACTAAAATATTTGTTAGTATGTATAACTTAGAAATATATACCATGATATTCAATAATATACTAAAAGATATATGAAAACACACACATAGATATGCAAATATATGTGTATACACTATATATATTATGCAATATTAGAAAATTAATTTGAAGGATTTTTTTAACAAGTGAATTTTTGGTGAATCATACAATTTAAATTTTGAGAATCAAAATTTTCAATAATATACATTACAATTGTGTAACAATGAATAATATAACTATTATTTGAAAATATTCGTGTGTGACTGAGTAATAGAGTGTCATATTAATTATAATAATAAAATGGTACACGTAGTTTAAACAAGCATAAAAGTTTAGTATAAAAAAATTGTTTTACATCACCCCGGGCCCCAAAATAGTTTGAACTGGCTCCGTTCATGACATCTGTCGCACGCCCTGTGCCCTGAACAACAAAACCTCAATGAGCACGCAAGAGGAAGGAAGAGTAAGAAGAAAACGACAACAAGCGGTAAACATACAGGCGCTGGGACAAGCCGACGTTTTGAAGGGAAGAGGACACCACCACCATTTTTGGCTGAGTTAGGACAGTGGAGGAAGGGGGTGGCCGGCGTTATACTGGGCAGGTGGGAATGAATGGGGATGGGACGAGCGGCTAGCATATCTCTTTGTACCCGCGGGCCATGCTTCCAGCGTCTCGTCTCAAAAGCAACAGGATTTTTTTGAATTCTACAACAAATCATAGGTTGCACTATTCATCGACTGGTAAAGGTTGAGTTGCTTTTTGTCTTGCTTTGTCCATACGCACTGGGGTAGTTCGCCTTGGATACCCCGTCCGCCACTTAGATCAAACAGTGGACGTGGGCATTGGGTTTCAAACTCAAATTTTCCCTTTCCTCCATCTCCCTCTTTTTCTTTTGATAACCATTTTGTATTGTTTGTGTTTCCATATGTCTCTATCCCTGTTACACAGAGGGTTTTAGTCCCTCAATTTATGTTGGTGGAATTTTGAGTTAATGCAACAAAAGAAGGTAGGGGACAAAGAAGAACATATAAAACCATGGAAGAATTTCCATTCATCAAGCATTTCATTGACCACCACCGACCTGGACCATTTTAGTCTGTCTGATGTATTTTTAACCGTTTGCAACCGTTTGATTTGAGAACCCTCTTTGATGAATGTGTTCACACGCTTTGACCGTCGTCCACCGCATGTTCTACCTCCACGACGGGACGTTCGCTCATAGTGGTGAAGAGGGTGGCCGAACATCGTCGGTTGCATGCCACATCGTCCTGTCTTCTTGAAGTTGACTGCCCGATGGCCGTCCCGCTTCTTCTGAAACCTTCCCCTCTGGACTAGCTTCCCACGGTTTTCCCATTACTTCCCGCCCGTACAGGAGAGAGGATTTTCTAGCATGTGTGGGACCTCCCATGCATGCATCCACCGCCTTGTTTATTACTGTGTGGGACCAGTAACAAAACCTGTAGCGTTTTCTCTCTCATTAGCATACATTCACATGTTATTCTACTCACTAAGTTTCATCCAAATAAATAGATGCCTACTGTATGTTGAAACAAAAGTTTGATTTACATTTTGCTTGCACAATTGTGTTTTTTCTGACAAGATTTCTAAAGCAAGACCAATATTGAATATATTTTATGAACTATTTTTTTACAATTGAATCACCATGCTTCAAACTTGTTTCATACAAATTTATTAATTCGATGCAAAAATTCAATAATGAGTTATTCAAACAAAACCTTGAACTTTTATAGTGTTTGACAAAATATCTCATAGTTTTGTGTACTTTTAATAATGTTTTAAATTTTGATTTTTTTATAACATGCCAAAACACATTCAAAAGTGGTCTCGTTTTAAAGTTCACCTCGTCATAAACACAAATATATAAATGGATCATAAACTGCACTTTTGGTTTAAACGATAAAATAGTTTTAAACTTCGAAATAAAATAACAAAGCATGGGATGGTGGAGCATAGGCTTGCCTGTGGTCAGAGAAAGATATGAAAAACTGTAAACAGTATTAATGCACGAAATCTCCAAGAAAAATCAACGGCGCTTCCATGCACAACGGGCATACAAGCGCCGTCGTCCTAGCAGTTCCACTCTTCCCCTTTCCCTCCCCTGCTTGCCCTCCCCTGCTTAAACTGCTTTGGAGACCCCGTGGATCAGCCGAACAATGGCTCCACGCACGTCCCGCCCATCCACACCTCAGCAGCCCGGCACCCCATTGGCTTGGGGACCATGCGACGGATGAAGCCGCGGTAGTGGAAGAAGTGGCGCCGTTCGATGATATCATGGAAGATGAAGCCGCGATGGAGGAAGATGTGGCACCGTTTGACGACGCCACAGATGAGGAAGAGCAAGAGCCGATGGAGGAGCCTCCGTTGGCAGATGTGCTGCTGGCCATTGCCACCGCTACAAACCTGCCTCCGATGGACGAGCAGGCGTTGCATGTGGCCGCCGTTTTAGATAACTCGTTCACCATCGTGACGCAAGACCAAACCGACCGCATGACCTGGCAGTTCGTCCTTCGCTGCAGGTTGGAAATCTAGGTCGAAGACTTCAATGGGCTGGATGAAGCCATGCGTTTGCGGTACGCTAAAGAACGGCGCATAGTTGCAGAGCTCCAGGCGATTGCGGGGAGGGCAAAGGCGGCGGCCAAGGTACCGGCACAGGACGACAAGCCGGATTGCAACCAAGATGATGGGCACAAGGATGACGACAACTAGGCAATGCAAGTAGTACGGACATAGTAGTCAGAGAGAGCAAAAATTGCTCTCTATAGCGTAGAGGGTTTGATCCCCTGTTGCGTAAAAAAGTCGTGTGTAATGGCAGAACGAGCTTCTAAATCTAAGTTTGTACTAAACTCTCTTTATCTGCCTGCAAGTCTTGCAAACTTACTTTGCATCTGTCAACATATTCAGTTTCACGGAGGAAACTTGCATAGATTTCGGTAAACACAAATAAAATGTTGGACGCATATAACCAGTGCACATCCGCTTGAAATGGTTAGCGAGCGGCCGGCTAATTTAGGAACTTTTTGCCCCCGTTTCTAATTAGAAAAACTTTCTCCCCTAATCCCTTTTCCCACGACGTATTTAAATGCCAACACAGCTGTCTTCTTCGGGTGCATGCTTTTGTTCTTTTGTGCATTTAATTTGTGGTTTCAAAAATTTAAAAAGGCATAACTTTCAATCCGCGTGTCGGAATTATGATCTGTTTTCACTGTTGGAATCTTTACGACGTGCTCTTCGAAACTAGATCTCACATGGGTGTGTTTCAACGAACTTTCTTTGTGTGCAATTAAGTCCCTTTTTGGTGCAACTGTGAACTGTCTAGTAGTCGATGTGCAACTACCTGACGGTGGATGTGCAACTTCTCCCTACTTATGAACGTGCATTTTTCACTGATGCAAAAAAACAGGTGTGAGCATATTTAGTTCGGTTTTCATTTTTCTAAAAAAAAGGCATAACTTGTGAACGGAACATCAAATTAAGACCCGTTTTCATCGTAGGAATTTCCATGACGTGCTCTTCGAAACTAGATCCCTCATGGATATGCTTCGACGAACTGTTTGTGTGCAATTTAGTCCCCGTTTTGTGCAAGTGCCTAGTAGTTGATGTGCAACTACCTGACAGTCGATGTGCAACTTTCCCTCTACCCCGTGGACGTGAAGTTTTTACTGATGCTACCTCCACCCCAAACTACCATCTACTATTGAGATGTGCAACTTCGTCTACGTCCCTGTGAACTGACTATTAGTTGATGTGATACTTTTCACTGTCTATGGATGTGCAGTTTTCACTGTTGTTGTCTCAGCCAACTGCCTAGCAGTGGATGTGCAACTTCAGATGCTACCCCTACCAACTACCTAGCACTGGATGTACAACTTCGGATGCTACCCTGGCCAACTGCCCAACAGTCAACGTGCAACTTTCTCCTGTACCTCATGGGTGTGTAGTTTTCACTGCTAACACACTGTCCCAACCACAGGTTGTTAGTGAGATGTCCAACTTTAGGACCCCACCTATAGGCAACTTTTCTCTTCCCTCATGGATGTGTAATTTTTACCATCCAACAATCCATGCTAGTGAGATGTGCGACTTCTCATGTTGCCTCGGCCAATTGTCTTGCAGACTGTTCCCCTGCCAAGTGAATCTACACATCCATAAGTAGCTATGAAAAGGGAAAAAGTTGCACATCGACTACTAGGTGGTTGGCTGGAACAACAGACTAAATTGCACATATCGCTGGTAGGGTAGGTGGGGGAGGGTGTGCTGATAGTGAGTAATACACATCCAAGACTAGGAAGGAGGATTGCACATCAACTACTAGTTAGTTGACTGGGACAGTAGACTAGTTGCACATCTCATAAAGTTGGTTGTCATAGTTGCTAAGTGGCAACCACATAGGAAATTGGATCATGGGGCTCTAACATTGGTTTTGTAAAAAATTGCACCATGCAATACTAAAGTTGCACCATGTAGTAGTAGAGTTGCACCATATAGCATTACAGTTGGCATCAATAAAAGTTCGTCGTAACATACCCATGTGGCGTCTAGTTTTAAAGATCTCGTTACGAAGATTCCAACGGTGTAAACGGATCTAAATTCTGATGCGCAGTTTGAAAGATATGACTTTTAAAAATTCAAAAACCCGAAATAAATGCAAATGGAGCTGTTCAAAGCCTGTGAAAAGCAAGGGAGGTATAGAGTCCGCCTGCTCAAAGTGGGGGGCCAACAACACAACACATGCAGCAGAAGGAAGGGAAGGGCACGCCGGGGGGACGGGAACGTTTGGTTCCTGGGTGTATATACATCCTATATGGAAAAATAAATTAGCAATTCAACAATAAGTTAAAAAATCTGAAAATAATTTTGAAATAAATTTAACCTTCTATTGTACTTGTGGAAAAATTTCACGAAAATAAAAACACCCTTTGACTTTTTTTCAAAAAAGACAAATTTTTGGTGAAAATAGTGTGAATAGTGACCTATAATAGCATATAATTTTTGTCTTTTTTGCCCTGAAGTTAATGTTGGTTTTTTTTCATGAAAATTTATATGCTAGTGCAAAACAAAGTCAAGTTTAATCTAAAAATACTTTTGAACTATTTTGACTTTTTATTTAATTATTAAAAAAAATTCCATATAGGATGTATATACAACCAGGAACCAAAGGGTATTTCCCCACGCCGGGGACACATGTATGCGTGCGTCGTGTACGCACGCACACAAGACGAACACGTCCTGGTGGTGCTCGCCGGCGCCGGTCGGGTCGTTACTCAACGCGGGCAGGGTACGCGTCGCGCCGTACAAGAGCGGAGCACATCCCTCGTCACATCCCTCGTGGTAATCTCTCGGGTTCTTGAGGAACGTTTCTTGTGCCATTTGCTCTCCATTTATCTTTTCATTAGCGCATATACTCATGCGTTGCAACGTGAGAGAATTTTTTTTGCGAGAAGCAACAAGAGAGATAATTGATGTGTCCACTAAAAAGGTCACTGCAGCGGTGAACCTTTTAAAATTGATGAATCCTTTTTTTTCAAATTTGCGCTTTTTAAAAAATTCATGAAATTTTTATTTGGATGAACTTTATTCAAATGCAATGAAGTTTTTTTCAAAATCAATAAACTTTTTTTAAAATTCGATGAACTTTTCACAATTCAATGGACTTTTTTCAAAATCGATGATTTTTTTAAATTTGATGATCTTTTTTGAAAATCAATGAACTTTTCTTCAAATTAACGAACTTTTTCTCAAAATCCGTGAGAATTTTTGAATTATTTTGTTTTTGCGTTTTTCTTCCTGTTTTTTCGTTTTTTCCCTCAAATGTCAACATGTACTTGGGCCGGCCAACCAGCACCGGCGCGTGGGCGCCAGCGAACTTGCCTGGACCTTTTTTTTTTAGGGAAACGCCATTGCATTAACTAACCAGAGCTCGAAATGTCATCCGAGATTACATCCAGGATACAATCAGGGGGGTACCAAACCAGTTCGAACAGACACCCTCCCCAACACCAACACGCGCAAGCTTATGAGCAGCTGCATTCGCATTCCTACAGACCCAAGAGACTCTAAACTCAACACACGAGGCCAGCATCAGTTTAAGCTCCCTGATCCAGGGGCCAACTACAGACAAGTCCTGCTGCTCCCGTTTGATTCGTTGCACCGCAGATAAGCAGTCCAGCTCAATGTGCACCCTGTCCAGGTTCATCTCCAGCGCCATCCGCAGCGCCTGCCTGCAAGCTAGAATTTCAGTGGCCTCAGGATCAGTAACATGAGGGAAATGATAGCAGCTTCCCGCAATGAAAGCTGCATTATGATCACGCAGTACAGCACCACCACCACCATAACCCCCAGATTTTGAGACTGCGCCATCCGAATTGATCTTGATCCATCGCACCTTCGGCACTTCCCACCTTTGGCGAGGCCTTGCAGCTGGAGTCCGATGCTGCTGTTGATGAATACCGCGCCACTCTCAGAGATGATGCAGAACCCCTGACATTATTTCATGCGCTGCCGCAATCTGCTTTCCATCACGAGCCTCGTTACGCGCCAACCAAAGGCCATAGAAAACATGCATAAGCAACTCGCGCTCTTCATCCTTAGCTCCAGTGAGCCAGTCAAGAATCCATCGGTGGAAGTCCCTGTGTGACCCCAAGCCGCCCGGGGGAGAGGCCATAGCACAACCCGATTCACTTTGAAGCAGCTTCCAGAACAGTCGGGAATGGGGGCAAGACCAAAAGCGATGCTGGATGGTCTCCTCACGCCCACAAGCTGGACAGAACACGCCCCCTTTGATGCGCCGGCGGTGAAGCTCCGAACCCACTGCAAGACCATTCCGAAGCAGACGCCAAAAGTGAATTTTTACCATCCCCGGAGCATTGGTATCCCAAAGAGCGAGAAACGCTTTATGCTTATCGACCGAAGACGACGAGGCAGGCTGTCCTAACCTCCTTCGGTCCAAAGACATCTGCAGATGAAAAGCCGAGCGAACACTAAAAGAGCCATTTTTTGTGAAGTTCCAAGCCATAAAATCCTCTGTGCCCGGTCCACCCACAGCGATTTGCTTTATCAGCGGCATCCGAGGTCGATAACATCTCATCCACCCTCTCAACATTCCAGTCCATTCCATCCTCATTTAACAGATCAGCCACTTTTGTAACACCCTGGAGGTACTGCTGACCCAGTGGCCGCATATACCCATTCCTCGGAATCCAGTTTTCGTGATGAATGTTGACTCTGGACCCATGCCCAATCCTCCAAACAAGCCCCTCCCGAAGCAAATCCCTTCCATGTAAGATGCTACGAAAGGTGTATGAGGCATTTGAGGGGCAAGTGGCAGCAAGGATGGAGGAATCCTGGAAATACCTAGCCTTCAAAACACGAGCAACCAGTGAAGCCGGAGCAGTTAATAGCCGCCAAGCTTGCTTGGCAAGAAGGGCCTGATTGAAGGCCTGCGGGTCACGGAACCCCAGGCCTCCCTCCTTCTTAGGAGCACACATCTTCTCCCATGAGAGCCAATGTACTTTCCGTTCACCGTTCGTTGCACCCCACCAGAATTTTGAAGAGATCGAAGTCAGGTTCCGGCACGTCTTCTTTGCGAGGTGAAAACAACTCATGGTGAACGTTGGTATCGCTTGCAGACCCGATTTGATAAGGACCTCATGAGCCTTCTTGGAGAGGCCTTGCCCCTTATAACCCCCCACTTTATTCTTTGAGCTTTCAGTCAAATATTTAAAAGTCCCCTCTTTGGACCTCCCAACCTGTCTTGGGAGCCCAAGATACTTCTCACTCAAAGCTTCAGACTGAATCCCCACTGTTTGTTTCTGATAACCCACAAGTATAGGGGATCGCAACAGTTTTCGAGGGTAGATTATTCAACCCAAATTTATTAATTCGACACAAGGGGAGCCAAAGAATATTCTCAAGTATTAGCAGTTGAGTTGTCAATTCAACCACACCTGGATAACTTAGTATCTGCAGCAAAGTATTTAGTAGCAAAGTAGTACGGAAGTAACAGTAACGGTAGCAAAAGTAATATTTTTGGGTTTTGTAGTGATTGTAACAGTGGCAACGGAAAAGTAAATAAGCGAAGAACAATATGTGAAAAGCTCATAGGCATTGGATCGGTGATGGAGAATTATGCCGGATGCGGTTCATCATGTAACAGTCATAGCATAGTGTGACACAGAACTAGCTCCAATTCATCAATATAATATAGGCATGTATTCCGAATATAGTCATACGTGCTTATGGAAAAGAACTTGCATGACATCTTTTGTCCTACCCTCCCGTGGCAGCGGGTCCTAATGGAAACTAAGGGATATTAAGGCCTCCTTCTAATAGAGTACAGGACCAAAGCATTAACACATAGTGAATACATGAACTCCTCAAACTATGGTCATCACCGGGAGTGGTCCCGATTATTGTCACTTCGGGGTTGCCGGATCATAACACATAGTAGGTGACTATAGACTTGCAAGATAGGATCAAGAACTCACATATATTCATGAAAACATAATAGGTTCAGATCTGAAATCATGGCACTCAGGCCCTAGTGACAAGCATTAAGCATAGCAAAGTCATAGAAACATCAATCTCAGAACATAGTGGATACTAGGGATCAAACCCTAACAAAACTAACTCGATTACATGATAGATCTCATCCAATCCATCACCGTCCAGCAAGCCTACGATGGAATTACTCACGCACGGCGGTGAGCATCATGAAATTGGTGATGGAGGATGGTTGATGATGACAATGGCGACGGATTCCCCTCTCCAGAGCCCCGAACGGACTCCAGATCAGCCCTCCCAAGAGGTTTTAGGGCTTGGCGGCGGCTCCGTATCATAAAACGCGATGAATCCTTCTCTCTTTTTTTTCTCCCTGAACACGAATATATGGAGTTGGAGTTGAGGTCGGTGGAGCGTCAGGGGGCCCACGAGGCAGGGGGCGCGCCCCCACCCTCGTGGACAGGTGGAGGCCCCCCTGACGTGGATTCTTCTTCCAGTATTTTTAATATTTTCCAAAAATATGTTCCGTGGAGTTTCAGGTCATTCCGAGAACTTTTGTTTCTGCACATAAATAACACCATGGAAAGTCTGCTGAAAACAGCATCAGTCCGGGTTAGTTCCATTCAAATCATGCAAGTTAGAGTCCAAAACAAGGGCAAAAGTGTTTGGAAAAGTAGATACGGCAGAGACGTATCAACCCCCCCAAGCTTAAACCTTTGCTTGTCCTCAAGCAATTCAGTTGATAAACTGAAAGTGATAAAGAAAAACTTTTACAAACTCTGTTTGCTCTTGTTGTTGTAAATATGTAAAGCCAGCATTCAAGTTTTCAGCAAAGATTATGAACTAACCATATTCACAATAACTCTTAGGTCTCATGTTTACTCATATCAATGGCATAATCAACTAGCGAGCAATAATAATAAATCTCGGATGAGAACACTTTCTCAAAACAATCATAATATGATATAACAGGATGGTATCTCGCTAGCCCTTTATGAGACCGCAAAACATAAATGCAGTGCACCTTTAAAGACCAAGGACTGACTAAACATTGTACCCTATATAAATTAATAGTAATGGATGCAAATGACGGCGGTGCTCTCCAGCTAGTGCTTTTTAATAAGAGGGTGATGACTCAACATAAAAGTAAATAGATAGGCCCTTCGCAAAGGGAAGCAGGGATTTGTAGAGGTGCCAGAGCTCGATTTTGAAATAGAGATAAATAATATTTTGAGAGGCATACTTTCATTGTCAACATAACAACCAAGAGATGGCGATATCTTCCATGCTACACACATTATAGGCGGTTCCCAAACAGAATGGTAAAGTTTATACTCCCCCTCCACCAACAAGCATCAATCCATGGCTTGCTCGAAACAACGAGTGCCTCCAACTAGCAACAGTCCTAGGGGGAGTTTTGTTTGCAATTATTTTGATTTAGTTTGCATAAATCATGGGACTGGGCATCCCGGTGACCAGCCATTTTCTCGTGAGTGAGGAGTGGAGTCCACTCCTCTTGAGAATAACCCGCCTAGCATGGAAGATACGGACAGCCCTAGTTGATACATGAGCTATTCGAGCATACAAAACAGAATTTCATTTGAAGGTTTAGAGTTTGGCACATACAAATTTACTTGGAACGACAGGTAGATACCGCATATAGGAAGGTATAGTGGACTCATATGGAATAACTTTGGGGTTTAAGGAATTGGATGCACAAACAGTATTCCCGCTTAGTACAAGTGAAGGCTAGCAAAAGACTGGGAGGCGATCAACTAGAGAGCGACAACAGTCATGAACATGCATTAAAATTAATAAACATTGAGTGCAAGCATGAGTAGGATATAATCCACCATGAACATAAATATCGTGAAGGCTATGTTGATTTGTTTCAACTACATGTGTGAACATGTGCCAAGTCGAGTCACTTAAATCATTCAAAGGAGGGTACCACCCCACTATACCACATCACAACCATTTTAATAGCATGTTGGCATGCAAGGTAAACCATTATAACTCATAACTAATCAAGCATGGCATAAGCAACTATGATCTCTAATTGTCATTGCAAACATGTTTATTCATAATAGGCTGAATCAGGAACGATGAACTAATCATATTTACAAAAACAAGAGAGGTCGAGTTCATACCAGCTTCTCTCATCTCAATCAGTCCATCATATATCGTCATAATTGCCTTTCACTTGCACGACCGAACGATGTGAAAATAATAAGAGTGCACGCGCATTGGACTAAGCTGGAATCTGCGAGCATTCAATAAACAGGAGAAGACAAGGCAATATGGGATCTTGGTTAAATCAACAATAATGCATATAAGAGCCACTTCAACAATTTAATCATGGTCTTCTCCTATCGACCCCCAAAGAAAAAAAAGAAATAAAACTATTTACACGGGAAAGCTCCCAACAAGCAAAAGAAGAACGGGAAATCTTTTTGGGTTTTCTTTTTAATTATTACTACAGCAAGAAAAGTGAACTAACTAAAAGCTACACTAATTTTTTTGGTTTTTCTTAAGGTTTATTAAACACACAAGAAGAACGCAAGAAAAAGGAAAATAAACTAGCATGGATATTACAGTGAAAGAGTATGAGCACCGACAACTAGCAATGAGTGTGTGAACATGAATGTAATGTCGGTGAGAAATACGTACTCCCCAAGCTTAGGCTTTTGGCCTAAGTTGGTTTATTGCCACGGATGGCCTAGCGGATATCCAAAATTGTAGCCGGGGTCGTACTGAGATACAGCGGTCATTGCATCGTGTGCTGCAGCTTGGAGGCGAGCTATCTCAGCCCTCCTCCTATACTCCTCCGCCTCCTCTCTAGTTATGTAATGTCTCCCTTTTTCCTCCTCACAAAGGAACTAGTGAGATAGTGGTACTGGCGGCACTTTTCTCCCTCGAAGCTCACAAGATCAGCGTTACGCAAATATGCGTTAAATTCTTTCTTGATTCCTGCTCGATCCATAAAGCCTTCTGAAGGCCATTCACAAGGCCGCACTGGAGCATTCCTTGGTGGCTCATCATCGGCATCGCGCATTGCGGGCCTGGGTCCTTGCTTCCTTGAAGGACCACCTTGGTATATTTTCCTAAGCATGTTTCTTCCTCTGAAAAATTTCTGAAATTTTTAGTAACTTCAAATAAAAGTGAACCAAGCTCAACAAAATTGATAGCAACTACTCCTACAAGTGCCTAGAGACTATATCATGCATTAGAACTACTTGGAACCATATAAATTTGACATGCAAGCTCCAGAACATGGTCAACTAGGCAGCACAAATTTGCAATGAATAAAGCACTAGAACAAAAACTAATTGGACCAATGGAGGAGTCACATACCAAGGAACAATCTCCCCGAGCAGTTTTGTGAGAGGTGCTTTGAGCAAGGAGATCGAAAATCGCAGCAAAATGAGCTAGAACTCGTGCTTGAGCTGGATAGTGATTTTTTTGGGAGGAAGAAGAAGTGTGTGGGTGCAAGAATAAGTGGAGGGGAGCCACCATGGGCCCACGAGGCAGGGGGGCACGCCCTGGACCCTCGTGGCCAGGTGCTTGCTCCCCCTGCTGTGTTCTCAGTGCCAGATATTCTCAAATATTCCAGAAAAATCATATTCCATTTTCAGGGCATTTGGAGAACTTTTATTTTCGGGGTACTTTTATATTGCACGGATAATTCAGAAAACAGACAGGAAAATGCTATGTTTACTTTATTTCAACTAAATAACAGAAAGTGAAAGGAGGGTACAGAAGGTTGTGCTTTCTAATTTCATCCATCTCATGCTCATCAAAAGGAATCCACTAACAAGGTTGATCAGGTCTTGTTAGCAAACTCATTCCGAATAACATGGAACTGGAGAAATTTTGAATAACACTATGTTACCTCAACAGGGATATGCACATCCCCAATAATAAGAATATCATATTTCTTCTTGACAGTAGGAAGAGGAAATTCAAAACCTCCAAAAATAATCGATGGAATTTTTCCAATAGATTTGATACTGTGGACTTGAGGTTGTTTCCTCGGAAAGTGTACCGTATGCTCATTACCATTAACATGAAAAGTGACATTGCCTTTGTTGCAATCAATAACAGCCCCTGCAGTATTCAAAAAGGGTCTTCCAAGAATAATAGACATACTATCGTCCTCGGGAATATCAAGAATAACAAAGTCCGTCAAAATAGTAACGTTTGCAACCACAACAGGCACATCCTTACAAATACCGACAGGTATAGCAGTTGATTTATCATCCATTTGCAAAGATATTTCAGTAGGTGTCAACTTATTCAAATCAAGTCTACGATATAAAGAGAGAGGCATAACACTAACACCGGCTCCAAGATCACATAAAGCAGTTTTAACATAGTTTCTTTTAATGGAGCATGGTATAGTTGGTACTCCTGGATCTCCAAGTTTGTTAGGCATTCCACCCTTAAAAGTATAATTAGCAAGCATGGTGGAAATTTCAGCTTCCGGTATCTTTCTTTTATTAGTGACAATTTCTTTCATATACTTAGCATAAGGATTCGTTTTGAGCATATCAGTCAAACACATACGCAAAAAGATAGGTCTAATCATTTCAGCAAAGCGCTCAAAATCCTCATCATGCTTTTTCTTGGATGGTTTGGGAGGAAAAGTCATGGTTTTCTGAACCCAAGGTTCTCTTTCTTTACCGTGCTTCCTAGCAACAAAGTCTCTCTTATCATAACGTTGATTCTTTGATTGTGGGTTATCAAGATCAACAGCAGGTTCAATTTCTACGTCATTATCATTGCTAGGTTGAGCATCATCATGAACATTATCATTAACATTTTCATTAGGTTCATGTTCATTACCAGATTGTGTTTCAACATCAGAAATAGAAATATCATTTGGATTCTCAGGTGTTTCAGCAACAGGTTCACTAGAAGCATGCAAAGTCCTATCATTTTTCTTTTTCTTCTTTTTAGAGGTGCATCTAAGTTATTTCTCTGAGAATCCTGCTCAATTCTCTTAGGATGGCCTTCAGGATACAAAGGTTCTTGAGTCATTTTACCAGTTCTAGTAGCCACTCTAACAGAATAGTCATTATTCTTACTATTTAATTCATTGAGCAAATCATTCTGAGCTTTAAGTACTTGTTCTACTTGAGTGGTAACCATAGAAGCATGTTTACTAATGAGTTTAAGTTCACCCTTAACTCTAGACATATAATCACCCAAGTGTTCAAGCGTATCGGAATTGTATTTCAATTGTCTAGCAAAATAAGCATTGAATTTTTCTTGTTTGACAATAAAATTATCAAACTCTTCTAAGCATTGTTTAGCAGACTTATAGTGAGGAATATCACCTTCATCAAATCTATAGAGAGAATTTACCTTTACTACCTGTGTCGGGTTATCAAGACCATGAGTTTCTTCAATAGGTCATGAATTAAGACCATAAGTTTCTTCAACAGGCGGTAAATTTAGACCATGTATTTCTTCAATAGGAGGTAAATTCTTAACATCTTCAGCTTTAATACCTTTTTCTTTCATAGATTTCTTTGCCTCTTGCATATCTTCAGGACTGAGAACTAGAACACCCCTCTTCTTCGGAGTTGGTTTAGGAATGGGCTCAGGAATTGGCTCAGGAAGTGTCCAATTATTTTCATTTGTCAACATATTATTCAATAGAATCTCAGCTTCATCTGGTGTTCTTTCCCTGAAAACAAAACCAGCACAACTATCCAGGTAATCTCTGGAAGCATCGATTAGTCCATTATAAAAGATATCAAGTATTTCATTTTTCTTAAGAGGATGATCAGGCAAAGCATTAAGTAATTGGAGAAGCCTCCCCCAAGCTTGTGGGAGACTCTCTTCTTCAATTTGCACAAAATTATATATATCCCTTAAAGCAGCTTGTTTCTTATGAGCAGGGAAATATTTAGCAGAGAAGTAATAAATCATATCCTAGGGACTACGCACACAACCAGGATGAAGAGAGTTAAACCATATCTTAGCATCACCCTTTAATGAGAACGGAAATATTTTAAGGATATAAAGGTAGCGAGTTCTCTCATCATTAGTGAACAGGGTGGCTATATCATTCAATTTAGTAAGATGTGCCACAACAGTTTCAAATTCATAGCCATAAAAAGGATCAGATTCAACCAAAGTAATTATATCAGGATCAACAGAGAATTCATAATCCTTATCAGTAACACAGATAGGTGAAGTAGCAAAAGCAGGGTCAGGTTTCATTCTAGCATTAAGAGATTGCTGCTTCCATTTAGCTAATAACTTCTTAAGATCATATCTATCATTGCAAGCTAAAATAGCTCTAGCACATTCTTCATCCAGAACATAACCCTCAGGCACAATAGGTAATTCATATTTATTAGGGGGAGAGTCTTCATCATCACTATCTTCAATATTATCAGTTTCAATAATTTCATTCTCTCTAGCCCTAGCAAGTTGTTCATCAAGAAATTCACCAAGTGGCACAGTAGTATCAAGCATAGAAGTAGTTTCATCATAAGTATCATGCATAGAAGAAGTGGCATCATCAATAACATGCGACATATCAGAATTAATAGCATAAGCAGGTTTAGGTGTCGCAAGCTTACTCAAAATAGAAGGTGAATCAAGTGCAGAGCTAGATGGCAGTTTCTTACCTCCCCTCGTAGTTGAGGGATAAATTTTTGTTTTCTCGTCTTTCAAGTTCCTCATAGTGACCAGCAGATATAAATCCCAAGTGACTCAAAGAATAGAGCTATGCTCCCCGACAACGGCGCCAGAAAATAGTCTTGATAACCCACAAGTATAGGGGATCGCAACAGTTTTCGAGGGTAGAGTATTCAACCCAAATTTGTTGATTCGACACAAGGGGAGCCAAAGAATATTCTGAAGTATTAGCAGTTGAGTTGTCAATTCAACCACACCTGGATAACTTAGTATATGCAGCAAAGTATTTAGTAGCAAAGTAGTATGGAAGTAACGGTAACGGTAGCAAAAGTAATATTTTTGGGTTTTGTAGTGATTGTAACAGTGGCAACGGAAAAGTAAATAAGCGAAGAAAAATATGTGAAAAGCTCGTAGGCATTGGATCGGTGATGGAGAATTATGCCGGATGCGGTTCATCATGTAACAATCATAACATAGGGTGACACAGAACTAACTCCAATTCATCAATATAATGTAGGCATGTATTCCGAATATAGTCATACGTGCTTATGGAAAAGAACTTGCATGACATCTTTTGTCCTACCCTCCCATGGCAGCGGGGTCCTAATGGAAACTAAGGGATATTAAGGCCTCCTTTTAATAGAGTACCGGACCAAAGTATTAACACATAGTGAATACATGAACTCCTTAAACTATGGTCATCACCGGGAGTGGTCCCGATTATTGTCACTTCGGGGTTGCCAGATCATAACACATAGTAGGTGACTATAGACTTGCAAGATAGGATCAAGAACTCACATATATTCATGAAAACATAATAGGTTCAGATCTGAAATCATGGCACTCGGGCCCTAGTGACAAGCATTAAGCATAGCAAAGTCATAGCAACATCAATCTCAGAACATAGTGGATACTAGGGATCAAACTCTAACAAAACTAACTCGATTACATGATAGATCTCATCCAACCCATCACCGTCCAGCAAGCCTACGATGGAATTACTCACGCACTGCGGTGAGCATCATGAAATTGGTGATGGAGGATGGTTGATGATGACAATGGCGACAGATTCCCCTCTCCGGAGCCCCGAACGGACTCCAAATCAGCCCTCCCGAGAGGTTTTAGGGCTTGGCGGCGGCTTCATATCGTAAAAGGCGATGAATCCTTCTCTCTGATTTTTTTCTCCCCGAACACGAATATATGGAGTTGGAGTTGAGGTCGGTGGAGCGTCAGGGGGCCCACGAGGCAGGGGGCCGTGCCCAGGGGGGCAGGTACGCCCCCACCCTCGTGGACATGTGGAGGCCCCCGGACGTGGATTCTTCTTTCAGTATTTTTAATATTTTCCAAAAATATGTTCCGTGGAGTTTCAGGTCATTCCGAGAACTTTTGTTTCTGCACATAAATAACACCATGGAAAGTCTGCTGAAAACAGCGTCAGTCCGGGTTAGTTCCATTCAAATCATGCAAGTTAGAGTCCAAAACAAGGGCAAAAGTGTTTGGAAAAGTAGATACAACGGAGACGTATCAGTTTCCAAAGAGTCTTGTTCTCCTCCGAGCAACCCTTACCAAAGAAGATGGAGGACTTAGACAGCTTGACCTTTTGGCCTGAGGCAGACTCATATTTTGCAAGGATAGCTCTGAGAGTAGCCATACTCTCCTCAGAACCCTCAAGGAAGACGATGCTATCATCAGCAAACAAAAGGTGTGTGATATGGGGGCCAGTGCCCCCAAAAGACACCCCCTTAATAGAGTTATCACTCTGAGCCTGTTTGAGCAAAGCCGAGAAACCCTCCACACCGAACAGGAAAAGGTAGGGGGAGAGGGGGTCCCCCTGCCGCAGCCCTCTGGATGGCAAGAAAGATCTTGATAGACCACCATTAAGCTTAACCAAGAAGCTAGCTGTAGTAACACATCGCATGATCATAGAGACCCATTGGGGGGCAAAACCCAGCTCAGACATCATATCTTCGAGAAACCGCCATTCAACTCTATCATAGGCCTTCATCATATCGAGCTTCACGGCACAAAGGGTCCTCCTTCGTTTCCTCGTCCTTATTGCATGGACACACTCATAGGGAATCAGCACATTATCAGTAATGAGGCGTCCTGGGACAAAAGCGCTCTGCTCTTCAGAAATGAGGAAAGGCAAAATGACCTTCAGTCTATTAGCCAGGACCTTTGTGGCAAGTTTATAGAGCACATTACACAAACTGATAGGCCTGAACTGGGACACTAACTCCGGAGAATTTGTTTTGGGTATAATGACAATAACCATAGCATTAAAAGCATCCGGGGTTGCAGCCCCACACAGGAAATATTTTATCTCCGCACAGACATCATCCTTAACAAGCGCCCAATGGCGTTGATAGAACAGTGTCGGCAACCCATCTGGGCCCGGAGCCTTGGTTGGGCCCATTTGGAACAACGGATCTTCAATCTCCTGATCTGTAAAGGGAGCAGTAAGCTTAGCGTTCATATCATCAGAAACCGCCGGGTCAATGTTGCTTAAGAGTTCCTGAGCACCAGCCGAGCCTTCGGATGAGAATAACTGCTCATAGAACGAAGCTGCCACTTCACGCATCTCATCATTAACCACCGCTCGAGACCCACTTTCCTTAAGAAGAGCTTTAACTATGTTTTTCCGCTTTCTGTGGGTAGCCTGAGCCTGGAAGTACTTTGTATTTTGGTCCCCCGCCTGGAGCCAGTCAACACGGGATCTCTGTCTATACATGATCTCCTCCCGCTCATACATCTCCTGCAACTGATCCTCAATCTCCCGCACTTCCTGATTAACGCCTGTATGTAAAGCACGCGACCTAGCCTCCTCCAATTGCTTCTTAAGCTTTGCAATCTTCCGCCTGATGGATCCAAAAACTTCACGAGCCCACCGCTGCATGCTGCCCGAGATGGTGATCAGGCGTTGCCACACATCATCAAGTCCAAAGCCACCCGAACCCACCGCCTCCCAGGCCTCTGCTACCTCTTGAGCACTGCGTTGGTTTTCCCTTGAAGAGGAAAGGGTGATGCAGTACAGCAGCGTAAGTATTTCCCTCAGTTTTTGAGAACCAAGGTATCAATCCAGTAGGAGGCCACGCACGAGTCCCTCGCACCTACACAAACAAATAAATCCTCGCAAACAACGCAATAAAGGGGTTGTCAATCCCTTCACGGTCACTTACGAGAGTGAGATCTGATAGATATGATAAGATAATATTTTTGGTATTTTTATGATAAAGATGCAAAGTAAAATAAAAGGCAATAAAAATAGCTAAGTGTTGGAAGATTAATATGATAGAAGTTAGACCCGGGGCCCATAGGTTTCACTAGTGACTTCTCTCGAGAGCATAAGTATTACGGTGGGTGAACAAATTACTGTTGAGCAATTGACAGAATTGAGCATAGTTATGAGAATATCTAGGTATGATCATGTATATAGGCATCACGTCCGCGACAAGTAGACCGACTCCTGCCTGCATCTACTACTATTACTCCACACATCGACCGCTATCCAGCATGCATCTAGAGTATTAAGTTCATAAGAACAGAGTAACGCTTTAAGTAAGATGACATGATGTAGAGGGATAAACTCATGCAATATGATATAAACCCCATCTTGTTATCCTCGATGGCAACAATACAATACGTGCCTTGCTGCCCCTACTGTCACTGGGAAAGGACACCGCAAGATTGAACCCAAAGCTAAGCACTTCTCCCATTGCAAGAAAGATCAATCTAGTAGGCCAAACCAAACTGATAATTCGAAGAGACTTGCAAAGATAACCAATCATACATAAAAGAATTCAGAGAAGATTCAAATATTGTTCATAGATAAACTTGATCATAAACCCACAATTCATCGGTCTCAACAAACACACCGCAAAAGAAGATTACATCGAATAGATCTCCACAAGAGAGGGGAGAACATTGTATTGAGATCCAAAAAGAGAGAAGAAGCCATCTAGCTAATAACTATGGACCCGAAGGTCTGAGGTGAACTACTCACACATCATCGGAGAGGCTATGGTGTTGATGTAGAAGCCCTCCGTGATCGATGCCCCCTTCGGCGGAGCTCCGGAAAAGGCCCCAAGATGGGATCTCACGGGTACAGAAGGTTGCGGTGGTGGAATTAGGTTTTTGGCTCCGTATCTGGTAGTTTGGGGGTATGTAGGTATATATAGGAGGAAGAAGTACGTCGGTGGAGCAATGTGGGGCCAATGAGGGTGGAGGCGCGCCTGGGGGGGGTAGGCGCGGCCCCCTACCTCGTGCCTTCCTGGTTGATGTCTTGACGTAGGGTCCAAGTCCTCTGGATCACGTTCATTCCGAAAATCACGTTCCCGAAGGTTTCATTCCGTCTGGACTCCGTTTGATATTCTTTTTCTGCGAAACTCTGAAAGAGGCAAAAAACAGCAATTTTGGGCTGGGCCTCAGGTTAATAGGTTAGTCCCAGAAATTATATAAAAGTGTATAATAAATCCCATTAATGTCCAAAACAGAATATAATATAGCATGGAACAATCAAAAATTATAGATACGTTGGAGACGTATCAAGCATCCCCAAGCTTAATTCCTGCTCGTCCTCGAGTAGGTAAATGATAAAAACAGAATTTTTTATGTGGAATGCTACTTGGCATAATTTCAATGTAATTCTCTTAATTGTGGTATGAATATTCAGATCCAAAAGATTCGAGATAAAATTTTAATATTGACATAAAAGTAATAATACTTCAAGCATACTAACTAAGCAATTATGTCCTCTCAAAATAACATGGCCAAAGAAAGTTCATCCCTACAAAATCATATAGTTTAGTCATGCTCCATTTTCGTCACACAAGAATGTTCTCATCATGCACAACCCCGATGACAAGCCAAGCAATTGTTTCATACTTTAGTAATCTCAAACTTTTTCAACCTTCACGCAATACATGAGCGTGAGCCGTGGATATAGCACTATGGGTGGAATAGAATATAATGATGGGGGTTATGTGGAGAAGACAAAAAAGAAGAAAGTCTCACATCAACACGGCTAATCAACGAGCTATGGAGATGCCCATCGATTGATGTTAATGCAAGGAGTAGGGATTGCCATGCAACGGATGCACTAGAGCTATAAATGCATGAAAGCTCAACAAAAGAAACTAAGTGGGTGTGCATCCAACTTGCTTGCTCACGAAGACCTAGGGCATTTGAGGAAGCCCATTGTTGGAATATACAAGCCAAGTTCTATAATGAAAAATTCCCACTAGTATATGAAAGTGACAAAACAAGAGACTCTCTATCATGAAGATCATGGTGCTACTTTGAAGCACAAGTGTGGAAAAAGGATAGTAGCATTGTCCCCCTTTTTTGGGCCTTCTTTTTTTTGGCCTTTCTCTTTTTTTATTGGGACAATGCTCTATGAATGATGATCATCACACTTCTATTTATTTACAACTCAATGATTACAACTCGATACTAGAACAAAGTATGACTCTATATGAATGCCTCCGGCGGTATACCGGGATAGCAATGAATCAAGAGTGACATGTATGAAAAAATTATGAACGGTGGCTTTGCCACAAATACGATGTCAACTACATGATCATGCAAAGCAATATGACAATGATGAACGTGTCATGATAAACGGAACGGTGGAAAGTTGCATGGCAATATATCTCGGAATGGCTATGGAAATGCCATAATAGGTAGGTATGATGGATGTTTTGAGGAGGATATAAGGAGGTTTATGTGTGAAAGAGCATATCATATCACGGGGTTTGGATGCACCGGCGAAGTTTGCACCAACTCTCAATGTGAGAAAGGGCAATGCACGGTACCGAAGAGGCTAGCAATGATGGAAGGGTAAGAGTGCGTATAATCCATGGACTCAACATTAGTCATAAAGAACTCACATACTTATTGCAAAAATCTACAAGTCATCAAAAACCAAGCACTACGCGCATGCTCCTAGGGGGATAGATTGGTAGGAAAAGACCATCGCTCGTCCCCGACCGCCACTCATAAGGAGGACAATCAAAGAACACCTCATGTTTCAAATTTGTTACATAACGTTTACCATACGTGCATGCTACGGGACTTGCAAACTTCAACACAAGTATTTCTCAAATTCACAACTACTCAACTAGCACAACTTTAATATCACTACCTCCATATCTCAAAACAATCATCAAGCATCAAACTTCTCTTAGTATTCAGCACACTCATAAGAAAGTTTTTACTAGTCTTGAATACCTAACATATTAGGATTAATTTCCCAATTTAAGCAAATTACCATGCTGTTTAAGACTCTCAAAATAATATAAGTGAAGCATGAGAGAATAATAGTTTCTATAAAACAAAACCACCGCCATGCTCTAAAATATAT
Organism: Triticum aestivum; assembly: GCF_018294505.1. Classification (NCBI taxonomy): domain Eukaryota; kingdom Viridiplantae; phylum Streptophyta; class Magnoliopsida; order Poales; family Poaceae; genus Triticum; species Triticum aestivum. The sequence goes on from NC_057811.1 coordinate 478,558,218, forward strand.
AAGTGAAGCACTAGAGAAAAACTATATAGCTCAAAAGATATAAGTGAAGCGCATAGAGTATTCTAATAAATTCCGAATCATGTGTGTCTCTCTCAAAAGGTGTGTACAGCAAATATGATTGTGGTAAAATAAAAATCAAAGACTCAAATCATACAAGACGCTCCAAGCAAAACACATATGATGTGGTGAATAAAAATATAGCTCCAAGTAAGGTTACCGATGGAATTTGACGAAAGAGGGGATGCCTTCCGGGGCATCCCCAAGCTTTGGCTTTTTGGTGTATTTAGATTATCTTGGGGTGCCATGGGCATCCCCAATCTTAGGCTCTTGCCACTCCTTGTTCCGTAATCCATCAAATCTTTTACCCAAAACTTGAAAACTTCACAACACAAAACTTAACCGAAAATCTCGTGAGCTCCGTTAGCGAAAGAAAAGAAAACACCACTTCAAGGTAGTGTAATGAACTCATCCTTTATTTATATTGGTGTTAAACCTACTGTATTCCAACTTCTATATGGTTTATAAACTATTTAACTAGCCATAGATTCATCAAAATAAGCAAACAACACACAAAAAACAGAATCTGTCAAAAACAGAATCTGTCAAAAACAGAACAGTCTGTAGTAATCTGTAACTAACGCAAATTTCTGGAACTCCAAAACTTCAGCCAAAATAGGAAGACCTAGAAAATTTGTTTATTGATAAGCAGCAATTGGAATCAATATTTTATCACATACTGGTGATTTTTAACAATTATTTTCATGAACAGAAAGTTTCTTGAATTTTCAGCAAGATCAAATAACTATCATCCAAGAAGATCCTATAGGTTTAACTTGGCAGAAACACTAATTAATACATAAAAACACATCTAACCAGAGGCTAGATCAAATATTTATTCCTAAACAGAAGCAAAAAGCAAAAAACTAAAAATAAAATTGGGTTTCCTCCCAACAAGCGCTATCGTTTAACGCCCCTAGCTAGGCATAAAAGCAGGGATAGATCTAGGTATTTCCATCTTTGGTAGGCAATCCATAAGTGGCACTCATAATAGATTCATAAGGTAATTTTATTTTATTTCTAGGTAAGTGTTCCATGCCTTTCCTTAACGGAAATTGGAATCTAATATTCCCTTCTTTCATATCAATAATTGCACCAATCGTTCTAAGGAAAGGTCTATCAAGAATAATAGGACATGAAGGATTGCAATCTATATCAAGAACAATAAAATCTACGGGCACATAATTCCTATTTTCAATAATAAGAACATCATTAATTCTTCCCATAGGTTTCTTAATGGTGGAATCCGCAAGGTGCAAGTTTAGAGAGCAATCATCAAAATCACGGAAACCTAGCAAATACACAAAGTTTTTGGAATCATGGAAACAATAGCACCCAAATCACACAAAGCATAGCATTGATGATCTTTAATTTTAATTTTAATAGTAGGTTCCCACTCATTATAAAGTTTTCTAGGTATAGAAACTTCCAACTCAAGTTTTTCTTCATAAGATTGCATCAAAGCATCAACGATATGTTTAGTAAAAGCTTTATGTTGACTATAAGCATGAGGAGAATTTAGCACGGATTGCAACAAGGAAATACAATCTATCAAAGAGCAATTGTCGTAATTAAATTCCTTGAAATCCAAAATAATGGGTTTATTAATATCTAGAGTTTTGATCTCTTCAATCCCACTTTTACCAATTTTTACAACAAGATCTAAAAACTCCGAATTTTTTGAACGTCTTCTAGGTAAAGGTGGCTCATATTCAGTCCCATCATTATCAAGATTCATATTGAAAAACAAAGATTTAATAGGGGACACATTAATAACTTTTAGATCTTCATCTTTATTTTCATAGAAATTAGAAGAACACGCTTTCACAAAGCAATCTTTCTTAGCACGCATCCTAGCGGTTCTTTCTTTGCACTCATCAATGGAAATTCTCATGGCTTTGAGAGACTCATTGATATCATGCTTAGGTGGAATAGATCTAAGTTTCAAAGAATCAACATCAAGAGAAATTCTATCAACGTTCCTACCTAATTCATCAACTTTAAGCAATTTTTGTTCAAGCAAAGCATTGAAATTCTTTTGTGAAGTCATAAACTCCTTAAAACTAGTCTCAAATTCAGAAGGCATCTTATTAAAATTTCCATAAGAATTGTTATAGGAATTACCATAATTATTAGAGGAATTACTAGGATACGGCCTAGGATTAAAGTTTCCTCTATACGCGTTGTTACCAAAATTATTCCTACCAACAAAATTCACATCCATAGATTCATTATTATTCTCAATCAAAGTAGACAAAGGCATATCATTAGGATCAGAAGAAACACTTTTAGTAGCAAATAATTTCATAAGTTCATCCATCTTTCCATTCAAAACATTAATTTCTTCTATCGCATGGACCTTTTTATTAGTAGATCTTTCAGTGTGCCATTGAGAATAATTAACCATAATATTATCTAGGAGTTTAGTAGCTTCTCCTAAAGTGATTTCCATAAAAGTGCCTTCCGCGGCAGAATCTAAAAGATTTCTAGAAGCAAAAGTCAATCCGGCATAAAAATTTGTATAATCATCCACAAATTCAAACCAGGAGTAGGGCAATTACGTATCATTAATTTCATCCTCTCCCAAGCTTGTGCAACATGTTCATGATCAAGTTTCTTAAAATTCATAATATCATTTCTAAGAGAGATGATCTTAGCGGGAGGAAAATACTTAGAGATAAAAGCATCTTTGCACTTATTCCAAGAATCAATACTATTTTTAGGCAAAGACGAAAACCAAGCTTTAGCATGATCTCTAAGCGAAAAAGGAAATAGCTTCAATTTAAAAATATCATTATCCACATCTTTGTTCTTTTGCATATCACACAAATCAACAAAGCTATTTAGATGGGTAGCGGCATCTTCACTAGGAAGGCCGGCGAACTGATTTTTCATGACAAGATTCAGTAAAGCAGTATTGATTTCACAAGATTCGGTATCGGTAAGAGGAGCAATCGGAGTGCTAAGAAAATCATTATTGTTGGTATTGGTAAAGTCACACAATTTAGTATTATGTTGAGCCATCGTGACAAGCAAGCAATCCAACACACGAGCAAACAAGAAGCAAGCGAAAAAGAGGCGAACGGAAAAGAGAGGGCGAATAAAACGGCAACGGTGAAGTGGGGGAGAGGAAAACGAGAGGAAATTGTCAAATAATGTAATGCGGGAGATAAGGGTTTGTGATGGGTACTTGGTATGTTGACTTTTGCGTAGACTCCCCGGCAACGGCGCCAGAAATCGCTTGTTGTCGGGAGTCCAAATCTTGACTTGACTTTGCGTAAGCCTCCCCGGCAACGTCGCCAGAAATCCTTCTTGCTACCTCTTGAGCACTGCGTTGGTTTTCCCTTGAAGAGGAAAGGGTGATGCAGTAAAGCAGCGTAAGTATTTCCCTCAGTTTTTGAGAACCAAGGTATCAATCCAGTAGGAGGCCACGCACGGGTCCCTCGCACCTACACAAACAAAAAATCCTCACAACCAATGCAATAAAGGGGTTGTCAATCCCTTCACGGTCACTTACGAGAGTGAGATCTGATAGATATGATAAGATAATATTTTTGGTATTTTTATGATAAAGATGCAAAGTAAAATAAAAGGCAATAAAAATTGCTAAGTGTTGGAAGATTAATATGATAGAAGTTAGACCCGGGGGCCATAGGTTTCACTAGTGGCTTCTCTCGAGAGCATAAGTATTACGGTGGGTGAACAAATTACTGTTGAGCAATTGACAGAATTGAGCATAGTTATGAGAATATCTAGGTATGATCATGTATATAGGCATCACGTCCGCGACAAGTACACCGACTCCTGCCTGCATCTACTACTATTACTCCACACATCGACCGCTATCCAGCATGCATCTAGAGTATTAAGTTCATAAGAACAGAGTAACGCTTTAAGTAAGATGACATGATGTAGAGGGATAAACTCATGCAATATGATATAAACCCCATCTTGTTATCCTCGATGGCAACAATACAATACGTGCCTTGCTGCCCCTACTGTCACTGGGAAAGGACACCGCAAGATTGAACCCAAAGCTAAGCACTTCTCCCATTGCAAGAAAGATCAATCTAGTAGGCCAAACCAAACTGATAATTCGAAGAGACTTGCAAAGATAACCAATCATACATAAAAGAATTCAGAGAAGATTCAAATATTGTTCATAGATAAACTTGATCATAAACCCACAATTCATCGGTCTCAACAAACACACCGCAAAAGAAGATTACATCGAATAGATCTCCACAAGAGAGGAGGAGAACATTGTATTGAGATCCAAAAAGAGAGAAGAAGCCATCTAGCTAATAACTATGGACCCGAAGGTCTGAGGTGAACTACTCACACATCATCGGAGAGGCTATGGTGTTGATGTAGAAGCCCTCCGTGATCGATGCCCCCTTCGGCGGAGCTCCGGAAAAGGCCCCAAGATGGGATCTCACGGGTATAGAAGGTTGCGGCGGTGGAATTAGGTTTTTGGCTCCGTATCTGGTAATTTGGGGGTACGTAGGTATATATAGGAGGAAGAAGTACGTCAGTGGAGCAAGGTGGGGCCCACGAGGGTGGAGGACACGCCTGGGGGGGGTAGGCGCGCCCCCCTACCTTGTGCCTTCCTGGTTGATGTCTTGACGTAGGGTCCAAGTCCTCTGTGTGTGAGATATGCCCTAGAGGCAATCATGTGATGATGATATTTCCATATGTATTCATGAGTCCTTTGTATTGTCCTTGAACATCATCAATGATATGTATCAATAAGTATGTGACTTGTTTGTGGAACTATGTATTGTATGATGATTGTTTAAATGGTCCCTAGTTGATAGGATTATGCGGACACATATCCTTGACTAGTATACGACTCGGTTGATGACTATGGTTCACAAGTCATGTGCATGGAGATGCTAAACCGATAGTATGGGCTCGGGGATGGAGATCACCGAACCGGACATACCCACTTTGAGACGCAGTGAGATATAGTCATCTGTTAGTCTCAAGTGCAATGTCTATGCCATGTCCTAGCCATGAGGTCCTCGCATGTTCTCGGGATTAGGATCGACTCACTTAGGGTCTATGAAACGCTACTCCGTAACTGGGTAGTTATAAAGGTAGCTTTCAGGTGAGTCGTGAGACATGCCGCGAGACATGGTTGACCAAGATGGAATTTGCCCCTCCTATTTGGAGAGATATTCTCTGGGCCCTCTCGAGTGATCAGATTCGGAAAGCATGGCCATGCGACTTGGGTTAAGTGTTAACCCAGTTCGGGAATCGGTATCATGGTTTCGAGAAGAGAGGTCGAGCTAACACAAGGGTGACAAGTACTCGCCTTGAGCTCGACAACAAATATCGTGAGGCAAAAGGAATGTTGCATATGCCACATTGTTGAGGTTCGTCAAACGACTTTACGCCCACATGGGAGTTGGCACGTTCTGCTAGGAGCCGCTACCAACTATCGACTCTGGTCGTGTCCATGTGTACGTGAACCTATAGGGTCGCACACTTAAGGGGCTGCAGCCCATTCGGATTGGATCTGAGTGGAAAATGGATGTGGACTCCTAGTGGGCTCAAGTGTTGAGCCCACCTCGGAGGTCTATATAAAGGGGAGTGGGCACACCACTTAGGGGGATCGGATTGAACCCTGGTTAGCCACCGCCACTCCCCATGCCCATGCCGCGCGACCAGACCTAGCACTCCGTCGCTCGACGCTGCTCCCCGTACGTGTGGATACCTTGGAGGCATCGCATCTGCGGTGCTTGGACGAACCGTTCGAGGGAACCGCGAGGTGCCGTTCGCGGGAGATCACCGTTCACGGGTCTTCGCTGTTCGCGGGAGATCGGCAACGCGAGGAGGAGACGGCCCGGGAGATCGGCTACACGCATCACCAACTCTACTTCCGCTGTGGTGACTGCGCGTCTAGTGGTAAACCCGATCCCGTGATCTATTTCCAGCAGCATGATCTTGGGTGCGCGGTAGAAAATTTTATTTGGCGCTAGCGTAGCGTACCGCGTGTTCCAACAGTGGTATCAGAGCCTCCGCTGTGTGGTAATAGATTCGATGATATGCATATGAGATATGTAGATCGGTTCAGGTGCGGGTCGATGAGATCGGTCGCGTATGTCAGTGTTGAAGGTTGGTTTCGTGATCTTGTTTCCGTGATCGTGATGCAGAGGTCGTGACACGACTTACCCCTACCGGTCGGTTGTCCGCCATCGGGGTAGACAGTGGAACATAAATCCGGATGCAGCACGCGAAGATCAATGAGATTGATCGAATCGGAACATAGATCAACACCTTGGAAATGTGATTTCCGCGGTGCTGAAATCTGTTGGAGCGGTCTCGGTAAAACGGTTGTAACTTTTGCATACGAACTCGGATTTTGCTCCACGACCTGTCAAACTGAAGCTAACGAAAAGTTGGATTAGCGATGAAACACTGGAATAGGATTTTGGCGCTTCTGGCTAGGCCAAAATCCGCTTGGAAGATAGTGTTTCAGGAGGTTTTATCTTCGGCGGTAGAACGTCTGACTCGTTTTTGCAGGGAATGACTGTGATTTGGTATAGCCCATGTATGTTGCTTGTATATTATTGTTTCATGACCTGCGTGTCATGAGTGCGGCAACCGGCAGGAGCCATATGGTTGTCCCATTATTGTATTAATGACCTGCGTGTCAACATGAGAAGCCATGTAATGTAATTTACTTTCAGTAGCTATTAGTTTTTAATAGCATAGTATCTTATGTAACACTTGGCGGTTGACACCATGGCGTGGAGATGGAGATCACCACGAGGACAATCATGCATGGGCAGACCACGCACGTGGAGATGGAGATCACCACGCGCTGTGAAAAGGGGCTATACCATATCACACATACATAAACTGCCTGTGAAAGTTTATCCCTTTTATGCACCCTTCCTTTTGCATGGTAGATGTTTTAAGTAGGGTGATCCCTCAAAGAATGTCAAGTACAAATGCCTCCCCAATTGCTGCACCTTCACATGTCAAGTATATTTAGTGGCGGGCCTATGAAATTAGGGTGCCACTAGATCTCCTTGAAGTGATGGGTTTGTGTCGGACACTTACACGCGGAGCATTGGTTGACTTGTCGTGGCTATCAAAACAGTTTTGGGCTACGAGGCATAGGAGTTGGCGAGGCATGAGATGTCCCCAACAACAAGAGTCGTATGGAGATACGATTAGCAAGAGTTGCTTACCGAGTGATCTTGTCCTCTAGCGGTGATGCAAAAGCTCACTAGTTGACATGTTGATCTTGGATCTTGAATCACTAAGTATCAACCGAGGGATGTTGATTTTAGTGGGAGTAATGATCTTATTAAAATGTTTAATATGAATTACTCTTCATGAATACATGTCTTAGTGTTTTGCATATTTCTGTTGTAGATCAATGGCACCACCTGCTCAAGTTACCCCTTTTGCGTTGAAATCAATCCTGGAAAAAGATAAATTGAATGGAACAAACTTTACCACCTGGTATAGAAACCTGAGAATTGTTCTTAGGCATGAGAAAAAGGAACAAGTTCTAGAGAATCCGCTTCCAGAGGAACCTGCCGATAATGCTAATGCCACAGCCAGAAATGCCTACCAGAAACTCGTTGATGAATCAAACGAGATCAGCTGTCTCATGCTGGCTTCTATGGAGCCCGATCTGCAGCAGCAGTTCGAAAATATTGAGGCTTTCGATATGATCGAGAACCTTAAGAGCATGTTTCAAATGCAGGCTAGGACCGAAAGGTTCAACGTCTGGCGATCCTTGATGGATTGTAAGCTGAAAGAGGGTGATCCACTGAGCCCGCATGTGATCAAGATGATCGGGTACATGCAAGCTCTGGATAGGCTGGGCTTCCCACTTGGGGATGAGTTGTCCACAGATACAATTCTGGGTTCTCTTCCGGACAGCTATGGGCCGTTCATCTCGAACTACCATATGCATGGGATGGAAAAGAAGCTCACTGAATTGCATGGGATGCTCAAAGTGGCAGAGCAGGATATCAAGAAAGGTACACATCGTCAAGTGTTGATGGTGCAGAACTCGGCTAAGTTCAAGAAGAGCTGGTCCAAGAAAAAGGCTAAGGCAAAGGGCAAAGAGAAGGAGGCAACTCCAACTACAGCCGCTGCGCCTAAGTCAGGGACGGCTTCGGGGAGTATTTGCTTTCATTGCAAGGAACCCGGACACTGGAAAAGGAACTGTAGCAAGTGGCTTGCCGAGAAGGGCAAGAAGACTGGAAGTATGACTTCTTCTTCAGGTACACTTGTTGTATATGTTATAGACATTTATCTTGCTGATGTTTCTAGTAGCTCTTGGGTATATGATACCGGATCGGTTGTTCACATATGCAACTCGATGCAGGGGCTAAGCAGAACTAGGAATGTCGCAAGAGGAGAAGTTGACATTCGCGTCGGGAATAAAGCAAGAGTTGCTGCATTGGCCGTCGGCACTATGCAACTTAATTTACCTTCAGGATTTGTAATGGAACTTGATAATTGTTATTATGTTCCTGCTTTGAGTCGAAACATTATTTCTGCCTCATGTTTGATGAGACAAGGTTATGAATTCAGTATTAAGGACAATGGTTGTTCTATTTACTTGAATAATATGTTTCATGGCTTTGCACCCGTTGTAAATGGGTTATTTATCCTAGATCTTGAAGGTGAATCAGTCTATAACATAAATGTCAAGAGGCATAAGCCTAATGAGATAAATCCGACTTACATCTGGCATTGTCGACTAGGACACATTAGTCAAAAGCGCATGAAGAAGCTCCATGATGATGGAATTCTAACTTCGTTTGAGTTTGAATCATTCGAGACATGCGAGTCTTGCCTACTCGGTAAGATGACTAAGACTCCTTTTGCAAAGAGTTGCGAGAGGGCGTCCGAGTTGTTGGAACTTATACATAGTGATGTATGTGGACCAATGAGCACGGCAGCCAGAGGTGGTTTCCAATACTTCGTGACTTTCACCGACGACTTGAGTAGATATGGATATGTCTACTTGATGAGGCACAAGTCAGAAACTTTTGAAAAGTTCAAGGAGTTTCAGAACGAAGTGGAAAATCAACTCGGCAAGAAAATCAAACTTCTACGATCTGATCGTGGCGGTGAGTATATGAGCCAGGAGTTTGATGATCATCTGAAGAATCGTGGAATAGTTCCACAACTGACTCCTCCGGGTACGCCACAGAGAAATGGTGTGTCAGAACGGAGGAATCGGACCCTGTTGGACATGGTCCGATCGATGATGAGTCAGTCGGATTTACCCTTGTCATTTTGGGGATACGCTCTAGAAACTGCAGCTTTCACACTAAACAGGGTACCATCTAAGTCCGTAGATAAGACACCATATGAGATATGGACTGCGAAGAGTCACAGTTTGTCTTTTCTGAAAATTTGGGGATGTGAAGCATATGTCAAGCGACTCCAGTCGGATAAGCTCACACCCAAATCGGACAAGTGCATATTCGTGGGATATCCAAGGGAAACCTTGGGATATTACTTCTACAACCGTGAAGAGGGCAAAGTGTTTGTCGCTCGACATGGAGTTTTCCTTGAGAAAGAGTTTCTCAATCGGAAGGCTAGTGGGAGGACGGTCCGACTAGAAGAAATTCGAGAACCACACGGGGACGTTCCGGTAGGTGATACTGTCACACCGGAGTTAGTCAGGGAACCCGTAGTGGAGTCGACACCGGTTCCACGGAGGTCGGAAAGGTTACGCAATTTGCATGACTGCAATGTGTTGTTCTTGGAGAACAACGAGCCGACTACGTATGCGGAAGCGATGGAGAGCCCTGATTCCGAGTTATGGCTTGAGGCCATGAGATCCGAATTAAAGTCCATGGATGACAATCAAGTTTGGAACTTGGTTGATCTGCCAGATGGCGTTCGAGCCATTGAGTGCAAGTGGATCTTTAAGAAGAAAACTGATATGGACGGAAATGTCACAGTCCATAAGGCTCGACTTGTTGCTAAAGGTTATCGACAAGTTCAAGGAGTTGACTACGATGAGACTTACTCACCGGTAGCGATGCCTAAATCAATTCGGATCATTCTTGCTATAGCGGCATATTTCGACTATGAAATATGGCAGATGGATGTCAAAACGGCTTTCCTTAATGGAAATTTAACCGAGGATGTGTATATGACACAACCCGAGGGTTTTGTCGATCCAAAGAAGTCTAGCATGGTATGCAAGCTTCAGAGATCCATTTATGGATTAAGGCAAGCATCTCGGAATTGGAACATTCGTTTTAATGAAGCTGTCAAAGAGTTTGGCTTCATCAAGAATGACTGTGATCATTGTGTATTCAAGAAGGTCAGTGGGAGCTCAGTTGCATTTCTGATCTTATATGTGGATGACATATTATTGATTGGAAATGATGTTCAAATGCTTGAATCTGTCAAGGACTCATTGAAAAATAGTTTTTCTATGAAGGACTTGGGAGAAGCAGCTTACATTTTGGGAATCAAGATCTATAGAGATAGATCGAGAAGGCTTATTGGATTAAGCCAGAGTGCGTATATTGACAAGGTGTTGAAGCGGTTCAACATGCAAGATGCCAAGAAAGGTTTCTTGCCCATGTCACATGGCATTAGTCTTAGCAAGACTCAGAGTCCTACGACTCCTGATGAGCGAAGACGCATGGATGGGATTCCGTATGCTTCGGCTGTTGGGTCCATCATGTATGCTATGGTATGTACTCGTCCCGATGTTAGTTTTGCTCTTAGCGTGGTGGGCAGATACCAGGCTGATCCAGGGGAGAGTCACTGGACAGCGGTTAAGAATATCCTTAAGTACTTGAGAAGGACTAAGGATATGTTCCTGGTTTATGGAGGTGAGGATGAGCTCGTTGTAAATAGTTACACCGATGCTAGTTTCCAAACAGATAGGGATGATAGTCGATCGCAATCTGGGTTTGTGTTCATTCTGAACGGAGGAGCAGTGAGCTGGAGGAGCTCCAAGCAAGATACGGTAGCTGATTCTACAACAGAGGCCGAGTACATTGCGGCTTCTGAAGCTGCAAAAGAAGGTGTTTGGGTGAAGAATTTTATTTCTGATCTTGGTGTGGTTGAGGGCGCGTCTAATCCATTGGACCTCTATTGTGATAATAGTGGTGCCATTGCGCAAGTCAAGGAACCACGGAACCATCATAAAACCCAACACATACTCAGGCGTTTTAACCTTATTCGCGACATTGTCGAAAGAGGTGATGTAAACATATGCAAGGTACACACGGATGCAAATGTTGCTGATCCATTGACGAAGCCTCTCCCACGTCCGAAGCATGAGGCGCACATGAGCTCCATGGGCATACGATGCCTAAATGATTGACTCTAGTGCAAGTGGGAGACTGTTGGAGATATGCCCTAGAGGCAATCATGTGATGATGATATTTCCATATGTATTCATGAGTCCTTTGTATTGTCCTTGAACATCATCAATGATATGTATCAATAAGTATGTGACTTGTTTGTGGAACTATGTATTGTATGATGATTGTTTTAATGGTCCCTAGTTGATAAGGTTATGCGGACACATATCCTTGACTAGTATACGACTCGGTTGATGACTATGTTTCACAAGTCATGTGCATGGAGATGCTAAACCGATAGTATGGGCTCGGGGATGGAGATCACCGAGCCGGACAGACCCACTTTGAGACGCAGCGAGATATAGTCATCTGTTAGTCTCAAGTGCAATGTCTATGCCATGTCCTAGACCTGAGGTCCTCGCATGTTCTCGGGATGAGGATCGACTCACTTAGGGTCTATCAAACGCTACTCCGTAACTGGGTAGTTATAAAGGTAGCTTTCAGGTGAGTCGTGAGACATGCCGCGAGACATGGTTGACCAAGATGGAATTTGCCCCTCCTATTTGGAGAGATATTCTCTGGGCCCTCTCGAGTGATCAGATTCGGAAAGCATGGCCATGCGACTTGGGTTAAGTGTTAACCCAGTTCGGGAATCTGTATCATGGTTTCGAGAAGAGAGGTCGAGCTAACACAAGGGTGACAAGTACTCGCCTTGAGCTCGACAACAAATATCGTGAGGCAAAAGGAATGTTGCATATGCCACATTGTTGAGGTTCGTCAAACGACTTTACGCCCACATGGGAGTTGGCACGTTCTGCTAGGAGCCCTACCAACTATCGACTCTGGTCGTGTCCATGTGTACGTGAACCTATAGGATCGCACACTTAAGGGGCTGCTGCCCATTCGGATTGGATCTGAATGGAAAATGGATGTGGACTCCTAGTGGGCTCAAGTGTTGAGCCCACCTCGGAGGTCTATATAAAGGGGAGTGGGCACACCACTTAAGGGGATCGGATTGAACCCTGGTTAGCCACCGGCACTCCCCACGCCCATGCCGCGCGACCGGACCTAGCAGTCCGCCGCTCGACGCTGCTCCCCGTACGTGTGGATACCCTGGAGGCATCGCATCTGCGGTCCTTGGACGAACCGTTCGAGGGAACCGCGAGGTGCCGTTCGCGGGATATCACCGTTCACGGGTCTTCGCTATTCGCGGGAGATCGGCAACGCGAGGAGGAGACGGCCCGGGAGATCGGCTACACGCATGACCAACTCTACTTCCGCTGCAGTGACTGCGCATCTAGTGGTAAACCCGATCCCGTGATCTATTTCCAGCAGCATGATCTTGGGTGCACGGTAGAAAATTTTATTTGGCGCTAGCGTAGCGTACCGCGTGTTCCAACACTCTGGATCACGTTCGTTCCGAAAATTACGTTCCCGAAGGTTTCATTCCGTTTGGATTCCGTTTGATATTCTTTTTCTGCGAAACTTTGAAATAGGCAAAAAACAGCAATTCTGGGCTGGGCCTCCGGTTAATAGGTTAGTCCCAAAAATAATATAAAAGTGTTTAATAAAGCCCATTAATGTCCAAAACAGAATATAATATAGCATGGAAGAATAAAAAATTATAGATACGTTGGAGACGTATCAGCCTCCAGCACCATGCTGTCATATTGCTTATGCCTGGTCCAAGCCTCCTCGAACCTGAAAGGGCGAGAGCCACTGGTGTTTGCACATGGAGCCGTCTCCATTGCCTTGATCAAAAGGGCTTGGTGATCCGACTCCTCGGTCACAATGTGTTCAACAGCAGATTCCGGGTAGCATGCGAGGAAAGCCTCTGAGCAGACCGCTCTATCCAACCTCACCTTCACATTCTCTTCGCCATCCCTTTTGTTGTCCCACGTATAAGGGAAACCAGAAAAGCCCATGTCCGCTAGGCCGCAGTCAGCCAAGCAATCCCTAAAATCCTCCATTTGTGCAAAGCTACGCAGGTTACCCCCTAGCTGATCGGTATAGAATAGTGCCTCATTGAAATCACCCGCACACAGCCAGGGGAGATCATCTTGAGATCTCAAAAAACGAATCGCCTCCCATGATTTATTCTGAATTTCCGTCCTTGGCTCGCCGTAGAAACCAGTGAATCTAACGGTCTTCCCATCATGAATAATGGTGGCGTCAATGAAGTATTGACACCACAGACGAACAGTGACACTGATATGATCTCGCCACCACAACGCAAGACCACCACTCTGCCCCTCACAATCCACCGCCACCCCATGCTGGAAACCCAAACTCCACCGAATCCTTTCCATCGCCCTAGACTTCTTTTTTGTTTCACACAGGAACACCACTGCAGGATTGTGAGACCGAACCAGGTCCCGTAACTCTCCAACTGTCGAGGCCAATCCCAAACCCCGACAGTTCCAAGAAAGGAAATTCATTGCTCCCGGCGGCCCTGCTGACCAGGGTCCGCCGCTCGATCATTGCTGCCGGAGATGCGATCAAACACTGTAGACGTCTTGCGTCTCGTATCGCGAATGAAATCATCCTGTGAACTCTGTTTATCCAAATGACCCTTGGCCACCCACATCTGCCGTGTGCCTCTCTTTCTGCTCTCAGTTCTCTCCCCATCCAGGGAAGAGGAGCCATGATGGCGAGAGCTCTCCCCCCGCTGCTGTCTTACGTAGTATCCACGGCGACGAGGCCGCTCACCATGCATATCGGGCACATGCATACCGGGTCCCTCCATGCCGGGTTCGCCCAGCGGCTCCCCCGCATCCATCTGGTACTTGCCACGTCTGTCCCTATCATGCCCCACAGAACGGTACGCCTCCCGTCCCACATGAGCACTGTAGTCATCCCATCTCCCGCCAGATCTGACTATGTCTGTCCTCCGGTAATTACTTTGCTCAATCAACTTATTTCGCAGATCCCTCTCCCTCCTCTGATCCAAACCAACACGAAGATCCTCCTGGCTGGTACCCCTAGCTGACTCGCCCCGGAGCCCCTATTTTCATACGACCCCCCCCCCCCCCCCCGGTCCGAGATGCCGCCAGTGCGGCACTCACCAGAGGAAGCGAAATCAGAGCTGAGGTTTCTCCTGGAGGGCATGTCCCGAACTCTCGGGTGCTCAAAGCGAGCCCGGGAACCTTCACCACTGTGTGAGCTGCCAAAGCTGTTTGTCTTACTCGATGCAGCAAACGACGATTCGTCCTTACCCTGGTGGTTCCGGCCCAGGGAGGCTCTCATTCCCCCCATTGATCAGAGGAGTCCACAGGGGGCTTGCATACCCCTCCCGCATGGACCAAACGGCCACACTCAAAGCAAAAGTGTGGGACTTTCTCGTACTGAAAATCAAACCAAGTGCCATCCTTGTCATCTTTCGATTTCTTAAGCTTGAAACACCTGACCAGCGGCTCGAAAACAGAGATCGTAGCTCTCACCCGCAGGTGTTGGCCTCTAGCAAGGCCATCTCTGTCAGCATCAACCTTGACCACCTCTCCAAGTCAGTTGCCCAGAGCTTTCCCAAAGGCCTCTGTCCTCTTGTCCGGAGGTAAATCATCCACCCGGACCCAAATGTCAATCTTATCAAAGATCATCTCCGAGGGTCTAACACTTCCTTCATAATCTTTCATAATGAGCACACAAAAGTCATACTGCCACAGACCATTATTAAGGACATGTCTCCAGTCTCCTTCACAGCCAAAATCCACAACAAAGATGGTTGAACCCATATCACGAAACTTTGCTTCCTCATGGAGACCCCAGGCCCAAATCAGAGTACGTTCCGGCACCGATTTCTTCAGGGGCCGATGAGAACATACCTTCCCAACCGCAGACCACCGAGAAGCTTTGGGGTGAGATTGGTCTTCTTCTTCAAACACCATCCCATCAGCTTCTTTGTCCAGCAGCATCATACCACCCAATCTTGCAGACAAACTTGCCGCCGGATCCGGAGTTTTACACCCTGCCGGAGACCCCTTGGCCCCCGAACTGTCAGATTCGCCCCGCATCCGAGCCGGCGTGTTGGGAGGCGCCTGCTTGGACTTGGGGGTTGCCGCCGTCTCCGGAGCCGCAGCATCCTTGCTGCTCCCCTTCTCCGCCATGGCCTCTGCCCCGGTGGAGATGAGCAGATCGTCGACCAGCGTCCGGGCCGCGCCGTCGCAGACCCAGCCGCCGCCGCAGTCAAACCACCCCCAGCAGGAAACCCTAAACCTAGCGCTAGAGCCCGATCGCCTGGCAATCGCCTCTAACCGCCTTAGCGCTCCCCCGTGGTGGACCCGCAGAAAAGGATGTCCTTAGTTTTCATGCGTTCGTTCGTATTTTCATGCGTTCGTTCGTGTTGCTGGTGGAGACTACTACCGAGTTCGCCTAAGACTGTTCCCGTTTGCATCCATAGAGCTGGTGGCCGCAAAATCAGATCATAGCCCTATTTTGTTGTCAATGGAGTTGGAGTTAAAACAATGCTCGGCACCGACTAAAGAAGCCTTTATGTATGAATGCATGTGGGAGACCAACAGAAATTTCAGCCGGTGTCGTGGAGGAGGCATGGCAAGCCGATGCACCTGCGGCGTCGGTGGCCGGCTTAGCAAAGAAACTGGAAGTCGTGGCAAGGTCCTTATCCCGCTGCGGTCAGGTCACGTTTGGTTCTATACGGCAGGAGCTAAGGACCCTACGTCACATGATAGTGCTGTTGTACACAGAGGAGATTATGATGAGGTAGAGGTCCTGCATCCAATGGCTGACCGAGGGGGCTGGTAACACTGCTTTTTTTCAGAAAAAAAAAAAACAAGTGCTTGGCGTGCAAAGAACAAGATCAAGCAGCTAGAGAAAACCGATGGTACTTCTGTTACTGATCAAAGCAGAGATGGTGCAGATGACTAATGAGTTTTATTCAAACTTGTACACTTCAGAAGGAACTATTGGGATGGAGGTATCCCACATACCTTCGAGAGTGGACGGGGCAAGGAATGCACGTCTAAATAAGGAGTATATCAAAGAAGAGGTTAAAGAGGCTCTGTTTCAAATGTTCCCTAGTAAGGCTGCGGGACCGGATGGGGTCCTGGATGCCTCATTACGGTTAACTTTATTACAACCTATGAGTGCTTGCATTATATAAAAGCAAAAAGGGTCAAGAGCAACGGATTATTTGCTTTAAATCTGGATATGACGAAGGCATACGATAGACTGGAATGACCTTACTTGAAGGCAGTTATGCTTAAACTGGGTATTAGCCCACGTTTCACCGAAATTGTTATGTGCGTGTCTTCAGTTTCTTATTCGGTGCTTTTTAATGATGGTGGTTTCGATGCTTTCATGCCATCTAGGGGAGTGCGGCAAGGGGGTCCTATTTCCCCATACCTTTTATTTCTAGCGGCAGAAGGGCTTTCATGCTTGCTCAAAACTCATGTTGATGGAGTCCACGGTATAACAGTGGCACCAACTGCACCAAAAGTAAATCACTTCCTCTTTGCCGATGACAGTCTCTTGTTTTCTAAAGCAACCAGTGTCAGTGCTGTACGGATCAAGGATCTATTGAGGAAGTATTGTGATGCGTCCGGACAAAGAATCAATGTCGATAAGTGCTCTATTTATTTTAGCAAGGGTGCGCATGAAAACTTGCAGGCTGATGTAATGAATATTCTTGAAGTCTAGAATGAGTCACTTTCAGAGAAGTACTTGGGCCTTCCCACAGATGTGGGGAAATGGAAAGAGGGATGTTTAATAGATACTTAAAGGACATAATTTCGAAACATGTGCAAGGGTGGATGGAAAAATGCTTATCGACAGGCGAGTGCCTTAGAAATCTACACAATCACAACCATCTATGGTTTTCTTTCGACAGAAACTATACTACTACTAAATTCCAGTCACCAGGCTATACATGGTCATTAGGTATTCATGACGGGCGAATTTCATGCTATAATTCCTCGGAGCCTGATGCATCAGTAATCGACACCATGCTTGAAGCTGCATCTATGGTCCGAACTGAAAACAAATTTCTTTCTAGCAGTCATATTTTTGGAGGGTATGGATAAACTGATCGATACAGCTCGGCATATACCATATTACATTGAAGGTGTAGGACGTTTCCTGTCATATTCTACTCTCGGCGACAGACACTGGAGCCAAATCGAAATGCTCCTCCATGTTAGACTTCGTATTGTAGCCCTACTATGTAAACTATACCTTATTGGTATTGGACTTGTATGTCATCATTATATATATGTGATAGGCCACCCCTTTGAGGGTTGAGCCAGTTCCCTCCAAACCTACATTTTCTGATGTGTGGGGTCCGGCACAAACATCTGTTAGTGGTCACAACTATTATGTCAGTTTTGTTGATGCCTATAGTCGCTTCACTTGGTTTTATCTTCTTAAGTGCAAATCTGATGTGTTTGATATATTCATACAGTTTCAATTGCATGTTGACCGTCTACTCAAGCATACAATTATCCATGTTCAATCAGATTGGGGGGGGGCAAATATCACAACCTTAACACCTTCTTTAATAAGCTTGGGATCTCTCATCGTTTATCATGCCCGCATACACATCAGCAGAATGGCGCTGTTGAGCGCAAACATCGCCATATAGTTGAGACCAGCCTCGCACTTCTTGCTCATGCTTCTGTACCCTTTCGTTTTTGGAGTGATGCTTTTGCTACCGCGTGTTTTCTCATTAACAGATTACCTACGCGTGTTCTTAATATGAAAACTTCGATTGAGCTTCTCTTAGGTGAAACTCCTGACTATACCTTTTTTAAGGTGTTCGGGTGTGCCTGCTGGCCTCATCTTCGTCCTTATAATGATCGCAAATTTGAGTTTCGCTCCAAAAAGTATGTGTTCTTAGGGTATAGTTCTCTCCATAAAGGCTACAAGTGTCTCCATGTCCCAACCAATCGAGTCTACATATCTCGGGATGTTGTTTCTGATGAGACCGTCTTCCCCTTTTCTGCCATGCCTCAGTCATCCACCACAACACCTTCTATGCAGTCATCTCCTCTTATGCCTGGCCAATTTAAAGATATTGCATATTCGCCTGTGTTGTTACCTAATCATGGTGCAGGAATTGGACGTGGAGCTCGCCTGGAACTCCTCCCTGACGGACCCGCCACATCGCCTGTGGTGCACGTCGATCGGCCGGTGCATGCACCGCCTCCCGCCCTCGACCCCGCACCAGGCGCCCCGTCTACAAATCGAGCCTGGGCCGGAGCCCATGCTGGCTACTGCGACCGTGCCAGAGCCTGCGACGGCCTCCTCTGAGCAGTCTCCGTCGCCACCTCCTCGCCCGGACTCCCCTCCATCGTCGCCATCGCCATCCGCGCGGGCGTCCTTGGTGCCTACTTCGCCCGAGTCTGCAGCGGCTCACACACCGCCGGGGCCTACGTCGCCTGGCCTGCTGTCGCCTGGTCCGCCGTCGCCCGGCCCGACGTCACCCGGTTCTTCTTCGTTGGAGTCCCCTGGACCAGCCTCACCTGCTCCGGACATCCCGCCGGCCCCGGTGTTTGCTCCCCCGCGGCGTCCACACACTCGCAGCTGCAGTGGCATTGTTCGTCCCAAGGAGCGCACCGATGGCACGGTCACCTATCTTGCTGCTTGCCTGGCTCATGCTGTGGATGATCCAACCGCCAAACCACGCAGTTATCAAGCCGCTATGAGTATTCCACACTGGAGGGCTGCTATGGAACAAGAATATCACGCTCTTATGAAGAATAGACCTGGACACTTGTTCCCCCTCCGTCTCGCGTCAACATCATTGATTCAAAGTGGGTGTTCAAGGTGAAGAAACATGCAGATGGTTCCATTGAGCGCTACAAAGCGCGCCTCGTGGCTAAGGGCTTTAAACAGCGTTAGGGCCTGGACTATGAGGATACATTCAGCCCAGTTGTCAAGCCTACCACTATTCGACTTCTTCTGTCTCTGGCAGTTTCTCGCGGATGGTCTCTCCGCCAGCTTGATGTGCAGAACGCTTTTCTTCATGGATTGCTTGAAGAAGAGGTTTACATGCGGCAGCCACCTGGATTTGTTGATCACACTCAGCCTCATCATCTCTGTCATCTGACGAAGGCCATATATGGACTACAGTAGGCTCCCCGTGCCTGGCATGCTCGCCTGGCTTCAGCTCTACGCACTCATGGGTTCATTCCTTCGACGGTTGATACTTCACTGTTCTTGTTTCAGCGACCGAGTGTGACCATGTACCTCCTTGTGTATGTGGATGATATTGTCCTGGTGAGCTCATCCCCGACGGCTGCTGATGCTCTTGTGACTGCACTTGGTCGTGATTTTGCAGTTAAGGATTTGGGACAGCTTCATTTCTTCCTGGGTATTGAGGTCGCTCATCAGTATCGTGGCAGTTTGGCTCTCACCCAGAAGAAGTACTCTCTTGATCTCTTGGACCGTGCTGGTATGCTCAAGTGCAAGCCATCGCCTACGCCCATGTCCTCCACTGACACCCTTTCTGCTGCTGATGGTGCTCTTCTCTCTCCTGAGGATGCTACTGAGTACAGGAGTATTGTTGGTGGCCTGCAGTATCTGACGATCACGCGTCCTGATCTCTCCTTTGCGGTTAACAGGGTGTGCCAGTATCTTCATGCTCCCACTGATGTACATTGGTCTGCTGTGAAGCGCATACTGCGTTATGTGCGTCTCACTGTCTCCTTTGATCTTCACCTGCGCCCCAGTTCCTCCGGAGTTCTTTCTGCATTCTCTGATGCTGATTGGGCCGGGTGTCCAGATGACAGGTGATCCATGGGGGGACATGCTGTGTTCTTGGGTCCTAATCTGATCGCCTGGAGTGCACGCAAGCAAGCCACTGTTTCCCGCAGCAGCACAGAAGCTGAGTACAAGTCGGTTGCCAATGCAACTGCTGAACTTATATGGATTGAGTCCCTACTTCGAGAGCTAGGAGTTGCTCAGCCACATCCTTCGGTCGTTTGGTGTGACAACATCGGTGCTACGTTTCTGTCGTCAAACCCGGTGTTCCATGCACGGACTAAACACATTGAGATTGACTATCATTTTGTAAGGGAACGTGTTGCACATAAGCTACTACAAGTCAGGTTTATCTCTTCAAAAGATCAACTTGCGGACATCTTCACCAAGCCTCTACCTTCTCACATGTTTGAGGTCTGTAGGCGCAATCTCAACCTCCTAAATACTTCAGGAGTGAGTTGAGATTGAGGGAGGGTGTTAGACTTCGTATTGTAGCCCTACTGTGTAAACCATACCTTATTGGTATTGGACTTGTATGTCATCATTATATATATGTGATAGGCCACCCCTTTGAGGGTTGAGCCAGTTCCCCCAAAACCTAGGTTTTACACTCCAGCACCGACAGTATCTTCGGTGAGTGAAGACACCATGAAGTCAGGCTTAACATCTTCAGGCAAAGAATCTTGGGTGTTGCGAGCAATCAAGATCATCAATTTGACTTGTCGTGGTGCGAGCGGATGAGCGACAAGGGATGATCTGCAACGAGCCAAGACTGGAGAAGCACGGAAAACAAGGGTCAAGATTAGGGAGAGAATGTTAGAGTAATCTTGTCTAGGTTAGTTAATCTGTCCTTACAAGTTAGTTGTAGTTTGACTTGTACACGTTGTCTTAGCTGAATCCTACTAAAGTTAGTAGAAGCTAGCGGTTTGTCATTACCGTGTGTAGGCAGGTCAAGTAGTACGTGTGCATGTCCATGTACGACTACTAGTCAAGCTTGGTCTAGGTGTCCGGTTTGGATTTAAAGTGGTGTCCGTATACGTCTAGGTTTGATTTAGGTCGGTAGCTTTAGGATGCGGGTATACGTGATCACTGTAACACGTAGAGAAAACAAGAAAATAAAAAGGAGAAACAAAGGGCACGACAAGAGCCCTTGACTACAAAAGTTTTTTGTGCGACCGTGATGTGATCGATCCCGTGGGCAAATCCCAACATTAGGGGCCGTATCGCCCTGTTTCGTCAAGTAGGCAAGTGAATGTTCCTGCTCTCTTTCCACAAACGGTCTGCAAGGTTTTCAAAGGCAAGAGCACTATGGAGATTTCCTTTTCTGCTATTAATTCTCCCATCTTGTATTTACTTCTTCTTGTGTTAAAACAAGGTAGCCTGGGGAATTGTATTCTCCTAAGAGTTGGTCTATGGGAAAGAAGAGCTCTGCAAATAAGTAAAGCGGGTGGCCTTGGCGTTTCATGAACAGAGGCGAGTCAAGGTGAAAGTTTAAGAGCAATGGTTTGGAGGGAAGACCGCAGCTGGCTTGGCAGAGGTGGCTTGAGCAGGGTATGGCTTGCGAGGCGCCAGAAACGTGTTCTATGGCAGAGATTGACCACTCATTATCTATTATCTGGCTGTAAAGTAGATATAACTTTTCCCTTTCCTTCATCAGATCTTTCTCAGAGAATACTTTTATAACTTCAACTAACTTTCTTGTAATATCTTCTTCCCCTGTATAAAGTATGGATGGAAAGATGAAATCTCAATAGTCGGGAATAGATATTGTAGGACTAAAAATGTTGTAAACAAAACATAGCAGAAGAGATCAAATTTGAACTACAACATCTTCATGAAGAATTTGTCAAAATCGTGAACATTTTTTACAAATTCATGAACATTCTCTTAAATCGTGAACATATTTTTCAAATTTGTGAACATTTTTTGAATTCATGAGCATTGTTTGACTCATGAATATATTTTAAAATTCATGAAAAAATTTAGAAATCATGAAATTTGTTAAATTCATCAACATTCTTACAGATTTGTGAATATTCTCTTGAATCATGATTTTTTCTCGAATTCATGAACATTTTCTTAGTTCATAAACAAATTTTAACTTCGTGAATATTTTTCACAAATTCGTTAACATTCTCTTAAACCGTGAACATTTTTTAAAATCATGAACATAATTTGAATTCACGAATATTTTTTTCAAAATTTGCAACTATTTTTATATTGAGAACTTTTTGATATCCTGCATTATTGAAAAAACATAGGGAAAAAACTAAAGGAAAAAACAGGGAGGGTGCACGTGGGTCGCCGAATAGGAGGGCCCACCATGCCGCTAGGATAAATGTGGCCCAATTCAACCATTGGGTCTAACCCTACATGTTTTTGGAAAATGGGTTTGGCCCAGCACGGACTATGAGACTACAAAAAGGAACTTATCTTATATTGGATCACACAACTTAGATCGGTTTATTGGTTATGACTTGCAAGCCTATGATTGAGGGTGTCAGTTCGACCCATACACAGGCGCCTGGGTGGGCGAAGAGTTTTTTAAATATAACCATCATGCCCTTTGTTATGAAGGGATATGGTTTAATCTCAGCCATCAATGTATTTAGGGGTTGTACTGAAGAAGAAGTGTTATTTGTTTTCTTTTGGCTTCATCGATATGGAATTATTTAGTTTACTCCTGATGTTTTCCTTTGACTAGCTAAATATCGATGTTGCTACGGACAGAAAATTTAGATTATCCAACATGTTATACAATTGTCGTGCTTGAAGACGACAATTGATTCATATTGATACTTCGCGTCAACAATTTAGATTATCCAACATGCCAAATAAATGGAGTTGTCGTGCTTGAAGAGGGCCATTGATTTTATATTAGTTCTCGACTGAGCACCCCCACATCTGGCTACAAATTGATATTTTCGCGGGTGTGTGCCCCCACATCTGCGTGCCCCTGCAATTTTTTGACCTAGAGGGCAGCGTTTTTCACGTCTGGATTAGCATCGTCCACCAAGCACTGACCGTCGAGGTGCGTTTTGTTGGCTATTTCATCGCTCCAAAGACGGTGAAATGATTTGCGTGTTTGAGTGAGCCGTTCACGTGATGTTCGGCGTGGAAGCTTACATCTAGTACAGTTCTCCGTGGAAGGCGGTCCGAGCCCATTATACGTTGGACGACCATGCCATCTACAACGGAAGTTGCTTCCTCTTTGACAACGTCCTCCCCATCGATCTACAACACCACACAATGCCTACCGAAGGAGATTTGTCACTAGTATACCTCTATGACGACACACCATACGTTTAATGAGCTGCAACTTAGGCTGCGTCTAAGCCTTTGAGCCCCACAACGAACTTCAGATCGTCCCTGAGATCAACTTGATGGCATCGACGCCCACCACTTTGTCAACAGGGTACAAAACCACGCCATGTCCATCGTGTCGGTGCCCAACTCATTCACATCACCTTTATCCATGACCACCTTTGACGTTGTCCTCGAGCCCGCTGCACCAATGTGAAGCTAGGGAATTGGAACAATGTGGTACGACCGCAGGTGCGAGCTCATGCGGTCATACCACATGTCGCCTTCTCATGTAGACGACTTCTTGTGATCCACTTTGTGCGGAACTAAACATATCTATAACTATTTCCTTAATATGGTCATATTTCCTTCATAATGTCCATATATACAACAAACCATTCAGATAAGGATATTTGCACATCTTTGTATTAGTAATTAGTAGTAAAGTTGATGTAATAATCATAGAACTATTTGACAATGTTAATTTTAAACTAGAGAAAAAATATAATTATAAAATCCAGTAATCAGAGCTTGTGGGGTCGGTATAGTAAACTCTTTGAACAGGACTAGATCATGAGCATGGCGGGAGCAAGGAAGGAGACAGCGTAATATTCCTTGTTTTCCCGTGGGATGCTTATTTGACTTGACACATTCTGATAGCAGGAAAACCATGTGAGCACTAAGGTGGCAATGCTGAAAACAAGCTACCGTACAACCGGTTCCATGGTTGCCTTCTTACTCGTTGTCTCATCGGCCCTCAGACTATTCATCTGTGAGTCTTTGGTGCAAGAGATGGTAGAAACTGTGGAGAAGATACTTCGGCTAAACCAAGTCAACATGTTGATGCTCATGTATAAAATTATCAAAAATTATTGTTTTTTGCGAGTTGGATTCTCTAGTCAGCCGCATACCAGTATATCAAGCTTTTGTGCCAATATCTATTTATTGGGAATCTTTTAGGGCCGCCCCACCCTAATTTAAATTTTATACTAAGCTTTTATACCTCCTTAAATTTATTTTTCTCATACTTATAATTTTCAGCTTATAAGTTGATATAGTTAAGCATATAATTATGTTAATTACTAAAGATTTTTATAGTGTTATTTGCTATACATTTGTAATGTAGATCATTGCATTTTTTTCCTTTGTGCTAAATTTAAACAATGTGTTTCAAAGCTCTCTTTGAATTAATTTTTACAATTGCATAAATTTTAGTATTAGTATTAAATATCATGGTAGAGATCTCTACAATCTAACTAATATCATAATAAGGATATCTAGACTATTATTTGATAAGCATATTTAAAGAAACTTCTAGAATATGTAACCTCTGACAAACATAAAAAACAAATGATTCTACTTTTGCATATGTACACCTTTTGCTGGCAAACTAAAACCCTTATTATATTCCCATATTATTAGGGATAAATCCCACAAGAAAGTACATATGTTACGACAACTAGCGACAAGAAAATAAAAAATATACAAGCATGCATGCCACCAAGCATGTGTACTACTACGTCTAAAACGTATTTATATTGTTTGATTTTTGTAATGCTATTAAAATATCAATTTTGTATATTTTTTATAGCATTATATATTATTTTTCTGGACTAACCTATTAATCTAGTGCCTAGTGCCAATTGCTATTTTTTGCATGTTTTCAATTTTACAGAAAATCCATATCTACGAAGGCCTAAAAATCCTGACAATTGAATAAGATTTTTTCGGGGCACGAAGGTTCCAGGAAGCATCGGAGGGAAGCGAGAGGAGCCACCCCCCCCCCCCCCCCCCCATTGACCAGGTGGCATGACCAGGCCCTTGGGCGCACCCCTAGGTTGTGTGGTGCCCACACTTACCGCCTTTTGTCCATTCCACCGCCATAAATTCCTATAAATAGAGAAACCATCCGAGATATTGTTATAAGATTTTTTCGCCGCCACAAGATTCTGTTCCGAGGAGATCCAATCTAGAGGCATGTTCCGCTACTCTCCCGGAGGCTTTTCCACAACCTTGCTACCTCCATGACCATGTGTAGTAGTTTTCTTAGGACCTTAGGGTCCATACCAGTAGCTAGATGGCCCTCTCTTTCTCTTTGATCTTCAATACCAAATTCCCGTGAGTTGCCTCACATGATCGGGATCCACCTGATATGATTTGTGGATGTGTTTTGTTGGGATATGATGAATAGTCACTTCAAGATCAGATTGTCCATTGAATACAATTGAATATTTTGAGGATTTCTTGCTGTATAATTAAATAGCTTTGCATGCTCTCCAATCTATCTATTTTTTTGGCCAAGTTTGATGGGTTTTCTTCGTAGAGACTGGTGCTTTGTAGTGGGTTCTAATCTTGGAGTGATCTATCTATATCCCAATGACAGAATGGAGAGAAGACTCGTATTGTATTTTGCAACTAAAAATAAAACAACGGTGTCTCATCATATTGCTTAATGTTTTCTTGTCTACATTATGTCATCATGCTTATTGCAATCCTCTATTTTTGTAAACTTAATACTTTGATATGCATGTTGGATAGCCGTCTTGGGGTGGAATATTAGTAGTAGATGTAATTTGATTAACGGTTTACTTATCATGAACGTAATGCCTATATGAGATTATACCATGAATGATCATAGTCAAAAATAGCCATGCTTGCGTGGGCGTTCAACACCACCAATATGATGCCAGTGACAACATCATCTATGGTTTTCTTTCGACAGAAACTATACTCTACTACTCCCTCCATCCCAAAATAAATGACTCAACTTTATACTTGCTTTAGTATAAAGTTAGTACAAAGTTGAGTCAAGTTAGTACAAAGTTGAGTCACTTATTTTGGTATGAGGGAGTACTAAATTCCAGTCACCAGCTATATATGCGCATTAGGCATTCATGAGTGCGAATTTCACGGCCATAATTCCTCGGAGCCTGATGCATCCGTAATCAACACCATGCTTGAAGCTGCATCTACGGTCAGAACTGAAAACAAATTTCTTTCTAGCAGTCATATTTTTGGAGGGTATGGATAAACTGATCGATACAGCTCAACATATACCATATTACATTCAAGGTGTACGACGTTTTCTGTCATATTCTACTCTCGGCGACAGACACTGGAGCCAAATCGAAATGCTCCTCAAGCACCGACAGTACTTCGGGGAGTGAAGACACCATGAAGTCAGGCTTAACATCTTCAGGCAAAGAATCGTGGGGGCCGTATCGCCCAGTTTCGTCAAGTAGGCAAGTGAATGCTCCTGCTCTCTTTCCACAAACGATCTGCGCAAGGTTTTCAAAGGCAAGGCAAATGAATCAGTACACATGCACAAGTTATCGGAAAAGTTTAAGATTCACAAAAACTGTCCTGAACTCCCGGCTTATGTAAGTACTAGAATTAAGGAGCATTTAGCGAAAGCAGGACAAGCACAATTCCTTTTGATTCATGGGTATGATGGAAGTATGAAACTATACTTACTGTGGAGCTCTCAAATTTTGAACTCCTAATATCTACACTAATTTAGGAATCCTGATAGTATGCCTTGATAACTAAAACCACGGCACAAAGTGAACTGTATAGGAGCCATTCATATGCTAAGCTACATAATGGGATGAAAAATGCTCACGTCATCCTTGAGGCTGTCACCAACCATGATCACCTCGGTCGGTGGAATGTCCCAAGTGGAGCAAATATGAAGCAATGGAGCTGGATCTGGCTTATAGGGGCGGAATTCTCTGCTTAATGCAGGCACAAATTTCATCTGCGTAAGTTTCAGATGTGCGAGATTAGCATATTTAAAATGATTGCAACATTACAGTTCCTGGAAAGTTATTTCACTTCGCCATACCAATATATGACTAATCAAGTTGGTTGTGCATAAAGTAATACATGAATATTAGAAGACATATATTATGCAGAGTTACAACATAACCTCATAATTTGGCTAAATATCAACATTCAGCCTTTCTATATGACACAAGGATTGGGGAGATCGACATGAAGGTATGTTCAGAAAGGTGCAAGAAACTAGTTGCAGAACATTACCAAAATAAACACAGATTTGGGTTGAGTGTCCCAAGGTATATCACAGTAATATACATGGGCAAGCAATGGATATCATCCTAAAAGTATAACCACGAGATGAACAGAATGAGTTTAGTGCAGCAACTTACACCAAACCTTTGGTGAAACAAATCAACTGCGTCCTTCACATTGCGGGTGATTAAACCCCTCCTGTGTAATACCAATGGTAGGAATCAGTAACAAAAACATAAATATCTCTAATCTAATAAAGTAACCACATACAGATGCCACTAATAATTGCAGTTATTTCTGTACCATTAGTCTGGCAGATTTTTACAATAACAAACAGATGCTACACATGAACTCAATGGCACATGTCAAAAAAAGTAACAGTGTCTGTTATATACTTATATACAAGTAAACAACAAACTCGTAAGCAACATCCAAATCTGATGCGTAGCTCACAATTTTTTTTAAAAGAAAGCAACCATGTCTGTTATATACAAGTAAACAACAACTAGTAAGGCACCTGCTGCTAGAGTGCTTCTTCCTGATCACCAGGACTGATGGCATTAAGAAGTCAGTTGAAGATTCATAATTAGTGATCTCAACCCAATTAAGAATAAAAATGCATGACTTTGTGACACGATATTTATGGCTCCAGAGAGTGGAAGTTCCCACTCGAAGATGTATGGGAATTCCTTGCAATAACAAGATTTCATCAAAAAGTTGGACAGAGCAAGACGTACTGATCATTAGGAAGTAAGGTTTCTAAATGAGGTAGAATGTTGCAAAAGACAGATAACTGCATATTGTAATCGCGGATTTGCAATAGCATGGGTTTGCATATCAAATTTCGAGCCATCCAATCTATATAGCCTACAACGCACTCTTCCTATCATCCGAAAAACAACCTCTCTAACTTCCTGAAATGTTAGTCCGTACATCAATCGACAGACAGTTCACTATTCATACAGCAAAGCCCCAAATCATGGCATGAATCAACTTTAAAGCAACTGCATGGTAATGGTACTACCAGGTGCACATGGTATTACACCTGCACCAAATCAATTCTGAAAACAAAGTGCAATTGAGCTCATAGTGAACTGCACAACTAACTGAACTGAATAGAGCACCCCACGCATGCAAATTGAGCTACCCGCAAAGCAATCCCACCTGATTTGCCTCGCGTCGAGGAACCCGCAGAGCTCCGAGGCCCCTGCAAACCACAAGCACCGTCACACACCGATAAGGGAATCAGAATCAGACGCAAGGGGGGCCGACCGGGAGGGGCTCACCGGGCATGATCTGGAGGCGGTCGAGGCCGTCGCGCTCGAACCGGGCGATGGCCTCGTAGGCGCGGCGCTGCTCGTCGGGGCCCCAGGCCTCGATGCAGTGGAGGATGTCGACGGCGCCCCCGCCGGCCTCGCGCGCCGCGGCGTAGGCCGCCTCCCCGCCGAGCACCTCGCGGTACATGGCCGGGAAGTCGATGACGGGCACCGTCAGGGTCCCGTCCATGTCGAACACCACCCCCCGCAGCGGGCCCCTGCGGCGGGCGGGCGCGGAGGAGGAGGAGGACATGGAGACGGCGACGGGCGGCCGGGGAGCGAGGCGGCGGCGTGGGAGGAGGAGGAGGGGGCGGAGGCCGCCGGCGAGGAGGCGGTGCGCGGGGAGCAGGCGGGGGAGGAGCATGCGTGGCGCGGTCTCCGGCCGGCCGTGTCTGTCTGTGGCGTGCGCGCGCGCGTGCCGGCAGCTGGGCGTGTGGTGGGTGGGAGTCGGAGCCCGCGCGTGTGGCTCTGATCCTGGATTACGCGCCGCATTTTTCTCCAACGGGATTACGTCTTCCGGTATGGATCACGCACAACTATTACAGGTATCTAGCTGCTTTACGTCTTCCTGTATGGGTCACGGGTATATGCGAGAAAAAAGCAGGTTTGCAGTTGCTGTTGCATCCCGCCTGGCGCCTGATAACTGGAGTTTTTAGTCGTCTCCCCAGCCGTTGCATTATCACACCCTGGGTAGTTGGCAGTGTGGTTCTCATGCGACTCATGGACAGTTAGCTTATAAAATCATGCTTAGTGGCTTTCTGGTCTTCGCGGGGATATTATTCAGATTTTGCCATGGAAGGATCGAGAGATTGTTGTAGTGGACCCATGGCCGAAGGACCCATCTGTTGTTCCAAAATGGAAGGACAGAGAGATTGTTGTAGTAGACTCATGGCCGAAGGACCCATCTGTTGTTTCAAAATCTTCAGTTTCTTCCAACAAACTTTACAACCCATATATCATCATTCGCTAATGGAAACCACCTCAATGATCTTGGTCTTAAGCTTGTAAGTTCTGCACATGGGTTGAAAATATGTCTTTAAGTGCAAAGTGTGCATACTAATGAAAGCAACATCAAGATATTTTCACAGTACCATAGAATCATTAGGTTCTACACCAGCCAAGGCATTGATAGTTGTTTCAATTGCTTCTCGACGGCCTTGTTTATGATTCTGCAATTCAATTCCGTTAGCTAGTTATTTCGTGCGGTGCCTTGGCTGGTGTAGAATGCCTTGTGCCTTCCTGGTTGATGTCTCGACTGCAACCAAGGCCTAATTCTATACAATTACAACATGTCATAATTAGCTAGTGCACAAAGCATCAGAGAGATCAGAATGAAATATTATAACATGAGTGCAGTCGAGAATGTGTTTTTGAAAGCCGTTGCACCTGAACATTTTGGAGACGTTTTGTTTAGGTGGTTTGCGCAAATTTCAATGAACAAACGAAATCTGAACACATGTTGGCCAATATTTATACATGTGTACTGGTCCACCATTACTCCAACAAACAATATCATAATGGGTTTCCTTTTTAGACTAGTCATGCACACAATCTCCCCCAAAGAGTAACAATTGCAGTTTTCTTTACAATTCATTATCGAGTTATTTCGTGCGATGAAACTACTTGTAAAATGTATGACGCCATGATCTCAGTAAAAATACACACTCTCCATCTGTGATGGAAATTTGGTGCCTTGGTTCTCCAGCAGCACTGGTAGGGGCAAAAGGTCGGCAACAACAGTAACCAAACCAACTACATCTATAAATTCAGAAAAATGCAAGAGTTTCAGAGTAGGACGGAGCAAACTGGTAAGGAAGTTGTATTTCACAAATTAAAATTCATGCAAACTAACCTGACATAATTAAGCACAATTGATCAAATATGTTTTTCAAGCTTGGAAAACAGAAGCACATTAGAAGCAAAGCATAAGAAAGCCCGATGGCCGAGGATTTGTAAGAATCACATTGGTTCTGCCGATAAAAGGTTATATAATGTGATCTGCTGCTTTGTACTTTTCTTTTGCCTTTATTATCAAATGGCGTTCAATCTTGTACACTGCCCCCCCTCGGATATTGTCTCTGAACTTGCTCATCTTGTATTTTGGTATTAGGCCCTTCACTCTTTCTCCCTAAGAAAGAAAATCAATGGCATTATCTGTCATTTTTAACTAAGGCACTAAGCAACACAAATCTAATTACAAAAAATAGCTGCTCTCACCTTTCGGTCAACCGTAACAAAGTTTAGACCGTACAATATGGAGGGATCAGTGCTCCAGTGCTCCCATATTATTCTGATTGGATGCCGACGTTCATACAAGTATTTCTTGCTAGATCTTTTTAGCAGAGCACCTTCCATCACAACACTATTTGGGTATCTAGGATGCGTTACAACAATTGTTAGTATCAGTATGGAACCAGATGAAAGCTTCTATAATAGATAATCGTAAAATGGCAAAGATAAAGGAGTGGAACAGAAATAAAAAAGTATGGGCTAAATTCATCATAATTAGAAACAATAACGAGGAAAAGAAGAAAATAAAAAGGATTAACCGTGTCAGAAATTTATATCTCAAAAATGTAGAAGATAACATCAAAAGCGGATGGATTACCTAATCTCTGTGACCAAGATTGAAAGAACTCAAATTGTTGGCGGATAGTTAGATGTTGAGGGGCAGTCTCCCAAGATGAGAAGAGATAGTGGAGAAAGATAGGCACAGAGTAAGAAAGGTGAATGGGTCTTCTAAATAAATGAGGACAAAACAACATAAGTCAAAGAAAGAAAAGAACAAAAAAACACAACCAAACCTGGAGAAGCCCTGACACGACGCTTTTCCTCATGAATCTCTCGACAACAAGACACGCCTCAAGAAGACTGATGGATTCACCTTCAAAACCAATTGACCAACACGAGAAATAAACAATTAAGAAAGACCACATAAGAACAAACAAAATCATACAAAAAGGAACAACAAAAAACATATCTTACCAAGCATGAAAGAACCCGCTGGGGAACTATCAGCAGGAAAAACGGGCACATTATCGGAGTGGATGCCTCTCCCAGGAAGTCAAAGATGGAGAGGATACCAAAAGCGGAACCTCCGGCACATCAGTATGTAGCAGAACATCGAGGCCGCCCCCTCGCCCGTCGCACAAACATGCCCGGCAAAATTGGTAGACAACATAGGAGATTCGACCACAATGGCAGGAACAACACATCAGCCACTCCCTCTACCTTGCCGACAACCAGATGAAGTAGCAACCACAAATGCACCACGTGAAAGAAAATCGGCCGAGACTATAGGAGCTTGGATCGGAATGGGAGAATGGCAGAACAGTGACTCCCTCTACCATGGGCCAGGACCACGACATGAAGAAGCGGCCATAGACACACCAGGGGTGAGGAAATTAGCTGACGCCATAGGAAGCTCGATCGGAACGACGGCAACAGCAAGAGAACTACCCCCTCTAGCATGCCCACGACCACAAGAAGTAGCAGTGATGGATACACCACATGAACGAAGCGGCCAAGATCGCCCGACAGCAAATCCACCGAAGCCCCAAATATGATGACCAAAGGATCAAAAGCATAGAGCTCAAGAAATCTGAGGCGATAACAGTGGGAAACAAATGCGTTAAACTCTCTGAACAGTAAAAGCTGGCATGTAAATAGGGGGCAGAAGGAGCAGGCAACCGACTAAACAAATACATGTGGCAGCAGACAGCTGCATCGATGATCAGATAGACAGAAAACATGGCGAGAAACCAGACATGGTCATAAAACCTTGCGGCTTCATCAATCTCAAGACGATGTGCCGGCTCTGTCTTTTGGAGGTGCCCATAGAGGTAGGATGTGCGTGCGTGCATGCATGCGTCCATAGAGATGAGTGTATGTGCATATATATGAGCGTCTGCGTCTATACTGTGTTTAAATAAATAATAAATAAAATACGTAACAGACCAGACCGGCCCTTAACAAAAAACCAGAAACAAAATCCACTACTAAACTGAAAGTGAACAAAGTGTAAAAAAGTTACACGTGTCAACCTAGGTGAGAGCTCAAGCTTTCTACTCCAAATGCATAGGAGGAGTTATAGCTTATCCAACTTAATATTTGTATATAAAAATAAAATACGTAACGGACCAGACTGACCCTTAACAAAAAACCAGAAAGAAAATCCACTACTGAACCGAAAGTGAACAAAGTGTAAAAAAAATTACACGTGTCAACCTAGGTGAGAGCTCAAGCTCAACCCTAGAACTCCAAATGTATTTGTGGGCGCCGTATTCTATGAATCCAGCAACCTTCGTGAATTCTTGCATCCTTTCACGGTCAGTCGTTCGATCAAAATCTAATGCGTGCTGTTCGCTGGCCCTCGTTTTGCACAAACACGCCCAGGGAGAGCTGCCTCCAGTGAAGTTTGCCATGTAATAAATTTTCTAAAAAGAACCCCAGGGAGGCAGCTCTCCCAGTTCACCACTTCCCAATCTTTCTCCTGCCAATCCCTACCGTTGAAACCTGCATCTCACCGGCAGCCACGGCCCCGGCGTCCAAGACCACCACAGTCCAGCGACCATGGCCTGCCACGAAGACTGGTAATTGGAGGCACCACCTTGGACGCTGTTGTAGAAACACGCCAGAGGCGGCCACCATCCCAGCGACGGCAACCAATTGGGCGGAGATCCAAGGTGAAAACCAAGGAGATGGAGTTATCCCCTGCGGGCGCAACGAGGTCTCGCTCGAGTGTGATGTACGGAGCCCTCCCGACTTCTCGCCAAGGATCCGAGCCGGACGTGTGCCTCTGCGGTCTATACTATTTCTGTCAGCTGCTGCGCTGTCAAACTCTGCCCCAACTTCTTCAGGCTCTGGAGCTCTGTCTACCACAACCAAAGTTTCTTTTTTGAGAAGGTACCACAACCCAAGATTAGCACAACCCGGCCACAGCTGTGACCATGTAGCTAGTACTTATCATGACTTGATGTCGGTGTGTCAATTGAGCTTCAAAATTCAGAAAGAAGCGAATGTAAAATTCACAAACAACTGAATATCAAGTTGTTGGTGACTGATTTTTTTTAAAGAATGGTTGTTTTACTTTCTTCTGATGAATACTATTGTTGATGCGTACAGTCAGTTTGTAATTTGAGGTGTTCCTACATGATTCATGCTGCAGTTTGCTTTACAAGTCTCAATTGATACTGAAAAAACTTTTACAGTATAACTGGTACTTACTGTACTAAGCAGCTAACAGCACAATTACATGAGCTTCTTGTACATGCAGTTCTCCTAGGTGAAAGCCATTGGTGGATAGAGTTCAGACACAAGTGCTTGTAAGTTTTTTTGAATGGAAATGTCATCCCCACTTTAGGTTTCAAATCATCTTCACATTCAGGTATAAAGGTCGAGCACCGCAACAAAAACAATGAATCAATAAGCACCTTCATGTAGAAATAACTGAACTGAATATGGGCATGCTCGGTTAAAGCAATTGACTCACACAGAGAGGAACGCTTGCTTTCTTTATGGGTGTACTAAATCGTTCCTCGTTCATTTGCATTTGCCACATATTTGTAGATCCCATCACTACACCAACATGTGCATGATAGGCTGCAATGCCAACGGAAAGACCCAGCCAATGGCAATCAGTGAGCAAAATTACAGGCCCCGACAATGTAGAGATATGTGCACTTGTGCATGTAAAAGCAGGAACAACGATTCCCAGCTTTTACAATAAAAATTGGCAACACTTGTATGAACGTCGGCATGAAGAGTTGCAGTTAGGATAAAGATTGTACAACTCTATTTCACTGCAAAACTAGCATAATCTTGAACAGTAAATATGATCCAAATCGACATCCGGTTAAGTTCAATCACATCATATCTACCATAGAAATTCATGTTTAATCAAGTTAAGGAGAAACAATGTAAATATTCATACATAGGAGAACTACACGTACAGTGTTGAGCGTACGTTGTACACTGCATATGTATAGGACTAGGGTCTGTATTTATACCGTTGTATCTCTCTCTTCCCCCGTATATTTGTACATCTTGGGAGACAAGTAGAGGCCAGTCTACCCTGTACCTATATATGTGCACCATGCACACGATCAATGATTATCGATTCGTGCAATCTCATTCTTCCTAACTAACATGGTATCAGTTTAGCACGCCGATCCTATTCCCACCTTCCGCACCAGCCGCCGCCGCCGCCTCCCTTGCGTCGCCGCCGCCGCTGTCCACCGTCGCCGCCGCGCCCCTTCCCCTCGCAGCCGCCGCCTTCCCCTCTGCCGCCGCTGCCTTCCTCCCCAAGTCGCCGCCGCGCCCTAAAACCCTAACCCTACCCTGCGCCGCTGCCACTACCCTCCTCCCACTCGAGCCGCCGCACCCTCTCCTTGCCGCTGCTCCCATGGCGTCTCCCCACTCCAGCAACTCCAACCCGTTCGCCGGACTCATGCCCGACGCCACCGCCGTTCGTGATCTCGACATCCACACCCGCGTTCCCATCAAGCTTGACCAGTCCACCTCCTCGTACTACGCGTGGAAGACCTACTTCAACCTCGTCTTCCGCGAGTACCACCTCCTCAAGCACGTCGACGGGACCGTGGATGGCGATCTCATGGTGGATGATCCGGATTGGGCGGCCATTGAGGCCTCCCTCATCCGGTGGTTCTACCTCACCGTCTCCCCGGACATCTTCCACACGGTCGTCTCGGAGGATGACGACGCGTGTGTCGTGTGGACCAAGATCAACAACCTCTTCACCGATAACAAGCTTCAACGTCTTGTGTTTTTGCAGCAGGAATTTTTCGGGTGCCACCAAGATGATTCCTCCATTGATGACTACCGCATGCGCCTCAAGCGCCTCGCTGATGAGCTCCGCGACATCGGCACCAAGGTGTCGGACGAGATGCTTAGCACCCTCACCGCCGGCCTCAACGAGGATTTCGGCAACGTGGCCTCGAACCTCTTCCTGTTGCCAAACCCGACCTTCCAGTCCGTCGCCGCGTATTTACGCTTGGAGGAACGCCGGATGAAGAAGGTCAAGGCCTGTGTCCACCACACCGCCCTCGCCGCCGGGACATCTCGTGGGCAGCCGCAGCCCGGACCGCCCCAACCACGTCCGCCGGCGCCACCGGGGTACTACCCCCTCCCGCCCGCTCCGCCCGCACCTCCCGCTCCTCAGCAATAGCAGCAGGGCGGGGGCTGCGGTCGCCGCAACACGCGTCGTGGGGGCAGGGGCGACGGTCGCCCCCAACAGCAGCATCATCAGCAGCTGGGGTACGGGGGGGGGCCCAACGCTAACACCAGCCCTCCCCGCCCTGGGCCGTCGGCCCTAACCCGTGGACCGGCGTGGTCCACGCTTACCACATGCCGGTCCCACGGGCCCCGGGCATCCTCGGGCCGCACCCGGCCGGACCTCAGGCGCACCTCGCCGCCGCACCCTACCAGGCGGGTGGGGGCGGCCACGCACCGGGCGGCTTCGCCCCGGGTGGCTACGCGCCGGGCAGCTACGCCCCTGGTGGCTACACGCCTCTGCCGGCGCCCGCCTCCTTCGGTTACGCGCCGCCGCCCGCACCGGTTCAGCCCGGCGGCTACCCGCTTCCTCCGGCCCCATGGGATCCCGCTCTGCTCACTGCACTTCACTCGGCGCCGTCTCCCTCCAACTACGGAGGTGGCGGTGATTGGTACATGGACACGGGGGCTACCGCCCACATGACGTCGCACCCCGGTAACCTTGCCTCTTCCTTCCCGGTCACCAGTTCGAACCGCATCACCTTTGGTGATGGTTCCTCCGTACCCATTACTCATGTCGGTCATAGTTTCTTTCCATCTACTTCTATGCCTATTAACATGACTAATGTTCTTGTCTCACCTAACCTAGTTAAAAATCTTGTCTCCGTTCGTCGTCTTGCACGTGACAATCCTCTCACCATTGAATTTGATGGCCTTGGTTTCTCTGTGAAGGACGCCCGTACGCGGATGGTGCTCCACCGATGTGACAGCCCTGACGACTTATACCCAGTGCACTCCGCCTCCACCGCCACCGCCACCGCCTCTCCCGTCGCCCTCGCCGCCGGTGTCGACCTCTGGCATGCATGCTTGGGACACGCCAACTCCACCGTCCTTCGCCAGATTCTCAAGAGTTTTTCATTTTCATGTAATAAATTTGACGAGCACACTTGTCATGCTTGCCGTCTCGGCAAACATGTTCGTCGACCGTTTAGCGAGTCAAACACTATTTCTTCTTTTCCTTTTTAGTTAATCCATAGTGATGTTTGGACATCTCCAGTTGCGAGCAACACCGGTTTCTTATATTATCTTGTTTTACTTGATGATTTCTCTCATTTTGCGTGGACGTTTCCGCTCCGTCGCAAATCCGATGTTCTCGCCACTCTCACGACCTTTTACTCCTACATCACTACCCAGTTCGGGCGCCATATCCTCGCCCTCCAGACTGACAACGGCAAAGAGTTTGACAATGCTGCCACTCGCCATCTTCTCGCCTCTCACGGTACCACTTTTCGTCTCACGTGCCCCTACACATCTCAGCAAAACGGCCGCGCCGAGCGGATCCTCCGCACTCTTAACGACTGCGTCCGCACGTTGTTGTTTCACTCCAACGTGCCCCCTCGGTTCTGGCCTGATGCTCTCGCCACCGCCACTCTCCTAGTTAACATTAGGTCTTGTCGTCCATGCTGGAACTACACCCCCACCAACTTATTTTTGGTTCCCCTCCTTCCTACGATGGTCTTCGCATCTTCGGATGTTTGTGTTATCCCAGCACCGCCTCCACTACACCACACAAACTCGCTCCTCGCTCCGTAGCATGTATCTTCCTAGGCTACCCCCCTAACACCAAAGGTTACCGGTGCTACGGCCCCGTCTCCCACCGTGTGTACACCTCCCGACACGTGTACTTTGATGAGCGGTTTTTTCCTTTTCATTAGGTACCGCCTTCTGCAGCAGACTCGGCGCTCCATGATGGTGTCTCGGATGCGGACTCGGTGCAGCCCCCGGCGCGGCTACCGCCGGCTCCTCCCGGTGCGGCCTCGGCACGCCCCCTCGCGGAGGGCCCCTCTGCTCTGGCCCCCGCCGCGGGCCCCTCCGCCGCGGCCCCGGCTGCACGCCCCCCGGCGCGGCCCTGCATGGCCCCGGGTGGCCCTTCGGCTACCACCACGCCGGGTGATGTGGATGGCCCCGCCTCGGCCGGCGCTACCTCCTCGGCTGGCCCCGCCACTTCCGCCGGCTCCGGTCCCGCTGTGACGCCGGGCGCGACGGACTCTTCACCACCCCCGTCCGTTGCTCCCGCCGCAGCCGACCCGCCTTCTACCGGCATGGTGACACGGTCTCGCGCCGGTATCCACCGCCCCAGCACGCGCTATGCTGCTGATGAGTACGCGTGCGCGGTGTCGACACCATCCTCTCCACCGTCGCCCATCCCCTCGTCCGCACGCGCCGCTCTCCATGATCCACATTGGCTCGCCGCGATGCGGGAGGAGTTTGATGCGTTGCAGCGCAACCGCACATGGCATCTTGTGCCGCGACCCCCTCACGCCAACGTTATCAGTGGCAAATGGGTGTTTCGTCACAAGACCAACCCCGACGGTTCTCTCGAGCGCTACAAGGCTCGTTGGGTGGTGCGCGGTTTCCGCCAACGCGCCGGCGTGGACTTCACCGACACCTTCGCCCCGGTCGTTAAACCGGGCACGATTCGTACGGTGCTTCAGCTGGCAGTCTCCCGGGCCTGGCCAGTGCATCAGTTGGATGTCTCCAACGCGTTTCTGCACGGCCACCTCACAGAGCGGGTCTTCTGTGAGCAGCCGACTGGCTTTGTCGACGCCGAGCATCCCGACCATGTCTGCCCGCTCTCTCGGTCCCTCTATGGACTGAAGCAGGCCCCCAGGGCGTGGTACCGGCGTATGGCTGGGTTCCTACAGCAGCTTGGGTTTCATACAACCCGCTCTGACGCGTCTCTGTTCGTCTATCATCAGGGCACTGCCACTGCGTACCTGCTGCTCTATGTGGACGACATTATCCTGACGGCATCCTCGCCTGGGCTTCTTTAGCAGCTCACGGCTCGTCTTCGCGATGAGTTTGCCCTCAAGGATCTTGGAGCGCTGCACTACTTCCTTGGCATTGAGGTCGTTCGCCGTGCCAACGGGTTCTTTCTGCATCAGCAGAAGTACGCTCATGAGCTTCTCGAGCGCGCGGGCATGCTTAATTGCAAAACCGCGTCCACGCCTGTTGACACCAAGGCGAAGGTTTCTGCCTTGGAGGGTTCCCCTGCGCCAGATGCGGCGTTCTACCGCTCCATCGTCGGCGCCCTGCAGTATCTCACCCTCACTCGGCCTGACTTGCAGTATGCAGTTCAGCAGGTGTGCCTCCACATGCACTCCCCGCGTGATTCCCATTGGACTCTGGTGAAGCGTATTCTTCGGTATATACGCGACACTATGACCATGGGACTCACCCTGGCGGCTTCCTCCTCCATCACATGGTTGCCTACTCCGACATTGATTGGGCTGGCTGCCCGGACACGCATCGCTCTACGTCAGGCTATTGTGTGTACCTCGGGCCTTCGCTGATATCGTGGTCGTCCAAGCGGTAGCCCACGGTCTCTCGCTCGAGTGCCGAGGCGGAGTATTGGGCAGTGGCTAACGTCGTTGCTGAGTGCTCTTGGCTCCGTCAGCTTCTCCAGGAGTTGCTTTGTGTGGTCCCCAAGGCCACGATCGTCTACTGTGACAACGTCTCCGCCGTCTACCTCTCCGCCAACCCCGCCCACCATCGCCGTACGAAGCATATTGAGCTCGACATTCACTTCGTTCGCGAGCAGGTGGCTCTCGGGAAGGTTCGTGTTCTGCACGTTCCTACCACTCAGCAGTTTGCCGATGTCATGACTAAGGGACTACCGACCCCAGTCTTCGAGGAGTTTCGGTCCAGTCTCTGTGTCTCCGGCGATGCTTCGACTACCGGGGGGGGGGGGTGTTGAGCATACGTTGTACACTGCATATGTATAGGACTAGGGTCTGTATTTATACCGTTGTATCTCTCTCCCCCCCTTAATATTTGTACATCTTGGGAGACAAGTAGAGGCCGGTCCACCATGTACCTATATATGTGCACCATGCACACGATCAATGATTATCGATTCGTGCAATCTCATTCTTCCTAACTAACATAAAGGGCGCCGCAAGGCCTGAAGCAAAGCAATCTGGTTTGCAAAGGAATAGGGCACCGCATGGCAAGGGGCAGAAGACATGGATTTGGGATGTTCTATTAACGTTTGAGTGTATGCATCTGGCAGCCAGGATCCAGTCTCTCTGGAAGTTTAGGACATACCAGAGTCCTTCGGCTCTAGCCGCATGTAGCCGCCATGGTGATCGAGAATGTGGGTTTCACACGTCTGGTGTGTGTAGGAGTGCCTGTGCAAATCTGAAAAATTAACTTACGGAGACAAAAGGCCAGAGGCGGGCGGGTTAATGCAAAAATTCCTACGATGAAGCAAATACACAGGATTTTAATCAGATGACTGGGAACGAAAGGATATAATGGTGCACCGAAGATGCTGGATTCATAAGATACGGCACCCTTCAAAGGTGTGTGTGCAGAAAATATGATTCATATAATACCCGACGCTCCAAACAAAACTCATATCATATGATGAATAAAAAAAACTCCAAGTGATATATCTACGCTTGGGTCTCCTTGAATATTAGCTTGGGGTGCCTTGGGCATCCCCAAGTTTAGGGTCTTGCCACTCCTTATTCCTTAATCCATCGTGGTCTCACCCAAAACTGAAAAACTTCAGCACACAAAACTCAAAAGAAACCTCGTGAGATCCGTTAGTATAACAAGAAAAACATAAACTTTCGGTACTATTGTAAACCCATTTATATTTTATTATTGCATAATACCTACTGTATTCTAACTTCTCCGTGACTTATACCCCCGATAATATCCATAGATTCATTAAAACAAGCAAACTATGCAACGAAAATAGAATCTGTAAAAAATAGAACAATCTATAATGATCTGAACAAACGCAATACTTATGTAACTCCACAAATTCAGAAAAATTAGGAAAACATAGGAAATTTGTATATCAATTATGTGTAGAGTTGCCCACCAGATGCAGAGTTTTCCGCAAGCTCCAAGCCTTGCGTGAAACCGACGAAGGCATTCTTCCGGCCGGGTTGAATCCGGGCGAGTTGTGCGCGTCGAGCCGACTCGAAGAGGTCGGTGGAGATGTCCGACTCAGGCTCTGACCCGCCAATATTGCCGATGAAGACATGAATCCCGCCGAAGGGGACCCGGTACCCGTACTCGATTGAGTCGGCCTTGGAGCCACAGTCAGCATCGTTGTCGGTGTCAAAACCGGGAGATCTCGGGTAGGGGGTCCCGAACTGTGCGTCTAAGGATCGAAGGTAACAGGAGACAGGGGACACGATGTTTACCCAGGTTCGGACCCTCTTGATGGAGGTAATACCCTACTTCCTGCTTGATTGACTTTAATGAGTATAAGGGTTACAAGAGTTGATCTACCACGAGATCGTAATGGCTAAACCCTAGATGTCTAGCCTATATGATTATGATTGTGATTGCCTCTACGGACTAAACCCTCTGGTTTATATAGACACCAGAGGGGACTAGGGTTTGTACAGAGTCGGTTTACAGAGAGAGGAATCTTCATATCCGCGCGCTAAGCTTGCCTTCCATGCCAAGGAGAGTCCCATCCGGACACGGGGAAAGTCTTCCGTCTTGTATCTCCACGGCCCATTAGTCCGTCCCATATCACATAGCCCGGACGCCCGAGGACCCCGTAATCCTAGACTCCCTCAGTAGCCCCTGAACCAGTCTTCAATGATGATGTGCCCGGCGCGCAGATTGTCTTCGGCATTGCATGGCGGGTTCCTCCTCCGTACACTTCAAAGTAATTGACCACCAGCACTATATCCAGCTCTGTACAATAGTCATACCTCTGAATTACAAGGGCAGAATATAGATAAGTTCTGTCCTCTGAAGATTTTACCGGTGAGACGTCACGTCCGGCCATTTTATTCTTTCAAACCATTCTTCGGCTTCCCGTTTCGCGTTTCGAGACGCAACCACCGACGACACGTCTTGTCAAAGCAGAGATCGTGCCCCCTTATTACGAGATTCTCATCAATACGGGTTTGGGAAACCCAACCGTGCCGTTTCGCATAACCCCTTGGAAATAGGCGAGCTTTAAGGCTCGTGGGGGACGCATGATATTCACTGCCTTTATAAGGAGATAAGATTACCCCTTTTTACCCCACGCCTTCCCCTTCCTCAGCCCATCCACCCTCAAGCTCCAGCGCCCAAGCTTCAATCCTCTCCGTTCCCAAAAAGTACTCCAGCCATGTTCGGATCCGGAGCGCAGGGCAAGTGGATGGCTTCCTCCGTCACGGAGAAAAACATCAAGGAACTCCGGGAAGCGGGGTACCTGGCCAAGGAGATCGCCCACCGGCTCCCAGCTAAAAAGCAGATCATCCCCCCTCCAAAGCCTGGCGAGAGGGTAGTGTTTATCCCTCATTTTCTTCGCGGACTGGGGTTTCCCCTTCATCCTTTCGTCTGCGGCCTCATGTTTTACTACGAGCTAGATTTCCATGATCTAGCCCCAAATTCTTTCCTCAACATTTCGGCGTTTATCGTTGTATGTGAAGCATTCCTCCGCATTTCCCCCCACTTCGGCCTATGGCTCAAGGTTTTCAATGTGAAGCCAAAAGTGGTGGACGTCCAGCACGCGGATTGCGGTGGCGCTATGGTGAGTAAATTGCCCAACGTCACTTGGCCCAAGGGCATCTTCGTGGAGACTGTGAAGGGATGGCAGCAGGGGTGGTTCTATGTAACAGAGCCCCGTGACTCCACATGGGCTGCTCCTACGAAGTTCAAGTCCGGACCCCCAATGCGGCTGGGATCCTGGCTCAACAAGGGCCTGGACTGGGCGTCGTCTGACGAGTTAACGGTGCTATAGAAGCATATCAAGAGCATGGTAGATAAAAATACCAGCCTCGCCAGCGTGATCCAGGTGATGCTCTTCCACCGGATTCTCCCCTGTCGGGCGCGTTAAGAGTCCATGCGGAAGTTCAACCCAGCCGGTCCCCGGACCCTGCAGCGGTTCTTGGGCACGAAGCAAGAAGACATGTGGAAGCTGCTCTTCAAGGCCCAGAAAGTCATGGCCGGAGACAACCGAAGGCCTCGGCTACGACAGCACCCACGCTGCGACCCCCGTAAGTTCTTTGATAACCTTACTTTGCGAGTCCAAGGAGCACAGTAAAGTCTCCATTTTCTTTTGCAGGGCTGGACAAAGAAGGCGGAATGGATTCACTGTCCGGCTCCGCTACCCGAAGACCCAGCTATTCCCCTGTTGACGAGGATGCTGGTCCCGATGCCGTACCAGGCGCCGGAAAAGAAAACCAAGGAGAAGGGCAAGGAGGCCAAGAGTGGCCTCCGTCGTAAGGGTACTTCGGACCTAGCGTCCGAGGACACCAGAACCCTCTCCTCTCTTGACGAAGAGGAAGAGGAGGAGGAAGAGAGCAACTCCCCCCTAAGGGGGAGAAGAAGAAAAGGGCAGCCTCCACTGATCTAGTGGCGGAGGCGTCCAAGAAGGAGAGAACCTCCCTTACGGATGACTCCGAGTCGGACGCCGATGAGTGGCGCCCCAGGCCGAAGCCCCTGGCCAGATCGTAAGTACTCGAAGCTATATATATGTCCGGCTTTTCTGGCTTATAGTTATAATATGCTTAAATTGCATGCTGCAGTCCGGTTCATGTCCCCCCCAGCGATCTTCCTCTTCTGGGAATTCGTTGGGTCCAAACATGATGGAGAGCGAGTCGCCTCCACCAGCTTCCTCCCCCACCGTAGTAGACAACACCGAGGTGTCGTCCCAAAGGACCCTTCCGGAACAGGGAGAGGTGCCGGAGGCGGCCAAGACGGTGCCGAAGGGTGACACCTCGACTGCCGAGAACATGGGGGAACCGACCCCCATGGAGACTGGAGACGGGGGCCATGTCGACTTTGGCCCCTGCTACCTCTTGAGCACTGCGTTGGTTTTCCCTTGAAGAGGAAAGGGTGACGCAGTAAAGTAGCGTAAGTATTTCCCTCAGTTTTTGAGAACCAAGGTATCAATCCAGTAGGAGACCACGCATGAGTCCCTCGCACCTACACAAACAAACAAGAACCTCGCAACCAACGCGATAAAGGGGTTGTCAATCCCTCAACGGTCACTTACGAGAGTGAGATCTGATAGATATGATAAGATAATATTTTTGGTATTTTTATGATAAAGATGCAAAGTAAAATAAAAGGCAATAAAAATAGCTAAGTGTTGGAAGATTAATATGATGGAAAATAGACCCGGGGGCCATAGGTTTCACTAGTGGCTTCTCTCGAGAGCATAAGTTTTACGGTGGGTGAACAAATTACTGCTGAGCAATTGACAAAATTGAGCATAATTATGAGAATATCTAGGTATGATCATGTATATAGGCGTCACGTCCGAGACAAGTAGACCGACTCCTGCCTGCATCTACTAATATTACTCCACACATCGACCGCTATCCAGCATGCATCTAGAGTATTAAGTTCAAAGAACAGAGTAACACTTTAGGTAAAATGACATGATGTAGAGGGATAAACTCATGCAATATGATATAAACCCCATCTTGTTATCCTCGATGGCAACAATACAATACGTGCCTTGCTGCCCCTGCTGTCACTAGGAAAGGACACCGCAAGATTGAACCCAAAGCTAAGCACTCCTCCCATTGCAAGAAAGATCAATCTAGTAGGCCAAACCAAACTCATAATTCGAGGAGACTTGCAAAGATAACCAATCATACATAAAAGAATTCAGAGGGGATTCAAATATTGTTCATAGATAAACTTGATCATAAACCCACAATTCATCGGTCTCAATAAACACACCGCAAAAGAAGATTACATCGAATAGATCTCCACGAGAATCGTGGAGAACTTTGTATTGAGATCCAAAGAGAGAGAAGAAGCCATCTAGCTAATAACTATGGACCCGAAGGTCTGAGGTAAAC
This sequence comes from Triticum aestivum, assembly GCF_018294505.1. Taxonomy (NCBI): domain Eukaryota; kingdom Viridiplantae; phylum Streptophyta; class Magnoliopsida; order Poales; family Poaceae; genus Triticum; species Triticum aestivum. The sequence continues at coordinate 478,603,020 of NC_057811.1, forward strand.
TACTCACACATCATCGGAGAGGCTATGGTGTTGATGTAGAAGCCCACCGTGATCAATGCCCCCTCCGGCAGGACGCCGGAAAAGGCCCCGAGATGGGATCTCACGGGTACAGAAGGTTGCGGCGGTGGAATTAGGTTTTCGTGGATGCTTCTGTTGATTTGGGGGTACGTAGGTATATATAGGAGGAAGAAGTACGTCGGTGGAGCAATGTGGGCCCCACGAGGGTGGAGGGCACGCCTAGGGGGGGGGGTAGGCGCGCCCCCTACCTCGTGCCTTCCTGGTAGCTTTCTTGAGGTAGGGTCCAAGTCCTCTAGATCACGTTCGTTCCGAAAATCACGTTCCCGAAGGTTTCATTCCGTTTGGACTCCGTTTGATATTCTTTTTCTGCGAAACACTGAAATAGGCAAAAACAACAATTCTGGGCTGGGTCTCCGATTAATAGGTTAGTCCCAAAAATGATATAAAAGTGTATAATAAAGCACGTTAAACATCCAAAACAGAATATAATATAGCACGAAGCAATAAAAAATTATAGATACGTTGGAGACGTATCAAGCATCCCCAAGCTTAATTCCTGCTCGTCCTTGAGTAGGTAAATGATAAAAACAGAATTTTTGATGCGGAATGCTACTTGGCATAATTTTCAATGTAATTCTCTTAATTGTGGTATGAATATTCAGATCCGAAAGATTCAAGAAAAAAGTTTAATATTGACATAAACATAATAATACTTCAAGCATACTAACTAAGCAATTATGTCTTCTCAAAATAACATGGCCAAAGAAAGTTATCCCTACAAAATCATATAGTCTGGCTATGCTCTATCTTCACCACACAAAGTAATTAAATCATGCACAACCCCAATGACAAGCCAAGCAATTGTTTCATACTTTTGGTGTTCTAAAACTTTTTCAATCTTCACGCAATACATGAGCGTGAGCCATGGACATAGCACTATATGTGGAATAGAAAGGGTGGTTGTGGAGAAGACAAAAAGAGGGAGAAGATAGTCTCACATCAACTAGGCGTATCAACGGGCTATGGAGATGCCTATTAATAGATATCAATGTGAGTGAGTAGGGATTGCCATGCAACGGATGCACTAGAGCTATAAGTATATGAAAGCTCAACAAAAGAAACTAAGTGGGTGTGCATCCAACTCGCTTGCTTACGAAGACCTAGGGCATTTTGAGGAAGCCCATCATTGGAATATACAAGCCAAGTTCTATAATGAAAAATTCCCACTAGTATATGAAAGTGATATCATAGGAGACTCTCTATCATGAAGATCATGGTGCTACTTTGAAGTACAAGTGTGGTAAAAGGATAGTAACATTGTCCCTTCTCTCTTTTTCTCTCATTTTTTTATTTTGGCCTTTTCTCTTTTTTATGGCCTCTTTTTTTCAGTTAGTCCGGAGTCTCATCCCGACTTGTGGGGGAATCATAGTCTCCATCATCCTTTACTCACTTGGGACAAAAAATGACGATCATCACACTTTTATTTACTTACAACTCAAAAATTACAACTCAATACTTAGAACAAAATATGACTCTATGTGAATGCCTCCGGCGGTGTACCGGGATATGCAATGAATCAAGAGTGACATGTATGAAAGAATTATGAATAGCGGCTTTGCCACAAATACGATGTCAACTACATGATCATGCAAAGAAATATGACAATGATGGAGCGTGTCATAGTAAATGGAACGGTGGTAAGTTGTATGGCAATATATCTCGGAATGGCTATGGAAATGCCATGATAGGTAGGTATGGTGGCTGTTTTGAGGAAGGTATATGGTGGGTGTATGATACCGGCGAAAAGTGCGCGGTAATAGAGAGGCTAGCAATGGTGGAAGGAAGAAAAGTGCGTATAATCCATGGACTCAACATTAGTCATAAAGAACTCATATACTTATTGCAAAAATCTACAAGTTATCAAAGCAAAGTATTACGTGCATGCTCCTAGGGGGATAGATTGGTAGGAAAAGATCATCGCTCGTCCCCGACCGCCACTCATAAGGAAGGCAATCAATAAATAAATCATGCTCCGACTTCATCACATAACGGTTTACCATACGTGCATGCTACGGGAATCACAAACTTTAACACAAGTATTTCTCAAATCCACAACTACTCAACTAGCATGACTCTAATATCACCATCTTTATATCTCAAAACAATTATCAAGCATCAAACTTCTCATAGTATTCAACACACTCATAAGAAATTTTTTATTAATCTTGAATGCCTATCATAATTAAAGCAAATTACCGCGCTGTTTTGTAGGACTCTCAAAATAATATAAGTGAAGCATGAGAGAACAATAGTTTATATAAAGCAAAACCACCACCGTGCTCTAAAAGATATAAGTGAAGCACTAGAGCAAAAACTATATAGCTCAAAAGATATAAGTGAAGCACATAGAGTATTCTAATAAATTTCGAATCATGTGTGTCTCTCTCAAAAGGTGTGTACAGCAAAGATGATTGTGGTAAAATAAAAAGAAAAGACTCAAATAATACAAGACGCTCCAAGCAAAACACATATCATGTGGTGCATAAAAATATAGCTCCAAGTAAAGTTACCGATGGAAGTAGACGAAAGAGGGGATGCCTTCCGGGGCATCCCCAAGCTTTGGCTTTTTGGTGTCCTTAGATTATCTCGGGGTGCCATGGGCATCCCCAAGCTTAGGCTCTTGCCACTCCTTGTTCCATAATCCATCAAATCTTTTACCCAAAACTTGAAAACTTCACAACACAAAACTTAACAGAAAATCTCGTGAGCTCCGTTAGCGAAAGAAAACAAAACACCACTTCAAGGTACTGTAATGAACTCATTCTTTATTTATATTGGTGTTAAACCTTATGTATTCCAACTTCTCTATGATTTATAGACTATTTTATTAGCCATAGATTCATCAAAATAAGCAAAAACACACGAAAAACAGAATCTGTCAAAAACAGAACAGTCTGTAGTAATCTGTAACTAACGCAAACTTCTGGAACCCAAAAAATTCATCCAAAATAGGAAGACCTAGACAATTTTTTTATTGATCAGCAGCAATTGTAATCAATATTTTATCACGTTCTGGTGATTTTTAACAATTGTTTTCGTGAACAGAAAGTTTCTGGAATTTTCAGCAAGATCAAATAACTATCATCCAAGAAGATCCTATAGGTTTAACTTGGCACAAACACTAATTAAAACATAAAAACAAGTCTAACCAGAGGCTAGATCAAATATTTATTCCTAAACAGAAGAAAAAAGCAAAAAACTAAAAATAAAATTGGGTTGCCTCCCAACAAGCGCTATCGTTTCACGCCCTACGCTAGGCATTGAGATTTTGATGATGCTCACATGAAAGACAAGAATTGAAGCGCAAAGAGAGCATCATGAAACATGTGACAAACACATCTAAGTCTAATATACTTCGTATGCATAGGCATTTTATAGGAAAAAAAATTAGCAAGACAAGAAAGATCGAGCATATGCAAGGAAGAAGAAAGAAACAATAGCAATCTCAACATGACGAGAGGTAATTTAGCAACATGAAAATTTCTACAACCATATTTTCCTCTCTTATAATAATTACATGTAGGATCATAAGCAAATTGAACAATATAGCTATGACAAAACATATGCTTAACACGATCCACATGTATGCAAAGTTGACACTCTTCCAAAATAGTGGGATTAACATTAGCTAAAGTCATGACCTCTCCAAACCCACTTTTATCAAAAACTTCATAAGATTGATCAAAATACAAATATGTGGGATCTAAAGTTGACACTCTTCCAAACCCACTTTCATTACTATTGCAAACATCATTATCAATCTCATATTCATCATGGGGCTTAAATAAATTTTCAAGATCATAAAAAGAATCACCCCAATCGTGATCATTGCAACAAGTAGTAGACATAGCAAAACTAGCATCCCCAAGCTTAGGGTTTTGCATATTATTAGCACAACTGACATTAACAAAATTTATAGTAAAATTATTGCAATCATGCTTTTCATCGAAGGAACTACCAAGTATGGGTGCAATAGCAACGATCTCATGTTTAACGTAAGGAACTATAGGAAATTCATCTTCATAAATATTGGCATCATGGCCACAAGGATATCAAGCATCATGTTCATCAAGGGATATTTCAATCAAATCATCGGAATCATAATTATCTATAGATTCGTGCATATCATTATTTTCTTTAGAAGCAATGGTCATTCTTTCAATAAATTCTTTGACATAGACATTATGAGCATAGTTTTCATAGCAATATTCAAGTATGTCAAGATTTTCAGATTCGTAAAGAGTAGTATCATACTTTTCAAACAAAGAAGCAACTTCATAAGAACCCTTAAAAGCAACAAATTCTTCAATTTGTTCGATATCATAGTAGCTATAAACACCCTTTGCATAAGAAGATAAGATTTTATTTTCGTTAAACTCACATAGGTAGGGAAGGTGTTTTTTAGGGTCTTAGAGCAACAAGTAATATCACAAATTTCACAGAGATTCCAAGCATAACACATCAATTTGTTTATTTGATTCCATAAGAGTTTCCCTTTTTCAGACAAACGGTGACGCACAAAATGAGCATGCTCATCTAAAGATTTCCCATCAACTAGGCTAGTTGGGTTTCAGCACGAGCGCATAAGGATCAAAGATGATCCAAGTAGAACACTTTAAGTGGATCCATATCAATAGATTTCTAGCAAGCAAAGATGCAAGCAAATAGAAGGCACGTGGAAACACAAACAAAAAGTCATACGGGAAGAAGGTGAATAAAACGGCAAGGATGAAGTGGGGGAGAGGAAAACAAGAGGCAAATGGCAAATAATGTAATGCGGGAGATAAGAGTTTGTGATGGGTACTTGGTATGTTGACTTTTGCGTAGACTCCCCGGCAACGGCGCCAGAAATCCTTCTTGCTACCTCTTGAGCACTGCGTTGGTTTTCCCTTGAAGAGGAAAGGGTGATGCAGTAAAGTAGCGTAAGTATTTCCCTCAGCTTTTGAGAACCAAGATATCAATCCAGTAGGAGATCACGCACGAGTCCCTCGCACCTACACAAACAAACAAGAACCTCGCAACCAACGCGATAAAGGGGTTGTCAATCCCTCAACGGTCACTTACGAGAGTGAGATCTGATAGATATGATAAGATAATATTTTTGGTATTTTTATGATAAAGATGCAAAGTAAAATAAAAGGCAATAAAAATAGCTAAGTGTTGGAAGATTAATATGATGGAAAATAGACCCGGGGGCCATAGGTTTCACTAGTGGCTTCTCTCGAGAGCATAAGTTTTACGGTGGGTGAACAAATTACTGCTGAGCAATTGACAAAATTGAGCATAATTATGAGAATATCTAGGTATGATCATGTATATAGGCGTCACGTCCGAGACAAGTAGACCGACTCCTGCCTGCATCTACTAATATTACTCCACACATCGACCGCTATCCAGCATGCATCTAGAGTATTAAGTTCAAAGAACAGAGTAACACTTTAAGTAAAATGACATGATGTAGAGGGATAAACTCATGCAATATGATATAAACCCCATCTTGTTATCCTCGATGGCAACAATACAATACGTGCCTTGCTGCCCCTGCTGTCACTAGGAAAGGACACCGCAAGATTGAACCCAAAGCTAAGCACTCCTCCCATTGCAAGAAAGATCAATCTAGTAGGCCAAACCAAACTCATAATTCGAGGAGACTTGCAAAGATAACCAATCATACATAAAAGAATTCAGAGGGGATTCAAATATTGTTCATAGATAAACTTGATCATAAACCCACAATTCATCGGTCTCAATAAACACACCGCAAAAGAAGATTACATCGAATAGATCTCCACGAGAATCATGGAGAACTTTGTATTGAGATCCAAAGAGAGAGAAGAAGCCATCTAGCTAATAACTATGGACCCGAAGGTCTGAGGTAAACTACTCACACATCATCGGATAGGCTATGGTGTTGATGTAGAAGCCCACCATGATCAATGCCCCCTCCGGCAGGACGCCGGAAAAGGCCCCAAGATGGGATCTCACGGGTACAGAAGGTTGCGGCGGTGGAATTAGGTTTTCGTGGATGCTTCTGTTGGTTTGGGGGTACGTAGGTATATATAGGAGGAAGAAGTACGTCGGTGGAGCAACGTGTGCCCCACGAGGGTGGAGGGCGCGCCCAGGGGGTAGGCACGCCCCCTACCTCGTGCCTTCCTGGTAGCTTTCTTGACGTAGGGTCCAAGTCCTCTGGATCACGTTCGTTCCGAAAATCACGTTCCCGAAGGTTTCATTCCGTTTGGACTCCGTTTGATATTCTTTTTCTGCGAAAAACTGAAATAGGCAAAAACAACAATTCTGGGCTGTGCCTCCGGTTAATAGGTTAGTCCCAAAAATGATATAAAAGTGTATAATAAAGCCCGTTAAACATCCAAAACAGAATATAATATAGCATGAAGCAATAAAAAATTATAGATACGTTGGAGACGTATCAGCCCCCAACCAAGTGTCGCTCCAAAAACCCACACGGTTCCGGAAACAGATGAGCAACCCTCTTTGCAAGGAGGGGCGTGCCTACTACACCGGCGACCTCTGTCAATGCGGAGGCGCCAGACACTCTGGTGAGAGCGCTTCAGAGCACCACCATTGTGGAAGAACATCATACCCTTATGGGTACGGTGATTGAAAAGATTCAGACCGCGAAAAGCGGATTGAGCGAAGCCTACACTTGCCTTTTAAGAGGCTTTTAGGTATGTGCTTTACAGTGTTTTTTAGCTGTATAAAAAGAATGCCTGTGTATAGATAGTAGCCCCTGAGACTCTGTTCGGTGTTCGGAAAGAAAAACCGAACAGAGGATCTAATAACTCACGCAGGATGTTAACGTACATATCTGTTTGAACAAACAGGTTGCAAAACAGGCGTCAGCTGCCCATGCCGCCGAAGCTTCTAAGCTAAGGCGTAAGTTAGAAGAAAAGCAAGGTATGTAATACCGAAACACATCTGAAACGATGTCAGCTACGATGTGGTATCTCAATGAGTTTCACAATTATGTTTGCAGCTGACACGTCTGAGGTCGAGGCCCTCAAGAGTGCGCTGGCCGAGGCCAAGAAGGAGGCGGAGGAGGAACGAGCCTCCCGCCTTAGACATGAATCGCGGGTGGAGGAAGTCCAGCAGGAGCTCAAGGATGCCATAGGCAAATGCGAGTCCTTAGAGCGCAAGAGTTCGTAGCAAAATTCCGAACTTGCTAAGGCACTCCAAAGCGCACAGGAGGCCCGGGCCGAAGCCCAAAGAGCTGTCCGGGAAATCCAAGAGGCAAAGCAGATTGCGGTGGGTAAGGCCTTTATCATGCATAGCAAATTTGTGAGGAAAAGGTATATCTTGCTAACCCGGATTTGGAGTTCTCTAGGAGTGTTTGCGGACCTAGCCCGGAGTGTTGCTGATGTCGCGGAGTTCTTCCGGGCCGAAGAGGGGAGCTCAACGGAGAAACTGTTCTGGTCGCAGTACCTTACGCCAGAGCATCCCGTGCCCCTCAGCGATCAGCTGAAGCAATGGACCGAACTGCATAGGGTAGCCGAATTGGCCATGAGGGATTTGATAATCCGTCTCTGGCCCGCCGAACCCATGCCCAGTAGCTACTTCGGTCTCGTGAAGCGGCTGGTTAGTGCCTGCCCTCGGCTTGACACCGTGAAGCGGTCGGTCTGCATCGAAGTTGCGCGGATGGCCTTCGCCCGTGTCAAGGTGCAGTGGGCGAAGATGGACACCGTCAAGCTTGCAACTGAAGGACCGCCCGTAGGCAAAGAGCACCGCACGCCGGAGCGGTACTTTGACGATGTCTTTAAAGGATCCCGCATTGTAGAGGGCCAATGTTCGAAGGACATCATTTTTGAATGAATGTATCTATGTTGTCCAATCATGTATCATAAAACAAGGCTTATGCATGATAGGTTGCTTATTTTACTTTAAAATATCTCCTCCTGTGCGGATGTTTATGACATCTGAGAGCTGGCCTGTCATCGGCTTCAGCCCCCACCTAGGTAGTACGGGGGTGTTCCGGATAACACTTAGACACGCTTGACCCAACGTACTGGTCCGTGAAGGAGGTGTTAGTGTGGCGAACCAGGCAATCGGACTATGCGGCTTTATCGCCCTCACTTAGCCATAGGAGTTTTATAATGGGAGTGCGGGCGCAGCCCCTAGTATTGTTCGATTCTCCGAACTTGGGTGCTGTGAATGCCCGGCCGGGTCGACGCCAGCCTATCGCATAATGCGAAAAAAATCACAAGAGATTTATACATAGTTACCGAATAGCTGACCAGCTCTCGCCGCATCATGACAGTCAGTTTTCGGCTTTCTCTACTGAGATGTTTGTCCGAGTAAACCAGAAACACAATCGCAGTAGTTCTCCCTTTACTACCCTAGCCGATCAGACGGAACGGAAGGTAGCACACACAGGAGCCGGGCAACCCAACTATTGACCAAAGACATGATTCGGAGCCAATGCATATAATGCTATATCCGGGATGCCGAATTGCACTGTGAAAGTACTCAGACTTTGTTTTAGTATTTAAAAGATGTACGCGGCTTAATGAAGCCCCTAGCAATTTAGGTCATACCAAGGTGTACATGATAATCAGACAAAAACAGGGAAGCATATGTTAAGAGATAAGCCAACGCCACGTAGGTTTGGGCTAAAAACTGTTTCCATTGTAGTCTGATTGATACGTCAAAACGTATTGATACAGAGTGCGATAAGCAACAAGGCTATTTTACATGCCGAACACAAGGGGAAGTTGTTCGTGCGTCCTGAAAGCGGATGAGGTGATCTTTAAGGATCCTTTAGGTACTCTGGCACGCGTCTATGCTTCTTTTCTCCTTGGTATATTGTCCTTCGAGAGGATCATCGACCGGTGTTTTCATAATAGGCCACGGAAAGAGGCCTTGGTGCCGCCGAAAGGGTGGTGTGGGTTGTAAGGAACCTGGAAAAATAAAAAGAAAAGAAAAAGGAAATGTGAGTGTCCTGATAGGGTCTAGCCGTATTGTAGACATTGTCCTTATTATGCCTCCATCCTTTTCCCATGGTATTTTTAGTGCGTAATTATGTACGCGTGATACATATGCCACAATTCGTTAGGGGATGAGATGGAGGCCGAATTGCTAATTGAGCTCCTGACGAGCTGGATTGTTGTACAGTGGGGTAGTCCAGACTCGTTTGACAGTGTCCGGGGACTTGGCCGCCGACGTAATAGTTGGCTTGATGAGGCCACCCTGTAGTTCCGCTGCCAGGGCCGCGGTGTGCTCCTCAGTGCGGAGGGAGCATTCCATGTTTCCATTCACTGTTATAACACCGCGTGGTCCGGGCATCTTGAGTTTGAAATAGGCGTAGTGCGGGACTGCATTGAAGTGAGCGAACGCGGTTCGTCCGAGCAGTGCATGGTAGCCACTGTGGAAGGGGATGATATCAACGATCAAGTCTTCACTGCGAAAGTTGTCCGGCGAACCGAAGACCACTTCCAATGTGATTGAGCCCGTGCAGCGGGCCTCTACACCGGGTATCACTCCTTTAAAGGTTGTTTTAGTGGGCTTGATTCTTGACGGATCAATACCCATCTTGCGACCGTGTCCTGATAGAGCAGGTTAAGGCTGTTGCCGCCGTCCATGAGAGGACTCACGTAAGGTGGAATCCATCGATGATTGGATAGAGGACTAATGCGGCCGAACCTCCATGACGGATATTGGTCGGATGGTCCCTGCGATCGAAGGTGACCGGACAGGCCGACCATGGGTTGAATTTTGGGGCGACTGGCTCTATCGCATAGACATCCCTTAGCGCACGCTTGCGCTCCCTCTTGGGGATATGGGTGACGTATATCATATTCACCATTTTGACTTCGGGGGGAAATTTCTTCTGGCCCCTTGTTTTCGGTGCGCGAGGTTCCTCATCGTCATCCTCACTGGGCGACCCTTTCTCCTTATGTTCGGCATTTAACTTGCTGGCCTGTTTGAAGACCCAAGAACTTCTGTTGGTGTGGTTGGCAGGCTTATCAGGAGTGTCGTGGATCCGGCAGGGTTGATCAAGTATTCGGTCCAGGCTTGATGAACCGTCTTTGTTTCGTTTGAATGGCTTCTTCCGTTGATCGGATTTGGAGCCACTGAATCCGGCATTGACTGTCGTATTCTCTGTATCATCATTGTTGCTCCGATGCTTATGTTTGTTGCATCGGGGCCTTCCGTTTCCGTTTTAGGCTTCGGAAGTGCCGGGGTCACTGGTACTGTTACCGGTACGGGCTAGCCAGCTATCCTCGCCCGTGTAGAAGCGGGTCATTAGTGCTGTAAGGGCTGCCATGGACTTCGGATTTTCTTGGCCGAGGTGTCGGGCGAGCCATTCATCACGGATGCTGTGTTTGAAGGCTGCTAGGGCTTCGGCGTCCGAACAGTCGACAATCTGGTTCTTTTTAATTAGGAACCTGGTCCATTATTTCCTGGCCGACTCTCCGGGCTGTTGGACTATATGACTGAGGTCATCGGCATCCGGAGGCTGGACATAACTGCCTTGGAAGTTGTCTCTAAAGGCATCTTCCAAGTCTTCCTAGCTTCCAATGTCTGGGGGTTGTTTAACCAGTGCCTAGCTGTCCCCTTAAGTTTTAGGGGGAGGTATTTGATGGCGTGTAGATCATCACCGCAAGCCATGTGAATGTGGAGAAGAGAATCTTCAATCCATACCGCGGGATCTGTTGTGCCGTCGTATGATTCGATGTTCACGGGTTTAAACCCTTCAAGGAACTCGTGCTCCATTACCTCATCGGTGAAGCATAGGGGGTGTGCGGCGCCTCTGTATCGTGCCAAGTCGCGACGCAGTTCGGATGAAGTCCGTACACGGTTTTCGGCCCGGGCGTGGTTATGCTTGTCACGCCAGGCTTGATAGCCGTCTTCTCGCGTCGGTGCACGCCCCCGCGATCCGTAGATTGATCTGGTCTGACTGCTTTATTTTCCAGGTCCCGTCGTAGGTCATATGTGTATCCCCAAGCTGTTGTTTCTCTGTTTTTGCAGCGAGGTGGTGCAGGTTGGTGTTCGTCTTGATTTGCCATTCTGTCCCGGCCACGTGGTGGTCTATCGGGCCCGTCAACCGCATTACGCACGGGTGGTATGGGCTCCAACGCCTCATCGTCGAATTGGGGTAGCAGCTTACGTTTCGGGTAACTCTTTTTTGGTCGCTCGAGGCCGTATTCTTCGGCTGCCAGGACATTAGTGAATCTGTCATTGAGCAGGTCTTGGTTAGCTTGAAGCTTCTGCTGTTTCTTTTTTAGGCTTCTAGCCGTGGCTATTAGCCGGCGCTTGAAGCGCTCTTGTTCGAGGGGTTCCTCTGGTACGATAAAATCTTCGTCACCGAGGCTTACGTCGTCCTCGGAGAGTGGCAGATAGTTGTTGTCCTCCGAGTCATTGTTCCCTGTTTGTTCGTCAGGGTCAACTTGCCCGTCCTCCCGATCATCATGTTAGGATGTTGGTTCGATGGGGTCTTCTTGGTCTTCAGCGTTCTCCGGAGTATCATTGTCTTCCGTGCCGGTATTGCTGTTCTTACCGCGGCATGATTTAGAGCGGTGCCGTTGATGTCGATGTTTCGGCGATATCTCAGGAGGTTCGTCCTCGAATGGGTTTTTCTCATCATTGTCGTCGCCTTTTTAGGTGTATCAACCATGTATACGTCGTACGAGGTGGTGGCCGTCCAACGTCCGGTGACCGGCGGGTTTTGGGCCTGCTCCTCTCCGGCATCGTCGTCCATACCGTCGATGTCTTCGGAGGCGTAATCAAGCATGTCGGTTAGGTCCTCGACAGTGGCTATGAAGTGGGTAGTGGGTCGGAAGTAAAATTCCCTATTTCCAGCCCCTAGTCCGGGCTGGGCGTGATTCAGAAGCGGTTCCTCTGTGATGACGAGGGATCACATTAGGTCCAAAGCCTCGTTTAAGAGCGGGGTTTGGACGGGGTCGGACGTTTCCGGGCCGAGCTCGCGTGACGCGGGCCTCCAGGGTTCGGAAAGTGTCCGGAGAAGAGTCCTACTTTGCAATGATTGCCAGAGACGCTATTCTCTCCGGCTTTCTGGTGTTGAGCTCTAAGGCTGCAGAGAGTCCGACGGGCTCTAGATTCCCGTCTTCGGACCTGATGACGCGCTCCGGATCTAAGGCCGGAGCGGTGGTTGGGGCCGCAAACCCTTGGAAGATCAAGTCTCCTCGGGTATCAGCGACATAGTTTAGATTTCCGAAACTGATTTGGTGACCAGGGGCGTAGCTGTCGATCTGCTCCAGGTGGCCAACTGAGTTGGTACGCAGTGCGAAGCCGCCGAATACAAAGATCTAGCTGGGGAGAAAAATATCCTTCGCGGCAGCATTGTTATAGATAATTGATGGAGCCATCGAGCCTTTCGACGACAGCACAGTGGAACTCTCAATGAAAGCACCAATGTCGGTGTCAAAACCGGCAGATCTCGGGTAGGGGGTCCTGATTTGTGTGTCTATGGATCGAAGGTAACAGGAGACAGGGGACATGATATTTACCCAGGTTCGGGCCCTCTTGATGGAGGTAATACCCTACTTCCTGCTTGATTGACTTTAATGACTATAAGGGTTACAAGAGTTGATCTGCCACGAGATCGTAATGGCTAAACCCTAGATGTCTAGCCTATATGATTATGATTGTGATTGCCTCTACGGACTAAACCCTCCGGTTTATATAGACACCAGAGGGGACTAGGGTTTGTACAGAGTCGGTTTACAGAGAAAGTAATCTTCATATCCGCGTGCTAAGCTTTCCTTTCACGCCAAGGAGAGTCCCATCCGGACACGGGGAAGGTCTTCTGTCTTGTATCTCCACGGCCCATTAGTCCGGCCCATATCACATAGCCCGGACACCCGAGGACCCCGTAATCCTAGACTCCCTCACTAGGTGCCCCCTCCTCATATATATAGGTGGGAGGGAGAGGGGAGAGGCCAAGGGGCGCCCCAAGTAGGTCCAAATCCTACTTGGGCTCCTGCCCTTGGCCGCGCCCCGTAGGAGCCCAAGGGCAGGGGCCCAAGTAGGATTTGGACCTACTTGGGGCGCCCCTTGGCCTCTCCCCTCTCCCTCCCACCTATATATATGAGGAGGGGACGCCTAGTGAGGGAGTCCAGGATTATGGGGTCCTCGGGCGTCCGGGCTATGTGATATGCGCCGGACTAATGGGCCGTGCAGGTATAAGACGGAAGACTTTCCCCGTGTCCGGATGGGACTCTCCTAGGCCTGGAAGGCAAGCTTAGCATGCGGATATTAAGATTCCTTTCTCTGTAAACTGACTCTGTACAAACCCTAGTCCCCTCCGGTGTCTATATAAACCGGAGGGTTTAGTCCGTAGAGGCAATCGCAATCATAATCATACGGGCTAGACAATTAGGGTTTAGCCATTACGATCTCGTGGTAGATCAACTCTTGTAACCCTTATACTCATCAAAGTCAATCAAGCAGGAAGTAGGGTATTACCTCCATCAAGAGGGCCCAAACCTGGGTAAACACCGTGTCCCTTGCCTCCTGTTACCATCGATCCTTAGACGCACAGTTCGGGACCCCCTACCCGAGATCTGCCGGTTTTGACACCGACATTGGTACTTTCATTGAGAGTTCCACTGTGCCGTCGTCGAAATGCTCGATGGCTCCATCAATCATCTATAACAATGATGCGGCGAAGGAGATTTTTCTCCCCAGCCAGATCTTTGTATTCGGTGGCTTCGCACTGCATGCCAACTCGGTTGGCCACCTGGAGCAGATCGACAGCTACGCCCCTGGTTACCAGATCAATTTTGGAAATCTAAACTATCTCGCTGATACCCAAGGAGACTTGACTTCCAAGGGTTCGCCGCTCCGGCCTTAGATCCAGAGTGTGTCATCAGGTCCGAAGACGGGAGTCTAGAGCCCGCCGGACTCTCTGTGGGCTTAGAGCTCAACAGCAGAAAACCAGAGAGAATATCGTCTCCGGCAATCATTACAAAGCCGGACTCTTCCCCGGACACTAATTCCGAACCCTGGAGGCTCGCGTCATGCGAGCTCGGCCCAGAAAATTCCGACCCCGTCCAAACCCCGCTCTTAAACGAGGCTCTGGACTTAATGCGATCTCTCATCATCATAGAGGAACCGCTTCTGAATCACGCCCAGCCTGGGCTAGGGGCTGGAAATAAGGAATTTTTCTTCCCACCCACCACCCACTTCATAGCCACTGTCGAGGACCTAACCGACATGCTTGATTATGCCTCCGAAGACATCGACGGTATGGACGACGATGCCGGAGAGGAGCTGGCCCAAAACCCGCCGGTCACCGGACGTTGGACGGCCACCTCCTCGTATGACGTATACATGGTGGATACACCTAAAAACGGCGACGGCGATGACGTGAAAAATCCAGTCGAGGACGAACCTCCTGAGATACCGCCGAAATGTCGACGTCAGCGGCGCCGCTCTAAATCACGCCGTGGTAAGAACAGCAATACCGGCACCGAAGACAATGATACTTCGGAGAACGCCGAAGACTAAGAAGGCCCCATCAAACCAACATCCGAACAGGATGATCGGGAGGACGGGCAAGTTGACCCTGATGAACAAGGAGGGAACAACGACTCGGAGGACAGCAACTACCTTCCACTCTCCGAGGACGATGTAAGCCTCGGCGACGAAGATTTTATCATGACGGAGGAACCCCTAGAAAAAGAGTGCTTCAAGCGCCGGCTAATAGCCACGGCTAGAAGCCTAAAAAAGAAACAACAGAAGCTTCAAGCTGACCAAGACTTGCTCAACGACAGATGGACTAATGTCCTGGCAGCCGAAGAATACGGCCTCGAGCAACCAAAAAAGAGTTACCCAAAGCGTAAGCTGCCACCCCAATTCAGCGATGAGGCGTTGGAGCCCATGCCACCCGTGCGTAATGCGGCTGACGGACCCGATAGACCACCACGTGGCTGGGACAGAACAACAACTCAAGACGAACACAAACCTGCACCACCTCGCCGCAAAAGCCGAGAAACAATAGTTCGGGGATACACATATGACCTACGACAGGACCGGGAAAATAGAACAGGTCAGACCAGATCAATCTACAGATCGCGGGGGCGTGCACTAATGCGAGAAGACGACTATCAAGCCTGGCGCGACAAGCATAACCACGCTCGGGCTGAAAACCGCATACGGACTTCATCCAAACCGCGTCGCGACTTGGCCCGATACAGAGGCACTGCACACCTCCTGTGCTTCACAGATGAGGTAATGGAGCATGAGTTCCCTGAAGGGTTTAAACCCGTGAACATCGAATCATACGATGGCACAACAGATCCCGCTGTATGGATTGAAGATTTTCTTCTCCACATTCACATGGCTCGTGGTGATGATCTACATGCCATCAAATACCTTCCCCTAAAACTTAAGGGGCCAGCTAGGCACTGGCTAAACAGCCTCCAAGAAAACTCTATTGGAAGCTAGGAAGACTTGGAAGATGCCTTTAGAGACAACTTCCAAGGCAGTTATGTCCGGCCTCCGGATGCCGATGACCTCAGTCATATAGTCCAATAGCCCGGAGAGTCAGCCAGGAAATTCTGGACCAGGTTCCTAATTAAAAAGAACCAGATTGTCGACTGTTCGGACGCCGAAGCCCTAGCAGCCTTCAAACACAGCATCCGTGATGAATGGCTCGCCCGACACCTCGGCCAAGAAAAGCCGAAGTCCATGGCAGCCCTTACAACACTAATGACCCGCTTCTACACGGGCGAGGATAGCTGGCTAGCCCGTACCGGTAACAGTACCAGTGACCCCGGCACTTCCGAAGCCTAAAACGGAAACGGAAGGCCCCGATGCAACAAACATAAGCATCGGAGCAACAATGATGATACAGAGAATACGACAGTCAATGCCGGATTCAGTGGCTCCAAATCCGGTCAACGGAAGAAGCCATTCAAACGAAACAAAGACGGTTCATCAAGCCTGGACCGAATACTTGATCAACCCTGCCGGATCCACGACACTCCTGATAAGCCTGCCAACCACACCAACAGAAGTTCTTGGGTCTTCAAACAGGCCAGCAAGTTAAATGCCGAACATAAGGAGAAAGGGTCGCCCAGTGAGGATGACGATGAGGAACCTCGCGCACCGAAAACAAGGGGCCAGAAGAAATTTCCCCCCGAAGTCAAAATGGTGAATATGATATACGTCACCCATATCCCCAAGAGGGAGCGCAAGCGTGCGCTAAGGGATGTCTATGCGATAGAGCCAGTCGCCCCAAAATTCAACCCATGGTCGGCCTGTCCGATCACCTTCGATCGCAGGGACCATCCGACCAATATCCGTCATGGAGGTTCGGCCGCATTAGTCCTCTATCCAATCATCGATGGATTCCACCTTACGTGAGTCCTCTCATGGACGGCGGCAACAGCCTTAACCTGCTCTATCAGGACACGGTCGCAAGATGGGTATTGATCCGTCAAGAATCAAGCCCACTAAAACTACCTTTAAAGGAGTGATACCCGGTGTAGAGGCCCGCTGCACGGGCTCAATCACATTGGAAGTGGTCTTCGGTTCGCCGGACAACTTTCGCAGTGAAGACTTGATCGTCGATATCATCCCCTTCCACAGTGGCTACCATGCACTGCTCGGACGAACCGCGTTCGCTCACTTCAATGCAGTCCGGCACTATGCCTATTTCAAACTCAAGATGCCCGGACCACTTGGTGTTATAACAGTGAATGGAAACATGGAACGCTCCCTCCGCACTAAGGAGCACACCGCGGCCCTGGCAGCGGAAGTACAGGGTGGCCTCATCAAGCCAACTATTACGTCGGCGGCCAAGTCCCCGGACACTGTCAAAGGAGTCCGGACTACCCCACTATACGACAGTCCAGCTCGTCAGGAGCTCGATTAGCAATTCGGCCTCCATCTCATCCCCTACCGAATTGTGGCATATGTACCACGCGTACATAATTAGTCACTAAAAATACCATGGGAAAGGATGGAGGCATAATAAGGACAATGTCTACAATATGGCTAGACCCTATCAGGACACTCACATTTCCTTTTTCTTTTCTTTTTATTTTTCCAGGTTCCTTACAACACACACCACCCTTTCGGTGGCACCAAGGCCTCTTTCCGTGGCCTATTATGAAAACACCGGTTGATGATCCTCTTGAAGGACAATATACCAAGGAGAAAAGAAGCATAGAGCATGCCAGAGTACCTAAAGGATCCTTAAAGATCACCTCGTCCGCTTTCAGGACGCATGCACAGCTTCCCCTTGTGTTCGGCATGTAAAATAGCCTTGTTGCTTATCGCACTATTTGTATCAATACGTTTCGACGTATCAATCAAGACTACAATGGAAACAGTTTTTAGCTCAAACCTATGCGCGTTGTCTTATCTCTTAACATATGTTTCCCTGTTTTTGTCTGATTGTCATGTACACCTTGGTATGACCTAAATTGTCAGGGGCTTTATTAAACCGCGTACATCTTTTAAATACTAAAACAAAGTCCGAACACTTTCACAGTGCAATTCGGCGTCCCGAATATAGCATTATATGCATTGGCTCCAAATCATGTCTTTGGTCAATAGTTGGGTTGCCCGGCTCATGTGCTTGCTACCTTACGTTCCGTCTGATCTGCTAGGGTAGTAAAGGGAGAAGTACTGCGATTGTGTTTCTGGTTTACCCGGACAAACACCACAGTAGAGAAAGCTGAAAACTGAATGTCATGATGCGGCGAGAGCTGGTTAGCTATTCGGTGACTAAGTATAAATCTCTTGCCATTTTTTCCGCATTATGCGATAGGCTGGCCTCCACCCGGCTGGGCTTTCACTGCACCCAAGTTCGGATAATTGAACAATACTAGGGGTGCGCCCGCACTCCGATTACAAAACTCCTATGGCTAAGTGAGGGCGATAAAGCCGCATAGTCCGATTGCCTGGTTCGCCGCACTAACACCTCCTTCACGGACCAGTGCGTTGGGTCAAGCATGTCTAAGTGTTATCCCGAACACCCCCATACTACCTGCCTGGGGGCTGAAGCCGACGACTGGCCAACTCTCAGATGTCATAAACAGCCGCACATGAGGAGATATTTTAAAGTAAAATAAGAAACATATCATGCATAAGCCTTGTTTTATGATACAAGATTGGACAACATAGATACATTCATTCGAAGATGATGTCCTTCGAACATTGGCCCTCTACAATGCGGGATCCTTTCAGGACATCATCAAAGTACCGCTCCGGCGTGCGGTGCTCTTTGCCTACGGGCGGTCCTTCAGTTGCAAGCTTGACGGCGTCCATCTTCGCCCACTGCACCTTGACACGGGCGAAGGCCATCCGCGCAAGTTCGATGCAGACCGACCACTTCACGGCGTCAAGCCAAGGGCAGGCACTAACCAGCCGCTTCACGAGACCGAAGTAGCTACTGGGCATGGGTTCGGTGGGCCAGAGACGGATTATCAAATCCCTCATGGCCAATTCGGCTACCCTATGCAGTTCGGTCCATTACTTCAGCTGATCGCTGAGGGGCACGGGATGCTCTGGCGCAAGGTACTACGACCAGAACAGTTTCTCCGTTGAGCTCCCCTCTTCGGCCCAGAAGAACTCTGCAGCATCAGCAACACTCCGGGGTAGGTCCGCAAACACTCCTGGAGAACTCCAAATCCGGGTTAGCAAGATATACCTTTTCCTCACAAATTTGCTCTGCATGATAAAGGCCTTACCCGCCGCAATCTGCTTTGCCTCTTTGATTTCCCGGATAGCTCTTTGGGCTTTGGCCCGGGCCTCCTGTGCGCTTTGGAGTGCCTTAGCAAGTTCGGAATTTTGCTCCGAACTCTTGCGCTCTAAGGACTCGCATTTTCCCATGGCATCCTTGATCTCTTGCTGGACTTCCTCCACCCGCGATTCATGTCTAAGGCAGGAGGCTCATTCCTCCTCCGGCTCCTTCTTGGCCTCGGCCAGCGCACTCTTGAGGGCCTCGACCTTAGACGTGTCAGCTGCAAACATAATTATGAAACTCATTGAGGTACCGCATCATAGCTGACATCGTTTCAGACGTGTTTCGGTATTACATACCTTGCTTTTCTTCTAACTTCCGCCTTAGCTCGGCAGCTTCGGTGACATGGGCAGCTGACGCCTGTTTTGCAACCTGTTTGTTCAAACGGATATGTACGTTAACCTCCTGCATGCGTTATTAGATCCTCTGTTCGGTTTTTCTTTCCAAACACCGAACACAGTTTGAGGGGCTACTATCTACACACATGCATTCTTTTTATACAGCTGAAAAACACTGTAAAGCACATACCTCAAAGCCTCTTAAAAGGCTAGTGTAGGCTTCGCTCAATCCGCTTTTCGTGGACTGAACCTTTTCAATCACCGTACCCATAAGGGTACGATGTTCTTCCACAATGGTGGCGCTCTGAAGCGCTCTCACCAGAGTGTCCGACGCCTCCGCATTAACAGAGGTCGCTGGTGTAGTAGGCGCGGCCCCTCCTTGCAAAGAGGGTTGCTCATTTGTTTCCGGAACCATGTGGGTTTCCGGAGCGACACTTGGTTGGGGGCCAAACTGTCAGGACCGGATTTTCGGGATATTAATTTTCCAGAAAATGGCCCTTGCGCTCACCAGCCCCAGGATTACTGTTAGCTGATGAGGCACCAACTTGATACAAGAATTCCAAGCAAAGTACAAAATATGAAGTACAAGACCATTGTGGCCTATGAGTACAACACTTGGTTTCTAGTGGTTGATGGCGGAAGCGGTTTGTGGTGCATCTGCGCCTATGGGACTCCATTTCCCACAAGAACAGCTGACCAGGATAACTCCTATCTTCGCGAGGCTGCTGTCAACAATGCGTAGGTTCCGGGGCTGTCGTCGTAACGCTCTTCTCCACGCAAGAAAATCTGGCCAAGACAATAGCCAGGGACAAGCCAGTGAGTACGTTTGAATGTACTCACAAACACCAGGAACACGGGTATAATATATCAAAACAAGCTCCAAAATATTCTATGATCACAACGTCTGTCACGAAATATACGGAATCCATGATGTACGCATGCGGGTAGAATATGAATATGCAATATAGGAAAATAGAGTGTGGTGATCGAGTGTCTGAAATGACTCCTCGAAAAGGGAGGTAAAATAAATCATGCCTCAGTCGGGCGTCTGAGCGACACCACATAAAGGGCTTATAAATAGAAGAAGTAACAAACATGCCACAGTCGGGCATCTATGCGACACCACATAAAGGGCTTATAAATAAAAGAAATAACAGGCATGCCACAGTCGGGCGTCTATGCGACACCACATAAAGGGCTTATAAATAAAATAAATAACAAGCATGCCACAGTCGGGCGTCTAAGCGACACCACATAAAGGGCTTATAAATAAAAGAAATAATAAGCATGCCACAGTCGGGCGTCTGGGCGACACCACATAAAGGGCTTATAAAGGATAATTAAATAACAAGCATGCCGCAGTCGGGCGTCTGTGCGACACCACATAAAGGGCTTATAAAGGATGATCACTGTGAATATCCAGGAGGTAGAACCGTCCCAGGGATACTCAATAATTCAAATAATGTAAATGGTTAGTCCATAATAATAGTAACCATAATCATCACAAGTAACAAGTCACGATCCAAGTTCTGTATTAACAGTTTTTCCTCCGAAGACCGACACTAAGACCGACACTTGACCCATCCCAGACTGTAGTCCTTAACCATGGACACGGCTATTCGAATAGATGTATAATCTCTGCAGAGGGTGTACTCTTTACCCACGGGTAACGGATTTCTTTAGTCCATCGGGACTAATTCCGTCTACGGTCTTTTGATTGAAAACACGCCTGACCTGCACACACCAGCTTAACTTACCGGTGTCTGGAATCACCCACAACACCTGTCAAGCGAAACTCTAAGTGGGGAGGCTACAACCTCGACGTAGCATGGGATCACAAAATTTATACCGCGCGCAAACTAGGGGAGCTACCCCTTCGGCTACAACCGAAACACCCATGCCCCTGGACCGGATGACTGGCTTTAATCCATGGCTATGGGACCCTCATCACGGCCTCTCTGTATGGTGTGTGCTAGAAAGGGGTTGAAAACTTACTGAACCGTACCCTACCTATGGCAGGGGCAAGTGGTAGTACGAAGCAAGTATGGGGGTTACTGGAACAAGACTCGATCTACGGCCGACTCAGGAGGTTCAAGTATTCTCTGCATGTTTTAGCATAAACAAACATATCTCCATTAACCGTTAAACTTACCACTCGTCAAGCCTCACCATGCCATACCGGACATACTCGTCCCGACGAGGAACTAGGGACAGGCTCGTGTCTACCCAAGACCACGACTCTCCCAGCTTCCTTCCGGTATGCAAGAGAAGCTTACGAGGATGAATAACATCAGCATATCCATTTATAACAGCAAGGAAATTTCCATTTGCGCACCCATGCGTATGATCATATCGTCACATAAAATAGCGTATGCTCCAAGTCAAGGTGATGTTGTAACCGTATCAACAACATCCAAAAATATTAAACCAGGGTTCAGAATGCTTGCCTTCAAGTGTATGCATGTGGGGGTGCACTTTTTGAAGGTTGCCTTTTTCTCCAAAATCCTATTTAGAGAAATATTCAAATAACACACATTTCGAAAACAGTACAAAAAGTTGTCCCAAATATTTTTGAAATAAATATTAAAATAAACTAGATGAAATTTGAGAGAGGTAGGAAAAAGAATCAACTCATTTGGAGTTTTATTTTAAAAGATATAGCCAGTCAAAGATTAGTCAAAGTTCTGTTTTTAAATAAAACCAGAAAAGAAAACGCTTCAGGGAAGTATACGCTTTCGAAGTAGAGAAGACGTACTCGGAATTCTGCGCCATCACTTAACCAGAGTGGACGGGCGAGCGGGTCACTGACAGTGGGTCCAGGGGGCCCACTGGTCAGGTTTGACTGGTCTTCCTCTCCCTCCTTTCTCTCTGCCCGAACGGGGCGGGGCTCCGGCGATCGCCGTCGGCGAACGGCAGCTCCCCACGGGGCCCCGAGGGCAAGGATGGATCCGCCAGACCGGGGCGGTCCTCCCGGTGGGTGATAGGCAGGTGGGGACGGAGGGAGTCACCGGCGGCGAGCTCCGCGGCGGATGGAGGTTCGGGAGCAAAGTGGGTTTTGGGCTCCGGTGGTCCTTGGTCGTGGCTGAGGCGCTAGGCAGCTCCGCAAGGCTATGGGGAGACGTTTGGTGGCGTTGGAAGGGCGGGGGAGGGTCTGGCTGCGACGTATTGCACTGGAGCTCGGCGGCGGCCGAACTGGCCGGAGACGAGGAAGAAGGCCCCTCCCCGTCGATTGCTGGCTGCGGGAGTACTATGGGGGTGGACTGGGGTTGCCTGAGTGCTTGGAGGAGCTCGGGGCCTCCTTAAATAGGCGCTCGAGGTCGGTCCCGCGGCGGCCGAGGATAAGATCGCCGGCGACCGCTGTACTGTGGTTGCAGGGCTACGTGGCGGCGACGAGCGCGTGCCGACGGCTTGCGGATAAGCTCGGGCTGTTCCCAGGGGCAGCTGGCGCGGCGGGTGGCTTGGGCGGCGCCGTCCACGGCAGAGCCCGCTGCCGACGCCGGCGTGCCGCCAAGGGAGCCCTGACAGCGGCGCTGTTGGGCGCCAGGGAGGCTTGGAGGTTTCCGGTGAGTGGGCGAGTGCATGGCGCGGCTCTGCAGGCGAGCAAGGGCCAGGGGTGCGACGCGGCGACCCGTGCGCACGCACGTGCAAAACGCGCGCTCTGGCCGCGCCCAGAGCACGCACACCAGGTGCACGACGAAATGCCAGCGCGTGCTAGAGAGCTTGGGTGATGTTGGCAGTTAACAGGCCAGGGTTAGGGATAGCTAGGAGGTTAGTGGAGATGCTGGATGGGTCAGGGGCTCAAGTCCACAATGCAAACCAGGAGACATGCCAAAACTGTTCCTGCACACAGGGTGTTCGACAGAGTGCCATGGGCATCTAGGCAACTCTTGGGGTGGCCAAAATCTCCAGTTCCTAGTCTCTCTGGGAGGTAAAGAAGGTGGTAAGGTTAGTTTGGCAAAAACAGAAATTTGTTAGTGCAAGATTTTGAGAAAACCAGTTTTGGGCAGAAACTAAAGGCTATCATTGCATGCACCAAAAATACTCCAATGGGTCCAAACTCCTGGACTCAAGAGTTTGGTAGGGAGGACTATAAGTAGGAAAAAGCTCAAGGGCACTAGGGCAAAATAAAATAGGGTTGCAGTACAAATCACCAAACTGGAGCAGAATCAAGATGAGGATGATTCACTCAAATTTTTCAAAGAACAACACTGGGTTTTTGCATGAAGTTGAATTATATGCATCTCCTGACATCCCCAAATACTTGGAAGAATTTTTAGAATAATATTTAAATAGGTTGTAGTGCAAAAATATCTACTGGACCAGATTTGAAAAATTGATGTAGAGCTCAAAATCTCCAATAACCAAAAGATATTTTTGCATAAAAGTGATGTGGAAACCTCACATGACATCCCCAAATTTTGGTGAAAATTTTAGAAGCATTTATCAAATGGTTGCAGTGCAAAAGGGGTTCCAAATTTATGAAAGATCATTTTACAAGAAAAAAGCTCATGAAAATTAATTATGCAAATAAATCCACTGATAAAGAATTGTTTTTTATAAAGAGGGCATACAAGTTCCAATAATACTTTTGGAAAGTTTCTACTAGAGGTAACAAACCCACAATATTAGAGAGAAGAGGGGTTCTGAAATCAAAGGGGAAATCCAGAAAAATAAAAATTTAATTTCCTGGCAAAATTTTAATTAATAAAAACAAGGTCGAATTTTTGGGGTGTTACACAAACTGGACATGGCCCCGTCTCCAGTCTCCATGGGGTCGGTTCCCCCATGTTGTTGGCAGCCGAGGTGTCACCCTTCGGCACCGTCTTGGCAGCCTCCGGCACCTCTCCCTGTTCTGGAAGGGTCCTTTGGGACGACACCTCGGTGTTGTCCGCTGTGGTGGGGGAGGAAGTTGGTGGAGGTGACTCGCTCTCCATCATGTTTGGACCCAGCGAATTCCCAGAAGAGGAAGATCGTTGGGGGAGGACATGAACCGGACTGCAGCATGCACATTAAGCATATTATAACTATAAGCCAGAAAAAGAAGGACATATATATACCTTCGAGTACTTACGATCTGGCCAGGGGCTTCGGCCAGGGGCGCCATTCACCGGCATCTGACTCGGAGTCATCCGTAAGGGAGGTTCTCCCCTTCTTGGATGCCTCCGCCTCTAGATCAGCGGAGGCTGCCCTTTTCTTTTGCTCCCCCTAAGGGGGGGAGTTGCTCTCTTCCTCCTCTTACTCTTAGTCAGGAGAGGAAAGGGTTCCAGTGTCCTCGGACGCTATGTCCGAAGCACTCCTACGGTGGAGGCCACTCTTGGCCTCCTTGCCCTTCTCCTTGGTTTTCTTTTCCGGCGCCTGGTACGGCGCCGGGACCAGCATCCTCGTCAACAGGGGAATAGCTGATTCTTCTGGCAGCGGAGCCGGACAGTGAATTTGTTCCGCCTTCTTTGTCCAGCCCTACAAAAGAAAATGGAGAGTGTAGTGCGCTCCTTGGACTCGCAAAGTAAGGTTATCAAAGAACTTACGAGGGTCGCGGTGTGGGTGCTGTCGTAGCCGAGGTCTTCGGTTGTCTCCGGCCATGACTTCTGGGCCTTGAAGAGCAGCTTCCACATGTCTTCATGCTTCGTGCCAAAGAACCGCTGCAGGGTCCGGGGACCGAACAGGTTGAACTTCCACATGGGCTCTTGACGCGCCTGACATGGGCGAATCCGGCGGAAGAGCATCACCTGGATCATGCAGGTGAGGGTGGTATTTTTATCTACCATGCTCTTGATACGCTTCTGCAGCACCGTTACCTCGTTAGACGACGCCCAATCCAGGCCCTTGTTGAGCCAGGATGCCAGCCGCATTGGGGGTCCGGACTTGAACTCCATAGGAGCAGCCCATGTGGAGTCACGGGGTTCTGTGGCATAGAACCACCCCTGCTGCCATCCCTTCACAGTCTCCACGAAGGTGCCCTTGGGCCAAGTGACGTTGGGCAGTTTGCTCACCATAGCGCCGCTGCAATCTGCGTGCTGGACGTCCACCACTTTCGGCTTCACATTGAAAACCTTGAGCCATTGGCCGAAGTGGGGGGAAATGCGGAGGAATGCCTCGCATACGACGATAAACGCCGAAATGTTGAGGAAAGAATTTGGGGCTAGATCATGGAAATCTAGCCCGTAGTAAAACATGAGGCCGCGGACAAAAGGATGAAGGGGAAACCCCAGTCCGCGAAGAAAATGAGGGATAAACACTACCCTCTCGCCGAGCTTTGGAGTGGGGATGATCTGCTTTTTGGCTGGGACCCGGTGGGCAATCTCCTTGGCCAGGTACCCCGCTTCCCGTAGTTCCTTGATGTTTTTCTCCGTGACGGACGAAGCCATCCACTTGCCCTGCACTCCGGATTCGGACATGGCTGGAGTACTTTCTGGGAACAAAGAGGATTGAAGCTTGGGCGCTAGAGCTTGAGGGCGGATGGGCTGAGGAAGGGGAAGGCGTGGGGTAAAAAGGGGGAATCTTATCTCCTTATAAAGGCAGTGAATATCATGCGTCCCCCACAAGCCATAAACCTCGCCTATTTCCAAGGGGTTGTGCGAAACGGCACGGTTGGGTTTCCCAACCCGTATTGATGAGAATATCGTAATAAGGGGGCATGATCTCTGCTTTAACAAGACGTGTCGTCGGTGGTAGCGTCTCAAAAAGCAAAACGGGAAGCCGAAGAACGGTTTGAAATAATAAAATGGTCGGACGTGACGTTTCACCAGTAAAATCTTCAGAGGACAGAACTTATCTGTATTCTGCCCCTGTAATTCAGACGTATGACTGTTGTACAGAGCTGGATATAGTACTGACGATCAACTGCTTTGAAGTGTTCGGAGGAGGAACCCGCCTTGCAATGCCGAAGACAATCTGCGCGTCGGACACATCATCATTGAAGACTGGTTTAGGGGCTACTAAGGGAGTCCAGGATTATGGGGTCCTCGTGAAGGAAATATGCCCTAGAGGCAAAAATAAAGTTATTATTTATTTCCTTATTACATGATAAATGTTTATTATTCATGCTAGAATTGTATTAATCGGAAACTTAGTACATGTGTGGATACATAGACAAACAGAGTGTCACTAGTATGCCTCTACTTGACTAGGTCGTTGAATCAAAGATGGTTAAGTTTCCTAGCCATAGACATGAGTTGTCATTTGATTAACGGGATCACATCATTAGAGAATGATTTGATGTACCGAAGGTAGTTCAGAGTCCTGGATGAGATCTGGGACATGACGAGGAGTCTCGAAATGGTCGAGACGTAAAGATCGATATATTGGATGACTATATTCGGACATCGGCAAGGTTCCGAGTGATTCGGGTATTCTTCGGAGTACCGGAGAGTTACGAGAATTCGTATTGGGCCTTAATGGGCCATACGGGAAAGGAGAGAAAGGCATGAAAGGGTGGCCGCACCCCTCCCCATGGACTGGTCCGAATTGGACTAGGGAGGGGGGGGGGGCGCCCCCTTCCTTCCTTCTCCTTCTCCGTCCCCTTTTTCCTATTCCATGTGGGATGTGGAATCCTACTAGGACTAGGGAGTCCTAGTAGGACTCCACACTTTGGGCGCGCCCTATGAGGGCGGCCTCCTCCTCCCTCCATCCTTTATATACGTGGCCAGGGTGAACCCCATAGACACACAAGTTGATCATTGATCTCTGCCAGCCGTGTGCAGTGCCCCCCTCCACCATAATCCACCTCGGTCATATCGTAGCCGTGCTTAGGCGAAGCCCTGCGTCGGTAGCTTCATCAACATCGTCACCACGCCGTCGTGCTGACGAAACTCTCCCTCGAGCTCTACTGGATCGTGAGTTCGCGGGACGTCACCGAGCTGAACGTGTGCTGAACGCAGAGGTGCCGTACGTTCGGTACTGAGGATCGGTCGATCATGAAGACGTACGACTACATCAACAGCGTTGTCATAACGCTTCCGCTTAATGGTCTACGAGGGTACGTGGATGACACTCTCCCTTCTCGTTGCTATGCATCATGCTACGTCTTGAGCACTGCGTTGGTTTTCCCTTGAAGATGAAAGGGTGATGCAGGAAAGTAGCGTAAGTATTTCCCTCAGTTTTTGAGAACCAAGGTATCAATCCAGTAGGAGGCCACTCCCAAGTCCCTCGCACCTACACAAACAAATATAAACCTCGCAACCAACGCAATAAAGGGGTTGTCAATCCCTTCACGGTCACTTACGAAAGTGAGATCTGATAGATATGATAAGATAATATTTTTGGTATTTTTATAATAAAGATGCAAAGTAAAATAAAAGGCAATAAAAATAGCTAAGTGTTGGAAGATTAATATGATGGAAAATAGACCCGGGGGCCATAGGTTTCACTAGTGGCTTCTCTCGAGAGCATAAGTATTACAGTGGGTGAATAAATTACAGTTGAGCAATTGATAGAATTGAGCATAGTTATGAGAATATTTAGGTATGATCATGTATATAGGCATCACGTCCGTGACAAGTAGACCGACTCCTGCCTGCATCTACTACTATTACTCCACACATCGACCGCTATCCAGCATGCATCTAGAGTATTAAGTTCATAAGAACAGAGTAATGCTTTAAGTATGATGACATGATGTAGAGGGATAAACTCATGCAATATGATATAAACCCCATCTTGTTATCCTCGATGGCAACAATACAATACGTGCCTTGCTGCCCCTGCTGTCACTGGGAAAGGACACCGCAAGATTGAACCCAAAGCTAAGCACTTCTCCCATTGCAAGAAAGATAAATCTAGTAGGCCAAACCAAACTGATAATTCGAAGAGACTTGCAAAGATAACCAATCATACATAAAAGAATTCAGAGATGATTAAAATATTGTTCATAGATAAACTTGATCATAAACCCATAATTCATCGGTCTCAACAAACACATCGCAAAAGAAAGATTACACCGAATAGATCTCCACGAGAATCGTGGAGAACTTTGTATTGAGATCCAAAGAGAGAGAAGAAGCCATCTAGCTAATAACTATGGACCCAAAGGTCTGAGGTAAACTACTCACACATCATCGGAGAGGCTATGGTGTTGATGTAGAAGCCCTCCGTGATCAATGCCCCCTCCGGCAGGACGCCGGAAAAGGCCCCAAGATGGGATCTCACGTGGAATTAGGTTTTCGTGGATGCCTCTGTTGGTTTGGGGGTACGTAGGTATATATAGGAGGAAGAAGTACGTCGGTGGAGCAACATGGGCCCCACGAGGGTGGAGGGCGTGCCCAGGGGGTAGGCGCGCCCCCC
This sequence comes from Triticum aestivum, assembly GCF_018294505.1. Lineage (NCBI taxonomy): Eukaryota > Viridiplantae > Streptophyta > Magnoliopsida > Poales > Poaceae > Triticum > Triticum aestivum. Next base: position 478,631,445 of record NC_057811.1, read on the forward strand.
TGCCTCGTGCTCTCCTGGTTGATTTCTTGACGTAGACTCCAAGTCCTCTGGACCACGTTTGTTCCGAAAATCACGTTCCCGAAGGTTTCATTCCGTTTGGACTCCGTTTGATATTCTTTTTCTGCAAAACTCTGAAACAGGAAAAAAACAACAATTTGGGCTGGGCCTTCGGTTAATAGGTTAGTCCCAAAAATAATATAAAAGTGTATAACAAAGCCCATTAATCATCCAAAACATAATATAATATAGCATGAAGCAATCAAAAATTATAGATACGTTGGAGACGTATCAAGCATCCCCAAGCTTAATTCCTGCTCGTCCTCGAGTAGGTAAATGATAAAAACAGAATTTTTGATGCGGAATGCTACTTGGCATAATTTTTTATGTAACCTTCTTAATTGTGGTATGAATATTCAGATCCGAAAGATTCAAGATAAAAGTTTAATATTGACATAAAAGTAATAATACTTCAAGCATACTAACTAAGCAATTATGTCTTCTCAAAATAACATGGCCAAAGAAAGTTCATCCCTACAAAATCATATAGTTTAGTCATGCTCTATTTTCGTCACACAAGAATGCTCTGATCATGCACAACCCCGATGACAAGCCAAGCACTTGTTTCATACTTTAGTAATCTCAAAATTTTTCAACCTTCACGCAATACATGAGCGTGAGCCATGGATATAGCACCATGGGTGGAATAGAATATAATGATGGGGGTTATGTGGAGAAGACAAAAAAGGACAAAGTCTCACATCAACGCGGCTAATCAACGGGCTATGGATATGCCCATCGATTGATGTTAATGCAAGTAGTGGGGATTGCCATGCAACGGATGCAGTAGAGCTATAAATGCATGAAAGCTCAACAAAAGAAACTAAGTGGGTGTGCATCCAACTTGCTTGCTCACGAAGACCTAGGGCATTTGAGGAAGCCCATTGTTGGAATATACAAGCCAAGTTCTATAATGAAAAATTCCCACTAGTATATGAAAGTGACAAAACAAGAAACTCTCTATCATGAAGATCATGGTGCTACTTTCAAGCACAAGTGTGGAAAAAAGGATAGTAGCATTGTCCCTTTTTATCATATTTTTTGGGCCTCCTTTTTTTATTTGGCCTTTCTCTTTTTTTGGGACAATGCTCTATGAATGATGATCGTCACACTTCTATTTATTTACAACTCAATGATTACAACTCAATACTAGAACAAGGTATGACTCTATATGAATGCCTCCGGCGGTATACCGAGATAGGCAATGAATCAAGAGTGACATGTATGAAAAATTATGAACGGTGGCTTTGCCACAAATACGATGTGAACTACATGATCATGCAAAGCAATATGACAATGATGAACGTGTCATGATAAACAGAATGGTGGAAAGTTGCATGGCAATATATCTCGGAATGGCTATGGAAATGCCATAATAGGTAGGTATGGTGGCTGTTTTGAGGAAGATATAAGAAGGTTTATGTGTGACAGAGCGTATCATATCACGGGGTGTGGATGCACCGGCGAAGTTTGCACCAACTCTCAATGTGAGAAAGGGCAATGCACGGTACCGAAGAGGCTAGCAATGATGGAAGGGTAAGAGCGCGTATTATCCATGAACTCAACATTAGTCATAAAGAACTCATATACTTATTGCAAAAATCTACAAGTTATCAAAAACCAAGCACTACGCGCATGCTCCTAGGGGGATAGATTGGTAGAAAAATACCATCGCTCGTCCCTGACCGCCACTCATAAGGAAGACAATCAAAGAACACCTCATGTTTCAAATTTGTTACATAACGTTTACCATACGTGCATGCTACGGGACTTGCAAACTTCAACACAAGTATTTCTCAATTTCACAACTACTCAACTAGCACAACTTTAATATCACTACCTCCATATCTCGAAACAATCATCAAGCATCAAACTTCTCTTAGAATTCAGCACACTCATAAGAAAGTTTTTTACTAGTCTTGAATACCTAACATATTAGGATTAATTTCCCAATTTAAGAAAATTACCATGCTGTTTAAGACTCTCAAAATAATATAAGTGAAGCATGAGAGAATAATAGTTTCTATAAAACAAAACCACTACCGTGCTCTAAAAGATATAAGTGAAGCACTAGAGCAAAAACTATATAGCTCAAAGGATATAAGCGAAGCGCATGGAGTATTCTAATAAATTCCGAATCATGTGTCTCTCTCTCAAAAGATGTGTACCCAAAAGATGATTGTGGTAAACTATGAAGCAAAGACTCAAATAATACAAGACGCTCCAAGCAAAACTCATATCATGTGGTGAATAAAAATATAGCACCAAGTAAAGTTACCGATGGAAGTAGACGAAAGAGGGGATGCCTTCCGGGGCATCCCCAAGCTTTGGATTTTTGTTGTCCTTAGATTATCTTGGGGTGCCATGGGCATCCCCAAGCTTAGGCTCTTTCCACTCCTTGTTCCATAATCCATCAAATCTTTTACCCAAAACTTGAAAACTTCACAACACAAAACTTAGCAGAAAATCTCGTGAGCTCCGTTAGCGAAAGAAAAGAAAACACCACATCAAGGTACTGTAATGAACTCATTTTTTATTTATATTGGTGTTAAACCTACTGTATTACAACTTCTTTATGGTTTATAAACTATTTTATTCACCGTAGATTCATCAAAATAAGCAAACAACACACGAAAAACAGAATCTGTCAAAATACAGAACAGTCTGTAGTAATCTGTAACTAACGCAAACTTCTGGAACTCAAAAACTTCAGCCAAAAATAGGAAGACCTAGAAAATTTGTTTATTGATCAGCAGCAATTGGAATCAATATTTTATCACGTTCTGGTGATTTTTAACAATTGTTTTCGTGAACAGAAAGTTTCTGGAATTTTCAGCAAGATCAGATAACTATCATCCAAGAAGATCCTATAGGTTTAACTTGGAACAAACACTAATTAAAACATAAAAACAAATCTAACCAGAGGCTAGATCAAAGATTTATTCCTAAACAGAAGCAAAAAGCAAAAAACTAAAATAAAATTGGGTTGCCTCCCAACAAGCGCTATCGTTTAACGCCCCTAGCTAGGCATAAAAGCAAGGATAGATCTAGGTATTGCCATCTTTGGAAGGCAATCCATAAGTGGCTCTCATAATAGATTCATAAGGTAGTTTAATTTTTATTTCTAGGAAAGTGTTCCATGTCTTTCTTTAAGGGAAATTGGAATCTAATATTCCCTTCCTTCATATCAATGATTGCACCAATCGTTCTAAGGAAAGGTCTACCAAGAATAATGGGACATGAAGGATTGAAATATATGTCAAGAACGATAAAAATCTACGGGCACATAATTCCTATTTGCAACAATAAGAACATCATTAATCCTTCCCATAGGTTTCTTGATAGTGGAATCTGCAAGGTGCAAGTATAAAGAGTAATCATCAAATTGACGGAAACCTAGCAAATCACACAAAGTTTTTGGAATCGTGGAAACACTAGCACCCAAATCACACAAAGCATAGCATTCGTGATCTTTAATTTTAATTTTAATAGTAGGTTCCCACTCATCATAAAGTTTTCTAGGGATAGAAACTTCCAACTCAAGTTTTCCTTCATAAGATTGCATCAAAGCATCAACGATATGTTTGGTAAAAGCTTTATGTTGACTATAAGCACGCGGAGAATTTAACACGGATTGCAACAAGGAAATACAATCTATCAAAGAGCAATTATCATAATTAAATTCCTTGAAATCCAAAATAGTGGGTTCATTAATATCTAGAGTTTTGATCTCTTCAATCCCACTTTTACCAATTTTAGCATCAAGATCTAAAAACTCCGATTTTTTGGAACGCCTTCTAGGTAAAGGTGGATCATATTCAGTCCCATCGTTATCAAGATTCATATTGCAAAACAAAGATTTAATAGGGGACACATCAATAACTTCTAGATCTTCATCTTTATTCTCATAAAAAATTTCCGGTTTAGCGGCCATCTTATTAACTAAGGTGGCTTGCTTATCCGAAATTTCAGCTATTAATTTTTCGAGATGAGCAATCTGAGATTTCAAACCATAAAGTTCCTTAGACATGTCATCGAGCTCTTTGTTCATGTATCCCATAAAGCCTTTTTGTTCCTTAAGCTCGTTTCTAAAGAATTTATTATGGTCAAATTGTAAAGTCATAAAACTTCTAACGTTGCTTTCGATCTCTTCTAACCTTTTAAGGTGAAATCACCAAGTCTAGGTAGAGCCATCGTGGCAAACAAGCAATCCAACACACGAGCCAACGAGAAGCGAGCAAAAAAGAGGCGAACGAAAAAGAGAGGGCAAATAAAACGGCAAGGGTGAAGTGGGGGAGAGGAAAACGAGAGGCAAATGGCAAATAATGTAATGCGGGAGATAAGAGTTTGTGATGGGTACTTGGTATGTTGACTTCTGCATAGACTCCCCGGCAACGGCGCCAGAAATCCTTCTTGCTACCTCTTGAGCACTGCGTTGGTTTTCCCTTGAAGAGGAAAGGGTGATGCAGTAAAGTAGCATAAGTATTTCCCTCAGTTTTTGAGAACCAAGGTATCAATCCAGTAGGAGGCCACGCCCAAGTCCCTCGCACCTACACAAACAAATATAAACCTCGCAACCAATGCAATAAAGGGGTTGTCAATCCCTTCACGGTCACTTACGAAAGTGAGATCTGATAGATATGATAAGATAATATTTTTGGTCTTTTTATAATAAAGATGCAAAGTAAAATAAAAGGCAATAAAAATAGCTAAGTGTTGGAAGATTAATGATGGAAAATAGACCCGGAGGCCATAGGTTTCACTCGTGGCTTCTCTCGAGAGCATAAGTATTACGGTGGGTGAACAAATTACTGTTGAGCAATTATAGAATTGAGCATAGTTATGAGAATATCTAGGCATGATCATGTATATAGGTGTCACATCCCTAGCCTTACCTTGCACTAGGCTAGCACATGTCTGTTGCAGCATGTTTAAATTTTATTTAAAACTGAAATGGGGATTGATCAAACCCTAGCACCAGAAAGAACTCAAATAGGTTCAAATAAAATCTTTTCCAAAGAACCCAAAATGCCTTTGAAAATGTTCATGATTTCTGATAAAGGTGAAAACCTGTGCCAAAAATGATGAGCATATTTCTTGGCCATTTATGGATTTTTAGTTAAATCATATTGTATTTGAATTGAAGCATTTAATGCCTATAAATATTTTAAATGCTTCAATACTTATGAAAGCAATTGGGGGCAGTTGGAAATAATTCTAATAGTGCCCACAATTATTTTCAGGAGTTTCCAAAATGAGTTAGTATTTCTACTGATTCAAAACAGATCAAATAAATAGAAAACAGAAACAGAAAGCAGAGAGAGAGAGTTACCTTGGCCCGTTACTGTAGCAGCCCAGCCCACTGGAGATGCCAGTCATCCCCTACCTCACGCCAGCAGGCAGGGGCGCGTGGCCTCCGCACGCCAGCATGCACGCGGCCACCTCCTGTTTGCCGCCGCTGCTGCTGGAGGGCGCCAAGAGTGCCACGACACCCCCTGCATCTCCCCCCTCTGGTTCCTCCCTCTCCCCCCCAGCGCTCGCGCCGCTGCCACCCGAGCGAGCCCGCCGCCGCCGATCGCCACCACCGCGGCCACCGCCTTCCCCTCACCTCACCAACGCGCCCAGAAGCTCCACCGTGACGTCCCCGTCCTCTCCGCTGAGCCACGCATCGCCGGCAGCCCTGCAACGGCCTCGCCAACCTCGTCTTCAACCTCGGGCACCCGAGCCCTTCGTCGTCGATTCGCGCCATCAAGGACGTCCCCGAGCCCACTGACCTACTGCGTCGCCTCCCTGTGAGCTCCTGCTCCTGACCCCTCTCTCCCTGCCGTCGAATCCCTCCTCTAGCCCCCTGGCCACCGCGGCCGAAGCTCGCCGCCGCCGCGTTTGTCGCCGTCGTCATTACGAAGGGCCAACGACGCGTCCGAGCACCTGGTCGAGCTCCTAGGGCCCCGTAGCTTCTGCTTGTGCTCTCCGTTCGCTTGGAATCGAGCTGCAGCCCCGCGCCCGCATCTAGCCGAGCTCCGGCCACCGCCATGGTTGCCGTGGCCAACGTCTCCGGCCACCCCGCAGCCTCCCGCGTGATCCCCTGGATGCGCGCGAGGATGAGCATCCCTCTGGTGCCTCCAACGCGTCGAGCTGACCCCTGTAGCGCCGTCCCGAGCAACTCCGGCGATCCTCCGCCGTGGGGTTTGGTCGCCGGCGTCCAACTCCGGTGGTTGGTGACGTGGCACCGTCATTAGCGCTAACTAACCCCCCTAGAGTCACTGACAGCGGGCCCCGCAGCGGGTCAAAGCCGGAGTCAACGCGGGATTAGTGTCTGTCTCACTGACCAGTGGACGCCACTGGTCAGGTTTGACCTGGACCGGCCTGTTGACCCTGCTGACGTCACTCAGACGCAATGCTGATGCAATAATTGATTTTCTAGATTTAAAATAATCCAGGAAATTCCAGAAAATGCCCTAACTTCTAAAATTCATAGAAATTCAACCGTAGCTCCAAATGAAATGATTTATATATGAAAAATTATCAAAAAAATCCAAAGAATCTGTTTATGGCATCCTCATGCATGTTTGAACAACTTACAGCCACTGTATAAGACAATTTGAATAAATGGCATTTGAAATGTCTTATATGGAGTTTGAATTTGAACCTAAGGTTCAAACCAACTCCATTTAATATGTTGCTAGCTGCATTAGCTCAAAACACATTCATATTGCCATGTCATGATCATGCATCATATTGTGCATTGCATTGATTGTGTTTCCTCTCTGTTGCCGGTATTGTCCCCTCTCGATAGCCGTGTTTCCGACGATGAGTTCGATGACACTAATGAAGACTCAATGCTATCTTCAGAAGTGCCAGGCAAGCAAAACCCCCTTGCTCATTCCGATACAATCCCACTCTTTCGCTCCTGCTCTCTTTTACTGCATTAGGACAACAACGATTCATCTGTTACTTGCTGCGGTAGCTGAACCCCTTTATCCTCTGCATGACCTGTCATTGCCACAGTAAATAGTTGAAACCCACTAGCATGAGTAGGAGTTGTTTGAGCCCTGATGTGCCTACTCATTCATGCTTGTTTGTCATGCCTGCTATTGCTTAGAGTTTAGTCAGGTCTGATTCATCGGGAATGAATTGGAATATGGTGAACATGTCCTACTGTTGAGAGCTAAGTGTGTGAACACGATTTGGTAAAGGTAGCGGTGAGAGGCCATGTAGGAGTACATGGTGGGTTGTCTCATTGAAACCGTCCTCAGGAACTGAGTTCTGTGTTTGTGATCCATGAACAGTTACTACCACACATTGGGTTCCGGTAACTCGACCCCTCTCGGCTTATTAACCGCCTCGATCTCTGTCCAGGAGTTGCAACTAGTCTCTGGTGTTTGTAGGTAGTGTTAGTAGTCTACCAAGTGGCACCCGGTACAGGTGGGCTTGGGACAGACTAGGCACACGTGGCCTGGTGTACCGAGTGGCACCCGGATGGTGGGCTCGAGAACCCTGCACACATCGTTTGGGGCCGTGAGCGACACCCCGGCCGGATCTCCTTGCGGATGGAACCCGAATAGGCGATAAGCCTGGACTAGAGACTTGTGTGGTTAGTCAGGTCGTGGCCGACTCCCTCGCCAGGCTTCCGCTTGAAGGTTGCCGAGGTACACGACGTGTACATGGTGGTAAGTGGCGAGAGCGTGTGTGACGAAGTACACCCCTGCAGGGTTAATATGATCTATTCGAATAGCCGTGTCCGCGGTAAAGGACTTCTGGGTTGCCTATAACGGTTCATAGACAAGTGAAAGTGGATACTCTAAAATGCGCAAGATAAGCGTGAGTGCTATGGATGGCGTTCTCGTAGGGAGACGGGAGCGGATCCATAGTGGTGTATTGATATGGTGAATATGTGGACTCGTGTGCGCCACCTCAAAAGAGTTACTTGCAGTCATAGTTCAGGATAGCCACCGAGTCAAAGTTGGCTTGCTGCAGTTAAACTCCACCACCCCCTTTGTTGATACCGATGCATATATAGATAGTCTTGATGTAAGTCTTGCTGGGTACATTTGTACTCACGTTTGCTTATTTTATGTTTTGCAGAGAGACGTCAGTCTCGCTAGTAGTTCCGTGTGGACTTCGACATTTAGCTTGTTACCTCAGCTACGATCTTGTGCCCTCCGCAGGATCTGGTAGACAGTCAGGCTTCTCAGCCTTTTTCATTTGTAGATGTCTGTACTCAGACATGTTAAGCTTCCGCATGTGCTTTGGTTTGTATGCTCTGAATGTTGGGTCATGAGACCCATGTTTGTAATATCTCGCTCTTCGGAGCCTAATGAATAAATACTCTGAGTCGTAGAGTCTTGTTGTGATGCCATGTTGTATTTGCACATATCGAGCATATTGTGTGTATGATTGAAATGCTTGGTATGTGTGGGATCCGACAATCTAGTTGTCTATCCTTAGCAGCCTCTCTTATGGGGAAATGTAGTCTAGTGCCTCCTTGAGCCATAGTAGTCCGCTACAGCCCGGTTCACCGGAGTCCTGCTAGCCCAGCACTACTGCTCTAGGCACTTGACTGGCCGGCATGTGTTTCATATCGTTCCTGTGTCTGTCCCTTCGGGGAAATGTCACGCGGTGACATCCGGAGTCCTGCCTAGCCTGCTACAACCTGGGTTCCCGGAGTCCTGTTAGCCCAGTGCTACAGCCCGGATTCGCACGCTGCTGACCGACACGTTCGATGTTGATTCATGTATGCCTGTCCCCATACGTTAGTGCCGCTTTGGGTTCACGACTAGCCATGTCGGCCCGGGTTCTCTGTCATATGGATGCTAGCGACATTGTCATATACGTGAGCCAAAAGGCGCAAACGGTCCCGGGCCATGGTAAGGCGACACCCGTGGGAGTACCGTGCGTGAGGCCGCAAAGTGATATGAGGTGTTACAGGCTAGATCGGTGTGACTTGGAATCAGGGTCCTGACAGCTTTGGTATCAGAGCCTGACTGCCTGTAGGTTTACGAAGCCAAACTGGTCGAAGTTGAGTCTATAAATGCTTTAGTTATATAAGGGAATTGATTGTGGAAGGGAACGTAAGGCTCTTTTACTCCTTATACCTTATGGCCTTCTGATCTGAGTCAGCCTCTTCTTTTCTACGGGGATTAAGAACTAGGCTCCTCATCTTTCTATCAGGATCACGTGTTACTAATCCGTAGACTCGTAGGATTGTTGGTTCCAGGCCTCAGTTCAGTTCCTACTACTTCCGTATGTTCATAGTTGGTCTCGGAACCTTGATATTGTGATTCTGAATGGTTATGCCACCATTTTTGCAGGATGTCTCAAATCTTTTGAGCTTTTACAGCCGTTATGTTGTCGGAGGCATCCCAGGTTTCTAAACAATCTGATGCATTTGCAAAATCCTTTCCCTCTGTTTTTGCGTCCCTTTGGGCCAGATTAAGCACACTACCGGTGCGTTGAGGCACTCTATTGCCTCGACATATATGTTGGAGCTATTACTATGACCCTAGGTGTTTTAGGGAGTCACCTAGTAATCTAGCCATGCTTTGTATCCCCAGTGTGATGATTCTGGCCATTATTCTCGAAAGCATCCCGTGATGCCATTTAGTAGTGGGTATCCTACTCTTGGGTTCTTGACCCAAGATTCACTCTACTTACCTCGTGTTGATAGTGTTGCTCGTACCTTTAGGATATTAGTAACCTTTGCGTTAGTCCTCGAGGTCCGTGGTATATCCTTCTTCCAAATACCATGAACTGCTTACGGCAGAAGTTCTTGAACCAAAAGATCACAATAAGAGTGCTCTTGATGAGTCCTCCATTCTGAATTGTGAATCTGCCAGTCCTACCTTTCCGCATGGATTATCCGAAAGAAATATATTGAACTTGTTGACATACTAAATCTATGCATCCGCAACTTAGAAAACCATATGTCCCTTTGAGTTGTCTCTCTTTAGTTGTATTCTGACCTCTGTCTATCAATTGATAGTCAAGACTAGTTGTACATCCGTGTTATCGATGTGTACTACCCTTGTGGTCCGTCAAGCCGTTCTATTCCAGAATGACTAGGAGAAACAAACTCCAGAACCTTGTCCATATCTAGGATTGGGTCAAAGCAATTGTATTCCGCAGACCAAAATGCCAATCCAGCTTTTGCTCTGCTCTACCTTGGAGCGTTACCATCTTTATGTCAAGAGTGTCGTGAGAATTGCACCACCTCTTGTGAATTGTTGACGCAGTGATACTTCTCGCCATCATTATTCATTCCTCGGTCCTGTGTTGTCACAACCGGAATACCGACAAGTGAACCGTGATGTGTGAAATCAACACTCTGAGCAACTCGTTGCTTGGTGGTTAATGGCAATACTCTCACTCTTAGCGTGCTGGTTATTGAATCATCATCCTAAGATTGATCGTGCTACCTAGTCCTTATTTTTGGTGCACTCTTCAATCAATGAGTTAGGATCTTGTCAAACCCTTGCTCAGTTGATCATATCGGCTTGCCCTGAAAAGCAAGATTGTTCTCGAGCTTAGTAACATATCGGTGGTTCGTGATTTTCCGAATATCTTCTCAGAAGTATCACCAGGTTGCCACCTGACCGCTATGTAGAGCTCGTGATTAAATGGTTTTCCTATAAACCAGTCTTTCTCCAAGAATCTGTGTTGGATACCTTGAGCTAGTTGGTTAAGCTAAACAACAACTTGGAGAGTTGGAAGATAAAAGCTTGCCTGACTTAGTTCTTTCCAAAGGATATCTCTTGTGTGTGTGTTTGTTGTAGAAAGATGATGTCTTCATTGATTGATCCTCGAGATCAATTGTTGGATCTATTGTCTTGTCCAAACTTTGATTTGAGTGTGGGCTATCCTTAAATCAAATCAGAGCCAATGATATTCGTAATGTTGTCTTACTCGTGGTGGTGTCCTCGAGCATACACCATTATATTTTTTGGGTCTGACCAATGCTATCACTTGTTCACATAATTATGGAATTCCATCTCCATGGAAACCTGGATGAATTGTTGTTGAGCCCATCAGCAACACTGCTACCTTCTCCATGACTCGTGTTGAACATCCAGCTAGTGTTGGAAACTTGTGTAAGCATTTTCTTCATGCCCCGTTCATGAAGTATATGTTTGGATGAAAGTAGTGACTTCCTCGAATTCATGTGCATTTGGTGCAAGTTGTCGTCGTGAGTTCGAGAAAGATTGTTTTTGCTTCCTTCGGAACCATCCCAAGTCAGTCATGCATGTGCGAAGTATGCTATGGTTTGATAGGCTCGCTACCTCCATTCTATATGTGTCCCTAGGACACCAAGCCACTGATTGATTTGTTCAAGGAGAAGAAGTTCCTTCTTAGGATCCGGACTTATGTAAGGACTTCGACATCCTTGTTGATGGTTCCTAACCAGAACTCGGTAGTGTTTTATTGCAAGACTACTCTGTGGCCATGCTTGTCTGGGACAGCGTGTTCACATGTTTGTAGCAGAACCCGCTCATGTTTTGGAGCTTGCTACCAAGTTCATCTCCTGAGAATCTCGCAACGCCATCTCGTCGGTTTGTGTTGCAAACTTTCCTTTTCTGGACATGCTGTCTGAAATATCCTGTTACCAACCAGATCTGAATCTCAGGCAGATATGATGGTTGGGACATCTCCCAATAGCTATAATATTGGTCTTCGTAACCCGGTAAGTGGATGTCGTGGCCAACACACCCAGCCAGAAGACCTATTATTGTAGTAACTTGATTGAGGAAGTTGGCCACCTCCCCATAAGGATTTCGTAGGATTTGCTCCCTAAGTTGTTCCTTATGGATTTTTATATTTTCCGAAGTCCGACCTTTTACTTGATGTTCTAGATATCAAACCATATCTATGAATGGGATATGCTAGTGCATCAAGGAGAACATTAGAAGCGGAGTGTTAAATGTCTCTCGGTCGATCATCCAGATTTGCTTCTTTGGCATTGCTAAGGAAAAATCTGAGAAAGTGATGTCCTCCTTTGCACCTGCATCCTCCATCACCGTTCATCATGGTTGTATGATGTGTTGCCAGGATCCTCGGCACGGATGTTGGTAAAACCTTGATGAATATGGAAATGCTCAAGCTCTTGAAAGCACGCTCAGTCACTAGGTTATGTCCTTGGTATCAACTGGAATGTGCCTTCCATTTGCCGAGTTGTTCTATAACCATAGTTTCCTTTCCAAATTGAGTGTGCCATTCTTTTGAATTCTTTCAAACGATCATTTGTAAATTGCCTTACGCTGGTATAAAGAGTTTCAATGATCTTTATATCAAAAGTAATTCTTTTTGCCACTTAAGGGAAGAATTCTACGAGTCACCTTTCCTAAGGTGCCCCGTTATGGAGTCATGGCAATTAACTCCTCGCTGCTTTGGAACCCATGCACCATATAATCTAAGCATGGGATTGTTGCCCACCAAATCAAACCTCATCGTTTGTTCTTCCATCCCTCTCGATGTGTTTTGTGTCTCAACTCGAGATGTTTCAACATCTCATTCCGCAAGTTGATCTTGTATAGCTCGATCTTCGAGAAGATCAATCCTGTAGAGTTTCCCTCTCTTCCATCATCATAGTTGGATGAAGCTCTCGAAAGAAATGATGTCAAGATCAAAATGATGCAATGAATCAACATCTTCGAGAAGAACAATTGGATCGTGAAGATTATGTTAGTTTGTGTTCCCCTTTCACCTTACCCTACGCTTGAATCTCGGGACGAGATTCTTGTTTTAGTGGGGGTGAGTTGTCACATCCCTAGCCTTACCTTGCACTAGGCTAGCACATGTCTGTTGCAGCATGTTTAAATTTTATTTAAAACTGAAATGGGGATTGATCAAACCCTAGCACCAGAAAGAACTCAAATAGGTTCAAATAAAATCTTTTCCAAAGAACCCAAAATGCCTTTGAAAATGTTCATGATTTCTGATAAAGGTGAAAACCTGTACCAAAAATGATGAGCATATTTCTTGGCCATTTATGGATTTTTAGTTAAATCATATTGTATTTGAATTGAAGCATTTAATGCCTATAAATATTTTAAATGCTTCAATACTTATGAAAGCAATTGGGGGCAGTTGGAAATAATTCTAATAGTGCCCACAATTATTTTCAAGAGTTTCCAAAATGAGTTAGTATTTCTACTGATTCAAAACAGATCAAATAAATAGAAAACAGAAACGGAAAGCAGAGAGAGAGTTACCTTGGCCCGTTACTGTAGCAGCCCAGCCAAGAGTGCAACGACACCCCCTGCATCTCCCCCCCTCTGGTTCCTCCCTCTCCCCCCCAGCGCTCGCGCCGCAGCCACCCGAGCGAGCCCGCCGCCGCCGATCGCCACCACCGCGGCCACCGCCTTCCCCTCGCCTCACCAACGCGCCCAGAAGCTCCACCGTGACGTCCCCGTCCTCTCCGCTGAGCCACGCATCGCCGGCAGCCCTGCAACGGCCTCACCAACCTCGTCTTCAACCTCGGGCACCGGAGCCCTTCGTCGTCGATTCGCGCCGTCAAGGACGTCCCCGAGCCCACTGACCTACTGCGTCGCCTCCCTGTGAGCTCCTGCTCCTGACCCCTCTCTTCCCGCCGTCGAATCCCTCCTCTAGCCCCCTGGCCACCGCGGCCGAAGCTCGCCGCCGCCGCGTTTGTCGCCGTCGTCATTACGGAGGGCCAACGACGCGTCCGAGCACCTGGTCGAGCTCCTAGGGCCCCGTAGATTCTGCTTGTGCTCTCCGTTCGCTTGGAATCGAGCTCCAGCCCCGCGCCCGCATGTAGCCGAGCTCCGTCCACCGCCATGGTTGCCGTGGCCAACGTCTCCGGCCACCCCGCAGCCCCCCGCGTGATCCCCTGGATGCGCGCGAGGATGAGCATCCCTCTGGTGCCTCCAGCGCGTCGAGCTCACCCCTGTAGCGCCGTCCCGAGCAACTCCGGCGATCCTCCGCCGTGGGGTTTGGTCGCCGGCGTCCAACTCCGGTGGTTGGTGACGTGGCACCGTCATTAGCGCTAACTAACCCCCCTAGAGTCACTGACAGCGGGCCCCGCAGCGGGTCAAAGCCGGAGTCAATGCGGGATTAGTGTCTGTCTCACTGACCAGTGGACCCCATTGGTCAGGTTTGACCTGGACCGGCCTTTTGACCCTGCTGACGTCACCCAGACGCAATGCTGATGCAATAATTGATTTTCTAGATTTCAAATAATCCAGGAAATTCCAGAAAATGCCCTAACTTCTAAAATTCATGGAAATTCAACCGTAGCTCCAAATGAAATGATTTATATATGAAAAATTATCAAAAAATCCAAAGAATCTGTTTATGGCATCCTCATGCATGTTTTTGAAATTACTACGTTCACCAACAGTGGTATCAGAGCCAGGTTTATGCATAGATGTTATATGCACGAGTAGAACACAAGTGAGTTGTGGGTGATACAAGTCATACTGCTTACCAGCATGTCATACTTTGGTTCGGCGGTATTGTTGGATGAAGAGGCCCGGACCGACATTACGCGTACGCTTACGCGAGACTGGTTCTACCGACGTGCTTTGCACATAGGTGGCTGGCGGGTGTCAGTTTCTCCAACTTTAGTTGAACCGAGTGTGACTACGCCCGGTCCTTGAGAAGGTTAAAACTGCACTAACTTGATGAAATGTCGTTGTGGTTTTGATGCGTAGGTAAGAACGGTTCTTGCTCAGCCCGTAGCTGCCACGTAAAACTTGCAACAACAAAGTAGAGGACGTCTAACTTGTTTTTGCAGGGCATGTTGTGATGTCATATGGTCAAGACGTGATGAGATATAAACTGTTGTACGAGATGATCATGTTTTGCTAAAGTTATCGGCAACTGGCAGTAGCCTTATGGTTGTCTCTTTATTGCATAAGATGCAAGCGCCAAATAATTGCTTTACTTTATCGCTATGCGATAGCAATAGTTGCAAGAGCAATAGTTGGCGAGACGACCATGTGACGACACGTTGATAAAGATCAAGATGATGGAGATCATGGTGTCATGCCGGTGACGATAGAGATCATGACGGTACTTTGGAGATGGATATCAAAGGCGCAAGATGATCATGGCCATATCATGTCACATATTTTGATTGCATGTGATGTTTATCTTTTATACATCTTATTTTGCATAGTTTGACGGTAGCATTATAAGATGATCTCTCACTAAATTTCAAGGTACAAGTGTTCTCCCTGAGTATGCACCGTTGCCAAAGTTCGTCGTGCCGAGACACCACGTGATGATAAGGTGTGATAAGCTCTACGTTCGCATACAACGGGTGCAAGCCAGTTTTGCACACGCATAAATACTCGGGTTAAACTTGACGAGCCTAGCATATGCAGATATGGCCTCGGAACACTGAGACCGAAAGGTCGAGCGTGAATCATATAGTAGATATGATCAACATAGTGATGTTCACCATTGAAAACTACATTTCACGTGATGATCGGACATGGTTTAGTTGATTTGGATCACGTGGTCACTTAGATGATTAGAGGGATGTCTATCTAAGTGAGAGTTCTTAAGTAATATGATTAATTGAACATTAATTTATCATGAACTTAGTCCTGATAGTATTTGCATATCTATGTTGTAGATCAATAGCTCGCGTTTAGCTCCCTTGTTTTATTTTTGATATGTTCCTAGAGAAAACTAAGTTGAAATGTGTTAGTAGCAATGATGCGGATTGTAACCGTGATATGAGGATTATCCTCATTGCTGCACAGAAGAATTATGTCCTTGATGCACCGCTAGGTGACAGACCGTTTGCAGGAGCAGATGCAGACGTTACGAACGTTTGGCAAGCTCGATATGATGACTACTTGATAGTTTAGTGCACCATGCTTTACGGCTTAGAATCGGGGCTTCAAAGACGTTTTGAACGCCACGGAGCATATGAGATGTTCCAAGAGTTGAAATTAGTATTTCAGACTCATGCCCATGTCGAAAGGTATGAGACCTTTGACAAGTACTTTGCCTACAAGATGGAGGAGAATAGCTCAGCTAGTGACCATGTGCTTAGAATGTCTGAGTACTACAATCACTTGAATCAAGTGGGAGTTAATCTTCCAGATAACATAGTGATTGACAGAGTTCTCTAGTCACTATCACCAAGTTACTAGAACTTCGTGATGAACTATAATATGCAAGGGATAACGGAAATGATTCCCAAGCTCTTCGTGATGCTGAAATCGACGAAGGTAGAAATCAAGAAAAGCATCAAGTGTTGATGGTTGACAAGACCACTAGTTTCAAGAAAAGGGCAAAGGGAAGAAGGGGAACTTCAAGAAGAACGGCAAGCAAGTTGCTGCTCAAGTGAAGAAGCCCAAGTCTGGACCTAAGCCTGAGACTAAGTGCTTCTACTGCAAAGGGACTGGTCACTGGAAGCAGAACTGCCCCAAGTATTTGGCGGATAAGAAGGATGGCAAAGTGAATAAAGGTACATTTGATATACATGTTATTGATGTGTACTAGTGTTTATAGCAACCCCTCAGTATTTGATACTAGTTCAGTTGCTAAGATTAGTAACTCGAAACGGGAGTTGCAGAATGAACAGAGACTAGTTAAGGGTGAAGTGACGATGTGTGTTGGAAGTGGTTCCAAGATTGATATGATCATCATCGCACACTCCCTATACTTTCGGGATTAGTCTTGAACCTAAATAAATGTTATTTGGTGTTTGTATTAAGCATGAATATGATTTGATCATGTTTATTGCAATACGGTTATTCATTTAAAGTCAGAGAATAATAGTTGTTCTGTTTACATGAATAAAACCTTCAATGGTCATAAACCCAAGGTGAATTGTTTATTGAATCTTGATCGTAGTGATACACATATTCATAATATTGAAGCCAAAAGATGCAAAGTTAATAATGATAGTGCAACTTATTTGTGGCACTACCGTTTAGGTCATATTGGTGTAAAGCGCATGAAGAAAATCCATGCTGATGGGCTTTTGGAATCACTTGATTATGAATTAGTTGATGCTTGCGAACCATGCCTCATGGGCAAGATGACTAAGACTCCGTTCTCCGGAACAATGGAGTGAGCAAGAGACTTGTTGGAAACAATACATACTGATGTATGCAGTCCGATGAGTGTTGAGGCTCGCGGCAGGTATCATTATTTTCTGACCTTCACAGATGATTTGAGCAGATATGGGTATATCTTCTTGATGAAACATAAATCTGAAACATTTGAAAAGTTCAAATAATTTCAGAGTGAAGTGAAAAATCATCGTAACAAGAAAATAAAGTTTCTACGATCTGGTCGTGGAGGAGAATATTTGAGTTACGAGTTTGGTCTTCATTTGAAACAATGCGGAATAGTTTCACAACTCACGCCACCTGGAACACCACAGCGTACTGGTGTGTCCGAACATCGTAATCGTACTTTATTAGATATGGTGCAATCTATGATGTCTCTTACCGATTTACCACTATCGTTTTGGGGTTATGCATTAGAGAAAGCTGCATTCACGTTAAATAGGGCACCATTTAAATCCGTTGAGACGACACCATATGAACTGTGGTTTGGCAAGAAACCAAAGTTGTCGTTTCTTAAAGTTTGGGGTTGCGATGCTTATGTGAAAAAGTTTCATCCTGATAAGCTCAAACCCAAATCGGAGAAATGTGTCTTTATAGGATACCCAAAGGAGACAGTTGGGTACACCTTCTATCACAGATCCGAAGGCAGGACATTCGTTGCTAAGAATGGATCCTTTCTAGAGAAGGAGTTTCTCTCGAAAGAAGTGAGTGGGAGGAAATTAGAACTTGATGAGGTAACTGTACCTGCTCCCATATTGGAAAGTAGTTCATCACAGAAATCTGTTCCTGTGACTCCTACACCAATTAGTGAGGAAGCTAATGATGATGATCATGTAACTTTAGATCAAGCTACTACCGAACCTCGTAGGTAAACCAGAGTGAGATCCGCACCAGAGTGGTATGGTAATCCTGTTCTGGAGGTCATGTTACTTGACCATGACGAACCTATGAACTATGAGGAAGCGATGATGAGCCCAAATTCCGCAAAATGGCTTGAGGCCATGAAATCTGAGATGGGATCCTTGTATGAGAACAAAGTGTGGACTTTGTTTGACTTGCCCTATGATCGGCAAGCCATAGAAAATAAATGGATCTTCAAGAGGAAGACGGACGCTGATAGTAGTGTTACTATCTACAAAGCTAGACTTGTCGAAAAAGTTTTTTGACAAAGTTCAAGGTGTTGACTACGATGAGATTTTCTCACTCGTAGCGATGCTTAAGTCTGTCCGAATCATGTTAGAAAATTGCCACATTTTATGAAATGTGGCAAATGAATGTCAAAACTACATTCCTTAATGGATTTCTTAAAGAAGAATTGTATATGATGCAACCAGAAAGTTTTTGTCGATCCTAAAGGTGCTAATAAAATGTTCAAGCTCCAGCGATCCATCTATGGACTGGTGCAAGCATCTCGGAGTTGGAATATAAACTTTGATGAGTTGATCAAAGCATATAGTTTTATACAGACTTGCCGTGAAGCCTGTATTTAGAAGAAAGTGAGTGGGAGCACTACAACATTTCTGATAAGTATATGTGAATGACATATTGTTGATCGGAAATAATGTAGAATTTTCTGGAAAGCATAAAGGAGTATTTGAAAGGAGTTTTTCAAAGAAAGACCTTGGTGAAGCTGCTTACATATTGAGCATCAAGATCTATAGAGATAGATCAAGACGCTTGATAAGTTGTTTCAATGAGTGCATACCTTGACAAGATTTTGATGTAGTTCAAAATGGAACAGTCAAAGAAAGAGTTCTTACCTGTGTTGCAAGGTGTGAAATTGAGTAAATACTCAAAGCCCGACCACGACAGAAGATAGAAAGAGAATGAAAGTCATTCCCTATGCCTCAGGCATAGGTTCTATAAAGTATGCCATGTTGTGTACCAGATCTATTGTATACCCTACACTGAGTTTGGCAAGGGAGTACAATAGTGATCTAGGAGTAGATCACTGGACAGCGGTCAAAATTATCCTTAGTGGAATAAGGATATGTTTCTCGACTATGGACGTGACAAAAGGTTCATCGTAAAGAGTTACGTCGATGCAAGCTTTGACACCGATCTGGATGACTCTAAGTCTCGATCTAGATACATATTGAAAGTGGAAGCAATTAGCTAGAGTAGCTCCGTACAGAGCATTGTTGACATAGAAATTTGCAAAATACATATGGATCTGAATATGGCAGACCCGTTGACTAAACTTCTCTCACAAGCAAAACATGATCACACCTTAGTACTCTTTGGGTGTTAATCACATGGCGATGTGAACTAAGATTACTGACTCTAGTAAACCCTTTGAGTGTTGGTCACATGGCGATTTGAACTATGGGTGTTAATCACATGGTGATGTGAACTATTGGTGTTAAATCACATGACGATGTGAACTAGATTATTGACTCTAGTGCAAGTGGGAGACTGAAGGAAATATGCCCTAGAGGCAATAATAAAGTTATTATTTATTTCCTTATTTCATGATAAATGTTTATTATTCATGCTAGAATTGTATTAACCGGAAACTTAGTACATGTGTGGATACATAGACAAACAGAGCGTCACTAGTATGCCTCTACTTGACTAGCTCGTTGAATCAAAGATGGTTAAGTTTCCTAGCCATAGACATGAGTTGTCATTTGCTTAACGGGATCACATCATTAGAGAATGATGTGATTGACTTGACCCATTCCGTTAGCTTAGCATTCGATCGTTTAGTATATTGCCATTGCTTTCTTCATGACTTATACATGTTCCCATGACTATGAGATTATGCAACTCCCGAATACCGGAGGAACACTTTGTGTGCTACCAAACGTCACAACGTAACTGGGTGATTATAAAGGTGCTCTACAGGTGTCTCCGATGGTACTTGTTGGGTTGGCATAGATCAAGATTAGGATTTGTCACTCCGATTGTCGGAGAGGTATCTCTGGGCCCTCTCGGTAATGCACATCACTATAAGCCTTGCAAGCAATGCAGCTAATGAGTTAGTTGCAGATGATGTATTACGGAACGAGTAAAGAGACTTGCTGGTAACAAGATTGAACTAGATATTGAGATACCGACGATCGAATCTCGGGCAAGTAACATACCGATGACAAAGGGAACAACGTATGTTGTTATGCGGTTTGACCAATAAAGATCTTCGTAGAACATGTAGGAGCCAATATGAGCATCCAGGTTCCGCTATTGGCTATTGGCCGGAGACGTGTCTCGGTCATGTCTACATAGTTCTCGAACCCGTAGGGTCCGCACGCTTATTGTTCTGTGTCGATTTGTATTATGAGTTATGCGATTTGATGTACCGAAGGTATTTCAGAGTCCTGGATGAGATTTGGGACATGATGAGGAGTCTCGAAATGGTCGAGACGTAAAGATCGATATATTGGATGACTATATTCGGACATCGGAAAGGTTCCGAGTGATTCGGGTATTTTTTGGAGTACCGGAGAGTTACGGGAATTCGTATTGGGCCTTAGTGGGCCATACGGGAAAGGAGAGAAAGGCCTCAAAGGGTGGCCGCACCCTCCCCATGGACTGGTCCGAATTGGACTAGGGAGGGGCGCGCCCCCTTCCTTCCTTCTCCTTCTCCTTTCCCTTTTTCCTATTCCATGTGGGAGGTGGAATCCTACTAGGACTAGGGAGTCCTAGTAGGACTCCACACTTTGGGCGCGCCCTATGAGGGCCGGCCTCCTCCACCCTCCATCCTTTATATACGTGGCCAGAGGGCACCCCATAGACACACAAATTGATCATTGATCTCTCCCAGCCGTGTGCGGTGCCCCCCTCCACCATAATCCACCTCGGTCATATCGTAGCGGTGCTTAGGCGAAGCCCTGCGTCGGTTGCTTCATCAACATCGTCACCACGCCGCCGTGCTGACGAAACTCTCCCTCGAGCTCTACTGGATCGTGAGTTCGCGGGACGTCACCGAGCTGAACGTGTGCGGAACGCGGAGGTGCCGTACGTTCGGTACTGAGGGTCGGTCGATCGTGAAGACATACGACTACATCAACCGCGTTGTCATAACGCTTCCGCTTAACGGTCTACGAGGGTACGTGGACGACAATCTCCCCTCTCGTCGCTATGCATCACCATGATCTTGTGTGTGCGTAGGATTTTTTTTGAAATTACTACGTTCCCCAACACCTCGGGCGTCCGGGCTATTTGATATGGGCCGGACTAATGGGCCGTGGAGGTACAAGACAGAAGACTTTCTCCGTGTCCGGATGGGACTCTCCTTGGCCTGGAAGGCAAGCTTAGCGTGCGGATATGAAGATTCCTTTCTCTGGAAACCGACTCTGTACAAACCCTAGTCTCCTCTGGGGTCTATATAAACCGGAGGGTTTAGTTCGTAGAGGCAATCGCAATCATAATCATACAGGCTAGACAATTAGGGTTTAGCCATTAAGATCTCGTGGTAGATCAACTTTTGTAACCCCTATACTCATCAAAGTCAATCAAGCAGGAAGTAGGGTATTACCTCCGTCAAGAGGGCCCGAACCTGGGTAAACACCGTGTCCCATGCCTCCTGTTACCATCAATCCTTAGACGCACAGTTCGGGACCCCCTACCCGAGATCTGCTGGTTTTGACACCGACACCTAGCACACCCCAAACAATTGCCTAGCCATGTGCGGCGCCACCTCCATCGTTTACACCACTGGTCATATTTCCATAGTGCTTAGGCGAAGCCCTGCGGAGATCACTTCACCATCACCGTTGTCGGTGTCAAAACCGGCAGATCTTGGGTAGGGGGTCCCAAACTGTGCGTCTAAGGTCGATGGTAACAGCAGACGGGGGACACAATGTTTACCCAGGTTCGAGCCCTCTCTATGGAGGTAATACCCTACTTCCTACTTCCTACTTGATTTATCTTGATGAATATGAGTATTACAAGTGTTGATCTACCACGAGATCGTAATGGCTAAATCCTAGAAGTCTAACCTGTATGACTGTATCCGTTTCCGGACTAAGCCCTCCGGTCTATATAGACACCGGAGGGGACTAGGGTTGTACAAAGTCGGTTACAGAGAGAGGAATCTTCATATTTGGTCGCCAAGCTTGCCTTCCACGCCAAGGAGAGCCCTATCCGGATACGGGAGAAAGTCTTCGATCTGGTATCTTCACAACCCAGTAGTCCGGCCCATGTCCAACAGGCCGGACGTCCGAGGACGCCTTAGTCGAGGACTCCCTCAGTAGCCCCTGAACCAGGCTTCAATGACAAGGTGTCCGGCGCGCAGATTGTCTTCGGCATTGCAAGGTGGGTTCCCCTTTTCTGATACTCCAAGATAGTCTTCGGACGGACATATCTGGATATGCAACACAAGTACCACACATACAACCGTAGAGAGTATAATATTTCACGAGTCCCATCCACTGACAACTTTTTGCAAGATGACATCACACCTGCCCGGTCATTATTTCGAACCGTTTTCGTCTGCCATTCCGCGTTTCGAGATGCGGTTTCCATTGGCACGTCTTGTCAAAGTAGAGATCGTGTCCCCTTATTGCGGGATTCTCATCAATACGGGCGTGGGTAATCCAACCGTGTCGTTTACACAGCCCTTGGGAATAGGCGAGTTTTGAGGCGAGTGGGGAGGCGTTCAATGCCTTTATAAGGGGATAAGGATTCCTCTTCTTCACCCACACCTTCTTTCTTCCTCTGCCCTTCCATTCTCGAGCTCCAGCGCCCAAGTTCTCATCTTTTCCACTCCGAGCAAACACCCAACCATATTCGGATCCGGAGGTCAGGGCAAGTGGATGGCCTCCTCCGTCAAGGAGAAGGACAATGCCGAGCTTCGGGAGGCTAGGTATCTGGCGAAAGAGATCACCCACCGGCTCCCGGCCAAGGGACAAGTTGTCCCCACACCAAAACCCCACGAGAGAGTTGTGTTCCTCCCTCATTTCATCCGCGGGCTAGGGTTTCCACTCCACCCTTTCGTCCACGGGCTGATGTTCTATTACGGGCTAGATTTCCATGATCTAGCCCCGAACTCTTTCCTCGACATCTCGGCATTCATTGTCGTGTGTGAGGCTTTCCTCCGCATCCAGCCCCACTTCGGACTGTGGCTCAAAATCTTCAACGTGAAGCCGAAGGTGGTGGATGGCCAACACGCGGAGTGCGGGGGAGCCATGGTGAGCAAGATGCCCAACGTCACATGGCCCCAAGGCACGTTCGTGGAGACTGTCAAGGAGTAGCAGAAGTTGTGGTTTTATATCACAGAGCCACGCGGCGCCACTTGGGCCGCCGCCTTTGAATTTAAGTCCAGGGCTCCAATGCGGCTGACCTCCTGAATGGGGAAGGGCCCAAATTGGTCTTCGTCGGATGAGCTGATGGCGCTGCAAGCGTGCATCCAAAGCATGGTGAACAAGAACATCAAGCTCGTCGACGTGATCCAGGTTATGCTAGTTCGCCAGATCCTTCCCTGCCAAGGCCGAACTTCCCCTCTATGGGAATTCGATCTAGAGAAGCACCAGATCTTGGTGAGGCTCTTCGGCACCACTCACGAAGACGCCTGGAAGCTGCTCTTCAAGGGCGATGAGAAGCCGCCGGCCATAGACTCGGATCGTGGGCACGACCTTGCCCACCCCGCCAGCGTGGTAAGTCCTTCACATCTCAAGGCGTACCCTCTACCTGTTTGTCCAAGGAGGGTAACTGGATTTTGCTAATTTATCGTTTCAGGAATGGACGGAGAAGGCAAAGTGAATTCATAGTTCGGCTCCGCTGCCCGAAGAACCAGTCATCCCGCTCCTGGCGAAGATGCTGGTCCCAGCCCCCTATCAGCCGCCGGAGAAGAAGGCCAAGAAGAAGGCCGAGGGGGCCGGGTTGGCCCCCGCCGCAAGGGCACTTCGAACGTGATGTCCGAAGACAAGACTCACTCCTCTGCCGCAGAAGATGACGATGAGGAGGAGAAGCAAAGAAACCCTCCCCCTGATGGGGGGAGGAAGAAGAGGGCGGCCTCCACAAATCTGGAGGGGGAGGCGCCCAAGAAGGGGAAAAGCTCCCTCGTGGAAAAAACCCGCGTGGGACGTCGATAGCAGTCCGGAGCGACCCCCGCGAAGCAAGCCCCTATCCGCATCGTATGTACTGATAAACTCGTATTCGTATATCCAGCCTCTCCTCTTCATTAGATTAACATGGTTAGTTATGCTATTACAGTCCGGCTCACGACAGCTCCCTGCGAACCTCGTCGGGAAGTTCGCTGGATTCAAAGGCGATGGCCAGCGAGTCACCGCCGGCTGCTCACTCTACTCTGGCTAAGGGTGATGTCGAGGTGTCGTCCCGAAGGACCCTTCCTAGCCAGGGAGAGGTTCAGGAGGTCGCCAGGGCGGTGCCAGAGGGTGAGACCTCGGCCGCTGGACACATGGGGGAACAGATCCCCATGGGGACTGATGATGGGGGCCGGGTTCAATTCAGCCCCCAACCGAATACGGCTCCGGAGGCCCACAAGGCTTCGGAACCCGGCAAGCAGCCTCCTTCGAAAGAAGGAGGCGTGCCCATCCCGCCGGTGTCCTCTGTCCAACCAGAGGCACCGGACAATCTGCTGGAAGCGCTACGAGGCGCTTCCATTGTGGATGAACGCCGTATCCTTATGGGTACGGTGATTGAGAAGGTTCAGTCCGTCAAAAGCGGACTGACCGAAGCCTGCAGTGGCCCGCTGACAGGTTTTGAGGTAAGCGATGCAAAAGAGAAAAGTCCCAATATAGACAGTAGCCCCTGAGACACTGTCCGGTGTTCGGAAAGAAAAGCCGGACAGAGGATCAACTAATATTCACAGGGAACAAACTAAATGTGTCTTGATGCGAATAAGCAGGCATCGTTGTTGGCCGCGACCTCACACACTGCCGAAGTCTCCGCCAAGCGAGGAAGCAGCTGGAAGAGCGGCAAGGTATGCAATGACTCGCTATATATTCGGAAAGATTAAATGATGTGTATTGACTGTAATGTCATGATTTGTGTAGGAGCGATGATCGAGGTCAAGGCCCTGAAAAAGGCCCTGGCTGAAGCCGAGGGGAAAGCTGTCAAGGAGCAGGCCTCCCGTAAGAAGCTCAAGGCCAGGCTTAACGAGGCCCAGCAAGAGCTCCGGGACGCTGTGAAAAAATGCGAGACCTTGGAGGGTGATGTTTCGGCTCGAGACACCGAGCTCGCCAAGGCTCGCCAAAGCGTAGAAGAGGCCCGGGTTGAAGCCCAGGGCGCCCTCCAGGAGATCTAGGAGGCCAAGAAGATTGCGACGGGTAAGGCGCTTAGTATGCAAAGCAAGTATGTGAAAAAGAGGTATTTCTTACTAACCCGAATTCGGAGTTCCCCAGGGGCATTTTCGGACCTGCCGCGCAGCGTGTCAGACGCTGCGGAGTTCTTCCGAGCCGAACAAGGGATCTCGACGGAGAAGCTGTTCTGGTCGCAGTACCTTGCACTAGAACATCCAGTGCCCTTCACTGATCAGCTGAAACAGCTGGTCGAGCTGCATAGGGTGGCCGAACTAGCCATGAAGGATCTGATAATTCGGCTGTGGCCTGCCGAAGCTGTACCCAGCAGCTACTTCGGCCTTGTGAAGCGGCTGGTGAATGCCTGTCCTCGGCTGGACATCGTCAAGCGGTCGGTCTGCATCGAGGGCGCGCGCCTGGCCTTCGCCTATGTCAAGGTGTGGTGGGCGAAGATGGACGCCGTCAAGCTAGCGACCAAGGGGCCGCCTGAGGGCAAGGAGCACCGCACACCCGAGCGATATTTGGGAGACGTCCTGGAGGGGTCTCGTGTTGTGGCGACGCAATGTGCAAAACACATTATCTTTGAATGAATACATTCATGTTGTCTCGGCCTTGTATGTTCGAACAAAGTTGTCATGTAATATAATGTTCGTTTTTATAAAAAAATTACCTCCTGTGCGGCCGTGTGTTATAAAATCTGTGGGATGGCCAGTCGTCGGCTTCTGCCCCCATGTAGGTAGTACGGGGGTGTTCAGGATGGAATCTAAACACTCTTGATCCAATTGTTTGGTCCTTGAAGGAGGTGTTTAGCACAACGGACCAGGTAATCAGACTATACGGCTTGAACACCCTCACTTAGCCATAGGAGTTTCACAATAAAAATATAGGCGCGGCCCCTTGTATCTGAACTGGGATGCTGTAAGCACCTGATCGGGTAAGTACCGATCCCTCGCGTAATGTGGAAAAATCTCCAACGATTTGAAACCTCCGAAGAGCTGACCGGCTCTCGCCACATCATGACAGTCAGTTTTCGGCATTCTCTACTGAGGTGCTCCATCGGGTAAACCAGGACACAATCGCAGTAGTTCTCCCTTTACTACCTTAGCCGATATAGCGAAACGTAAGGTAGCAAGCACAGGAGCCGGGCAACCCAACTATTGACCAAAGGCATGATTCGGAGCCAATGCATATAATGCTAAATTCGGGGTGCCGAACTGTACTGTAAAAAAGTGTTCGGACTTTGTTGCCGTAGTGCGGGGCGCTATGAAGCCCCTAGCAAATTGAAATGTACCATAGTGTACGGGTGCTATCTGATAAGCTTATTAATAATAAAAAGGAAGAAAACAGAAAAGGAGCAAAAGCATAAAGCAGGGGCCCTAAAATTTGGGCCGCAAACTGTTTCCATTGTAATTTGATTAATACGTCAAGGCGCTATATGTGTCCGGGAGCGGTCAAGCCACCATTGTAATTTGATACAAATGGTGCAATAAGCAACATGATATTTAACATGCCAAAACCAAGGGAGAGCAGTGTGTGGGTCCTGAAAACAGGTAGAGTTATCGTGAAAGAAACCACCTA
The DNA here is from genome assembly GCF_018294505.1 of Triticum aestivum. Classification (NCBI taxonomy): domain Eukaryota; kingdom Viridiplantae; phylum Streptophyta; class Magnoliopsida; order Poales; family Poaceae; genus Triticum; species Triticum aestivum. The sequence goes on from NC_057811.1 coordinate 478,658,329, forward strand.
GAGATTCCCCCGTGCGCCTGTGCTTCTTGCCGTCTTGGTGTATTTATCCCTTGACAGGACCAGTTATCAGACCGTCGGGGCTGGCCTATGGATGAGAAACCTAAAAAGGAGAAAAAGGAGATAGTGAAAGTATATGTGTCAGAGAGCGGTCGAGCCGTGCCATGGATCACAAGGTAGGTATGCCTCCGTCTATTCCCATGGTATTTTGAGTGCGTAGTTATGTACGTGCGGTACGAATATCGTCACTTGATTGGGGCTGGGACGGAGGCCGAATTGCTAGTCGAGCTCTTGACGAGCCGAGTTGTCCTGCTGCAGAGTAGTTCGGACCCTCTTAGTAGTGTCCGGGAGCTCGGCTGCCGAATTAAGGCTCTGCTTGAGAAGGACGCTCTGTACTTCTGCTGCTAGGGCAGCGGTGTGCTCCTCGGTACGGAGGGAGCGTTCCGTGTTTCCATTGACTATTATGACGCCGCATGGACCGGGCATCTTGAGCTTGAGATAAGCATAGTGTGGCACCGCGTTGAACCGAGCAAATGCGGTTCGTCCAAGCAGTGCGTGGTAGCCGCTGCGAAAAGGGACGATATCGAAGATCAACTCTTCGCTTCGGAAGTTGTCCAGAGATCCGAAGACAACCTCTAGCGTAATTGAGCCCGTGCAGCGGGCCTCTACACCTGGTATGACTCCTTCATCAGCCTCCAGTTCAAACCGGATAAAATTCGGCTGAGAGTCCCCCGCTAGGGACAAATTTTTAATGAATTGAGCATGTCGCCTAAAGGCGAGTGCCGGAAGATGTCCGCGGCGCTGAATTCGGCGATCGATGACCGATCCTGCTTGACATACGCGGACACACATGGTTCGGAACTTATAGCCGGAAACGAGTCCGAGGTTCCGGAGACACAGATATCACCCGAGGTTAAGTCTGTATGCGGCTGCAACGCCGCGGAATCTGCGGCTTCCATGGCGGGGTTGAGCTTCCCGTCCTCAGATGTCGCGATCTGCTCCGGATCTAGGGCCAGAGTAGTTACAGGTGCAATTTCCTGAGTATGGAACGGTGATAGATTTAAGTCATGTTCACCGTAGGGAAACGGAGCGGCTGTCGTGGTCTCAAAGCCGTCGAAGATCAAGTCTCCACGGATATCCGCGACATGATTCAAGCTCCCAAATCTGACCTGATGGCCAGGGGCGTAGCTATCGATCTGCTCCAGATGGCCAAGCAGTTGGCCCGCCGTGCGAAGCCGCCGAAGACGAAGATCTGTCCGGGGAGGAAGGTTTCCCCTTGGACAGCATCGTGGCTAACGATTGAAGGAGCCATGAAACCTTTTGAGGACGGCACAGTGGAACTCTCAATGAAAGCACCAATGTCGGTGTCAAAACCGGCGGATCTCGGGTAGGGGGTCCCGAACTGTGCGTCTAAGGTCGATGGTAACAGGAGACGGGGGACATAATGTTTACCCAGATTCGGGCCCTCTCTATGGAGGTAATACCCTACTTCCTGCTTGATTTATCTTGATGAATATGAGTATTGCAAGAGTTGATCTACCACGAGATCGTAATGGCTAAACCCTAGAAGTCTAACCTGTATGACTGTATCCGTTTCCAGACTAAGCCCTCCGGTTTATATAGACACAAGAGGGGACTAGGGTTGTAAAAAGTCGGTTACAGAGAGAGGAATCTTCATATTTGGTCGCCAAGCTTGCCTTCCACGCCAAGGAGAGTCCTATCTGGATACGGGAGAAAGTCTTCGATCTTGTATCTTCACAGCCCAGTAGTTCGGCCCATGTCCAACAGGCCGGACATCCGAGGACCCCTTAGTCCCGGAATCCCTCAACCGTCACCACGCCGTCATGCTGACTGAACTAATCTACTACCTCGAGATCTTGCTAGATCAAGAAGGCAAGGGACGTCACCGAGCTGAACGTGTGCAGAACGCGGAGGTGTCGTGTGTTCGGTACTTGATCGGTTGAAGCGCGGAGAAGTTCGACTACATCAACCGCGTTGTGAAACGCTTCCGTTTACGGTCTACGAGGGTACGTAGACACACTATCCCCCTTGTTGCTATGCATCTCCATGGATATATCATTGCATGTGCATAGAATTTTTTTGTTTTCCATGCAATGATTCCCAACAATAACAAGTCGACTCATCATCATAGTCATCTAACAACTTCAACTCGTTATCATAATATCAAGTCATACTTATCATCATCATAGTCATCTAACCAACCCTAGTTAATTGTTCTGAGCACATAAAACAAGATAGCCCCTGACTCTCTTTTATGGAGAATGGAGATTATCTTGTCTCCAATTCTTGCGCTTCCAAGCAGCTCCCTATAATTCTTCATACATTTATTACATTCTTTGATTTTCATGTCTTCATCAGTTTGAGAAATCTTGTATGAACAGTGGTGAAGCTTAGGCGGACTTGGCCGTAAGCTAATAACATTAAGGCGACCTTTCAGAAACATTAGATCAGGCACGCAATACTTAAGGATTTTCTGTTGAAAAACATAATAATAACATCGTAGTAAGCAATGTACTTTAGCTTTAGAAGAATGTATGCAAAAGGTGCACGGATGTCGTAATAGTAAAAAATCTTACCATGTCATCTCCATGGATGTTACCGTAGTTCAACATGTGCACTAGTGGCACGTATTGACCATAATGTGCAGGAGTTTCATAATTAATATTGTAATTCTCAACATCAATAATAAATGAGATAAGATGATCTTTCCCCTCATAAGTTAATTCAGAGCCATCAGCGTAGTAGGTTCTATCTACTATCTTCCATACATTTTTTGAAGATTGGAAATAAGCTGTCAATGGAAATAAGCTATCAACTATTTTGAAATAAACAATATACATTACTTAACAAATATGTTTGAGAAACTCACATAGAGGTAGAAGTGGAGGCGTATCAACATCGACCCAAATGTTGATAATATCTTCGTTGATACTATCTCCGTCGATATTATCTTTGTCAGTATCATCTTCAGGATCACCAAGACCGAAGGTGACATGCATTCCCTCTTGAAAACCATATGCCTTGCATAGTGCTTCCCAATTCGAGCAACTGAAATGAGAATAGGTCACCTCATTGTAGCTTTACGGGAAAAGCACAAGCATGATGGGTCTTGAGGTTAACTCTCTTTGTCTCCATATTCTCGTGATCTTCGAAATCCAGGTTCTCCAAGACATAACATCTAGCATGATAGGGGATGCACTAGTCAAATTGTAAAATACGAAAATTACACGTTGAAGAAGTAGAAGTCATGCTTAATTACGAAAAAAGACTTGTCGTCGTTGCGGACTATTTCAACATCGAAGGTCTCGTCGAGCTTAATACTAAAGCGCCGACCGTCTACCAGGTGAGGCCTGTCGCATAGACCCCAGTCGTAGCCACAGTAGTCGCACTCCGGGATCCTACCGTCCTCGTCGGACATTTCCTATGTTCATAATTCAAATATTAAACTTCTAAAATTCAATATATGTACTACAAAAACTAAATTAGATCATTATTATTCATCACGGGTTGACTATCAGCCACAAGGGGTTGGTGCGCCCCCCATATGGGACGGCCTAGGAAGAGAAGGAAAGAGGGGAAGGGAAAGGAAAGAGTGGAATAGGATTCCCCTTCCTTCCCTCCCCCCTCTTTCCTTCCCCCTCCCACAAACATGGTAGGGGGGCGCGGCCAAGGGTAGGAGCCAAAGTAGGATTCAGACCTACTTGGGGCACCCCTTGGCCACTCCCCACTCCCTCCCACCTATATATATGAGGAGGGGGCGCCTAGTACACCCTAGACAATTGCCTAGCCGTGTGCGGCGCCCCCCTCCATCGTTTACACCACAGGTCATATTTTCGTAGTGCTTAGGCGAAGCCCTGCGGAGATCACTTCACCATCACTGTCACCACGCCGTCGTGCTGACGGAACTCATCTACTACCTCGACATCTTGCTGGATCAAGAAGGCGAGGGACGTCACCGAGCTGAACGTGTGCGGAACGCGGAGGTGCCGTGTGTTCGGTACTTGATCGGTTGAAGCACGGAGAAGTTCGACTACATCAACCGCATTGTGAAACACTTCCGTTTATGGTCTACGAGGGTACGTAGACACACTCTCCCCCTCGTTGCTATGCATCTCCATGGATAGATCATTGCGTGTGCGTAGATTTTTTTTGGTTTCCATGCAACAATTCCCAACAAATAACAAGTCAACTCATCATCATAGTCATCTAACAACTTCTACTCGTTATCGTAATAACAAGTCATACTTATCATCATCATAGTCATCTAACCAACCCTAGTTAATTGTTCTTAGCACATGATCATGAGTATTAGCTAAGACCTACGTCTTGCATGACAGGGGATGCACTAGTCAAATTGTCAAAGATGAAAATTACACATTGAAGAAGCAGAAGTCATGCTTAATTACGAAAAAAGGCTTGTCGTCGCTGTGTACCATTTCAACATCGAAAGTCTCGTCGAGCTTAATACTGAAGCGCCTACCATCTACCAGGTGAGGCATGTCGCATAGAACCCGGTCGTCGTCGCAGTAGTCGCACTCCGGGATCCTATCGTCCTCGTCGGACATTTCCTATGTTCATAATTCAAAGATTAAACTTCTAAAATTCAATATATGTACTACAAAAACTAAATTAGATCATTATTATTCATCACAGGTTGACTATCAGTCCGTCGAGTCTTTTCTTGAAAACTTTCAGCTCACACGGTGTATATATTCGACCGTCGATGATGGTCGCTCCTCCCTTCGTCCCCGAGTGCATTACACCAAATTCTCTAGCACACATGAACGAAGGAGAAGCGACCCCCACGACAACAGTCAGGATTCTTCCTCTTTGACATTTACGACCGTCGGTGATGGTTGTTCTTCTCTTCCTTCACATGCATTACCAAAAGGTCTATCACGAGAAAGAAGAGGAAGAATGACCCCCCATGACAACAGTCGGCATACTTCTTCTCTCATATATGGTCGACACTCCCTCACAGTTTTTTGACTATCATATATGGAGCCCCAACAGACTTAAAGTCAACCCAAAATGTCATTTAATGCTCTTTTCGGTAAATCCAAGGCACTCTATATTTCCTACATTCTAGCACAAGCCATGCTAAAATTGACGGAAAAATTCGGCATGACCTTTGCTAAAAAAGGACATATCAAGCGAGTGAAATTTGCCGTAACGGAAATTAATCAACACTCCGGCAAAACATAGGCCACTCGGAGGTGTTTTTCTGACCCCGAAACCATAGAACAATTGTTCTACAGTAATTTTCCATTTATAATAAATATGTACAAACTAAACAAAAAATATAAAAAAGCAGGAAAGAAACAAGTTATCCAACTCCAGTTTTTCTCTAACGTGGGAAAAATAAAAGCTAGAAACTTAAGACGAGAGGGAGGTCATCCATTGCTCCAGACTAGCAATGTTCTTCCTTTTTGTTCTGTGCTTGACCAGGGACAGATCATGAAGTAGTCCTTGTTTCCAAGCTTCCAGACTTGGGGTGATGTTTCTAAAAATCTTTCCATTCCTTTGCATCCATATATTCCAACATCCCATGATCACAATATCCATAGCTATCTGAGGTGGGAATGATTGTTTGAGGAACATAATATCATCAAAGGCAGATGTTCCTCTGTGCCTATTTGGAGCAATGATGTCCCAACAAGACAGAGCAAATTGACAATCCCAAAGAAGATGAATTATGTTTCCTCAACATGATCCTGGCAAAGAGCACACTCATAGCTTTGTAATAGGAAGTGTTTCCTTTTGAGCAGACTTCTAGTGCTGGTTCTGTCATGCAATATCAGCCAGAAATTTTTTTTGTGCCTGATTCTACTTGCTGCTTTCCATAAATCTCTAAACAGGTGATGCACATCTGAGGACCCCATCATCTTCTTATACATTTTACTGATAGAGAACATACCAGATTTCCACACATAGTGCCAAACATCAGCAGTATTACTAATCTGCTGGACAGTTGGTGCCAATTCATTAAGTTGTTGGAAAGCAATGGCTGAAAGAGGTGTGAGAAAGTGTTCCAACATATCAGCTGAGTTTTTCAGATGTGCCACTGAACATTGGTTAATTATTAATTGCAAAGGAATGGAGCTCAGGGTATTCCTCAACCAGAGGCTTTTGAAGCCATTTGTCTGTCCAAAACAATGTTGTATTTCAAGTCCCAGTTCTACAAATAGCAACCTCCTTAAATGTGGGTATCAGTTTCAGATGTGCTTTCCACCAGAAAGAGCCCTCAAGTCTGTCCTTAGGTGGTGTGTCTGAATAGTAAGTTTCCCATAACAGTTTCACCCAAGGAAAGTTCTGTTTGTTAAAAAACTTGTGAAGGTATTTGATTAGCAGGGCTTTATTGTGCACCTAAATATCAAGAACTCCCAGCCCTCCATGAGATTTGGGCTTGCAGATAGTTTCGCATGAGATCATAGCTTTTCCAACTTCCTCAGTTCCAAATTTCCTCCAAAAACAATGCCTGAGATATTTGTTGATTTGATCAATTACTCCCACTGGAAGGGAAAGACAACTCATGAAGAAAGTTGGCTGGGAAGAGAAGATTGATTTGATGAGTTGTAGTCTTCCATCATAAGAAATTAGAGTGGAACATCCATATATTCTTCTTTCAATTCTTTGCAGCATGGGACTGAAATCTTCTATCTTGAGCTTGTTGATACTGAGAGGAAGCCCTAAATAAGGAAAAGGAAATGTTCCTTCCTTACATTGTAGGATACTGATGATGTTCTGCATGTTGTGAGATGCCACATTGATTGCAATTACAATTGATTTGCCGTAGTTGACTTTAAGCCCATTCTGTGCTTCAAATTGTGCTAACAGATTTTTAATCTGCATTAGTTGTCTGGGATCAGCAGGTAGAACCACAATAGTATCATCAGCATATTGAATCACTGGAAAGTCAGGGAACTATTGACTTGCAGTGGGGCAGATAGTGAAGGAAATATGCCCTAGAGGCAATAATAAAGTTATTATTTATTTCCTTATATCATGATAAATGTTTATTATTCATGCAAAAATTGTATTAACCGGAAACATAATACATGTGTGAATACATAGACAAACAGAGTGTCACTAGTATGCCTCTACTTGACTAGCTCGTTAATCAAAGATGGTTATGTTTCCTAGCCATAGACATAAGTTGTCATTTGATTAACGAGATCACCTCATTAGGAGAATGACGTGATTGACTTGACCCATTCCGTTAGCTTAGCACCCGATCGTTTAGTATGTTGCTATTGCTTTCTTCATGACTTATACATGTTCCTCTGACTATGAGATTATGCAACTCCCGTTTACCGGAGGAACACTTTGTGTGCTACCAAACGTCACAACGTAAATGGGTGATTATAAAGGTGCTCTACAGGTGTCTCCAAAGGTACTTGTTGGGTTGGCGTATTTCGAGATTACGATTTGTCACTCCGATTGTCGGAGAGGTATCTCTGGGCCCACTCGGTAATGCACATCACTATAAGCCTTGCAAGCATTGTGACTAATAAGTTAGTTGCGGGATGATGTGTTACGGAACGAGTAAAGAGACTTGCCGGTAACGAGATTGAACTAGGTATCGAGATACCGACGATCGAATCTCGGGCAAGTAACATACTGATGAAAAAGGGAACAACGTATGTTGTTATGCGGTCTGACCGATAAAGATCTTCGTAGAATATGTGGGAGCCAATATGGGCATCCAGGTCCCGCTATTGGTTATTGACCGGAGACGTGTCTCGGTCATGTCTACATAGTTCTCGAACCCGTAGGGTCCGCACACTTAAAGTTACGATGACAGTTTTATTATGAGTTTATGTATGTTGATGTACCGAAGGAGTTCGGAGTCCCGGATGAGATCGGGGACATGACGAGGAGTCTCGATATGGTCGAGACGTAAAGATCGATATATTGGACGACTATATTCGGACTTCGGAAAGGTTCCGAGTGATTCGGGTATTTTTCGGAGTACCGGAGAGTTACGGGAATACGTATTGGGCCTTATTGGGCCATACGGGAAAGAAGAAAAAGGGCCTCAAGGGTGGCCGCACCCCTCCCCTTGGTCTGGTCCGAATTGGACTAGGGAAGGGGGGCGCCCCCTTCCTTCCTTCTCTTTTTCCCTTCCTCTTTTCCTATTCCATATGGGAGGTGGAATCCTACTAGGACTCTAGTCCTAGTAGGACTCCACACTTGGTGCGCCCCCTCCTAGGGCCGGCCTCCTCCTCCCTTGATCCTTTATATACGGGGGCAGGGGGCACCCCATAGACACAACAATTTATCCTTGAGATCTCTTAGCCGTGTGCGGTGCCCCCCTCCACCATATTACACCTCGATAATACCGTTGCGGAGCTTAGGCGAAGCCCTGCGTCGGTGGAACATCATCATCGTCACCACGCCGTCGTGCTGACGAAACTCTCCCTCAACACTCGGCTGGATCGGAGTTCGAGGGACGTCATCGAGCTGAACGTGTGTAGAACTCGGAGGTGCCGTGCGTCCGGTACTTGATCGGTCGGATCGTGAAGACGTACGACTACATCAACCGCGTTGTGATCACGCTTCCGCTTTCGGTCTACGAGGGTACGTGGACAACACTCTCCCCTCTCGTTGCTATGCATCACCATGATCTTGCGTGTGCGTAGGAAATTTTTTGAAATTACTACGTTCCCCAACAGTGGCATCCGAGCCTGGTTTTATGCGTTGATGCTATGCACGAGTAGAACACAAGTGAGTTGTGGGCGATATAAGTCATACTGCTTACTAGCATGTCATACTTTGGTTCAGCGGTATTGTGAGATGAAGCGGCCCGGACCGACATTACGCGTACGCTTACGCGAGACTGGTTTCACCATTGCGAGCACTCGTTGCTTAAAGGTGACCGGCGGGTGTCTGTCTCTCTCACTTTAGTTGAACCGAGTGTGGCTACGCCCGGTCCTTGCGAAGGTTAAAACAGCACCAACTTGACAAACTATCGTTGTGGTTTTGATGCGTAGGTAAGAACGGTTCTTGCGAAGCCCGTAGCAGCCACGTAAAACTTGCAACATCAAAGTAGAGGACGTCTAACTTGTTTTTGCAGGGCATGTTGTGATGTGATATGGTCAAGACATGATGTGATATAATGTGTTGTATGAGATGATCATGTTTTGTAACCGAGTTATCGGTAACTGGCAGGAGCCATATGGTTGTCGCTTTATTGTATGAGATGCAATCGCCATGTAATAGTTTTACTTTATCACTAAGCGGTAGCGATAGTCGTAAAAGCAATAAGTTGGCGAGACGACAACGATGCTATGATGGAGATCAAGGTGTCGCGCCGGTGACGATGGTGATCATGACGGTGCTTCGGAGATGGAGATCACAAGCACGGTGCTTCGGAGATGGAGATCACAAGCACAAGATGATGATGGCCATATCATATCACTTATATTGATTGCATGTGATGTTAATCCTTTATGCATCTTATCTTGCTTTGATTGACGGTAGCATTATAAGATGATCTCTCACTAAAATTTCAAGATAAAAGTGTTCTCCCTGAGTATGCACCGTTGCAAAAGTTCTTCGTGCTGAGACACCACGTGTTAATCGGGTGTGATTGGCTCTACGTTCAAATACAACGGGTGCAAAACAGTTGCACACGCGGAATACTCAGGTTAAACTTGACGAGCCTAGCATATACAGATATGGCCTCGGAACACAGAGACCGAAAGGTTGAGCGTGAATCATATAGTAGATATGATCAACATAGTGATGTTCACCATTGAAACTACTCCATCTCACGTGTTAATCGGACATGGTTTAGTTGCTTTGGATCACATAATCACTTAGATGATTAGAGAGATGTCTATCTAAGTGGGAGTTCTTAAGTAATATGATTAATTGAACTTAAATTTATCATGAACTTAGTCCTGATAGTATTTTGCAACTTATGTTGTAGATCAATAGCTCGCGTTGTTGCTTCCCTGTGTTTATTTTTTGTTCCTAGAGAAAAATTATGTTGAAAGATGTTAGTAGCAAAGATGCGGATTGGATCCGTGATCTGAGGATTATCCTCATTGCTGCACAGAAAAATTATGTCCTTGATGCACCGCTAGGTGACAGACCTATTGCAGGAGCAGATGCAGACGTTATGAATGTTTGGCTAGCTCAATATGATGACTACTTGATAGTTTAGTGCACCATGCTTAACGGCTTAGAATCGGGACTTCAAAGACGTTTTGAATGTCATGGACCATATGAGATGTTCCAGGAGTTGAAGTTAATATTTCAAGCAAATACCCGAGTTGAGAGATATGAAATCTCCAACAAGTTCTATAGCAAAAAGATGGAGGAGAATCGCTCAACTAGTGAGCATGTGCTCAGATTATCTGGGTACTACAATCGCTTGAATCAAGTGGGAGTTTATCTTCCAGATAAAATAGTGATTGACAGAATTCTCTAGTCACCATCACCAAGTTAGTAGAACTTCGTGATGAACTATGGTATGCAAGGGATGACGAAAGTAATTCCCGAGCTCTTCGTGATGCTGAAATCGACGAAGGTAGAAATCAAGAAAAACATCAAGTGTTGATGGTTGACGAGACCACTTCAAGTGTTGATGGTTGACGAGACCGCTAGTTTCAAGAAAAGGGCAAAGGGAAAAAGGGGAACTTCAAAAAGAACGGCAAGCAAGTTGCTGCTCAAGTGAAGAAGCCTAAGTCTGGTCCTAAGCCTGAGACTAAGTGCTTCTACTGCAAAGGGACTGGTCACTGGAAGCGGAACTACCCCAACTATTTGGTGGATAAGAAGGATGGCAAAGTGAACAAAGGTATATTTGATATATAGATTATTGATGTGTACTTTACTAGTGTTTATAGCAATCCCTCGGTAATTGATACTGGTTCAGTTGCTAAGAGTAGTAACTCGAAACGGGAGTTGCAGAATAAACAGAGACTAGTAAAAGTGAACAAAGGTATATTTGATATACAGATTATTGATGTGTACTTTACTAGTGTTTATAGCAACCCCTCGATAATTGATACTGGTTCAGTTGCTAAAGAGTAGTAACTCGAAAACGGGAGTTGCAGAATAAACAGAGACTAGTAAAAGGCGAGGTGACGATGTGTGTTGGAAGTAGTTCCAAGATTGATATGATCATCATCGCACACTCCCTGTACTTTCGGGATTAGTGTTGAAACTAAATAAGTGTTATTTGGTGTTTGCGTTGAGCATGAATATGATCTGATCATGTTTATTGCAATACGGTTATTCATTTAAGTTAGAGAACAATTGTTGTTCTGTTTACATGAATAAAACCTTTATGGTCATACACACCAACGAAAATGGTTTGTTGGATCTCGATCGTAGTGATACACATATTCATAATATTGAAGCCAAAAGATGCAAAGTTAATAATGATAGTGCAACTTATTTGTGGTACTGCCGTTTAGGTCATATTGGTGTAAAGCGCATGAAGAAACTTCATACTGATGGGATTTTGGAATCACTTGATTATGAATCACTTGATGCTTGCGAACCGTGCCTCATGGGCAAGATGACTAAAACGCCGTTCTCCGGAACTATGGAGAGAGCAACAGATTTGTTGGAAATCATACATACAGATGTATGTGGTCCGATGAATATTGAGGCTCGTAGCAGGTATCATTATTTTCTGACCTTCACAGATGATTTGAGCAGATATGGGTATATCTACTTAATGAAACAGAAGTCTAAAACATTTGAAAAGTTCATATAATTTCAGACTGAAGCGGAAAATCATCGTAACAAGAAAATAAAGTTTCTACGATCTGATCGTGGAGAAGAGTATTTGAGTTACGAGTTTGGTCTTCAATTAAAACAATGTGGAATAGTTTCACAAATTTATGCCACCTGGAACACCACAGCATAATGGTGTGTCCGAACGTCATAACCGTACTTTATTGGATATAGTGCAATCTATGATGTCTCTTACCAATTTACCACTATCGTTTTGGGGTTATGCACTAGAGACAGCTGCATTCACGTTAAATAGGGTACCATCTAAATCCGTTGAGACGACGTCTTATGAACTGTGGTTTGGCAAGAAACCAAAGTTGTCGTTTCTTAAAATTTTGGGGTTGCGATGCTTATGTGAAAAAATTTCATCCTGATAAGCTCAAACCCAAATCGGAGAAATGTGTCTTCATAGGATACCCAAAGGAGACAGTTGGGTACACCTTCTATCACAGATCCGAAGGCAAGACATTCGTTGCTTAGTATGGATCCTTTCTAGAGAAGGAGTTTTTCTCGAAAGAAGTGAGTCGGAGGAAAGTAGAACTTGATGAGGTAACCGTACCTGCTCCCTTATTGGAAAGTAGTTCATCACAGAAATCTGTTCCTGTGACTCCTACACCAATTAGTGAGGAAGTTAATGATGATGATCATGTAACTTCAGATCAAGTTACTACCAAACCTCGTAGGTAAACCAGAGTAAGATCCGCACCAGAGTGGTACGGTAATCCTGTTCTGGATGTTATGTTACTAGACCATGACGAACCTACGAACTATGAAGAAGCGATGGTGAGCCCAGATTCCGCAATATGGCTTGAGGCCATGAAATCTGAGATGAGATCCATGTATGAGAACAAAGTGTGGACTTTGGTTGACTTGCCCGATGATCGGCAAGCAATTGAGAATAAATGGATCGTCAAGAGGAAGACAGACGCTGATAGTAGTGTTACTATCTACAAAGCTAGAATTGTCGCAAAAAGGTTTTTCGACAAGTTCAAGGTGTTGACTACGATGAGAGTTTCTCACTCGTATCTATGCTTCAGTCCGTCTGAATCATGTTAGCAATTGCCGCATTTTATGAAATATGGCAAATGGATAAACAAAACTGCATTCCTTAATGGATTTATTAAAGAAGAGTTGTATATGATGCAACCAGAAGGTTTTGTCAATCCTAAAGGTGCTAACAAAATATGCAAGCTCCAGCGATCCATCTATGGACTGGTGCAAGTATCTCGGAGTTGGAATATACGCTTTGATAAGTTAATCAAAGGATATAGTTTTATACAGACTTGCGGTGAAGCCTGTATTTACAAGAAAGTGAGTGGGAGCACTACAACATTTCTGATAAGTATATGTGAATGACATATTGTTGATCGGAAATAATGTAGAATTATTCTGCAAAGCATAAAGGAGTGTTTGAAAGGAGTTTTTTCAAAGAAAGACCTCGATGAAGCTGCTTACATATTGAGCATCAAGATCTATAGAGATAGATCAAGACGCTTGATAAGTTTTTTCAATGAGTACATACCTTAACAAGATTTTGAAGTGGTTCAAAATGGAACAGTCAAAGAAAGAGTTTCTTGCCTGTGTTACAAGGTGTGAAATTGAGTACGACTCAAAGCCCGACCACGGCAGAAGATAGAAAGAGAATGAAAGTCATTCCCTATGCCTTGGCCATAGGTTCTATAAAGTATGCCATGCTGTGTACCAGATCTATTGTATACCCTACACTGATTTTGGCAAGGGAGTACAATAGTGATCTAGGAATAGATCACTGGATAGCGGTCAAAATTATCCTTAGTGGAATAAGGATATGTTTCTCGATTATGGAAGTGACAAAAAGGTTTGTCGTAAAGGGTTATGTCCATGCAAGTTTTGACACTAAATCTAGATGACTCTAAGTCTCGGTCTAGATACATATTGAAAGTGGGAGCAATTAGCTAGAGTAGCTCCATGCGGAGCATTGTAGACATAGAAATTTGCAAAATACTTACGGATCTGAATGTGACAGACCCGTTGACTAAAATTATCTCACAAGCAAAACATGATCACACCTTAGTACTCTTTGGGTGTTAATCACATAGCGATGTGAACTAGATTACTGCCTCTAGTAAACCCTTTGGGTGATGGTCACATGACGATGTGAACCATGGGTGTTAATCACATGGTGATGTGAACTATTCATGTTAAATCACATGGCGATGTGAACTAGATTATTGACTCTAGTGCAAGTGGGAGACTGAAGGAAATATGCCCTAGAGGCAATAATAAAGTTATTATTTATTTCCTTATATCATGATAAATGTTTATTATTCATGCTAGAATTGTATTAACCAGAAACATAATACATGTGTGAATACATAGACAAACAGAGTGTCACTAGTATGCCTCTACTTGACTAGCTCGTTAATCAAAGATGGTTATGTTTCCTAGCCATAGACATAAGTTGTCATTTGATTAACGAGATCACCTCATTAGGAGAATGACGTGATTGACTTGACCGATTCCGTTAGCTTAGCACCCGATCGTTTAGTATGTTGCTATTGCTTTCTTCATGACTTATACATGTTCCTCTGACTATGAGATTATGCAACTCCCGTTTACCGGAGGAACACTTTGTGTGCTACCAAACGTCACAACGTAAATGGGTGATTATAAAGGTGCTCTACAGGTGTCTCCAAAGGTACTTGTTGGGTTGGCGTATTTCGAGATTACGATTTGTCACTCCGATTGTCGGAGAGGTATCTCTGGGCCCACTCGGTAATGCACATCACTATAAGCCTTGCAAGCATTGTGACTAATAAGTTAGTTGCGGGATGATGTGTTACGGAACGAGTAAAGAGACTTGCCGGTAACGAGATTGAACTAGGTATCGAGATACCGACGATCGAATCTCGGGCAAGTAACATACTGATGACAAAGGGAACAACGTATGTTGTTATGCGGTTTGACCGATAAAGAGCTTCGTAGAATATGTGGGAGCCAATATGGGCATCCAGGTCCCGCTATTGGTTATTGACCGGAGACGTGTCTCGGTCATGTCTACATAGTTCTCGAACCCATAGGGTCCGCACTCTTAAAGTTACGATGACAGTTTTATTATGAGTTTATGTATGTTGATGTACCGAAGGAGTTCGGAGTCCCGGATGAGATCGGGGACATGACGAGGAGTCTCGAAATGGTCGAGACGTAAAGATCGATATATTGGACGACTATATTCGGACTTCGGAAAGGTTCCGAGTGATTCGGGTATTTTTTTGGAGTACCGGAGAGTTACGGGAATACGTATTGGGCCTTATTGGGCCATACGGGAAAGAAGAAAAAGGGCCTCAAGGGTGGCCGCACCCCTCCCCTTGGTCTGGTCCGAATTGGACTAGGGAAGGGGGGCGCCCCCTTCCTTCCTTCTCTTTTTCCCTTCCTCTTTTCCTATTCCATATGGGAGGTGGAATCCTACTAGGACTAGGGAGTCCTAGTAGGACTCCACACTTGGTGCGCCCCCTCCTAGGGCCGGCCTCCTCCTCCCTTGATCCTTTATATACGGGGGCAGGGGGGCACCCCATAGACACAACAATTGATCCTTGAGATCTCTTAGCCGTGTGCGGTGCCCCCCTCCACCATATTACACCTCGATAATACCGTTGCGGAGCTTAGGCGAAGCCCTGCGTCGGTGGAACATCATCATCGTCACCACGCCATCGTGCTGACGAAACTCTCCCTCAACACTCGGCTGGATCGGAGTTCGAGGGACGTCATCGAGCTGAACGTGTGTAGAACTCGGAGGTGCCGTGCGTTCGGTACTTGATCGGTCGGATCGTGAAGACGTACGACTACATCAACCGCGTTGTGATCACGCTTCCGCTTTCGGTCTACGAGGGTACGTGGACAACACTCTCCCCTCTCGTTGCTATGCATCAACATGATCTTGCGTGTGCGTAGGAAATTTTTTGAAATTACTACGTTCCCCAACAGATAGAATCCTGTTTCTCATGGCCTCGTTGATAATTGATTGAAGTAAATCTGCAGCCAGCACAAAAAGAAGTGGAGAGAGGGGGTCCCCTTGTCTCACTCCTCTTTTGCAGTGAGAAACTTTCCTAGGAATGCCATTCAGCATAACTGCAGAGGTGGCAGATTTGAAAATCATATCAATCCAATTTATCCATTTTTCTCCGAACCCCTTAGCTTTGAGGATATCCAAAATAGTCTGATGCTCTATCAAATCAAAAGCCTTTTCAAAGTCCAGTTTTAGAATAATAATTTACTCCTTTGATTGATGGCATTGGTGAAGATATTCAAATGCCTAGGCCAAAAAGTCTTGGATTGTTCTTGATTTGATGAAACCATATTGATTGATGTGTACTAACTAAAGGATAACATTCTTCAGCCTGTTAGCAAGAAGTTTAGTGATGATTTTGATGGAGCAGTTCAGAAGTGATATTGGCCTGAAGTCACCAGGCAGCATGGGGTTATCCTTTTTGGGAATGAGAGTAATGTATGAAGAGTTAATGCTCTGCAAATTAATTTTCCCATTATAGAAATCCTTGATCAGGTCATAGAAATCCCCAGAAATGATGTGCCAACAAGATTTTATGAAGGCTCCATTAAATCCATCTTGCCTAGGAGATTTATCAAGTGGCAATTGTGCCACCACACCATCTATTTCTTCTTTGGAAAAAGGCTTCTCTAAATCCTTTAGATTTCCATGTTTCTGAAGAGGAATGTTTAAAGGAAAGGCTTCATGAGTGGGAGTTGTTGTGCTTAATCTTTCTTTGAAAGCTCTCCATAAAACAGCAGCCTTTGCCTGGTGCTCTGTTGCCTCTTGACCAGCCTCATCTTGCAGTGTGCTAATGTGATTTTTCCTATACTTAATTGTGGCCTTGGCTTGAAAGAACTTGGTATTTTCATCTCCCAATTTAACCCATCTAATTGTTGCTCTCTACCTCCAGTATGTTCTCTGAAATGACAAAACCTTCAGATAGTGTTCACTTATAATGCATCTTCCATTCCATTCTTCATTACTTAGAGGTCTAAATTCTTCAATTATGTCAAGCAGTAGGATGCAATCATTGCATGCTTTGATGATGGCAGGGAGATTGGAGAGCTTTTTGGACCAGATTTTGAGACCTTTCCTTAACCTCTTGAATTTTGCTGTAATTCTCTTGGCACTATCATGTTCCTGCACATCTTGTTCCAATATGTTTCGTACAATCTCTTTAAATTCACTGTGCTCCAACCAGAAGTTTTCAAATCTAAACAAGTTTGATCTTGGAATGTTTGTACCAATCTGGATCATACAGGGAGAATGGTCAGAGATAGGTTTTGAGAGAGCAACAACTTGAGTGTTGGGGTATGAAAGTGTCCATCCTTCCGAAGAGAAGATCCAATCAATTTTTTCAAGCAAGGAGCCTCTTGCATATTACTCCAAGTATAACTTCTACCTTTCAGTGGGATCTCCACTAACCCAAGGTTACTAATTGCTTCATTGAACTGCATCATCTCATGCAAGTTTCCTCCCTCTTTATGTCAGGACCCCGATCCTAAGCCACATCGATCTAGCATGTAACACATCATATCACTTTGCGGCCTCATGCACGGTATTCCCACGGGTGCCACCTTACCTGGCCCGGGACCGTTTGCGCCTTTTGGCTCACGTATATGATAGTGTCGCTAGCATCCATATGACAGAGAACACGGGCCGACATGACTAGTCGTGAACCCAAAGTGGCACTAACTTACAGGCATAGGCATACATGACCCAGCAACGAACGTGTCGGTCATCAGCGAGTGAATTCGGGCTGTAGCAACTGGGCTAGCAGGACTCCAGGAATCCGGGCTGTAGCAGGCTAACAGGACTCCGAAAGACACCGTGTGACATTTCCCCGAAGGGACAGACACAGGATCGAAGAACGACACATGCCGGCCAGTCTAAGTGTTCCGGAGCATTAGCAACTGGGCTAACAGGATTCCGGGAATCCGGGCTGTAGCAGACTACCATGGCTCAGTGGAAGCACTAGACTACATTTCCCCATAAGAGAGGCTACCAAGGATAGACAACTAGGTTGTCGGATCCCAGACAAACCAAGCATTTCAAAATCATACACACAATATGCTCGATATGTGCAAATACAACATGGCATCACAACAAAACTCTACGACTCAAAGTATTTGTTCATAAGGCTCCGAAGAGTCAGATATTACAAACATGGGTCTCATGACCCAGAATTCAAGTCATACAAGCAATAGCACCTACGGAAGCTTAACTTGTCTGAGTACAGACAACTACAAAAGAAAAGTCTGAGAAGGCTCACTATCTACAAGACCCTGCCGAGGGCACAAGATCGTAGCTGAGGTAACAAGCTAAACGTCGAAGTCCACGCGGAACTACTAGCAAGACTGAAGTCTCTCTGCAAAAACATAAATAAAGCAAACATGAGTACAAATGTACCCAGCAAGACTTACATCAGAACTAGCTACATATGCATCAGTATCAACAAAGGGGTGGTGGAGTTTAACTATAGCAAGCCAGCTTTGACTCGGTAGCTATCCCGAACTACGACTGCAAGTAACTCTTTTGAGGTGGCGCGCACGAGTCCACATATTCACCATATCAATACACCACTATGGATCCGCTCCCGTCTCCCTACGAGAATGCCATCCATAGCACTCAGGCTTATCTTGCGCATTTTAGAGTATCCACTTTCACTTGTCTATGAACTGTATAGGCAACCCAAAGGTCCTTTACCGCGGACGCGGCTATTCGAATAGATCATCTATAACCCTGCAGGGGTGTACTTCTTCACACACGCTCCCGCCACTTACCACCATGTACACGTCGTGTATCTCGGCAACCTTCAAGCGGAAGCCTGGCGAGGGAGTCGGCCACGACCAGACTAACCAAACGATGAGATCCGGCCAAGTCTCTAGTCCAGGTTTATCGCCTATTCGGGTTCCATCCACAAGGAGATCCGGCCGGGGTTTCGCTCACGGCCCCAAACGATGAGAGGAGGGTTCCCGAGGCACCAAACGGGCGTCTCGGTACACCGTGCCTCGTGTCTCTACCGCATCATAGCCCACCCCTAGGGTCAGCGCTACGCACGGCCCCCAACACATATCCTACAAACACCAGAAACTAGTTGCAACTCTTGGACACAGATCGAGGCGATTAATAAGCCGAGACGGTTCGAGTTATCGGAACCCAATGTGTGGTAGTAACTGTTCATGGATCACAAACACAGAACTCAGTTCCTGAGGATGGTTTCAATGAGACAACCCACCATGTACTCCTACATGGCCTCTCACCGCTACCTTTACCAAATCGTGTTCACACACTTAGCTCTCAACAGTAAGACATGTTCACCATGTACTCCTACTTAGCATGTAGCAGTTGAAGCGCTGTTGTCCTAATGCAGTAAAAGAGAGCAGAAGCGAGAGAGTGGGATTGTATCAGAATGAACAAGGGGGTTTTGCTTACCTGGCACTTCTGAAGATAGCAATAGCTCTTCATCGGTGTCAACGACCACAACGTCGGAACAACGTCCACTGAGAGGGAACAAATACCGGCAAACAAGAGGGAACACAATCTATGCAATGCAACAATATGATGCATGAATGTGACATGGCAATATGATGTTCATTGAGCTAGTGTAGCTAGCAACAATTTAAATGAAGTTGGTTTGAAACAAAGGTTCAAATTCAAACTCCATATGTGATAATTTAAATGCCAAACATTTGATTTGCCCTATTCAGCAAATATAAGTTGTTCCAACATACATGGAAATGGTACAAATGGATAGATTGCATTTTTCTGATAATTTTTCATATATAAATTATTTCATTTGGAGTTACGGTTGAATTTCCATGATTTTTAGAAGTTTAGGATATTTTCTAAAAATAAATAAATCGTTTAGATTTATTTAAATTCTAGAAAAGGCTTTATTGCGTCAGCAGTAGGTCATGCTGACATCATCTGGTCAACAGGGCCGGTCCAGGTCAAACCTGACCCGCGGGACCCGCTTGTCATTGTTTGTGGCTTTAACCAAAAGGGTTTATTTTTAAACCGGGGATTAGTTATCCAGTGGGGTCTAGTGTCAGTGAGTGTGGGGTTTAATTAATGGTGCATTAGCCCCTAATGACGTGTCCATGTCATCCAAAATGGCGGTTAGCCGCCGGCGCTAATCGGGACCCGACGGGGTTGCCCGTCCGGCCAACTCCGGTGACGGGAGCTCGCGCGGCTGGGTCCTGCAGATGCAGCGCGACAAGGCGCGTTGACCAGTGGTGGTGGGTGGTGCTAGGGTGGCCGGAATCACTGATGGCGGTGAGCGGGGCGGCGGCCGGAGCTACTGCCTGCCCGGGCACGGCGTTAGAGCAAGCGGGGGAGCGAGCAAAGGGGCTAGGCGGCCTCCTGGAGGCACCAGGAGCACGCTGGTGCCACTGGACCGAGCGGAGGTGCTCAGTAGCGAGGACCTCATCGGCCATGGCGGACGGCGGCGCTGGGAACTCGCGCGGTGGCTAGCTAGAGGGCATGAACGGATAGGGGGAGAAGGGTGAAACGACGTGGGGCTCACAGAGATCTCGCAGAGATGCTTAGAGTGGTCGGGGAGGTCGTGTAGGCGGCGAATCGACGTCGGCGGTGGTGGGATGCAGAGGATGAGGACGACGGCGTAGTCGTTGTCGCAGCGCGCCTGGTGAAACGTGGCTCGGCGGGAAGCTTCGGTGCGAGGATGCGGAGCTCGAGGATGGGATGGGTAGGTGAGGCGGTGGCTGTGGCCGCGGTGGTTCAAGACGGCGCGGCGGCGACCACTTCGGTCATCGCGTGGGAGAGCAAGGGGGGAGAGGGAGAGTGAGCGAGTGGGCGGAGGGATCCAGACGGCTCCAGGGGGTCGCGTGGCATCTCAGGGGAGGCCGGGGGGCAAGCAGGCAGAGAGGAGGTGTCCGGGCGTGTGCTCGCGCGCGCCAGCCACGCGCGCAGCGTCCTTCTATCCTGAGGAGAGGGATTGCTGGCACCGGGCCAGTGGGCCGACCAGGTAAGTGGGCTGCACAGGCAAGCCTCTGCTCGATTTACTTTCTGTTTGTTTTCTATTTTGTTTAATTTGTTTTGATTTGATTTTTATACCAAATCATTTTTAGTAGCTTCTGAAAAGATTTATGTGGCTTGATACAAATTATTCAAAGCCACTCACAAATTTTCAGAATTGTTGGACTTGCAATTCTTTTATAGAAGAATTAAATCCAACTCAAATATTTATTGATTTAAATCCAAATGGCTAAAATAATTCCTCAAAAATGTTCCATTTTTTTGGTTTGGACCAAAACCCTTGCCAAAAATATTAAACATCATTGAAGAGCGTTTTGGAAACATTGGATGCATTTTCCAGGGTTATTTGCCCTTCTTTTAATTAAAATTCTGAGGCTTTCAAATTTCCTCAATTCAAATTTCAGGAAAAATTAAACATGATGCATCACTCCAACTAGTCCTAATGCAGGTGCTAACTAGGGTTGTGACAACTCACCCCCACTAAACGAGAATCTCGTCCCGAGATTCAAGACGTGAGGTAAGTAGAAAGAGGGGACACAAAGCTAACACGATCCCATGATCCACCTTCACTTCTCGAAGATGTTGATTCACTGCTTTATATTGATCTTGGCGTCTTTGCTTTCGAGATCTTCATCCAACACGATGACGACAGAAGGAAACTCTATAGGAAACGATCTCCTCGAAGATTGAGCACTCAAGATCAACTCATGGAGTGAGATATAAAACATCTCTTGAGCTGAGACATGAAACACACATCAGGGGTGATGGAAATAAGCGGATGACAAAGGTTCAATTTGGTAGGCAACAATTACACGCTTAAGTAGATGGCGAGTATGAGTCAGAGTAGCGAGGAGATTGATTGCCATGATTCCATAATGGGGCACCTTGGGGGAAGGCGACTCGTAGATTTATCCTTGAAGTGGCAAAAGGAATTACTTTGATACAAAGATCATTGAAACCCTCTATACTAACCTAAGGCAAATCACAATCGATCGTTTGAAGGAATTCCGAAGAATGGCATACTCAGTTTGGGAAGGAAACTAGAGTTATAAGACAACTCGGCAAACGGAAGGCACATTCCAATACATACCGAGGGTATAACCCAGTGGCTGAGCGTGCTTTCAAGAACTTGAGTATCTCCATATTCATCAAGCTTTTACCAACATCTGTGCCAAGATCATGGTGACACCTCGTACTACCATGATGAATAACGATGGAGGATGCAGGTGCAAAGGAAGACAACACTTTCTCAGATTTTACCTTGGCGAGGCCAAGGAAACGAAATCTGGATGATCGGCCAAGAGACATTTAGCACTACGCTTCTAATGTTCTCCTTGATGTACCAGCTTAACTCAATACCATTAGGTATCTGGAACATCAAATAAAGGTCTGACTTCGGGAGCACAAACATCCATTAGGATCAACTTTTAGTATAGATCATATGAAATCCTCATGGAGAAGATGGCCAAATTGCTCAATCAAGATATGTCAACAGTAGATCATCCAACTAGGTGTGTCGGCCAGAACATCGACCTTGTCGGAATCTACATCCTAGATCTTGGAAAAGCCCAACCATCATATCTGCCTGAGATTCAGATCTGGTTGGTAACAGAATACTTCAGACTCCTCATGTCTGAAGAAAAATGAAAGTTTGCAACACAAACCGACGAGATGACGTTGCGAGATTCTCGGGAAATGAACTATGATAGCAAGCTCCAAAACATGAGCTGGTTCTACTACATACATGTGAACACGTTCTTCCGGACAGGCATGACCACATAGTAGTCTTACAACAAAACACTACCGAGGTCTGGTTGGGAACCATCATCGAGGATATCGAAGACCTTGCATAAGTCCAGATCCTAAGAAGGAACTTCTTCTCCTTGAACAAATCAATCAGTGGCTTGGTGTGCTAGGTATACATATAGAATGAAGGTTGCAAGTCTCCAGACCACAGAAAAATTCACACATATGCATGACTAACTTGGGATGATTCCAGAGGAAGCAAAAACAAACTTTCTCGAATTCACGGCGGCAACTTGCTTCAAATGCACATGAACTAGAGGAAGTCACTTCTTTCATCCAAACATATTCTTCATGAACGGGGCACGAAGATAATGCTTACAAAAGTTTCCAACACTGGCTTAATGTTTAACATGAATCATGGAGAAGATCAAATGCTGCTGATGGGCTCAACAACAAATCATAAAGATTTCCATGAAGATGGAATTCCACAACTATGTGAACAAAGCAATAGCATTGGTCAGAACAAAAGATATAATGGTGTATGCTCAAGGATCAACCATGAGTAAGACAACATTATGAACATCGTTGGTTCTGATTTGATTTGATGATAACCCATACTCAAACCAAGGATTGGATAAGACAATAGGTCCGACAATTGATCACGAGGATCAATCGATGAGGATATCAGCTTTCTTCAACACACACACACACAAAAGATATCCCTTTGAAATGAACTAGCTTAGGCAAAGCTTTTATCTTCCAACTCTCCAAGTTGTTGTTCAGCTTAACCAACTAGCTTAGGGATATCCAACACAGATTCTTGGAGAAGGGGTGGTTACAAGAAACCAACTTGATCACGAGCTCAACATAACAGTCAGGGAACAACCTGGCCATACTTCCGAGAAGATAATCGGAAAATCACGAACCACCGATATGTTCTTAAGCTCGAGAACAATCTTACTTTTCAAGCAAGATGATATGATCAAATAAGCAAGGGATTAACACAATCCTAACTCTTTGATTGAAGAGTGCACCAGGAAATATGGACTAGGTAGCACGATCAATCTTAGGATGATGATTAAATAATCAGCACACAAAGGATGAGAGTATTGTCCATTAACTACCAAGCAACGGGGTTGCTAGGAGTGTTGATTTCACACATCACGGTTCACTTGTCGGCATTCCGGTTGCGACAACACGGGACCGAGGAATGAATAATGATGGCGAGAAGTATCACTGTATCAAGAGTTCATAGGAGGTGGTGCAATTCCCATGACATTCTTGGCATAAAGATGGTAATACCCCAAGGTAGAACAGATCAAAGGCTGGTGGCAATTTGATCTGCGGAATACAATTGCTTTGACCAGTCCAAGAAATGGATGAGGTGCTGGAGTTTGTTTCTCCTAGTCATTCCGTAATAGAATGGCTTGACGGACCACAAGAATAATAGGCATCGATAACACGAATGCACAACTAGTCCTGACTATCAATTGATAGACATAGGTCAGAATACAACTAAAGAGAGACAACTCAAAGGAACATATGGTTTTCTGAGTTGCGGATGCATAGATTTAGTATGTCAAACAAGTTCAACATATTTCTTCCAGACAATCCATGCAGAAAGGCAGGACTGGCAGATTCACAATGCAGAATGGAGAACTCATCAAGAGCACTCTCGTTGTGATCTTTTGGTTCAAAGAACTTCTGCCATAATGGTTCATGGTATTGGAAGAACGATATACCACGGACCCCGAGGACTATCACAAAGGTTACTAATATCCTAAAGGAACGAGCAAACACTATCAACATGAGGTAAGTAGAGTGAATCTTGGGTTTAAGAACCCAGAAATAGAATACCTACATACTAAATGGCATCACGGGATGCTTTCGAGAATAATGGCCAGAATCATCACACTGGGGATACAAAGCATTGCTAGATTACTGAGTGGTTCTCTAAGACGCCTAGGGTCATAATAATGGCTTCAACATATATGTCGAGGCAATAGAGTACCTCAACGCACTAGT
Source organism: Triticum aestivum (assembly GCF_018294505.1). NCBI lineage: Eukaryota > Viridiplantae > Streptophyta > Magnoliopsida > Poales > Poaceae > Triticum > Triticum aestivum. Next base: position 478,682,894 of record NC_057811.1, read on the forward strand.
TAGTGTGGTTAATCTGGCCCAAAGGGACATCGGGAACGGAAAGAAGGGATTTGCAAATGCATCGGACTATTTAGAAACATGGGATGACTCGGACAACATAACGGCTGTAAATGCTCAAAAAGATTTTAGACATCCTACAGAATGGTGGCATAACCACTCAACATCACAATATCAAGGTTCTGAGGCCAGCTATGAACATAACTGAGACTTGAATCCATCAATCCTATAAGTTTATGGATTAGTAACACGTGATCCTGATAGAGAGAATAGAAAGCCTAGTTCCTTAACCCCGTAGGAAAGATAAGATGACTCGGATCAGAAGGGCATAAGGTAAAGGAGTAAAAAGAGCCTTACGTTCCCTTCCACAATCAATTCCCTTACATAACTAAAGAATTTCTAGACTCAACTTTGACCAGTTTGGCTTGGTAATCCTACAGGCAGTCAGGCTTTGATACCAAAGCTGTCAGGACCCCGATCCTAAGCCACATCGATCTAGCATGTAACACATCATATCACTTTGCGGCCTCATGCACGGTATTCCCACTGGTGCCACCTTAACTGGCCAGGGACCGTTTGCGCCTTCTGGCTCACGTATATGATAGTGTCGCTAGCATCCATATCACAGAGAACACGGGCCGACATGACTAGTCGTGAACCCAAAGTGGCACTAACTTACAGGGACATGCATACATGACCCAGCAACGAATGTGTCGGTCATCAGTGAGTGAATTCGGGCTGTAGCAACTGGGCTAGCAGGACTCCGGGAATCCGGGCTGTAGCAGGCTAACAGGACTCCAAAAGACACCGCGTGACATTTCCCCGAAGGGACAGACACGGGATCGAAGAAGGACACATGCCGGCCAGTCTAAGTGTTCCAGAGCAGTAGCAACTGGGCTAACAGGACTCCGGGAATCCGGCCTGTAGCAGACTACCATGGCTCAGTGGAAGCACTAGACTACATTTTCCCATAAGAGAGGCTACCAAGGATAGACAACTAGGTTGTCGGATCCCACACATACCAAGCATTTCAAAATCATACACACAATATGCTCGATATGTGCAAATACAACATGGCATCACAACAAAACTCTACGACTCAAAGTATTTGTTCATAAGGCTCCGAAGAGTCAGATATTACAAACATGGGTCTCATGACCCAGCATTCAAGTCATACAAGCAATAGCACCTACGAAATCTTAACTTGTCTGAGTACAGACAACTACAAAAGAAAAGTCTGAGAAGGCTCACTATCTACAAGACCCTGCCGAGGGCACAAGATCGTAGCTGAGGTAACAAGCTAAACGTCGAAGTCCACGCGGAACTACTAGCGAGACTGAAGTCTCTCTGCAAAAACATAAATAAAGCAAACGTGAGTACAAATGTACCCAGCAAGACTTACATCAGAACTAGCTACACATGCATCAGTATCAACAAAGGGGTGGTGGAGTTTAACTACAGCAAGCCAGCTTTGACTCGGTGGCTATCCTGAACTACGACTGCAAGTAAATCTTTTGAGGTGGCGCACACGAGTCCACATATTCACCATATCAATACACCACTATGGATACGCTCCCATCTCCCTACGAGAATGCCATCCATAGCACTCACGCTTATCTTGCGCATTTTAGAGTATCCACTTTCACTTGTCTATGAACTGTATAGGCAACCCAGAGGTCCTTTACTGCGGACGCGGCTATTCGAATAGATCATTTATAACCCTGCAGGGGTGTACTTCTTCACACACGCTCTCGCCACTTACCACCATGTACATGTCGTGTATCTCAGCAACCTTCAAGCGGAAGCCTGGCGAGGGAGTCGGCCACGACCTGACTAACCACACAAGTCTCTAGTCCAGGTTTATCGCCTATTCGAGTTCCATCCGCAAGGAGATCCGGCCGGGGTTTTGCTCACGGCCCCAAACGATGAGAGCGGGGTTCCTGAGGCACCAAACGGGCGTCTCAGTACACCGTGCCTCGTGTCTCTACCACATCATAGCCCACCCCTAGGGTCAGCGCTACGCACGGCCCCCAACGCATATCCTACAAACACCAGAAACTAGTTGAAACTCCTGGACAGAGATCGAGGCGATTAATAAGCCGAGAGGGGTCGAGTTACCGGAACCCAATGTGTGGTAGTAACTGTTCATGGATCACAAACACAAAACTCAGTTCCTGAGGATGGTTTCAATGAGACAACCCACCATGTACTCCTACATGGCCTCTCACCACTACCTTTAACAAATCGTGTTCACACACTTAGCTCTCAACAATAAGACATGTTCACCACATTCCAATTCATCCCCGATGAATCAGACCTGACTCAACTCTAAGCAGTAGCTGGCATGACAACAAGCATGAATGAGTAGGCACATCAGGGCTCAAACAACTCCTACTCATGCTAGTGGGTTTCATCTATTTACTGTGGCAATGACAGGTCATGCAGAGGAAAGGGGTTCAACTACCGCAGCCTGTAGCAGTTGATGCATTGTTGTCCTAATGCAGTAAAAGAGAGCAGAAGCGAGAGAGTGGGATTGTATCGGAATGAACAAGGTGGTTTTGCTTGCCTGGCACTTCTGAAGATAGCAATAGCTCTTCATCGGTGTCAATGACCACAACGTCGGAATAACATCCACTGAGAGGGAACAAATACTGGCAAACAAGAGGGAACACAATCAATGCAATGCAATAATATGATGCATGAATGTGACATGGCAATATGATGTTCATTGAGCTAGTGTAGCTAGCAACAGTTTAAATGGACTTGGTTTGAACCAAAGGTTCAAATTCAAACTCCATTTGTGATAATTTAAATGCCAAACATTTGATTTGCCCTATTGAGCAACTATAAGTTGTTCTAACATGCATGAAAATGGTACGGATGGATAGATTGCATTTTCTGATAATTTTTCTTATATAAATTATTTCATTTGGAGTTACGGTTGAATTTCTATGATTTTTAGAAGTTTAGGATATTTTCTGAAAATAAAAAAACGTTTAGATTTATTTAAATTCCAGAAAAGGCTTTACTGCATCAGCAATAGGTCATGCTGATGTCATCTGGTCAACAGGGCCGGTCCAGGTCAAACCTGACCCGCGGGACCCGCTTGTCATTGTTTGTGGCTTTAACCAAAAGGGTTTATTTTTAAACCGGGGATTAGTTATCTAGTGGGGTCCAGTGTCAGTGAGTGTGGGGTTTAATTAATGGTGCATTAGCCCCTAATGACGTGTCCACGTCATCCAAAATGGCGGTTGGCCGCCGGCGCTAATCGGGACATGACGGGGTTGCCCGTCCGGCCAACTTCGGTGACGGGAGCTCGCGCGGCTGGGTCCTGCAGATGCAGCGCGACAAGGCGCGTCGACCAGTGGTGGTGGGTGGTGCTAGGGTGGCCGAATCGCTGACGGCGGTGAGCAGGGCGGCGGCCGGAGCTACTGCCTGCCCGGGCGCGGCGCTAGAGCAAGCAGGGGAGCGAGCAAAGGGGCTAGGCGGCCTCCTGGAGGCACCAGGAGCACGCTGGTGCCACTGGACCGAGCGGAGGTGCTCAGGAGCGAGGACCTCATCGGCGATGGCGGACGGCGGCGCTCGGAACTCGCGCGGTGGCTAGCTAGAGGGCATGCGCGGACAGGGGGAGAAGGGTGAAACGACGTGGGGCTCATAGAGATCTCGCAGAGACGCTCAGAGTGGTCGGGGAGCTCCTGTAGGCGGCGAATCGACGTCGGCGGTGGTCGGATGCAAAGGATGAGGACGACGGCGTAGTCGTCGTCGCAGCGCGCCCGGTGAAACGTGCCTCGGCGGGGAGCTTCGGTGCGAGGATACAAAGCTCGAGGACGGGATGGGTAGGCGAGGCGGTGGCTGTGGCTGCGGTGGTTCAAGACGGTGCGGCGGCGACCACTTCAGTCATCGCGTGGGAGAGCAAGGGGAAAGGGAGAGTGAGCGGGGGGGCGGAGGGATCCGGACGGCTCCAGGGGGTCGCGTGGCATCTCAGGGGAGGCCGGGGGGCAAGCAGGCAGAGAGGAGGTGTTCGGGCGCGTGCTCGCGCGCGCCGGCCATGCGCGCAGTGTCCTTCTGTCCTAAGGAGAGGGATGACTGGCACCGGGCCAGTGGGCCGACCAGGTAAGTGGGCTGCACAGGTAAGCCTCTGCTCGATTTACTTTCTGTTTGTTTTCTATTTTGTTTAATTTGTTTTGATTTGATTTTTATAACAAATCATTTTTAGTAGCTTCTGAAAAGATTTATGTGGCTTGATACAAATTATTCAAAGCCACTCACAAATTTTCAGAATTGTTGAACTTGCAATTCTTTTATAGAAGAATTAAATCCAACTCAAATATTTATTGATTTGAATCCAAATGGCTAAAATAATTCCTCAAAAATATTCCATATTTTTGGTTTGGACCAAAACCCTTGCCAAAAATATTAAACATCATTGAAGAGCATTTTGGAAACATTGGATGCATTTTCCAGGGTTATTTGCCCTTCTTTTAATTAAAATTCCGAGGCTTTCAAATTTCCTCAATTCAAATTTCAGGAAAAGTTAAATATGATGCATCACTCCAACTAGTCCTAATGCAGGTGCTAACTAGGGTTGTGACACTTTATTCCTATCCTGAGGATATCCAATATAAAAGTCTCCCAGAATTAGCCAATTGACATCATCAGGGGTCTGGATGTTATTAAACCACTCCAAGAATTCCCCTTTTTCTGCTAGCAAGCAAGGTCCATAGATATTGGTCAAGTACCAGGTTTCTCCACAATGTACTGAGGTAAACTGAATTGAGAGAGAAAATCTGTTTTCAAAAATTTGCCCCTCGAAGTAGTTATCATTCCAAGCCACTAATAGACCACCAGAAGCTCCCATAGATGGGGTGAACTCAAACTTATTAATCCTCTTTGGGCAGCAGTTCTTCATGTAGGAAGAATCAAAATTCTCCCTATTAGTTTCTTGCAGACACAGAATAGAACAACCAGACTCTTCAATTTTATTGGAGATAGCAGTCCATTTGTCTTTGGAATTAATCCCCCTAACGTTCCAATTTAATATATTCCAATTTGTGTTCATTATCAAATATGTAAATATTAGAGAACTTCTGGTTTAAGAGCACCAGAGGCCACAAGCATAATGACAAGAAACTCCCAGGACCAACAAACAAGGCAGATACTGTTAGTTCCAAATAGATCTCCAACAAAAGCCAACACAGGCCATAAATCCTGGAGTACTTAGATAAGCATATTACAGACTTGAGAAAAAGGCAAAAAGTTATGTTCCAAAATGTTACAATCATTCCAGACATCATGTAAGTTCTGATCAGCACTTATATCCTAGATCTTCAAGGCTTAAAGATGGCCACGGTCTTTGGTGCCTCCTTGTGCCCTTCCTTGCTGACTTCCACTTTTGTGCCTCTCTTCTTTTTCTGTTTGTCGAGGATTTCTTCAGTCACCTCCTTGGAATCCACTTGCAAAATGATGTAGATAGATTTTTAAAAAATTTGGCCAGCAATAGGAGGTGGATGAGAGTAACATGCCATACAGTTCTTATTGACACAAGTTTTTTCTTAAATCCTTTACTAAATTCTTGCAGTCTAGTGCGTATCCTTACCTCAGTGTCAACTAGAGGTTCCCTGTCCTTTCTTTTCTTTAGGCCGTGGAGAGCACTGGTTGTGGAAGCATGTTCTTCCAGGGCAGGGGCCTGAGAGGAAGAATTCTTGGATTGTGGGGTAGAAAAGGTGGGCTCCGCAGTAGTTTCCTCCTCATAAGTGACCTGCATGTCACAAGGAGGCACTGAAGCTGAGATACAAGTCTCAGGAATCACAAAGCCGTAAGAGTGGCTACTTTTTGATTCTTGAACAATGATGTTCCACATGTCAGATGTCAGGAAACCTTTGGCCCAATCGAATCTATCTGGGGAGATTAAAGTAGAAATAATAAAGTTTGTCCATTCTGCTGGTACCTGGATCACCTTCTCAGATTCATTCTTGGGTGCAAAATGTGCAGCCCAAAGTCTAGCACTCTCTCCTCCCAAACTATGAAGATCTTCTTGATGAGATTTTATTACTGTGCTACTTGCAGCCTTCAATTCAAAACCTGGAGGTGGACCCATGGAAGTAGAGTTATCTGTAGAGCAATTATGCTCTGCATTTTCCATAATGGTACCCAAAACTTCTTTCTGCTGAATATGGTCCTTTTTGGGGCATGTGAGCAGATCCTTCTGAGAGACAGCAGCCTCATTTATTTGTTCTGGTTCAACCACAGAAAAGCACTCCTGCTTGACGGTGTCCTGGACTAGGGGGTACTCACCACGTCGTCTCCCGACCAGCTGGATCGGGCCGAGGACCCCCATGGAGGTTCACTATTGGGCCAGTTCGGATAGCCCATGCCGCATACAAGGAGGATTCTACAAGAGTTGGCGCCCAAGACAAGGACTCCTCTAAACCCTAGGCCTACGGTGCATATATAAACTGAGGCCAGGCTAGTCAATAGACAATCTCATAATCATTACTACAATCTCGTGGTAGATACATATACTCTGTACTACACCCATATGAATACAATCAAAAGTAGCATGTAGGGTATTATCTCATCAAGAGAGCCGAAGCTGGGTAAAACCCCGTGTCCATGTTACCATTGCTCCCAGACGCCTAGCTTAGGACCCCTACTACGAGATACGTCGGATATTGAACCGACATTGGTGCTTTCATTGAGAGCCTGCTGGCGGTCGCCACGGGGCGATGGGAATTCGAATCGTCTCCGGCGCGATCTACGCATCGAAGCCGAGCTTTATGGTCGATGTTGGCATCTTTTCTCGCCGGCTCGACTGGCCACCTTGGCTTAACCAAGGACTGTGCCCTACCTCCGATCATCATGTTCGGACGAGGGCCTTCGTCAACATCAACTCCGGTCTCTATCATGATCATGGAAGAATCATCCATGGAGCTCGGGGGCTCAACGTCAACATTGCCCTCGGGCGACCGTGCTGTTTTTTCCGAACAACAAACTTGTATCCGCTGCCACCAGAGCATCGCTTTGACAATTCCTTCGGTGGAATTGTGCAGAATTAAGTGTAGAACAACCATGCCAAATTTCGTCGAGTTCCGATGGAGGAATCTCTGGCGATCTACAATATACCGGAGCCCTGTCAAATCTGGATGGGAATCTGGACGAGTTTAGGGCATGGTCTCCAGAGCCCAGCTCGGAGGTCCTTTGGAAGATCCAACAGTTCATCTGCTGCGAAATTCCCATATCTACCACCCCTCCAAATTTCAGCTCGATCCGACGGTTCAAACTCCGGGAACCTTCCGATGAGTGGACCAATTTTCGGATCTGTTTTCTGCGCGAATACGAATCCGGCCCGAGTTCATGTTTCTTCATGAACGAAATATGGGACAACCCTTTTGAAGGAATTTTTTTCTAGGGTATTGTGCGTTGTTTTTAAACACGTAGCCATAAAATTTTAAGCCTCCTTCGAGGTAATCTTCACCATCATGCTGGTGTCAAACCAGTCCGGCAGTATCGCTCCATGTCTGCCGACCTGCGCTAGACACGTCGCCGCTTTGTTAAGCCAAGCTCAACTTCTTCGATCATCATCTCGGCAAGCCGAACAAGAGTTCGGCATCGCGAAGGATAAATCATCACCAACATCGCTGCCCCACGGATTACACGGAGCGGGCACAAAGGCATCGCCGCATGGTCACTTCATCAAGCCGGCATTGACCGCGTCACAAGTCACGACCCGCGTCAGCATGGCTGCACTATTGCTTCTTCAAGCTGAGGTCCATCACGCCGACCTGCTTCAACACCTCGGCTGACATGGCAGCTGCAACATCTCCTCACTGACCTGCTCCGTCACCTCGGCTGGACCGGGGACTTGGCTATTTCTTCATCAACATACTCCGGTGACTTCGGCGTCACCAGCCGACCAGCTTTGTCACGTTAGCTGGACCGAGGGCTTTGTCTCGGCAAGCCAACCTTTGCCAGCATCGCCATGCCGTCGCTTTATCGCCCATCAGGCAATGGGTGTGCTGATCGAGTCCCAATTTTGGGAGTCACCTTTCTTCGGATTGCTACAACAAATAAACCAGGTGCTATTTATCCTAGTAATTTTTGCTTGTTTGGGTTTATTTTTTCCAAGGAATTATTACTCTGGTTTGTTCCATCATCTGTATGCACGTCTATCAAATGGTGGCTGCATTAAAGACGGTCACATGGTGGTTCGGTAATCGACTTCGACTACATCACGTGGTCTCTTCGGCAAGCCAATGTCGTCGTCCCACTCACCGTAAATCAGCTCGCGTGATCACCTTGTTGTTCGTGTTGCCATACCGACGTGTTCGGTTGCCTCGGGGACTTCGGCATCGTTGAGAGAGGTCTACCTCATCGAGTGTTCGGCACACAGGCCATATGTCTTTTATTACTCACTTTGCATAAATTATTAATTCTGCAACATTTTTCTTAAATTTATTATTATTACTATTATCTCCGGCTTGCACTATTTTTTGTGCACAGATAAAGGATCTGGATCGGGCAGCGCTTTCACCTCTGCGTACCGACGTACCACGTCACCTCGGTTGGACCAAGGGCTTTGTCATCACTTCATTAACCCACGCCGGGGACTTCGGCGTCACACTGCGGGCCTGCATTGGCCGTGCTATGTCGCCACTTCGGAGTGCCGAGCTCTTCGCTCCGCCACCTCGGGACCGGCTTGGGGGCTGGGACCTTGTCCCACCGTATGCTCGGGCCGTGCATCGACACCGAGCAAATTAACTAGCTAAGTCGCTTTTATGCTCAGAATTTTCAATTTTAAATTCTGTTCGGTTCGACCAAGCATTATACTTTTTTTGGCAAAAAGTTGTTTGTGACACACAAATTCAAATACCCCGTTTGCTTGGGGGCTTCCTTTATGAAGCCTTGCCTCTTGCATATGATTATACTTGTATGGCTTCGTTCCTTGTTCGTGTATTACGCCAAAATATGCACCATGTTGACTTAAGTGTTCCGCAAGCTGGGTTGCCTTGCTCCTGTGTTTACCCCTACGTTCCCGATTGTTCGGCTAGGGAGTAAAGGGAGCACCTCTGCGATTGTCATGATCGGGTCATCCGAGCTCGGACCTCAGACTGGGTGAAGCCGAAAGCTAGCGCTCTTATTGTTTTCAATCATGGTCGGCATACAATGGAACTCATGAATACAAAAAATCTATTGCACAAGTCTCATAGTAACAATGAGCAACCAAAGAAAGGTATCGGTGGAGGTACTATTTTCTTCGAAGATGCTTCTTACACTTCGTCAGTAATATAGCATAAGTTCCCTGAGCGCGCTTTGTCTGTTACAGCCTTATGGCCTGATTGCCTGGTTATCGGAAACACCGTCGATATTCTCGACAGGTGGAGTACATAACACTTTTCGGTCCTTGACCGAAGAGGGAGAAGCCGACGGTCGGTTAAGACGCGTTTAAAGTTCGGGTGAACACAGATATGATATAAGTACTTCCGTACATACAATCATTATACATAAAATTCTTTTGCCCAAGTCACTCGGGGGCTCTTAAATTAGTATGAGCCATTTTATAATAAATGTTTTCTTCTTGGTCATTGCAAAATCTTTTTCAATCACTCCTTTTTTTGACGCGAGTGTGTGGTCAATAGCCAGGGAGCCTAGCCTCTCTCTCAAAGCCGTTCGAGTTTAGTTCGCTAAACTGGCCTAACGAGCAGTACTCCGCCTTCGGGATAGGAGGTTACAGCCATGGGCTGACCCACTTGAGGTCTTGAGATCGGATGTGTCATATTAATGCACGACAGAAGCACCCCTTTTTTGACCAATTTTCGGATTGGCACCGAACACTTGATCTAATTCGAATGTCAGCTTTTTACTAAATTGTTGGGTTTTCCAAGCCTATGGCACTTTTAAACTATTTGTGTGTTTCCCGCATAAGTCTCGCAGTGCAACGTCGGACACCTTTAGAGATTTGGCGAAAACATTCTCGGATATTGCTATATATGCATCGGTTTCGAATTGTGTCTTCGGTCAATAGTTGGGTTGCCCGGCTCCTGTGCTTGCCTCCTGTGTTCCGCTTTGTTCGGCTAGGTGTGCAAAGGGAGAACCACTGCGATTGTGCTTCCAGCTCGCATGGTTAAGCACCTCAGTGGAGAAAGCCGGAAACTGACTGTCACAATAAGCGTAAATTGGCCAGCGATCCGATGACTATGTTAAATGACGGGCCATTCATAACATTGGCCGAAGTGTTTACGGCTTGACCTCGGCTGTCGCCGAACACTAACAGGGGGCTCGTAGCTAGCTTCCACAGTTTAAAGCTCCTACGACTAAGTGAAAGTTATAAAGCCCGCATATCTGATTGCCTCATTTCCGCTAACACAACCGCCTTCGGGCACCGAGACGTCGGCTAAGGGTTGTTTTGTTATTGCGAAAACACCCTGCGTAGCATCTACAATGGGGCGGAAGCCGACGATGGGCCACTTTCAACTGATAAACGGTCTCAACGGAGTCAAAATAAACATATCATCGGTGTTTGTATTTAATATACAAAGGCTGCCTTCCATAATCATCGTTATAAAACCATACATATGCATCAATTTGACTTAAGATTTTGGCCAAGCTGGGTTGCCTGGCTCTTGTGCTTACCCCTACGTTCCCGATTGTCCGGCTAGGCGGTAAAGGGAGCACCTCTGTGATTGTTACTACTGGGTCATCCAAGTTAGTACCTTAGACTGGGTGAAGCCGAAAGCTAGCAATCTTAAATGATCACATTGGTCGGCAACGACGGAAGTAAAATTTTGGTTCATTAATACCATAGAGTTCGGGAACTTTCGCCGAACTAAATCCTCAATATTTTCCTCCCACATTGATCGGAGGTGAGTTTTCATGATCATGATAAGCATGACGACCCAAAGAAAGGAACTGGTAGCGGGACTATTTTCTTTGGAAGATGTTTCTTACGTTAAAACGTAATATAACATATCTCTCCGTGTACCTTTGTTTATAAAACCGTATGACGGGATTGCCTTGTTTGCCGTAAAACTTTTCCCTTATAACGGCTTTATAAAGTAGGACAAACACTCCCCAGCTACTGGCCGAGGAGGTTGAAGCCGATGGTCGGTCAACAAAGTTTTGTACAATGCGGATTTGAGCATTAATGATGAAAAGTACTTGGATACATAGAATCATTACACATAAAAATTGCAAGCAAAATCAATTTACTGCAATCCATCTTTTACAACCCTTGGGGCCTAACTTGGCGAGCTCGGATTTCGACCAGCTCTAAACTCTTTTAAGAGATCTTTATTCTCTTTCCGAGAAGTTTGTGTTAAACACAACCAAATTTTCTGTCAAACGGATATCGATCCTTAATTCGGCCACCCGTGCCCACATTAAGGCTCGGGGGATACTGAGCTTTGCGCTCATTATTTACAAATATTAAAGGGGCACATCGATCCCCTAATCTGGTGTTGCCACCCGACCAGTGTCTCGGGGGCTACTGCATTGCCTATTCAATGCAGAAAATTCAAAGTGCTCAGTGTTCGGCATAACCGAACTATGGACAAGCGCGTCTTCGGACGACAATAAGTACCATATGGGACTTATCCGGCATCAAGCTGGTATATCACGGCGACTTCTCACGACCCTCTCTCAGGGGCCCGTCCGCCGATCACTATAACCTCTAATATTTTACACTGCGTTTCTATTCCTATGTATGCTGCCGAGCTAGAAGTTGATCCTCAGGCCGATTTGACGACCTGGGTCTCAGGGGCTACCAGGATCAGCAATTTTATGTTTTCCTTCAGGTGCATCTCGGATTTTAGGCCGATAGACACCTTGAGGGCTACTGGCAATACATCTCGTCAACAAATACATTTATACGCATCGGAAATAAAATCCGCAAACAATCAGCCCATGACTGACGTGTTGAGCCACCTCGGAAGCAGTTCGGCATATAGCTCGGATACAGTCTGGCGCTGGAGCTCAGATGCAGTTCGGCGTTGGAGCTCGACTATAACAATACTCTTCGGATACATTCCGGCGTTGGAGCTCGGATACATTCCGGCGTTGGAGCTCGGAAGCGGTCCGGCTTTGGTGCTCGGCTGCAAAAGATAGTTCGAATGTGGTCTGGCGTTGGAGCTCGGATGCAAGAGGACACTGCCGCCCGGGAATAACTTCAAACCCGTTGTGTGGCGTAAAAATAACAGGGCATTGATAAAGGCCGGAAACTTAAAGGGGCTCCTCGGATACCTGACGTGTAAACTCTTCGGATGCACTTCGGCGATCCTCGAGATCGAAGATGAGAAGATTTGTTGAACCAGTTTTCAAGACCGACGACCAAAGATGAAGAACAGTTCAGAAGAATCGAGGAGCGTCCCCAACTTGAAGACCGGTTCAGGGGGCTACTGACGGTGTCCTGGACTAGGGGGTACTCACCACGTCGTCTCCCGACCAGCTGGATCGGGCCGAGGACCCCCATGGCGGTTCACTATTGGGCCAGTTTGGACAGCCCATGCCGCATACAAGGAGGATTCTACAAGACTTGGCGCCCAAGACAAGGACTCCTCTAAACCCTAGGCCTACGGTGCATATATAAACCGAGGCCAGGCTAGTCAATAGACAATCTCATATTCATTACTACAATCTCGTGGTAGATACATATACTCTGTACTACACCCATATGAATACAATCAAAAGCAACATGTAGGGTATTATCTCATCAAGAGAGCCCGAAGCTGGGTAAAACCCCGTGTCCATGTTACCATCGCTCCCAGACGCCTAGCTTAGGACCCCTACTACGAGATACGCCGGATATTGAACCGACACTGCTCCTCACTATTCCTCTGAATAGCATTCTCATTCCTTAAGTCAGATCCACCTGGGAGTAAAGCAAATTCATCAAACAAATCTTTTGCAAGGAATTGTCTGTCTAATTCTTGATTATGATATGAGAGGTCCTCAAGTTCTAAAAACGCTGGCGCTGCAGCCAAAACTTCAGCATGTTGCATTTGCATCTCTGGAACTACAACATATTGGTCTGCCAAAAGAGGAACATCATTCTGCATGTGTGGCTCTGCAACAAGAGCATCAACCTGTTGCATTTGTATCTCAGACACTGCAACAATTTGGTCAGGAACATGTTGCATAGCCATCACAGGGTTGTCATGCTACATATTAGCCTCATGTGCTACAGCAGGCTGGTGTGGCTGTTGCATAACTTGATCAGGAACAGCCAAAGCAAGTAAATGAGCATCAAGATCTCTTGAGGTCCCCATTGATCCATGCCAGGAGCCACCTGAATGGGTACATTGACCAGATTCAGGTCCAAGTTAACTTGGTTCTGCTCTCCTTGAATCTCAGGATTGTTGTTCTGCTCCTCCTCTTGGTGCTGGTTGATAGGCCCGAAAAAGTGGTGCTTATTTGGGAGGAAGTGTTGATGTTCTGGCATTGGGTGTGGATTCCCTCCATCTGGGACTAGCTCTTCAGCGGCTGACCCTTCCTCAATCAATCTTTGATGCAGAATTGACACTGGACAGGCCCAAGAATCTCCTCTGAATTCAATGGTGCCAGTAAGAAGAATGCTCGAAGGGATGTCCTTAAGTTCCTCAACCCTAATCTTTTACTAGAATGCCAGCATCAGAACTAAGCTGCTGGTCCCATTCCATAAAAGTACCTAAAGATTTCACAGCATTACTCACTTCAATGTTATTCCTCAGATCTGCATGAAAGCCCGCAATAAAAATCCAACACTCTCTATTTAGTTGATACCTTCTCCAGTTCAAACCCTCATCATGTTTCTCAAAGATAATGTGAACATCATCAAATCTGTGCGGGCTTTGCAACACGAGCTCGTCCCTGTCAAATACACTATGCAGATGAACAAAAGCCTGACCGAGTGGACATTTGGAAATCTTCTGAAAACCTAACCTCTTATGCACAGTAAGAAACTCAGAGAGGATTTCTCTAACATTGGCAAAGTGTACCTCACCGGCCGGCATGGGAATGATCGTCACCATAGCCAGATTCTCATTCTTTCTGTGGATGTGCCCACAGACCACGCACACTCTTGCTGGCCTTCCTTCAACTTGGCCACTTGGGCAAGCACATATCCTATTTGAGCAACACTATATATACATGTTTATATCTACACCAGATTTGAGCAACACTAGCTAGTACACAACACTAGATATACATGTTTAATCACTATAAATGATGGTTGTCGAGTGTGCGGGTGTCGTCGGTGATCTTCTGGGCGTCGTCGACCGGCTCATCGTTGATATACCCTCGCCACACATGAGCATAAACACATGAGCATAAGCACATGAGCATTCAAAATTGGCGCTCATTCACAATGGTTCAATATAGAAACTAGGTCTCTCTCTCTCTAAATTTGGCAATGTGAGATTGACATAACTAAATACCCTAGTTCTACTCTATTCAACACTTACTAAAAATTTCTATTTCTATAATTGCTATACCTAAATTTTCTTACAATAAACTTCTATTACTAAATGTGATACCTAAAAATTTCTCATATAGCATTCCAATAAATTTCTATATTGAAAATTTTCTACACATAAAAAATTCTATTATTTAATTTTTTTGTATATAGCATTCCAACTAAGTGTCCAATACATGTTTCTACCGGCTATTTTTTTAACTAATTAGGTAAACTAGAAAGTATAAAGTATTAAGTTAACTAATTTCTATTACTAATTTTTTACTAAAAATTCAAGGGAGGAACAGGGAGGGATGAGCATGGGACGGAGGGTGGTGGAGGGAGGGAGCTAGGTGGAGGGAGGTGACCGGGAGGAAGGAGGCAGGAGGAGGGAGGTTGAGAGAGGAGGAGGACGAACAAGGCAAGGAGGGAGGAGGCATGAGGGAGGGATTGGAGGGAAGGAGAGGTAGGAGGAGGACGGACGAGGCAGGCCGGAAAGGGAGGAGGCAGGAGGGGGAGGGAGAGGGAGGTGGAAGGATAAGGAGGGAGAGAGGTGGGAGGAGGAGGAGGGAGGGAGGAGATACCTCGGTGGAGGAGGAGCAGGAGCGCGGGTGATCTCTTCTGGTGGCGGCGGGCGACGGGGTCGTGGCGTGGGGAGAGAGTGGAGAGGGAGAGTGAGAGAGTGGAGAGGGAGGGTCGGCCGCGTGGAGGAAGACGATAAGTTTGGTTTAGTAGTAGCGCAGCTTAGGGACAAGCGCTACTACTACTGGCCATAGCAGTAGCGTCTGCTATTAATTCGCGCTGCTGCTATGTTGCGCCTGCTATGTGGCCAAGTTCAAACTTAGCTGTAGTGCCTTAACCTAAAAACGCGCTACTACTACTTTGTTAGCTATAGCGCGGTTTGCCGAAGGGCGCTACTACTATATCTAGCCTGCCGGCAACGGTGTGGCAATTATAGTAGTAGTGCTTTTTCACCTGGCCACGCTGCTACTATCCAAATAGCAATAGCGCTCTTTGCGAGAACGTGCTACTGCTAATTAGCAGTAGCGGGTCCTTTTAGACAATGCTACTGATAAGATTTTATGTATAAGGTTTTCCCTAGTAGTGTAATCTTCTTTTGCGGTGTGTTTGTTTGGGATCCGATGAATTGTGGGTTTATGACCTGAATATTTATGAGAAGTAATTGAGTCTTTTCTGAACTTTATTCTGCATGATTGTTATAACTTTGTATTACTCTCTGATCTATCCGTTTGGTTTGGCCAACTATATTGATTTATCTTCAGTGGGAGAGGTGCTTTGTAATGGGTTCAATCTTGTTGTGCTCTATATCCCAGTGACTGAAGGGGACAAGACACGTATTTGTATTCATGCCATTAAGGGTAAAACAATGGGGTTTATTCATATTGATTGGGTTTACTTTGTCTACATCAACTCATCTTGCTTAAGTCTTTACTCCGTTTTTATGAACTTAATACCATATATGCATGCTGGATAGCGGTCGATTGGTGGAGTAATTGTAGTATATGCAGGCAGGAGTTTGTCTACTTGTCTCAGACATGATGCCTGTATACATGATCATTGCCTTGGATATCGTCATAAATATGTGCTTTTCTATCAATTGCCCAACAGTAATTTGTTCACCCATTGTATGCTATGTGTTCGAGAGAAGTCTCTAGTGAAAACTATGGCCCCCGGGTCTACCTTTATCACATTATAAAAACAAAATTATTGTTGCTGCTTTTTTATTTCTTTTATTTTGTTTTGCAATTTATCTATCTACCACTATAAAATTTTATCCTTGCAAGTAACGAATTCAAGGGGATTGACAACCCTCTTGCCCACGTTGGGTGCAAAAATTTGCTTTTGTGTGTGCAGGTGCTGTTCATGAGGCTTTGCATGATTTTCCTATTGGTTCGATAAACCTTGGTTCTCGCTGAGGGAAATACTTATCTCTATTGTACTACATCTACCCTCCTCTTTGGGGGAAAATCCCAACACAACTCACAAGTAGCAGTCACTAACAAATGAGGCCTACACATCGATTGCTGTAAATTACACGGGAGGAATTATTTTTTGAGAATATATGCGGAGCGCCCGGGCTGAGGTCTCGGCAAATCAAGCACAAGCAGACATGCCACGTGGCATCTATTTGCCGTGTTTAGCTCTTGGCGTGTGTTGTTTTTGTTGAGTATGCTTCCTTCGTCGTGTTCTTTGTTACTTCAACTCGACAACAACATCTCGTTCCCGTGTGCTTGAATTTTCCGAGTATGACTCTCGGAGTATATCTCTTAGTCGAGAGCCCGTGGTTTGACTCTAGGCATACAAACAAACACTCGACATACAATGAAATTTGAATAGTGTTATAAGACAAGTTTCTATTTTTTTCATAGTGCACTTAAGAATGTGTAAAGTCAACACAGATCAAATATGTTCATTATAATGAAACTATATTATGAAAAATAAAATCTACTTTGTTATTGTTAGCTTAATACAATTTGGTATCTATTAGGATGGAAAACGCACCAGCAAAGAAAGCACATCCATGCATTGAGTGACTTTTTTTGCACATGGTACTATTCATCCTCAAAGTCCATGACTTTTTTGTACATTCAAGGTATTTCCTCCTGAATTTTTACATACATATAAATTTCAGCTTTGCATCCTTACATATATTTTAAGGGTTTTTTTTCAATCGTGAATTTTGACTTTTGATTTTTTTTCAAAAATTCCGGGCTCCATGGAGCCCAGTCACCAAAATGCCCTTCTCAAGGAACTCAAAAACCACAATTGTTGTCCTTAAAACGGGGACAAGACAAGTGCAATGATAAAATGGTAGCCCCACATAGTTGTATGATTGGACTAGAATTAGGAGTCATCAGGAAGAAAACAATTGGCTCTCCATAACAGCTTCCAGCTAGCTCTAGCCATGAATCGTCAAAACAACAAGAAGATTTGAGTAATTATTGGCCTGCTCGGACTAGTTTGGAGCTTGTTTGCACGGTTGGTAGCTGTAAAAGCACTCGCATGGAAGTTGTATTCATACCTCACTTTGATTTAATCTCGACCATGAGTCATTCACCTTCTCCTTTTATGTAGAATTATACGTGTCAGAGAACCATGTAAGTGACAACCAATTCTTTACAGAGACCTGATCACCAAAGGGACCTGCTTCCTGATAGTCCGCGGATAATGAAAACCTACCTCCATGTGAGTAATAAAATAGCCTCCATGGAAACTATCTATGATGAGCTCCATGTGACTGTCGAGTAATAATAACATGCTCATCGTTAGAAGGCGACATGCACTACTTATGCTGACGTTAAATCAAATCAAGGACCTAACATGATAGTGACATGAGACCTCCAATTTGGTGAAGGTTATGGCAATAAATCAAGTGAAACATATATGTGGTTCACCTGTCTTCTCACATTGAGAGGTGTTGAGGGAATTAAAATGCATTGAAAGTTTGTGAAGGTTATAGCAATAAATCAAGAATGCACTGAAATGGAACACATCCATCAAATCTTGAATTAGGTGCACTAAATGTTTGTGTAAGTTAACTACATCGGTGAGAAGAACTACATATAGAAGGAATGACTCCACGTATGATCACACATACACATCTAGTATCAAAGATTAGTAAATCCAGTACTCCAGAACTAGGAAAAAGGCAATCAAGTGCACATATTAAAGCAAACTTGACGCCAAATTCAATATAAGCCGTGTATTGAAAATCAAGATAAGCTACTCGGCTTACATAAACATGGTAGCTTATAAGCTACTTTTATCTCCAAAAATAAATAAACATCCAGAAGGAAAGGAAATGCGAAGAAGTGCACAGATTAAAGCAAACTGGACACAGATTCATGTTCTTCACATTCAGAAATGGTAGCGACGACATAAAAGTTGGCGAAAGACAAGACAACGGTTCATCGGACTTATAAATGGTTGCCACATAGCGACAGTCAACTAGGTAATGGGTCGATTACAATAGAGAATTGTGATGCAACATTTTTGCATCTAAGCTTGGACATAAGCATATGCTAGACGGAGGGGACAATAGGGTGCTTTCCAATCTTCATAGCCTTATTCCTGAAACACAGAACAAAAAGTTCAGAGCAATGAAAAGATTATCATCTTGGACTGAACATCCAAAATTGAAGGCTTACCCTTTGTCCCGATATACAAGGTTTGCTTCCCTCAGAAAAATTGGCCACTGATGGGCATGGCATCGAAGCTCCAAAGGTCCTGTTGCTAACGACATCTCGAGGCACATCAAAATTCAGTAGGCTATCAATCATCTCATCCACTCTATCATCCATAAGATATCTCATCCAAGGTTCAAAATTGACAACATTATTCTCCATAACAGGAGGCACCAATGAGTTGTAGGTGTTATTCTTGACAAGCACAGGTTCTGCTCCTTCGACAATGGTAGAAATGGGAGCAATGGATGATATATCAGGAGTCTTGGTGTGATACTTCCAACCCAACTTAGAGAAGCCAAAGGAGTTACTTCCCCGGTCAGAGTACATATTCATAACAGGAGCTTCAACAGGGGCAATAGTGCTCATTGGAGGAACAAATGGCACATTCTCAGGCTGAACAAGCGGCTGCTTTGATGCAAAGTGAGCAGATGGGTAAAAAAAGCATTTTGGTTGACAAGGTTGTTGAATGCTGGTATGAAACTATGTTCATGTGCTGCACTTGGCTTCGGTACTTTGGGAGAAGCAGGGGGAGCACGACTCTTCTGAGGAAGTTTTGGTTCCTCTGGAAAGTTAATCTTGGCCTTCTTGCCATGGATCCTGCGTGCTTCAACATCATAAGCTCTTGCAGCTTCTTCAGCACTGTTGAAAGTACCAAGCCAGAGACGGACACCCTTGATAGGATCTCTAATTTCCGCACCCCACCTAGCCCGGGAGCGCTGCCGGATACCCATGAATTGGTTCTTGCTCTTCCTTTTTGCTGACCTTTGTGTAGGACCATCAAAATCAGTAGTAGTCATGGTGCTTAAGTCATCTACAATGGAAGATCGATGTCATTGCTAAGAGAGAGGAAGAAAGACAAGCTTGTCTCACAAAAAGTAATTAATGTCATCATGAACATGAATTCATATGTATGATATCACAATTATTATGAACAATGAACCATCATGGGTGCAATCCTCTTTAGGTTTGGGTAAAAGCATTAGTCACCCACAAAAAAGGTAAATCACAACTTATAGAAATCCTGTTTCTGATAAACAAACACATAATATATACCTTTGCCATCATTCTATAATTATTAATCTACAAATCTCATTATCGACCACCTGACAAAAATCTCATTATCGACGATGCAAAATCAAGGATTGTTTTCTAGTAGGACTCAACAATTACCAGAATAATCCTTCAGACTGAGAATTGAACCAAGTATAGAAAAATCCCCATGCAAATCTACAACCATCTAAAACAAGGCAACAACCCAAAAGGCCAAGACCTCCATACAAAACAGAGAAATTCAACCCCTTTTGACTATAAATAGTAAACATAAGAATCACCATCAAATCTCACGAAAAAATATTAATCACAAGATCGACAACCTAGCAACCAAAATTGATTCTCTGAAGGAATAGTGCCGAAACTAGCCTACCAGCCTAATCAGGCAAACATGGCTGAGAAACAAAAATGGCCTAGCCCTTAACCTAATTCCTTGAAATTGGCCTTGAAGCCCACATCGTCGTTGTCGAAGCCGAGCTCGACCCCAAGCCCGCCTAGCCCCATGAAGCCTCGACTTTCGCCACCACACCACCAGGGCTTCTACTTATCAGGCCACAACACCGCCTCCACCACCCTCCGCATCACCGTCGGCGGCTTGAGGGTCGTGAGGATAGTACTACACACTTGTGACATTTAACCAATATCTTCTCATAGTCATCGCCCCTCCCCCGTGGACGTTTAACTAATATATTCTCATAAATGTTTGTATGTAATTTTAAGATCCTTACAAATAACTCATAATTAGTTACTTCATTTATTAGCTCAAGACTGAACTACGCACTTATAGTATGACTGTACTACTACTGTCGTACACTATCCGTCTGTGTAGGTTGGACGGGTTCATCCAACCTACGTTTAACCAAAAATCTTCTCATAAATGATGGTGTGTAATGCTAAAAAATCTTCTCATAAATGATTGTGTGTAATGCGAAGGTATTTGCAAATCACTCATAGCTACTTACTCTATTTATTAATTAGCTCAAGATTATACTACACACCTCTAGCATGAGTGTACTACTACGGTCATACTCCGCCCGTCCGAGTTTATTGGACGGGTTCATCCAACCAAATGTTTAACCAATATCTTCTCATAAATGATTGTATGTAATTTTAGGATACTTGCAAATAATTCATAGCTACTTATTTCATTTATTAGCTCAAGATTGTAGTACACACCTATAGTATGGCTTTATTACTACTGTCATACTCCCTCCGTCTGGGTTTATTGGATGAGTTCATCCAACCAAAAGTTGAACCAATATCTTCTCATAATTGATTGTGTATAACTTTAGAATTTTTGTACATCACCTATAGCTAGTCACTCCATTGTTCTCAAAGAAACAAAAAGTTACTCCATTTAGTTACTTGCATGTACTTCATGTGCAATTGACAGCATTATCATATGGTAGTTATATAAATTGTAAGTTAGCATTGCAAATTTCTCATCGCATCCTTGAACTAACCATGTGTATGGAGATCTAACATTTTGCAAACCATAAATACAAAATTTTATGAATATCCAAGATTTAACAATACACATGGCTTATAAACCTTTGTCCTACCTAACAATGGGGCCGCAAGTCTTTATCGGTTGGTTGATGCAAAAATTGCATTGTTACCATGGGATCAATACATGATTTTTTGTCGGCACTCAATTTACAGAGAGAAAAGGAGTGTAAATCGCGTGAAATTAAAAAAATATACAAGCTTAAACCACACAAAACCAGGAAACATAGTGTAAACCACATGATAATAGAAAATGTCTATTGTGGCCAGGCTTATATGCGGTTTCAAACCTTTGTGTCCTACCTAAGAAGAAGAAATTGTTGTAGTACAATATGTTCTACAGAAAACAGGATGAAAACTAACCCTAATACACGGATTAAAAGCAGTTATCACGATATGGGACCGATACCTTTGGAGAGGGACATCCTGACGGCAGCTAACGGCTTAATCTCCACAACCTTGTGGTTGTTATCCTTATCAGCCACCCCATCACGCCCGAGCTCCAAGTCGGAGTCCCCGGATTCAACCTCTAACCCCTCGTAGTGGTTCTCCATCTTGAGCCTGCTCCCAAACTTGCTGAGCCCAAGGATGTGTCGTCTGTCGGGGCTTCTTCTTCTCAAGTCACCGCGCTGCCTCCGTCACCCTCCACGTCACCGCGAGCGTCTTGAGGTTCGCGAGGATCACACCGCCGCATATGGCCGCTAGTACCTCATCGTAGTCATTGGGGGAATGGAGCCTCACTGAAAATGGCAGATTTTTTAATGAAGTGGGGGAAGCGGGTGTGTAGGTTGGCAGATGGGGTTGAGGACAGTCCCCTATATACGTGGAGGCACATGACAACTTCACCCTTGCGAGGGCTTCCGTGGTGGGGCCCACACATCGGTGAGGGGACATGGAGCGGGTGAAAGGCATGATGTAGGATCCGGAAGCGAGCATTTCCATTCGGGGGAATCTTTTGTGCCGGCCCCTTGAGAGAAGTGGTATTTCTAGTAATGCCCCTAGGAAATGAATGGGTGGATAATTGGTTATTTATCTTTAGTAGCACGCCATTTAATTGCTCAAGATTGTACCACACCCCTCCCCTGAGAAAAAGTTTGTACGACACTCATGTACTACTATATTATACTCGTGTTGTACTCACTAGCATTTTCCAATAAAGATATTAAGGGAAGATCTCTAATTCATCCTTGCAAATCACTCATGGCCACTAGTCCACCGAGTTATTTCTGGAAACACTACTTCATTGAGTTTGTAGCATGTGTGTGAAATCATTGGCGTCATCATTATACACGTAAGTTATATGAATGGGTTTGTCTACGACAAGTCTAGATGTGTGAATGAGTTATGTCACAACCAATATGACATCATTTGTTTGTTGGGCCGAGCCTTTGGTGGGTTAGATTGTTGTGGGTGATTCGTTTGTTAGGAACTTTTAAGCTAGGGATTGTCTTCTTTGCATGTTGCATTATTTTATTACTCCTTTAAAGTACTTCCTCCGTTCCTAAATATAAGTCTTTCTAGAGGTTACACTATGGACTATATACAAAGTAAAATGAGTGAACCTACACTCTAAAATATGTCTATATACATCTGTATGTAGTTTGTAGTGAAATCTCTATAAAGACTTATATTTAGGAACGGAGGGAGTATAACAGAGTACCTTTTCGTTTTCTGCCCTGCGCACAACAATTCAGTCAGACCCGCCTATCGGCGCCTTTGCCTTGCGTTGGGATAGTTCGGTCCCGCCAGGTGGGGGCGCATGGCGGTAGTAGCTCGCGCGCAGGGCCTTTTTCCGGCTGTTTCATTGGTCCCCATGTGGTACGCATGTGTGGCACGCGTGGTGCAACGCCCGCGTGCGTCGGCACTACGTCCACCCCGCTATATAGAGGGCACCATGGAGGGGCTTGGTCCGCTCGGACACGTAGTGGTTGTCCTGCCGACCTGCCTGGACGCGGAGGCTTGGCCCGGACCCGGGCAATCCCGATTCTGACCGGCTATCATGTATGGTAGGGATGGCAATGGGTAGGGTATGGGCGGGTACAACCTCCTTCTACCCAAATCCATACCCATAGAAACTTTCTATACCCACCCACTTCAATACCCATGGGCATAAATTGATACCCATGTCCATATCCATCGGGTATCCTGTATCCAATGGGTATCCATTGGGTACCATATATAGCATTTAAATTTTGATTTTTTTAGAGAAATGAGTCTAAAATTCAAGTGATATGGGCGGTCATTATGGCACCAACATAGTCTCCTCCGATGGGTGGCTTCTTGGAGGCATCAAGGGATTATGAGCAACGGTTGGTGGAAGCCCGACGTAGTGGGAATGAGCAGCTGGAATTGGGGGTCACTGGATCGAGAGTTTAGATCCCGCCTGGCGTTTAGTGCGTATAGGCCAGTGGCCAACTCAGACCAAATACCCAAATCCTTAGTGTATTGAGAGCTCGCGGAGACGAGCAGAGACTCACGATCATGTGACCCCGTCGCCCCGTATCGAGGAAATACGGCAAGGGCTAGCCCATCCCACTCCGGGGCGGTCTTCCTGCCCGGCCGTGCCTCGTCTTTATCTCGCGGGTACCCTTCAGGTCAACCCGACTATCCAGATACTGTTGGGAACTCTGGTCCACTTCTACCGGGCTGGTACCGCCTATCCGTTCAGTCCTGCAATAACAGTACACGAGGGCTACATGTAAAGGTAACTGTGTGTCCGTGTCATCAAGGGGGCTCTGGACGTCGATCATGATGATCGAGTCATCGAACCTAAAGCAGGGGAAACTAGGACAAGGTGAGGGGTAACTGATGGATCACTCTCCAACCTATACTAAGCAGTTCAGGTTAAACAGGTAGGTATAGCAGGTTACAAAAGCAGGCTATGCATCTGTTATGAGCAATCAAGTAGAGTAGCAAAATCTAATGCAAGCATGCGAGAGAATGGAATGGGCGATATCGGAATGATCAAGGAGGGTTTGCTTGCCTAGAAGCTCTGCTGAAAAGGAATAAGGGTCGTCGTTGACGTACTCGATCACAGGGGCAGCATCGGTCTCGGGGTTTACCAGAGAGAAGCGGGGGAAGAAACAACAAATGCAGAGCACACAAGCATCACAAAAGCATAACATAGCAATACGTTGTGCTAGGGGTGATCTAGCGCAGTACTACACGTTACCGGCGAAGGGGGAAAACATCCGGGAATGTTTTCTCGGTGTTTGGCATTTTCCGGACAGATGAAACAGAGGGGGATGGTTCCATGTTTGCTACACTAGGGGCACGTGACGAATGAACGGAGAGGATATTCGGAATCATCACGTTTTTCTAAGCACCTTTCATATATAAATTATTTTCATCCGAGTTACGAATTATTTTATAATAAATTCCAAAGTTTTAATCATTTTTTGTAATTATTATTTAACTAATAAAGCAATGTGTGTTTCCTCAATTTTTTCATCGTTCATTAACAATTTTTTCTTATCCGAGGTGGTACTAAATTCTTATGTGTTCGCCTGCTAGAAAAAAAATGATTTCCATAATTTCTTCCATGGCTGCGGCCCAGCGAAGCTAACCCAATTAATTTTCTTTCCATGGAGGTGAAAAAATTCTACTTTTCCGCACTGGGCGATAAATAGTCGAACCTTCACACAGGATAACCAATAATGGGTTGCTCATTTTTCTTTCTTTTTGTGTTTTACTTCTATTTTTATTCTCCTTCCCTCATCTCTTTTTTCCCTTCCAACTTTATTTTTCTTATATAATTTATTTCATAAATTCAATATACTCAAAAAAGTTCACAACTAAAAAAACAAAATTTGTGGAAACTGTTCAGAATTTCAAATTTTAGCTTCTATTTTGAAAAATATTTGGAACTTGAAATAAGTTTGCCATTTTCTCAAAAAAAATTGCTTTGCAAAATTGTTCAAGATTTCTAAAAAGAAAATGATATTTTAAAAAATGCTCCAAATTCAAAAAATATTGTTTGTTTAGTGAAATATTCACAATTCAAAATAGTGTTCGGGTATAAAAGATACACAATTTTGAAAAATGTTATGAATTTTTAACACATGTTCCCGTTTTAATAAAAATGTTCACAAATTCAAATAATTTCCATGTTTTTATGCAAAATGTTGGTGTTTTAAAAAAATGTGAATTTTAAAAGGTGTTCCTCTTTCACATTTTCTCGTGTTTTTCTGAAAGTGTACATAATTTTCGAAAACCAGTTCAGGATTTAAAAAATGGTTCATGTTTTCAACAATATTCAGAAACTTCATACCTTAAAATCTCCTCAATTAAAAGGAAACATAGATTGAATAATTCATGGCCTTCTCTGGCGTACGATGACATAACATAACTCTTAAATGCCCTCAATCAATCAATTAAAATAGCAGATTGATTACTTCACACCCGACGAAACCGAGAAGGTAAATGTTTCATTTTCACGTGCACATAGGGTTTTGCTTGCACATATAATTCTCACTAACTTTAAATGCATATTATTTTTTCTCCCGTTGGGCATATGTGCTATTTATTATTAATTCAAAAATAAAATGAAATTGCTATGTGCACCCAGCAGAGTGCACACAACAGGGCCACCAAAGGTTAACAGTGGGCCCCGCTGACCAGGTCAACTGTCGACCAGTTGACTGGTCAACTGGGCAGGGGACCCACATGTCAGTTTTTTTTGAGTTAATTAACTAACTAATTAGATAATTGAACTAATTAAGTTTAGGTTTATTAAGTATATTACTAATCATTTATTCATCTATATATTTTTCATTCCATATTTTTATTTATAGGGGTGGGTCCCGCTTGTCAGGGGCACAACCGCTACTTTCCAGCGGTTGGGCGTGCATGGGAGCAGAGGACCCCGGCGGCCACAACCAGGAGCAGCGGCGGGCTCCGGCCGGGGGCGGGCATGGCTGAGTGCGCGGCCAGGAGCGGAGGTCGAGCGGCGGAGGCGGGGCGGCCGGGGCCAGCTGCAGGCTCAGAAGTAGCAGCGTTGGCGGCCGCCGTAGTGAGCAGCAGTGCGGGAGCAGGGGCGACGAGTGGGCCGGGCGCGCGGCTTGCGCGGCTACACGCGGGCATGCGCGAGCAGCAGGGGCGGTCGCACGCGGGGACCGGAGCAACAGTGAGTGGGCAGGGCGAGGGGGGCGAGGGGCGAGCAGGGCGAGCGGCTGTGGGCCCAAGGACGGAGCGGGCAGCAGCAGCCAGCGCGGGCTAGGGGGAGCAGCAGCCAGCGGCGGAGCACGCGTAGGACGCGGCCAGGGTACGGCGTGCGTGGCCGGACGCGGCCAGGGGCGCAGGCGGAGCGCGGCGAACGTGCGCAATGCAAGGTGGGCGCGGCCATCGCCAAGCGGGCATGACCAGGAGAGCGTGGGCGTTCGGGGGCGTCGTCTATGGCGGGGCCAGGAGGGCGATGGGAAGAGGAGAAATAGGGGAGGGAGACAGAGGTTGCTCACAGGGGGCCTATAGGTGAGCGAGGCGGGCTTGGGGAGGAGTCGGGAAGGCGGTGGTCGACGACGAACGGCGATGGGCGACGACGGGCGGCGCGGTGGCCTCTGGCGCAGCTGGAATCCGTCGTGGGAGGGTGAGGGGCGCGATGATGTAGATGCAAGGGTTTCGGGGGTGAGGGGTAGTGTCCCTTATAGACATCGGGGGGGGGGGGGGGGGGGGGGGGGGGCGCAGATGGGCGCCATGGTGACTGGCACGACCGTGGCGGCCATCGTCGGCTAGTTGGACCGGCCTGCCTGGCTTTTCCCAGGTGGGCCAACGCCCAGCGACAGTGGGGGTTTATTTTCCTTTTTTCCATTTGTTTTCTTTTTAAATTTTCTGTTTTCCTCTTTAACACTATTTTGTATTTAGTTTTAACAACCTTTTCTTGTTCCTTCGTATGAATAACAGGAATCCCGGTTCGGATGCCCAAGGTATGGAATCCTAGAAAGAGGCTAGCCCAATTTAAATGAATGGTTTTTGTTAACTAAGAAACTTTGCACATAAATCAAGAATAATAATATTAGGTGGCACAAAAAATTGGGGGCAAATTGAATTCATTTTATTTATGTTGCAATTTAAATGGGCTGAAAAGGTGTTGCTGTCCACTGTTTAATTCCTAGGGGCATTTTTATAATTTAAACAACAATATTTTATTTATGGCAATTAGTTTGTGAAGTTTTGCAACCCATAGGACATTTTTGTTTTACCTTTTGAAGAAATAATTATTTGAGTTATTTTAAATTTGAATTTGAAAGCTGGTTGGATTAAAGTGAAATTTAGAAAATTAATTGTGATGACATGGCACATTAGTGTGTGATTACTGTAGCTTAATTATTCAGGCGTTACATGATGCAACGGGTGGCTCCGGAGGAGGAGTAGTAGTTGTGGGTGGCTTCTCCTGCAATGGTAGCAGAATTCACTGTAATTATTTTGGTGTTAATGTGCACTGGGTGTAGCTATGGAGCTACACGCTCAGAGCCCGTATTCACGCCACGCTTTGCTACCATCTCGAGCCTGAGCCATGGGCTCCTCTTTTTAGTAGAAGTAGAAGTAGGTGCTTGAGAAGAGCATGGAAGTGTCAACTAGTTCTTGAGTGAAACCTGATTACAATAGGGACACACTTCCTCGTAAATTGTGGACAAGAATAACTAAACCTCCACGTAAATAAAAAAAATTGCCTTCGTGGAAACTACCTGGGTAAATACCGCCACGTGATTGGTGAGTAACAATAGCATGCTCATCTTAAGACGGTGATGTCCACTACATATGTGATTGTCAAATCAAGGACCTAACATGACATTGACATGAGACCACCAATTTGGCGAAGGTTCTAGTAACACCAACCAAATCAAGTGAAATGTATACTTTGTTCACGTGGCTGCTCACATCGAAAAAGGTAGAAAAGGTAATGATTTAAGAATGCACTGAAATGGAATAGATCCTAGAATCACGAAATAGTTGCACCAGTATTTATACAAGATAAAATACATCTGTATGAAATTAACAACTACGCACAGAAAAAGCATCCCTAAAAACACATAAAAGCAACTCCAAATGATCATGCAGCTACTATGAAAAAAAAATTCAAATCTGTTACATGTTGCCATAAGCTCGAAGTGAATACATAAAATCAGTGTTGTCCCAAAGAATATCAAAAAGGTTTTTCTTATGTCACCTATACGGCAGAAATTGTGCAAGCAAACGGGCAATTTTAAATCTAACAGATAAACTTATGTATAGTCTATTGCATGCTGACGCTGATGCGGCTCCTCTCATCCACGTGATGGAGTTGCCCATCCAGTGCCACCCAAGAGGGCCACATTCAGTGTTTTGACTTTTTTCCAAAACTTCACCACGATCTGACCCCACTTTGTAAAAAATTCATATATGATCCTTTTTCCTTCTACCATCTTTCGCGGCAGAGTAGCACATCCTACTGCCGAGGCCACTGGTTTTAGGACATACCTACACCGTCACGCCCGTTCGGCGCGAAAAACACCCTATCGCCAAGGTCCTTGGCGGTAGGGACATGCATGCAATTTTTATATGGCGATGCATGCAATAAACAACGGTGAAGAACCTACCACCAAGGACAATGGCGCTAGCGTCTTTTTCACACTGAACGGGCATGACGACGCAGGTAAGTCCTACCGTCAGAGACCCTGGCGGTAGGATTTGATATGCTACCACCAAGGCCAAGGGCGGTAGGAAAAGGGCCAGATTCTGATTTTTTTTAAATGGGGTCAGATCGTAGTGAAGTTTCGAAAAAGGGTAAAAAAAAAGCGAATTTGGCCGCCCACGAGCAGCATGCTCCTTCTGCTGCCTCCATCACCATACAAGAAGAGAGGGTAGAGCTGCAGAAGTGCAGATGGCCCTGCCAATGATAGGCACACTACTCGATGCTCCTGAATCCATGGATGACGATCTGTACCATGCCCCTACTGGTCCTGCCTTGTCAACAGACGTGGAGCCAAAGCCCTTGCATGCCATCGATCAGTGATGCCATCGATACATGTGCTCGCCATAGCCAGTCTCCGATCCTGGTAAACCGTAGCCCTGAAGGCCCACTGCTGACCACCAGCGAGACGCTGGGTCACCTTCTGCTTCTCAGGGGGCCTGGCCAGATTGATGGGCTGAGAGACGTTCCAGCCCAGCTGGGCTCTTATGAGTCCTGACCGGCCCAAAGTTTTGCTTTTGGGCCTGTAAAGCACTCTGATGCCGACCGAAGGAAGGATTGCCATTGACCGGTACACACGGGCGCCCCTATCTTCGTGCCTTCAGCGAGAGGGTAGGAACCCTCTCACTGAAGGGGAGACCGAGATGAGCCGGCCCAGGAGCGTGGGAGGCCACAACCTCCTTTTTTACGTTTTATATTTCGTTTTTTCTTTATTTTTTATTTTTTTATACTTTAAAATATTCTAAACATATATATTACAAAAAAAAATCTATAAAATAACATTTGAAAAATGTTGACCAAGCATTTCAAAAATGTTAAATGTGTATAATAAAAATGTTTATCACAAGTACGAAAAAGTATAAATTATGTGTATAATAAATAGGATCATGTATTTTAAAAGTGCTTATCTAGCATTTGAATTTTTTTGAACAAGTATTTGAAAAACGTTGATCAAATATTTGAAAAATGTTACATGTGTATAGAAAAAATGTTGACCATGTATTAAAAAATGATGATTTTTTGTTATCATGTAGTTAAAAATGTTAATCAAGTATTTGAAAAATAATGTTGATTAAGTAATTCAAAAATGGTGATCAAGCATTTCAAAAATGTTAAATATGTATAGAAACAATCTTGACCATGTATTAAAAAAGGTGAAATTATTTGATCATATATTAAAATGTTAATCATGCATTTGAAAAAAATGTTGAACAACTATTTGTAAAATGTTGATCAACCAATGTATAGAAAAAATGTTGACCATGTATTAAAAAATATTATTCTATTTTATCATGTATATAAAAATATTAATCAAGCATTTGAAACAATGTTGAACAAGTATTTCAAAAATGTTAATCAAGCATTTGGAAAATGTAAATGTTTACACAAAAAAGGTTGACCATGTGTTAAAAAATGGTAAAATTGCACTTAAAAAATGTTAATAGAGCATTTAAAAATTGTATAAAAATGTTGACCATGTATTAAAAGAGTGTTAAATTTGTATTAGAAAAATGTTAAATGTATATTAGAATTTTTTTGTTGATATATACAAAAAATGTAGAAATGAAAAATAAAAGAAACAAAAAAAAATGAAAAAAAGAAAATAAAAACCTAAAGAAACAAATGAAAAAACTAGAGAAGAAAAAGAAAAAAGAAAATGAAAAAAGAAAACAAGTAGGTCGAGCCCCCGCTACATAACACAAACAGTTGGTGGGCGCAATGGCTAGCAGCGCTCGCTGTCTTTCGGGAGCTCCACGGTTTGATCCCTTGTTCTCCCTTTTTTCTTCTCGTTTTGTTAACTATGCGCGAAATGGGCCACCCCGACTACTGTAGCCGCTTCAGCGAGACAACCTAGGGTCTCACTCAAGGCTAGATATAGTCGCCGCGGGCTTCGCATCCTATCCAGGAGTTGCTTACGACCCCCCCCCCCCCTCTCAAATTTTTGTGGTATCGGTTTGCAGCATCTGTTCCACCTGATACCCTTGGTATCACAAAACCATACCGCAAATCATGATTTCAGACAACATAATGTAAATAAAAAAGGTAATAAATATCAAACTTATTAATTTTTTAACCTCATAGAATACAATAATTCTCGCATACAACAAATGTGCATATTCGAATAACAAATGGTCCGGAATTAAAAGAACTAGTCGTTAACCCGTGCATTTGCACGGGATAGTGCATACAATGTTTTAGAGACATTGATTTATTAAGGAAAATAGAATGTCGAAGATTATGCCTTAAATGTAAAGTACATTGCTCAAATTAACTAAACAAATTGTCTTCTTTTGCTGGCTTTGACTGCAGATACTCTGGGTGTTTACACAATTGACTTTGAAATATTACATGTCGTACAATAAATCTAATTAGAATCTCAGTAACATAGTAGTATATTTTCTGAGGTCACTACATAATAGACATGATAAGGTATTTATTTTAGTTCTCGAACCTTATCATAATACTATTGAAACAACACTTACAAATGGGAGGAAACATTACGATGAAATGACAATATGATTTACGATTTATTAAACAAATCCGATTTAGTATGACTCATGAATAGCTATATTTTGTGTGGTGACCTTTTGAGGTTACAATGAACCAAATATGCAACACCCAGTCCACACTTGTCGATATGAGAATCCAACAATATTAATTTTTATGACATGCATTAACATTTTACTAGTTAATTATCTGGTCAAACTTTGACCCAAAATACGATGTAGACTAATAAACTAAGATGAAGGTAATACACAGTGAATCGCTAAAGGTAATGATACGTAGATTACAAACTAGTCCAAGTGACCCGGGGTCGATACCTTGGGAGAGGGACCTCTTGACAGCGACAAAGGGCTTGATCTTGATGACCTCGTCGTCCTCATCCTTCTCAGTCACCCTACTGTGCCTGAGCTCCAAGTCATAGCCCCCGGAGTCGGCCTCGAACTTCTCGAAGTCCTCCTCATCGTTGTCCAGCCCGAGTCCTCTGTGCCCGCCTTGCCCCGTGAAGCGCCAACCTTCACCTCCGCCTTGCTAAGGCTTCTTCTTCTCGGACCAAACAGTGACCTCCATCACCTTCTGAGTCACCGTGGGAACCTCGACGTCCGCGAGTGACGCTCCGCCGTACAAGATGGCCACTAGTACCTTGTCACAGTCGCCAGGGGGAGGGGCTCGCCGGAATTGGTAACTGGGTAGAGGTTTTAATGAACCATGGCAATAGGCGTGGGTTTGCAGGTGGGGGCGAGGCCAGTCCCTTATATACACGGTGGCCGTGTGACCGTGCGAGAGAGCGTGTTATGGGGCCCACACATAAGCAAGGGGCCGTGGGGGCAGGCGGAAGGCACAAGGCAGGTTCCAAAAGGGAGGTTTTCTGCTTAGGGGAATCTTGCGTGTTGGTCCCTTGGCAGAAGTGGTATTTCTTGTATTGTCCCTGGCAAATGAATGGATGGATATAAGTTTGACTTTATTTCTTTGGAGGAAAGCCAATATTTATTAACTCAAGATTGTTGTACTACACACCACTAGTACGACAGTACTACTACTACTGCCATACACTCTCTATCCGTTCTTTAAAAAAATACTCTTTGTCCGAGTTTATTGGACGGGTTCATCCAATTGAACGTTTAACCAAAAATCTTGTTATAAATGATTGTGTAATGCAAAGTTCTTTGCAAATCGTTCATGGCTAGTTATGTCATTTATTAGCTCAAGATTGTACTACACACCTATAGTATAACTGTACTATATTGTTCCTCTCCCCTTTCGGATTTCTTGGATGGGTTCATTCAACTGAACATTTAACGAAAAATCTTCTCATAAATGATTGTGTGTAATGCTAAGATCTTTGCAAATCACTCATTGATATGCCATTAATGAGCTCGAGATTGTACTACAGACCTGTAGTATGACTCTACTCAAAGGTGGACCACGAAAAAAATTGAAGGTTGGGCGAAGTCTCACTAAGAATTTTTTTGATGCGAATCAAAGGAGTCAATACACATTAACAATGCACACTACAAATGAATAACAAAATACAACGAAAATATAGACACGTTTCCACAGGAAAACAACCTAAAACGTACTGATAATGAAGCTTATAATGGCGTCCAGAAGACCCAGGCAATGGCAATGCCCTACCCTCCTTCTGAAAATCTTCCTTAATTTTAGCAAGAGCAATACTTTGAAGATCTATCACTCAATGTAACACATCTTCCTTAATTTACCCAAGCAGACATGATAAATATACCTCTTCCTCCTCTTTCCTTTGCATTTGCTGGTCCTTTCCCCTTCTTTTCCATCTTATGGACAGAAGTCACATAACTATGCCGGTTGGGCATCTTATTAGCTTGGACGTACCCCTTCAAAGTTTGCACAAATCTTGAAGTAACTTAAAAAGATTATCGCCATATTAGCCTGCAGATCAAATGTATTGAGTATATTGATTTGGATATAAAGCACAATATTATCCTGTTTTATTGAAGGCCTAAGGGCATCTCCAAGACGGACCCGTAAGCCTCCCGCAACCGTCTGTATCACGCTGCCCGGACCGCCGAAGCCATCCAACGCGGTTATGTATCGGTCTGCGGGGCTGTATGGACGCGATTTCTCCTGCAAAACGGAGACAAAAAGTAGGGGTGGTTTGTGAGAGTTCGAACATGCGAAACGTACGAATCCGACGCCCAAGGCCCACCCAAAACCCTTCCCCGACTCTGCGACTCCATCCTCCCCATTTTCTCTCCTTCCTTCTGTCTCTCTTGCCGTCGCCGCCACTCCACCACCCCGACCACCATGCCACACCCTTGTCGGAAATTTGCGTCTCTGTCACCTCCGGCGTTCCAGCAGGGCTCCCCGCCGCTTCTTGTCTGTCTTCTTTCAACCCCCTGTCCTCCGACCGCCCCACCAGGCACCATCCTCTACCGTGCCCGACAACTGTTTGATGAATTGCCGGAGCTGAAAACAGTTGTCCCTTCTTCTTGTAGCAATGGATTCCGATTTGGAGTACATATATGAGCAGTATGTTGAGTCGTCCGACGGCTCGTCGGACGAGGAGGAGTACTCCGATGAGACGGCGATGATGTAGGCGGTCCTTCAAGACATGGAGCATGCGGAGAAGCATGTTGTCAATTTCAAGCGCTTGATCAAGGGTCATCGAGTGCTCAACAGGAACAGAGCGCGCGGGCATTCGACACTAATGGCCGAATACTTTGTGCCTGATGCACTATTTGCTGACCATTTTCGCCGGTGTTTTCGGATGCGCAAAACTTTCTTCGATCGTTTGTACCATGGCATCTGGTCCTATGACTACTTCATCTTGAAGAAGGACGCCGTGGGAACAATTGACTTCTCTGGTTACCATAAGTGCACGGCTGCACTCCGGATGCTTGCATATGGCATGGCCGCTGATTCGTGGGACGAGTACCTACGGATGTCTGAGAGCACATGTGGAGATGCCATGGTCAGGTTTGGAACTGCCGTGGTCGAGGTGTTCGGACCTCAGTACCTGAGAGAACCAACTGTGGGAGATACGGAGAGGCTCCTGGCAATCTCAGAAGCAAGTGGGTGGCCAGGTTTGCTTGGATCTCTTGACTGCATGCATTGAAAATGGAAGACCGAAGGCTTACATGGGCAATATCATGGTCATATTAAGAAGCCCACCATCATTCTTGAAGCAATTGCATCGCAGGATATTTGTATTTGACATGCTTTCTTTGGCATGCCCGGGTTTCACAATGGCATCAATGTGCTGCAACGATCGTCGTTGTTTGCGAGGCTGACTGAAGGAAAAGCTCGTCCTTGCCACCATACTGTCAATGGATATGAGTACACCATGGGCTACTATCTGGTTGATGGTATCTATCCTCCATGGGCTACCTTTTCAGCACCATCTCAAACCCAGTTGGCCAAAAAAGACTCACTTTGTGCAAAGACAATAAGCAGGTAGAAAGGATGTCGAGAGGGCATTTGAAGTTCTCCAGGCCCGTTTTGCAGTTCTTCATGGACCTGTAAAACAATGGGATCCGGAGACCTTGTGGGAGGTGATGACATGTTGTGTGATCATGCACAACATGATCGTCGAGGATGAGCGTGATAATGTTGTAGCAACTCTGGAATTTGAGAACATGGTGATCCTATCCAACTTCCGGACCAGAATCTAGCCACGTTTGAGGAGTTTATTCAAATGCGTCAACAAATTCGGCATCGACCAACTCACGGGCAGCTCAAGGAAGATCTGAGTGAGCATCAGTGGGCGGTGAAAGGGGACAACAATGTTGGGATGTAATATTTGAACTTGTGCTGCATGCGGCTATTTGAACGTTTGTACTCTTTGCATGCGGCTATTTGATCATGCAGACTTGAAAAAAATGTGAAAGGCCGGATGTATGCGGTTAACGTTGGATGTCGATCTCCCACATCCGTGTCCGCGGACTGGCGCCACCTGTCCGCGGACAGATGCGGGAGGTTTTTTGCTGGTTGCCGTTGAAGATGCCCTAAATTCTAATCTTCACTTTTGATCTTCATCAGAATTTGCAAACTTTTGTAGGGGGTGTAGTGAAGCAAAGTTGGAATGAATATCTAGCTCCATATAGAAATGTATAGTGCGATTGCATGGGAAAGAAGCGCGGGCATACACAAGGACCAGCCACTAATTGCACTGCATTATCATGATAAGTTGATAGCCGCCCAAGGAAAAGGCACTACGACGAAGGCATGCATTAACATTTGTTCTGGCTGCAAGTTGATAGACGTCTCGTGGATCGACCGAGAAGTTGCCACCCGCAAGCTTTGTTCCGGCTGGTCGGCCAGCCCCGGTGTACACAAGTTGTACGTCCACGTAGCCTTGTTCATGGCAGAGACGCTGAAATGAACCAACCACCTTGCTAGACCAAGTAAATGAGATGCACACCAACTGTTAGATAATAACGAGAAATAAATGAGACAGAGAGACACGGATTTTTACGTGAAAACCCTTGCGGGAAAAAAAATCACGGACGCACGAATGCGCAGTCACTATGAGAAGGAGTATTACAAGCACGAGACGACATGCCGTCTTAGGTGCGACTACATGGGGTATATATGAGGGGCAACACATAGGATTCCTTATAAGACAAGTAAACGAGTTGTACTCGTACGCGTCGACTTCAAGCAAAGGCCCACACCAGTTGTACTATGTCTAGTCCAACACAGTACTAGAATTTGGATCATAATTTAACAATCTCCACCTTGAACCAAATTCCCTCCAGTAGTCTAAGAAAGTGAATAACTCCATGCAAATCAGCATAAACACCTTGTGCGTCAAAGTCCATAGGACTAGTGAGAAATACCAACTAAGCCTGAGTAAAGCTCAAACTTATTGGTAGGAACTGGCTTTGTCATCATATCAGCAGGATTATCATGAGTACTTATCTTGCATATCTTCAAATCGCCTTCAGCAACAACATCTCGAATATAATGAAATCTGACATCAATGTACTTTGTCCTCTCATGATACATTGGATTCTTTGTAAGATATATGGCACTTTGACTGTCAGAAAATATGGTAGGGCAAGATGAATCTCCACAAAGCTCAGTGTACAAACCTCTCAACCAGATAGCTTCTTTGCATGCCTCAGAAATAGCCATATACTCGGCATTAGTAACGGAGCATGACACAATAGACTACAAAGTCGCTCTCCAACTCACAGCACAACCACCAATGGTGAAAACATAACCTATGAGCGATCTTCTCTTATCCAAATTACCAGCAAAATCAGAATCAACAAAACCAACAAGTCCATCTCTAGTTTTCCCAAACTGTAAATAAGCATTAGAAGTACCTCGCAGGTATCTGAAAATCCATTGAACTGCTCTCTAATGCTCTTTTCCAGGATTAGCCATGTATCTACTGACAACACTCAACGCATATGATAAATCCGGACGAGAACAAACCATGGCATACATAAGTGAACCAACTACACTCGAATAGGGAACTCTAGACATGTACTCAATATCGGCATCTGATTTAGGACATAAAGCTGATGATAATTTGAAGTGTGCAGCTAACGGAGTACTCACCGGCTTGGCATTATGCATATTAAAACGACGAAGAACTTTATCAATATATCCCTTCTGACTTAGATATACTTTTGCAGACGGTCTATCTCTGGATATTTCCATGCCAAGTATTTTCTTTGCTGCACCCAAATCCTTCATCTCAAATTCATTACTCAATTGCTTCTTTAGTTCATTAATCTCTGATATACTCTTTGCAGCAATTAGCATATCATCAACATAAAGGAGCAAATAAATAGTTGAACCTTTGTCAGTTTTTAAATAAACACAACTATCATAATTAGACCTTTTGAAACCTTAAGAGAGCATAAAGGTGTCAAATCTCTTGTACCATTGTCTAGGGGATTGCTTCAATCCATACAGAGATTTCCTTAACTTGCAGACAAGTTTTTCTTTTCCAGGAATAACAAAACCTTCAGGTTGTTCCATATAAATATCCTCTTCTAATTCTCCATGTAAAAATGCAGTTTTAACATCTAATTGTTCAAGCTCAAGACCATGCATGGCAACAATACTGAGTAAAGTGCGAATAGAGCTATGCTTCACAACAGGAGAAAAGACTTCGTTACAGTCAATACCTGGAATCTGGCTATAACCTTTAGCAACTAACCTTTCTTTATATCTTGTCTCATCATTAGGAGAAACACCTTCTTTCCTCTTGAAAACCCACTTGCAACGAATAGGTTTATTCTCTCTAGGTAATCTTACTAAATCCCAAGTGCCATTCTTTTCAAGTGATTCCATCTCATCATGCATAGCAGTCATCCACTTATTACAATCACCAGAAATAATAGCCTCGGAATATGAAGAAGGCACGACATTACCTTCAATTTCTTCTGCAACAGATAAAGCAAAAGAAACAATATTGCACTCTTCAATTAACCTGTCAGGTTTATTAATACCCCGTCTAACTCTGTCACGTGCGAGATTCCAACTGGGCGGAACAATAGGCTGATTTGGAGTGGGAGTGACATGATCATCATTAACGACGGGTTCATCATGTGCATCAACAATTTCATTACCAGAAGTATCACCTGAATCAATAACATGCTCCACCTGAACAGTAGGCTCCTGAACAATAGGCCGCTGTTCACTCTTAACGGGAACATTAGTAGATGAAACATCATGTAACATAGCAGTTTCATTAAAGATAACATTTCTGCTAATAACAACCATCTGGGTTTCAGGATTCCACAATTTACAACTTTAACACCAGACTTATAACCAAGAAAGATGCACTTAACAGCCCTAAGCTCCAACCTTCCATTATCAACATGAGCATAAGTAGTGCAACCAAAAACTCTCAACTGTGAATAATCAGCAGGTGAACCAGACCATACCTCAATTGGAGTTTTCTTATTAAGAGCAATAGATGGTGAACGGTTAATGAGATAACAAGCAGTGGAAGTGGCCTTAGCCCAAAAACGCCTATGCAAACCTGCACTGGACAACATGCAACGGGCTCTGGAAATAATGGTCCTGTTCATACGCTCAACAACGCCGTTTTGTTGAGGAGTATAAGGAATGGTGTAATGTCTGACAATGCCTTCAGACTTGCAATAATTCTTAAATTGCTTAGAACAGAATTCCATACCATTATCAGTGCGAAGTATTTTTACCTTCCTTTCAGTTTGCCTTTCAATCATAATCTTCCACTCCTTAAATGCTGAGAATGCTTCATATTTATGCTTCAAGAAATAAGGCCAAACTTTTCTCGAATAATCATCAATAATCGTCAGGATGTAACTAGCACCACCTAGTGACTTTCTGCGAGATGGTCCCCATAAATCAGAATGAACATAATCAAGAATACCTTCAGTTGTATGAGTCGAAGTGTTGAACTTCACCCTCTTGTGCTTGCCGAAGATACAATGCTCACAAAATTTCAATTTATGAGGTTCATATCCATCAAGAAGACCTCTCTTACTTAACTCTGCTAAACCAAGTTCACTCATATGTCCAAGACGCATATGCCAAAGGTTAGCAGCATCACAATCAGAATTCTTTGAAATAACTGGAGTAGCGTTACCTGAAACAGTAGAACCTCGAAGGTAGTAAAGACCATTGGTCGAACTCAAATCACCTTTCATCACAATAAGGGAACCTTTGGTGACTTTCAAAACACTATCTCCACCTGAATACTTGTATCCATTTGCATCAAGGGCACTCATAGAAATAAGATTTCTCTTCATCTTCGGAATATACTGAACATCTGCCAAAGTTCTGATTATGTCATCAAACATCTTGATTCGAATAGAACCTATGCCTTCAATCTTGCATGGTGAATTATCAAAACCCAAAACGGAACCAGCAGAAGTAGTGGAATCAAAAGTATTAAACCAATCTCTATGTGGACACATATGAAAAGTGCATGCAGTGTCAAGTACCCACTCATCATTGGTCTCATCACATCCAGCAATAACGACAAGAGCATCATCGGAACTATTATCACAAGCAAAGTTAGCAGAATTTTACCTTGTTTGTTACCTTTCCTCTTTTCCTTGTTCTGCAACTTGAAACACTCAGAGATGTCATGCCCGTCTCTCTTGCAATATCTGCAATACTTCTTGTCTCTGGATTGCGACCGACCCCTGTAGCCATTCTTACTTTTGCCTCTATATCCATTATTGGAATTCTTCTCCTTTGTCCCGCCATGAACAGATAATCCCTCGGCTTGGGATGAACTCGAACCATCATGAGGCACCATTAATTTCATCTTCTCCTTAGAGTTCAAAGCTTCATAAACTTCATTAAGTGTGAGAGTATCACGACTGTATAATATGGTGTCTCTAAAATTGGTATAATAACTTGGCAGTGAACAAAGTAACATTAAAGCAGTATCTTCCTCTTCATACTTAACCTCCACTGCAGCTAGATCAGATATGATCTCTTTATTCTGAAATATGATTCAAAACATTACCTCCCTCGGGTAACCTGTGCAGGAATAATTTTTGCTTCAGATGCATCTTACTGGTGAGATCTTTAGTCATGCAAATCCCTTCCAGCTTTTAACCATAGAGTGGCGGCAGTTTTCTCGCTCAAAACTTCCTGCAAAATATTATTATGCAAATGGAGTTGAATTTGTGACAAAGCCTTATAATCAATTCTTTTCTCCTCATCAGTCCAATCCTGAATCCTTTGTTTTCCAAAACTATCCAGTGCTTCATCATAGTCAGACTGTGCCAACAACGCCCGCATCTTGACTTGCCATAGGGTAAACCTTGTGTCACGGTCCAGCAGCGGAAGATCGTACTTCATGGATGCCATGAGTCGATAAATCTGTGTACACAAAATAGTACAAACCGGTGAAAAAATTCTTGACAGAATTAATTAATGCGGGCAACGAAACATGAAAAAAATAGCACCCGGCAGTCGTCTGATGTGGAGGAAGCAGAAAAAAACCAAACTGTAGCAATTAATGATCTAGTACTCAATTAGTACTAGCTTCGTCACGTACTAGTGCGTGAGAAGTACTAGTTGAAACAGTACTTGAACGGATCAATGCTCACGTGCCGAGTAGCAGCAGCAAAACAAATTGCCTCGGGACAGCACGCGTGGACGCGTATGCACGCGAGGGCAGCTAGCGGCCTTGACGGGAATTAATCCACAGCAGACCGACTCCAGAGTTCCTGTCGGTCTCGGTTTTTACGGTGGCTGCATCACAAATCGATCTGCCTTCGAATTGACGAATCCCTGGTCGGACAGATCGCACCACGGCGGCGCGCACAGACAAAACCCTAACTCTCATCTCAAATTCATATCTGTAAACTTGGCTCTGATACCACTTGTTAGATAATAACGAGAAATAAATGAGACAGTGAGACATGGATTTTTACGTGTAAACCGTTGCGGGAAAAAAACCACGAACGCACGAAGGAGCAATCATTACGAGGAGGAGTATTACAAGCACGAGACGACAGACTGTCTTAGGTGCGACTACATGGGGTATATATGAGAGGCAACACATAGGAGTCTTTGTAGGACAAGTAAACAAGTTATACTCGTACGCGTCGACGTCAACACAAAGGCCCACACTAGTTGTACTACGTCTAGTCCAACACGGTATTAAAATTTGGATCATAATTTAACACCAAAAGATGTGTGTGCCGGCAAAAGGCCACGTAGCGGGAGCGGGTGGTCACGCACGGTGCCGTATCGTTTTCCGTGTTCACTCGCTGCAGGTGTGAGATAATTTCACGTATCATCCTGGAAGTCGGCCGCGAGGTCCAACACGGTCCTGGAAATTGAGAAGTGCTTCAATACGGCCCTGATACATGAAAATATGTGATCAATACGGTTCTCATATTTGAAACAACGGTCCTAGCTCAACGCGTCGCATACATAGTGTGTACGGCGCTGCCAGACAGCAGATGAACACTCTCTCTCCGCCTATGTGGGACCCACCTGTCAGTGAGCATGATTAAAAGATAAAAGTTAAAATTCCAAGCGCAGTAGGGAGTCAAACACGCGACCATAGAGATGGAATGTTCGCTCGCTAGCACTAGCCAACTAAACGGGCGCTGATGGTGATAATAATTTGATTATTTTCTTCTTATTAATGTTAGTGCGCCTGCATGCATTTTTTTAAAATCCTTAATGTGGCCATTTCAAGTTTGTTCGCTCACTGATAACCAGAAGCTAATAATGAACAAACATTAATTTTATCATTCAACCACCTAAATCATCAAATACACAATGATCTAATTTTTTTACATTGGAATTTCACAACCATGACAAAGGGCAGAAATATATGGATTACTACTAATGATATATGTAAGCACATTCCGAAATCAACATGTGCTTTCAAGGTTGAAAACCTAAACACATAGTTCCACAAAAAAAAAACTTAAACACATAGCACTGAATGGTACAAATAGCAAATCCCGAAACCAGCATGTGTTTTTTTTGCGGGGTAAACCAACATGTGCTTTCTGGGTTGAAAATATTTACTGAACTAAAAGGAAGCCGAGTTGTACTTGGCACGGTAATCTATCAAACACGAGATTAATTTATTAAAATTTTGCATATTTAAAATAGAAAACTAGCTTGTGAAAATCTACTAAAATCAGTCCATCGACACAAACAAAAATAAATATGAAATGCAATGCCTTCACTTAAACAATAAAATTTATCTTACATGCAACACATTTACAAAAACTTCTATTTTTCTAAGAGACCATTTGTTTTTTCTTTTTACGTTTTTTTAGTTTTTGACATCTGAGAAAATATTTTTCATGCATAATGAGAAGCTAAAGTTATTAGTCCAACAAAGATCCGTGTGGGAGTTCCTTTTTTTTGAGACAACCAGCGAAACTTTATTAAGACGTCACCATGTTTATAGGGACGAAATGGAGGTCCCCGCTGTAGTGCATGTCTCGCTAGATTGTGAGCTTCGAAATTCGAGCTTCTAAACTCATGAACAAAATTACATAAAGCAAAATTCTTAGCATACTCTCTAATCTCTTGCACGATTGCTCCATATTCTGCTCCACTCTTTCTCTTAATGTCATCTATCACCACCGAGCAGTCTGAGGCCACCTGGATAACGGAGACGTTCAAATCTTCCGCGAGTGCCAAAGCTTCCCTCAGCGCTAGCGCCTCAAGCGTAGTGGAGTCGATTATACCTCTGAAAACGATCACCGAGGCACCCTGGAAACTGCCGCTCCTATCTCTGCATATTGCACCCACTGCTCCTACTCCCCGCCATGATGCCACCGCCGCATCTACATTGAGCTTCATTGTGTTCTCTGGTGGCTGAATCCAGTGTCTCGGCCGGGGCTGCCTTGATGGATTGTGATGCAGGTTCGGTTTCTTTGTGAGTTGAAGGTCATTCCAATAAGACTGGATGAAGAGGTGGGTCGACATGGGACTTTTCGGAAGATGTCTTCATAAACTGCTTTCCTCCTTGCTCCCCAAACAGCCCAGAGAGTGATTGCCATTTGAATTAGCTGATCATAAGACAACGTTACTATCATCTTGAAAAACCAGTCTTTGGCGTTGTCACTATCACACTGGTTCCTATTCGACGCTTCAGGCGTCAAGGAGCCATGCGCCCACGCAGATGGGCCGGCCATAGGTTTAGCTTTTTTTCTGGTTCCCTTGATCGAATTTGGCAAAAAAAGGGAAAACGTTCGTAAAACGAAAAATATATTAATTCAAAAAGTTCATTAATTTTTTTAAAAAAGTTTATGAGATTAAAAAATTGAATTTGAAAAAAGGTTCGTCAAATTTGAAAAATGTTCATCAGTTTTGAAAAAATAGTTCAAACAACTTTGAAAAAAGTTTATTGAATTCCAAAACAAGTTAGTCAATTTTTAAAAAAAGTTAACAATTTTTTGAAAAAAGCTCATCAATTTTGAACCGTCTGTATACTGAATCACGAACCGGGAAAATCAAATTGGGAAGTTTCTGGAAGGAAAATAAAACGAGCCAACGAAGTTTGTGTGCACCAACCTTTGCGTGGCCTAGTGGTCAGGGTGGATTCCTATCAACAGACCGTATTGACAACGTATTTCCTTGTATCGACATCGTATTGAATCACTTCTCAACATCCAGGACCATGTTGGACCTCGCCGACGACTTCCAGGACTATACATGCAATTATCTCCTGCAGGTGGCAAATATGCAACTTTTCCCCCCTTTGAGAATCACCTATAATTTTATTCAAATATGACAAAGTGCGGATCAGGAGAACCGTGAACATCCTCGAGCAGAAAACAACACCCATGGCAGAGCACGAAGCTTTCGCTTGATAGCTCACCCACGTCATGACATGGTAACAAGGATGCCCAATACAAGTTCGTACCACCAGATCTAGATCTGGGCGCCACCACAGCGCCCGGAAGACAACAAGCTCATGCCAGTCTGGACGTCCTTTGCCCGCAAACTAGAGGCAGACTAGGGGGCTTTGCGGGCATACGAACCGCTGCCACATACATGATGGACACCCCACACCTACCCAAAACCCTCAGTATCACCCTTGCTTGCCCTTTCCTGCCAAAAGTAGCTGCACCACACTCATGCCGGTCAGCGTCGCTCGAGAGCGCCAGCGCCGCATTCATGTCAGCCCAGAGTGGATGCAACCTCTCATTGGAGCCGGCATTGAAGCGGCACGCTGGCTGAGAGTGCAACCCGCACCACATCCTGATCTACCCGCCTTATCTCCACATGCAAATGACATCCATCCGTTTGCCTCTCCACATTAAACAAACATGATTGTCGAGAAACCTACTCCAACACCCGCATGCAAACGCCACCCGTTCGTCCGTCTGCCAGTATTAAGCAGCCCGCTGCTTGGCTTGGTCGACACTCGCTATTTATACGTCTGCATTGATTAGGAGTGCATTAGTGAATTTTTTAATTTCCAACAACTTCATCTTTGATTTGGAGTGCATTCAAAAAGCCATGACACGACAAAGGTATATGCAATCACAAGTAGCTAATATGAGTTCTTATAAGCCCGCGGGCGCGTCCCGCAGATAGCACCGGGCGCAAGTTATGGTGCTCCATCAGACACTATGGCATGGAAACGTACCAGTCAGCTCTAACCATCTGAGCTTCTGAACTTCTGATGGCGCGTTTATCTGTTGGACTGTAAATTTTATGCCAACCAGCCTTTTGTTATATGGCTGTAATTTGTTTTGTTGCGATACAACATTTCTCTTTTGATCTACAAAACCAGCCCTTCCTCCCCATCTTGTGAAAACTTGGTATAAATTTTGGTCTTCCATGTTCATATGACCTACCCTAACACAAACAAAGAGAAAATCCCCATGGGTGTTTCCAACCGTCCTCGCGGCACCTTGATCCACCGCCGCAGGTGAGATGTTCCTCGCGGTCGATCCGATGATATACATTATATAAACATAGTATTAGTATGTGTGTTAGTTAATTTGTAGTGTATATGTTAGTG
Organism: Triticum aestivum; assembly: GCF_018294505.1. Classification (NCBI taxonomy): domain Eukaryota; kingdom Viridiplantae; phylum Streptophyta; class Magnoliopsida; order Poales; family Poaceae; genus Triticum; species Triticum aestivum. Next base: position 478,727,704 of record NC_057811.1, read on the forward strand.
TTGGTTAAGCTAGTGTATATGAGTTAGTGATTGGTCTAATTTATAATGTATCTTAGTGTAGGTTGTCTTTGTAATTATGTTGGTGTATAGGTTTAATTTTAGTGCATGTAAATTTGTGTAGTGTAGCCAGTGTTGGTTAATTTCTCGTTGTTGCGGGGAAAAGAGAGAGAAGAGAGAAAGAGTGAAGAGATAACGAAGGGAAGAGAAAAGAGATAAAAGAGAGGAAAAGAGAAGAGAAGAGAGAAGAGAGAAAAGAGAAAAGAGAGGAAAGGAGAAGAGAGAAAGAAGAGTGCTATCAATATATATGTTATGTATAATTTTTGATATTGTGCCTATATGCATGCATATGTTCACGTATATATATTTGCATGATGATTATGTGTGTACCACATGTGTGGTATGCCGGCAGATAGTGCCTGTTGTGCTTTGTTTTTCAGGGACATACATGAGTGCAAATGTTTTGACGAAATGCTGATTTGTCAACGTTTCATCAAATTTTTCGCACTCAATGAGTGCCAACTTTAGTTAAAAGTCATGCCAAATTTTTTATAGATTGTTTGAGTTAAAGTTCTTTCTATAATTTATCCAACATTTGAACATTCTAACGGTTGTAAACGCAATAATGGACCTAGTGTGCGCCAGGTGTGGTGACAGTCGCCGCGGAATGTGCGACAAGTTGGTTGAAATGGGGCTAACTTGGTTGAGGCACAATCGCTTTTCCAATGTGCCCGGAGAGGACTTCAGGCGGAAGCCGGTATGTTTGTAATATGATTTCATAAATCCTTGCATGCATATATGTGGCCTAAAAAACTACGATCTAATTTTATTTCCCTTTAGGTTTCTAGAACACGTTCACTTGTATATTTTTCAGAATTTAGAAAACTTTTTATTATTACATAATAATTTATTCTTTTATTTAAATGCATGCATTCCATAAAGCCTGGGTGCATTCTAGAAACCCAGTGATGTACCATGATATTTCAATAAACTTATATAGACACAAACAACAACATATATATGCAATTTATTTAAGTGGCACGACTTAATATGTGCTCACTTAAGCTTTTGTCCGGTTTGCATTTTTCTTTGTCTTGAAGATTTTGGTTAAATCACCAAAATAAATAGCAACAGTGTCTCAAAAACTAAAAAACTTGTCACCCTCCTAGTAATAATGTATCTAATTTGCTGGAACTTCTTTTCTCACAACCAATGTTAAATTCTGTAATTAAATTGGGTATAATACTATGTAGCTATATTGTTATTATTAGTTGTTAAGTAATATAAATTACACTCCTTAAGATCACATGTCAAAAGGATAGGTTGTGATTGTAAATAAGCAAAAAAGTTTAGTATAAATAAGTGTTGTGTTCTGTTGCAGTGCAATTCGAGGCTATAAATGCCCCCACCAGATTACTTTTCATTTTGAGACAGATCCATTCTCCTTTGCTATATGCTTTGCAATCCTTGTTATAGTAGTACTAACTATATGATGTTGTGTTGCTAATTTTATTATATCTTCCTCAATGAATTTACACGAGTTTGCTCGGTTCAAAGAACCATTTTCCTTACCGTCCTTAGCGCAAGTATAATAAGGTGACGTAGGCGGGCGGTAAGAGTTTAAATATTATATCTTTACTGAGTTAGATAAGAAAGAAAATGAGAGAGAAGAGAAGCGAGTTGTAGATTTACAGCCGGATGTAGCACGGACTCCTAGGTGAGTCATATGGTAATAAAGTAGTACTTACTTGTAGCCAGTGGCGGAGCCAGCGCCCGGCCACCCTGGGCACTTGCCCGGTCTCGCTACGTACATGTAAGATGTAAATGCCCTTTCACCGCTGGCCAAATCCACATCGAAATCGTTGTTTCCCGGGCAGAATTGTGTTGGGCCTGTTTCCCTTTGGTAGTTGGCTTATGTGAAGTAGGCTCAGCAAGCAAGAAAAGCCTGCCAGCTGTTCGTTAATCTCGATAGGACTTCAGCATCGTTGTTCGCTCCACCGTAGCACGAATCACCACGAGCCCAGGACTGCAGTTATCACTAAAAAGAATTCGCCAGGACTGCGTATCGTGGAGACAAACTGGTGCGGCGAGCGGCGGCTAGCCCTGGCCCGGGCGCGCGGCCGCCGGCGGGCAGAGCGGATCATCTCCAAAAAGGCAGGAATGACTTGATCCTAGCCTACTCGTCCTCTCGTTCCTAATCAGATCAGGTAAGATTGCTAACTGATCAGACCATCTCCACGGACAGATTTATCGTTTAAATTTCATGGTCAGGGAGTGGACAATTATCTATTGGGGCTGGTCATGACTTCATGGACCTAGTCTTTTGCTTAGAGATTTGTTCTAGATAATTACATGTTAACTTCAAAATTTGAATCCTTAAACTTCATAGATGAAGAGGCTTTTTTATTAATAGCAACCAGTAAAAATGTGAATTCAACTAAAGAATGTGAATGATGTGCAACCGGAAACAAAAGCAAAGATATATACATTTAGATGGTAATTTGAGTAGCTAAAATTTTGTTGGCAACATAACAAGTTTGGTAATATGCATGGCTTGGTTCCACGACTTTTGTTGTCGTCGCGACTTTATTTTGGTCTATGAAATTGAATATTGAGATATTGTATATATATATATTAGTTTATACATTTGTATGATTACAATGTTTATATTTTTCACTTCATTATTAATGCGGATTGTCGTTCAAAAGTTTGAGGATATTTTATATGTTATGTATTTGAACACCCAATTTCAGTTTCCAGATTCGACACTTAGCCTCAAGTTTGCCCAGGCGCCACAAAAGTTCTGGCTCCGCCACTGCTTGTAGCCCACTACTATACATGTTGGCTATTAACTATAAATGATATGCCAACATTTTATAGTCATCAGTCGACTATATTATTAACCATGCACTTACAGTATTCTCTAGCCTAGCCTAGGAATGGAAAAACAACCATGCCTACTGCCTAGCCTCAACTAGCAACGGTTGCGCGGCGTGGCTGTTGATACGTCATGTACATATATGCTACCTTTTGTTTCGTCTAGTGAATTTAAAGTTGAAATAAAAATTCTACATGCATAAGTTTGTAATTACAAAAGGGCAAGCCATGCATAAAGGCAAATTGGGGAGGATTCATTTATTATTAGCGTTAGTGCTACATCATACAAGGTAGGAAATATACATCGCCACTTTCTAAATAAAACTACTAAATGTTCGTTGAGATTCTGTGTGTGGCGGAGAAAAGCTAATGTGTTGATCCTTTTTGTTGTTTCATTATCTATTTTGTACATGCATGAACCAGTGGTGTATATTTGTTGTTCTTGTACCTGTCAAGTCTTGTATACATGTGCCATTTAGTATTGATATACATGTCAACCTGTCGGTGACTATATATAGTGATTGTTGTTTGCCATTGTTCAAATGTGGATTCATCTTTCTCTTGTTGGAAATATGGATAGGCTACATGGCTAGTCTATGATAATGATGAAGATGAAGGTTGGCCAATTTTATAAAAGAGTGGAAAGGTAACCCATAAAACTATCTCACATATTTAATTTAGTCAAACTCCAATACTTGTTCAGCAGTATAAATTCGGTCAAACATTAGTAATTGAGCATCGTGACGGATTCAAATTGTAAGTTTTTGCACTGTAGGTTGTATCTTCTATGTATCAGCAGTACAATGCATAATTTTTTTATGTGTGTGAAAATCATATGAATTTTTTAGAGAAAAGGCATCAGCTGAGTCCGAGATGGGGCTCGAGCCTAACCCAACTTTGAATTAACAAAGCCATCAACCGGTCAGGATTACACGCATACGCCCGCAGGCAAAAGAAAGAACAACAAGGCGGTAAGATACATAGACGATGGACATCACAGAACTAAGCCTCAAGCACTCCGGGGCTGAAAATGATCATAATAGAATGAAGACAAAGACGCCGAGGTCCCCCTCCAAGAATGTTGCACCCGGAACAGGATCACATAGGCTCGAAGAAGAGGAAGGCCGACACCAGTGGGGCATGCCGTCGCCATGCACCTACGGGTCCCGGCATGACACATCCAATACACCACCTTCGAAGCAGGCCACACTATACCTCCTCGCCTGGATCAAAGGCGCCGCACCGTCGCAAGATGGGATGGATGCCGCCGGAAGAAGACCACATAGGGAGGGTATGCGCATCCTCAACGAGATGGCGGGGCTCTCCTTGAGCAGAACGTCGCCCTTGCAAGCATCGAACACCGTAGGGGGAAGTTCCAAGCTAGGATAAGAGGACCACACCGCCGCTGCCGCGACCCACCACCCCAAGCGCCAACCAACCCCAAGGCTCCCAATGCGCCGCCTTCAAGAAGGGAGCGACGCCGAGAGCGCCGCCGCCGCCCAACAAAGTTAGGGCTTTTGCCCGGGAGACCGAGGGGAAGGGGAAGTGAGGGGATCAATCCATACCGACGCCTCCAAAGAGGGGAACGGCGCCCTCGGGCGTCGCCGTTCAGCCGACTAGGGATTTCGCCTGAACCAAATCCCCGCCACCAGTAGCTCCACCTGTCCAGAGCCGGCGACTAGGGAAGCACGTCCCGACCAGGCAGGCTCGCACGCCGAATAGGGGAGGAGGGGCAGGCACCAGATCTCGCGCACCGGCCGCCCTCGGCCACCGGGATCTCGCCGCCCGCATGGCCAGGACACCGGATCCACCATCCGCACGGCTGCTCGCCGCAGAGTAGGCGGTGCCTCGCCATAGGAGCCGCTGCTCAAGATCCAGAGCTCCCCGCATGGAAGCAGGGTAGCCGGAGGCCCCGCCGCCACCCTCCTTGGCAGCGCCCCGGGCTTGCCCGGCAGCTGCCTCAGGCGGCGGCAAGGAAGGGTGGGGGGAGGAGGGAGCTCGGCGGCGCACCTAGGGTTCGTCCCCGAGTCGCCCGAGCGGGCGGCGCGAGGGTTGGGGGCGGCGGGAGGGGGGGGGAGGTGGAGGGGGTCTTCAGCGGCTCAAATTATATGAAATTAAACTATAGATGTGTATATAGCCTTTCTTGTTAATCAGATGTTTCAGTGGTGCAAGTGCAAGCACTTTTTTTGTTCTAGCGATTAATTAACCAATATATTTAATCTGTATGTGAAGATCAAGCAAGTTTTGTGTCGACGGGTTAGTGCAAAATAGATCTCTATGCAGAGACTTTTGTTACTTGGAGCTAAACAAAATCTCACGCCAGCAGACTAAAGCACTGAAGAGTTTGAGCTTTCTCCTTTTTTGAAATATTTTTTGTAATGCCTGTAAAATTTGAGGCCTTGTCATTTGTAAATCTGGGTATACAGGCTGCTACACTCCTTGTGTGCACGCAGTTGTTTCCTTTTTTATTAATTTGCTTGGTCAAATCACAGTCGGTTGGTATGGGATTTGTTGCCCCTTCTGAATGGATGCACTGGTTGGATGCAGTTTCCAGAGACAACTTGATAACGAAATTACTTAAAGCCGACATTTCTGTGGCCGATCCTTGCACGATGGCCGGTCGGGTGGTGTGCTGAACTTTAGTTTATGCATGGATGGTTGGATATGTGCCATCCTGCAAAAGTCGTGCAAGAAGCGTCGTAGCTCTCATTTGATAACGTCAATGCATGAGAATAGGAGCCGATGTGACTTCGTGGGTGATAATTTGTTATTAAAAGTTCAAATTCCTGATTGGTAGGGGGTATTTGGCTACGTGCATGAGACCCGCATTAGTGTAGGCGTGGCCGCGCCCTAATGGGAGCTAGCGAAGAGGGGCGGCCGGCTGGCGTCAAGCAGGAGAGGACAGTAGATCGAGGAAGGCGGTGTCTCCCGCAGTACCGCCTAAAATAGAACCTGTACCGAGAAAGAGACGCATAGAACATGAGAAAAGGGAATTGTTGGCGTTTTGGGAATGGGGGTCCCCAACTTGCCTGCTTGCGGCCCGCGGCGTGGCGTTGCTAGCAGGCCTGTACGACTCATCTTCATCAACAAGGCATTCAAGACCCTCGCGAGGGCCAAACCTCGCGAGGCAGACGACACAAGACCACCTCAGGAACTGCATCTCCAGGCAGGCTCACGAGGAGCGGAGATATCAAGGCGGGGCAAACCTCGCGAGACTCCCGTGACGCGAGCCATGACGATCGACGCCAGGCGGGCGCCAGCGCGCGCAGCGTCCTTGTTTCCTTTTTGGTGCTAAGGAGGCAGGCGCAGGCGCGGAGTACCGAGGCATCTAGCAAAGGTTTCCATACTGGTGCGACGAGACCGAAGACCAGCAGGACGGCAAGACGGAGGTCACCGTGGAGCCCAAGACGGCGTCACCCCAGGGCCTTTTGCAGGCGAAGACCGCTTTTGTCAGGATAGCTTGTACTAGCTGTCCCCTTTCAAATTGCCCGCCGTTGTTGGCTCCCTTCCCGCTCAATATTGGGGAAGAGGATCAGGGCCTATATAAGTAGGGCTAGCCACCACAGTAGAGGCATCGAGTTCTCATCCACAAGTTCACAGAGCACAAGGACACCTCAACCTTAGGAGGCTGTTCTTCCCCTTGTACTGTTCATCATCAGCCCAAGAGGCAATCCACCACCACCACATTGAAGTAGGGTATTACACCACAACAGTGGCCCGAACCAGTATAAACCCCGTGTCTCTCTGTGTTGCGAGTTCGTCCGCGAGACCTTAGCGAGCTAGGGCGTAGATTGGTAGGAGGGAAAGAACTTCGCGCGCACCCCAGAGTTCGAACCTTAAGGGTTTTGCCGGAACCCCAGAACCGACATTTGGCGCGCCAGGTAGGGGTGCGCCGTAGCTTCCCATCCATCGATCTGCGCTCCGCCCGCATGGCAGGCGCCCCGTCACCGCCTCCGACGGCCAACATCGACGACGGGGCCGTGGGGTTCCGAGCCCTGGCCCCCGCCCTGCGGCGGGTGCGGTGGCCAACCAAGTTCAAGCCGGAGATGTCGCCGCGCTACGATGGCGCGGCAGACCCAACGGCTTTCCTGCTAGCATACGAGGAAGCCGTCCTCGAGGCCGGGGGCGACGACAAGGTAATGGCCATCTGGTTCCCCATGGCCCTCGTCGGCGAGCCACGCGCCTGGCTGCTCAACCTCCCTGGATCCACGGTAGAGTCCTGGGGGGAACTCCGCGACCTCTTCACTGCTCGCTACGCGGTGCCGGCGCACCACGCAGTCGCAGCCCTGCTGGGCGGCTCTCAAGCACCGCCTTTAGATCGCCACGTCAAGCCGTTCCTCCGTCAGATTGGGGCTGCTCCCAAGCACCCGGGGGCTCCGCCGGGTTGGGCTGCGCCAGAGGCCGACCTCACCTTCAGCTCAGAAGACCACCCCGACTCCACCGCCGGCTCGGGCATGCTCCCAATGCTCTGCACGCCCACCATCTGCAACGTGGCTGTTACCAAGACCCTGATCGACGGCGGTGCCGGCCTCAACTTGCTCTCCGTGGAGGCCTTCAGCCTTCTTCACGTGCCGCTCGAGCGGCTCAGTCTCAGCAAGCCCTTCTCAGGAGTTGGTCGCGGCGCTGCCCACTCTCTGGGACAGATCCGTCTCCCAGTCACCTTCGGCACACGCGACAACTACCGCACCGAGCTGGTCGACTTCGACATCGCCCGCATCGGTCTCCCGTACAACACCATCCTCGGGTACCCAGCTCTCGCCCAGTTCATGGCGGCGACTCACCCGGCCTACAACCTCATGAAGATGCATGGGAGCAAAGGCGTCCTCACCGTCAAGGAGGGCACCAAGGAGGCCGTGACGGCACTCAAGCTTGCTTTCAAGACCGCAGCGGCGGCGCAGCCCGCCGACGCCGGTACCCCCGAAGCCAAGGAGGCCGCGCCTACCAAGAAGAAGCAGTTGTTCACCCAAGACAAGGCAGAAACCAAGCAGGTGCCAGTCAACGAGGACAGACCCTCATGAGCCACCTTTACCATAGGTGCCGGCCTCGACCCAGGTCAAGAGGAAGCATTGGTGAGGTTCTTGCGCGCAAACAAGGATATATTCGCGTGCGAGCCTAATCAGCTGGCAGGAGTCCCAAGAGAGGTGATTCAGCATCATTTAAGGGTGTGCCCCAATGTACGCCCCGTGAAGCAGCGGGCGAGACGGAAGTCCACTGAGAAGCAGGCCTTCATCGTCCAGGGGACCCGCAAGCTGGAGGCGGCGGGAGCCATTCGCGAGGTTCGGTATCCTGAGTGGCTGGCGAACCCCGTCGTAGTGCCGAAGAAAGGCGGGAAGGAACGGATGTGCGTCGACCTCACCAACCTCAACAAAGCCTGCCCCTAAGATCCGTTCCCGCTCCCACGCATCGATCAGATCGTCGACTCCAGCGCTGAGTGCGACCTGCTGTGCTTCCTGGATGCGTTCTCAGGATATCACCAGATCAAGATGGCGGTGGAAGATGTGGAGAAGACAGCCTTCCTGACCCTGTGTGGGGTGTACTGCTACACCTGCATGCCCTTCGGGCTGCGCAACACGGGTGCGACCTTTCAGCGGCTGATGCACATCGCCTTGGGGCGGCAGCTCGGGAGAAACACAGAGGCCTACGTCGACGACATAGTGGTAAAGTCTCGGGAGGCGAGAACCTTGATTCAATACTTGGAGGAGACCTTCGAGAGCCTGCGCCAGGTGAACTTGCGGCTTAACCTGGAGAAGTGTGTGTTCCTTGTCCCTTCCGGCAAGCTGCTGGGATTCTTCGTGTCCCACAGAGGGATCGAGGTGAACCCGGAGAAGATCAAGGCCATCGAGGACATGAGCCCACCACAGACCCTCAAAGAGATGCAGAAGCTGGCGGGACGAGTGACTGCGTTGGGTCGTTTCATCTCCAAGCTGGGAGAGCGCGCCTTACCCTACTTCAAGCTCATGAAGAAGAAGGGCCCGTTCGATTGGACCCCGGAGGCCGACCGAGCCTTCCAAGACCTCAAGAAGTACCTGACCAGCCCTCCGGTGATGGTGGCACCACGACCTCTCGAGCCCCTAGTGCTCTACCTTTCCGCCACCCCATACTCCGCCAGCGCAGCGCTGGTGGCGGTTCGGGAGGAGCACCAAGCCAAGGGTGCATTGCGCCAAGCTACAGCTGCAGTAATGCAGGGTCAGGAAGGCGCCGCAAAAGCCTTGGCAGCAGAAGACCAAGCTCGGCAAGACGATGTTGCCGAAATTCCCGAAAGCAGTCAGGCCTCAGGAGCCCCTCCACCTCAGGAGACGCCCCAATCTCCGCAAGACCCGAGCCTCAACAGCGCGCCAGCCCTCGTCGAACACCTGGTGTACTTTGTCAGCACCGTGTTGCGGGACGCGAGGGCACGATACCCCATGCCTCAGAAGCTCCTGCTCGCGCTCTTGGTGGCCTCACGCAAGCTGCGGCACTACTTCCAGGGCCACCCCATCAAGGTCATCTCGGCCTACCCATTGGAGAGGGTGCTCAGGAGCCCCAACTCAGCTGGAAGGGTCGCCGAGTGGAACATCGAGCGGCAAGCATTCCAGTTAGAGTTCAGCACTACCAGGGCCATCAAGGGGGCCGCGCTCGCTGATTTTGTGGCAGAATGGACGGATGCCCCGACATTTGAACAAGGCGAAGACCGATCCACCTCGCCAGGAAGCGAGGCACCGGACGGTTGGGTCATGTACTTCGATGGCGCCTTCGCGCACCAAGGCGCAGGGTCTGGAGCAGTACTAATCTCGCCCACTCAGGATAAGCTCTACTATGCCGTGCAACTCTGCTTTCAGCATGGCGAGAAGGTCTCCAACAACATCGCAGAATACGAAGGCCTCATAGCTGGCCTGAAGGCCGCGACAACTCTGGGGGTGAAGCGCCTTACCGTTAGAGGCGACTCGCAGCTCCTCATCAACTTCTCCAACAAAGTATACGAGCCAAAGGACGAGCATATGGAGGCATACCTCGCGGAGGTGCGCAAGATGGAGAAGCAGTTCTCGGGCTTGGAGCTGCAGCACGTGCCCCGGGGCACCAACAAGGAAGCCGACGACATCGCCAGGAGAGCATCCAAGCGGCAGCCACACGAGCCCGGTGTCTTTGAGGAACGGCTCTTCAAGCCATCGACGACACCACCACTTTCAAGCACACCTCAGCCTCGGGAGGAGCTTCCACAGCCTCCTGCCTCAGGAGCCCCGGCCTGTGGCCCGACCTCAGGAGCTCGCTTGCTCTTGGCGCTTGAACCTCAAGAGGGATGCTGGACCAAGGAATTCAAGGAGTATCTGATGCAAGGGGCGCTGCCAGAGAAGGAGGAGGATGCAGAGCGTGTGGTTCGGCAAGCCACGGCGTACTGCATCCAGGATGGTGAGCGGCCAAACGACATTTCCTTGCGCTGCATTTCCAGGGACCAGGGGAAGGAGCTGCTAACTGACATACACGGTGGTGACTGCGGGCACCACTCATCGTCACGGACCCTCGTCGGCAAAGTATTCCGCAGTGGGTTCTACTGGCCCACTACGCTCAACGACGCAGCTGAGCTGGTGAAGTCCTGCGAAGGCTGCTAGTTCCACGCCAAGCAAATTCATCAGCCGGCTCAGGGCCTCCAGACCATTCCGCTCACGTGGCCGTTCGCGGTCTGGGGGCTGGACATCTTGGGCCCGTTCCCTCGAGCGCCAGGGGCTACCGCTACCTCTACGTCGCCATCGACAAGTTCACCAAGTGGGCGGAAGTGGAAGCCGTCCGCACGATCCCAGCCGGCTGTGCTGTCAAGTTCATCAAGGGCCTCGTGAGCCGCTTCGGGGTCCCCAACCGCATCATCACAGATAACGGCTCGCAGTTTACTAGTAACCTCTTCAAAACCTACTGTGCTAACCTTGGAACGCAGATCTGCTACGTTCGGTGGCGCACCCAAGGAGCAATGGTCAGGCCGAGCGCGCCAACGCAGAGGTCCTGAGGGGCCTCAAGACCAGGACCTTCAAGAAGAAGCTCGAGGCCTGTGGCAAGGGCTGGCACGACGAGCTCCAGTCCGTGTTGTGGTCTATCCGCACCACCGCCACCAAACCGACGGGCGAGACCCCATTCTTCCTTTTCTACGGAGCTGAAGCAGTCCTTCCTCACGAGGTTAAGCATCGCTCCGCACGGGTCCTGGTGTTCGATGAAACGCAGCAGGATGCCACGCGGGGGATAGACCTCGTGATGGGGGAGGAGTGTCGTCGCGAAGCTGCACTGAGGGCGGCAAGGTACCAGCAGGCACTGCGGCGATACCACTGCCGCAGCATCCGCTCCAGGACACTCGAGGTAGGCGACCTCGCCCTGAGGCGGGTCCTCTCCAGGGATGGGCTGCACAAGCTTTCACCCATGTGGGAGGGCCCGTTCAGGGTCATCCATGTCTCCAGGCCTGGCGCCGTGCGCCTGGAGACGCAGGATGGGGTACCTATCCAGAACGCCAGGAACATCCAACACCTCCGGAAGTTCTACCCATGAAGCAAGGCCCAGAGCCTGTGAAGAAAGGCCCAGAGCCTGTGAAGAAGGCCCAGTGCCTGTGAAGAATCGCCGCCCGTGACACTCTCATGTAATAATGAGTGGGGCTGTACACGCCCCGGAGTCTCAGGAGTGCCGGCCTCAGGCCCTGGGGCTCGCTCCCACGCCTAGTGGCAACACTTAGCTCCGCGCTGGTGAGAAGACTTGAAGACTAGATTAGGTGCCAGACGCGGCTTTTCATTCGCTTTCCGTAGTTCGCTCGCTTTTCCTTAATCGAAGTTTGCTTTTGGTGTTCCTTGCTGATTCGATTCCCTCGCCTCTTACCGCATTTTCCGGCTCTGGTTCGCTCGTGTTCTCTCTCTCGCATACCTCGCGAGGGGGCTAGGCAGGTGCCCTCGCGAGCATTTTTCTCCTCTCTGCCTTCTCGCGAGCCACCCTCGTTCGAGCCCAAAAACTGGCGCATCTCTCCTAGTCCGTGCCCCTCGGGTACCGTGATACAAAGCGCCAGGTCAAGGCTTGGGTGGACGGCAAATCTTCTAGCGCACCTCCTAACGAATTCTTGCAGTTCCTAAGCAAACACAGACCACCAGGTCAAGATGGACACGAGGAAACAAACGCCTCGTAAGGAAGAGGGCGTCCCGAATGCACCAAGTTAAGTTATCTTTGCGCAAAATAACAACACGGCACGGGAACAACACGCACAATGCAATAACCAAGGAACCACAGTTCGATACACGCCCCTCTGGGCCCATAATGGTTCAGTTTTGATGCAGAAAAAAGAGCAAAACAAAAGCGGCGTTGCAGCGATCTGCGGAGGCAGGCCCCAAGCGACACCCCGAGCCTAGCCAGACCCCTCCTCGTGCTTCATGGAGGCACGGTGACGAGATGACCCGCTGCCGCCTACAAAGCGGGCGCGGCGGCGCGGCGGCTGGTCGTAGCCACCACTGCTGGAGCTGTCGCCGGAGGAAGAGCCGCCGTAGCTGGACGAGACATGGTCGCCGCCGAGGGCGGGCTCGCCCTCATCCTCGTCGCGACCGTCACCAAGGCCGAGCACCTCCTCACCGTCGTTCGCCTCGGGGCAGCACCCCGCGCGGCGACCATCTTCCCCAAACACCATCACATAGAGGGTCGATCCACCATCGTACTTGAACTGGAGGGTGCACCGCCTGCCCAGGCCGTGCGCGCGGGCAAACGTCTGCCAGCCGCGGGCCAGGGCTATGTTGCCCGCGGCAGAAGTCTCGACCGCGACCCAAGAGGCCTTGCTGCAGCAACCATCCGCCTGCAACCAGAGCCCGCCTGGACCAGAGGCCGGCAGTTTGTCGACGAAGAAGCGCGGAAGCTGGAGCTAGTTGCCAGCCGGGTTCTCCGACCAGACGACGAACTCCGGCGACACCTTCGCCGAATGGAAGAGCGGACGGGGAGGCCGCGCCACCATAGCACGCCTCCCTTCGTCAACTTGACCGCCATGGCTGGGACGACCCCCTCCGCGTGCCGCGGCGCCGCCACGACAGTGGGCCGCGGCGGGGGTTGCGACGTGCTTGCGCGGATAGCCTCGTCCGCGCTTGGGCGCCCGGGAGCCGGGTCCCTCGCGAGGGGCCTTCCCCTTCTCGGCGGCAGAGAACTTCCTTCGTGGCGCCATTGGTGGCGCTGCTAGAAATGGAGCGAGGAGGAAGAAGCAAGCGAGCAAGGAAGAGATGGGCGACGGGGGCTCCGCCCCCTCCCCAATTATAGCAGAAGAAGGCCAACCGGCGGCCCCCACGATCACAGGTAATGATGGTTTTCCTTGCATGTCGCAGGGACTTGTCAAGTCGAGCGGTTGCCGAGGCAGCGTGGGGAAGCGGAGACACCCACGTCCAATCAACCGCCACGCGTCGACCAAGGCAGCAGGCCTTTGGGGCCCGCGGCGCGCCGTACTTGACCTTTGGCTTCGCCTCGAAGCCAAGTCCGAGCGCGCCTTGGACCCCGGGCTACTGTCGGCGTTCTGGGAACGGGGGTCCCCAGACTTGCTTGCCTGCGGCCCGCGGCGTGGCGTTGCTAGCAGGCCTGTATGACCCATCTTAATCAACAAGGCACTCAAGACCCTCGCGAGGGGCCAAGCCTCGCGAGGCGGACGACGCAAGACCACCTCAGGAACTGCATCTCCAGGCAGGCTCTGGAGGAGCGGAGATATCAAGGCGGGGCAAACCTAGCGAGGCTCCCGTGACGCGAGCCATGACGATCGACGCCAGGCGGGCGCCAGCGCGCGCAGCATCCTTGTTTCCTCTTTGGTGCTAAGGAGGCAGGCGCAGGCGCGGAGTACCGAGGCATCTAGCAAAGGTTTCCATACTGGTGCAACGAGACCGAAGACCAGCAGGACGACAAGCCGGAGGTCACCGTGGAGCCCAAGACGGCGTTACCCCAGGGCCTTTTGCAGGCGAAGACCGCTTTTGTCAGGATAGCTTGTACTAGCTGTCCCGTTTCAAATTGCCCACCGTTGTTGGCTCCCTTCCCGCTCAATATTTGGGAAGAGGACCAGGGCTAGCCACCACAGTAGAGGCATCGAGTTCTGATCCACAAGTTCACAGAGCACAAGAACACCTCAACCTCAGGAGGCTGTTCTTCCCCTTGCACTGTTCATCATCAGCCCAAGAGGCAATCCACCACCACCACACTGGAGTAGGGTATTACACCACAACGGTGGCCCGAACCAGTATAAACCCCGTGTCTCTCTGTGTTGCGAGTTCGTTGAGTTCGTACGCGAGACCTTAGCGAGCTAGGGCGTAGATTGGTAGGAGGGAAAGAACTTCGCGCGCACCCCAGAGTTCGAACCTTAAGAGTTTTGCCTGAACCCCAGATCCGACAGGAATCGAACAAAATTCATCCCAATTGTTGATGGAGCTCTCCTCTTCCTCCCCCCTCCCAACTCCGGTCCTCCACCACCCCGTCCCCAGCCCAACTCCGGTCGCCGCAAGCTCCCCCCATGACCACACGCTCACCACCAGCCCCCTGGATGCTCTGCGCCACAACATGGCGCCACCACCATCACCTTTCTTTGACCCCCCCTACGTCAAAGCCGGGCAGGTGGCTCTCCGCTGCTTCCTGGGCTGCAGAAACGCCATGGGGCTGGAGTTCGAGGATGATTGCAGTTACTACTGCCGCCATGCAGTCACCACGCCAGCGCTGCACCTGGCGTCGCCCCTCTACCTCATCTTCGAGTTCTCCAACCGCCACCTTGACGCCATCACGGTAGTTGCTCTGCTCCAAGCCGTCCTTGGTGGCTGCGCCGCCGACTTCTTCATCGCTCAGTGCTCCCCTGGTCTTCCGCTTCCATGTGGCTATGCCGCGTGTCGGGGAGATCATCCTACACCAAAAACCAATCCGCCATCGCAACTACGCCTTCTCCTTCGCTCGCTCGCTACCTCTTCTTCCACCCACGCCTGCTGCGCACGCTTCATGCATGTCGCTCGCCACCCTCCTGCAAGTTCCAGAAGACCTCTGCCTTCATTTTGAAGGTGTGGTCTCCACGCAACTCCGGTCGACTGTCACCATCGACCCACGCCACAACCGCCATGGATGCCGCATGTACGCTCGTATCATCCAATTCCCGTTTACCCTACACGCTCATTCCATGGCCCTCATCCTTGCTCGCCTCTTCGGTGGATGCTTCTCCCACTTCAACGTTACCGACGAGGGAGACTCTTGCTTCTCTTTCACCGTTGCCAACTCTGCGGTTGCCAACCTCGTCGCTGCCATGGGCGATTTCCACAAAAGAGGCATGTAAATCCGCTTCCCTCGTCCGCCTGCCATGGGTGGCACCGCACGCTCGCTCGCTGGATTGGCAGAGCCCTCCGTGCCTGGAGCCCCGGCTTCCCTCCCGACGATGAACATCTCTGCTTCTCCGCCACCACCGTCAACAGCCCTTGATCTACCCAAGGTTAGACGCGCTCGGCCTGGTATTAGCTTTTTCTACTGTATGATGCATGCTAGTCACCCTAATTAGCCACCAACACATATGCAATGCACCTCTCACACCCACTGTTTATGGGTCACCTTCATGCCAATTTCGGTTAGCCCTAATGAAATGCTTGTTGAGTCAGCTCTAAACCACTGTTTTTCAGTCAAACAAGATTTCCACGCAATCAAAGTACATGAGCTCATTTTCAAAACTGGCATCTTCTCCCGCTTCGCTAAGGTTCAAATTCTCAAGTATGGGTCGCTAGACTTTTCTGGTTTTCGTCTCTTCCTCTTTGACCAGCTTGACGATGCGGTAGCTCACTGCGTCCGGCACCTAGCTCTATATAAATCTTATTCTCATACCCCGCTCCCGCCACGCACCGCCTCTGTCCTGGGCCCCTTCATGCCCACCCGTCCACACATGCACGGCCCGACCCCAGCCGCCCTCACGAGCGACCCGCACGTCCCCTCACCCATGCATGATCACCGGGCCCACCCCATGCACAATGATGGCTGCGCAGCAGAGTCAGGCGGACCAAATCCTCCCAAAGATCTGTACGCTCCACGCGCGGAGACGCAGGCGTGCGTCGCTCTCGCTAGAACCCAGGCATCCCCTTTTGTCTATCTGTCTGTGCCTAATCGGGCTCCCCCACTGCCCCCACTCGCGTCTAATCTGGACGGCGCTGCGCCGCCCCCTGTCTCCCCCCGCCTGGCCACTGTTGCCATCCCGTGTCAGGATACTGCATTGGGAACCGATGGAATCGCACGGTCCTGCACTCGCTCGCCCACGCCACCCCCTCAACCTACCCCTGACCAGCATCTAGCTATCATCATCACTCCTACATCACCGCCGCAGCCTAATCCGCTTGCTCGTTCTCCACGCCATGACCCCAAGTCACCTCAACCTCTGCTGCACGCCTCAGATCACGCCTCTCTGCCACAAGATACGCCGCCCATGCGGTCCAACAGCACCATGACGACCCCCTATCGAGACACGCTCCTCTCCTCCCCCCGTGCCCATAGCCACCCCCAGCTACGCCCCATATATATACAAGGCCCCACTCCCCTCTCCATCGCCATCCTCATCCACCACAATCCTCACTCAAAAAACGTCGTTGCTTCCGCTGCCTCGCCCTCGACCACCGCGCCGAGACTTGCCGAGACCCCGTCCGCTGCGCTCGCTACTGGCGGAACGGCCACCGCAGCCGCGACTGCAGGTATATCTGGATCTGGCCTTGCTTCCCTCCTCTTCCCGAAACTTTTCCCGCAAGCCCTAACCCCGCATTCTGTCGTCGCAGGATGAACCACGACAGCTCTTCCTCGGCCTCGACCCGCGTCCCCCGCACCCTCATGATCGAAGAGGTTCCCATCATCCTGTCTGAGCCGTTCCCTGCAGTCTGCGTACCCTCTTTGTTCGTTCTCCACGGCGTCCCCCCGCCTCGTCCCTCACCACCACGCACCTCTGCACCTTCCCCAACACCGACCACCCGCACCACCACCTCACACACAACACCTCCACTCCCTTCGACACCCACGCCCTCAGAGCCCGCCTCACCGACATCTTCACTGCCTCACAGTTCGCCATGGCCAAATCCCACATTTAGGACTCCGAGCCGGACGAGGAGCTCCCACGCCCTGAACGGGAGGCCGGCCTGCTCCCTCCCTACGGTGATATGCCGCTCGTCGCCGCCCCGCCATGCCTTGTCCACTGCCCACGCCGTTTTGCCTCTGCACACCTGCAAACCCCAGTTCACAACCCCACCCCTCTCATCCGCCGCGCTATCCAGCACACCTGCAGCAACCCGGCCTTCATCTTGGGCGGTTCTTGGCGCGGGGTTGCATGCATCGCTTTCCACACTCCTGCTGCACGCAACGATGTCATCCGCCACAGTCCAATAGAATTCGAGGGCAACACGGTTACTATTGAGCCAGTAGAGCACGCCGACCGCTCCATTGCCATTTTCACCGACCTAGCCGAGATCGAAGTGTCAGAATTCCCACATGAGCTCTGGCACAACGACGGCATTCGCTTGGCACTTGCGTTCCTTTGTGACGTCTGTGCCGTTGATGACTTTTGTCTTCACGACATCGACTATACCTCGGTCCGTGCCCTTGTCCTGCTCCAGTCTGGCAAGCCAGCTCCACCTGGCCTAGTTATCCAGCTCCCACCTATCAACGAGATCAAAATAGCCAAGGTTGTCGAGGTATCTCGTTGGCACCACGGCGATGGCGCCAACCCCTTTGGTGTTAACTCCTCTGATGGCGACTCTGCTCATCTCTCCCAGCGTGGCTCACCACACCCGCTCTCACCTGAGAACTTTGCTCCGGTGGTCTCTGCCGTCAGGGCGGGCTGGCGAGCGGACCCCACCTACGGCGGGACCAGGCCGGTTGCCCGCCGCCTCTCTCCTGACGCACGTGCCCTCCTTGCTTCTCCTGGCGGCGCCAGCAGCGACCCCACCCTGTCGGCTGTCCTTCCCCCTCCCGGGTCTGCACGTGACCCGCTTGCCGTCTCTGACGATGACTCGGTCGGCTCGGAAGGCATGCACGTCCCTGGACGCGGTGCATGCACCCGTGGTGGCGGCCCTGGCTCCACCTGTCATCCGCCCGCTGCCCAGGGTGGCGGCCGTTGACCCTCCTACTCCTCCTGTTGACGTGGGGGCCGGCGTGGTGGCGGGCCACGTGCTCCCCTCCGACACGTCGGGCTTTGCCCTCGTCGCTCCGGCCGCCCCAGCTTTCCCAGCGCCGTCCACCTTCACATTCTCCGACGGAGAATCTTCACGTGCCAACGGTAACTCTCTCCCCCTCCGTCTTTAATTCCTTCAACCCCGACTCCTGCTACAAACTATAACTCAGACCCTGCTGCGCTGGACACAGCTCTCACTCTACACGATCTAGACACCCATGAGTGCACTGCTCGCAAGGAGCGTCGCAGGTCTGCTCGCGATCGCTCTGTCTCCAAGGACAAGTTACGCCGGAGCGTACGCCTTGCTGCCAAGGAAACCAAGTACTCCGCCATGCTCGCAAGAGCTGTCAAGGCCAAGGCGGCTCGCCTCTCTGCCTCCGACGTGGACACGGCCATTGGGCGTGCTATCCAGGACGCCCGCCTGGATGCTCCAGACGTCCCTCCCGCCTTGTCCGAAGACTTGGCCACGATCGCGCTCCTCTGTGGCGCGGACGATGGCCACCGTGACGCCATCCTCTCCTCCGAGGAGGCCGCCTCTGGTGACGACACCGAGCCATGATCACTGCCCCAGCCATGCACGGCCCTCGGACGTTTGGGGCCCACTGCATTTTAGCGTCCGTCTCAGTTACTTGTCACGTTGCTCTTTTGGACTCTGTGTGCGTTGCCTTTCTTTTGGCCATCTGCTGTCTCGACTGATGTAGTAGGGCTCATGTACTCCTTCGCGCTTTCCGCCGTCCACCTATGGTGTCGAAAAACTTTTATGAGTAATGATGTAATCTCTATTTGCTCCTGGAATGTACGTGGCCTAGGTGATGATGACAAGTGTAACGCTGTCCTCTCTGAACTGTTAGCGATCAACCCTCACGTTGCTCTCTTGCAAGAATCCAAACTAGAATCCTACACCGACGCCAAGCTCCGCTCCTTTCTCCCCTTCCACCTCGACCAAGCCTTTCCTCTGCCCGCCATTGGCACGGCCGGCGGCACCATAACCACCGTTAACTCCTCCACTCTCCAAGTCATTTCGCACTCGCACAAAGTTTTCTCCTCCACCGTAACTCTAAGATAAACCGCATGTGCCCCCAGCATAGCCATCACTAACATCTATGCTCCTTCTGCACGTGCCCTCAAACAAACTTTCTTCGACGAGCTCCTCTCCATCGCTCAACCTGACCACGTGCCTTGGCTGGTCATCGGCGATTTCAACCTCCTTCGCTTCCCCTCAGACAAAAACAAATCCTCCTTCCGACAGTCAGAAGCTAACGCCTTTAACCACGTTATCGACACCTTAGCTCTCATCGAACTGCCTCTCCTCGACCGACAATTTGCGTGGACCAACAACCACTCCTCGCCCACTCTGGAAAGGATCAATCGTGCCTTTTTAACCTAGCGTGGGCAGATGCTTTCCCCAACACCTCACTGTCCTCTCTCACACGTTTCACCTATGACCACGTACCGCTGCTTGTACACGTCACCACTACGATTCCACGTACCAACTTTTTCAAATTTGAGCAGGGTTGGACCAAATTTACCCCATGCAACGACATCATCTCTCGGTGTTGCTCACCCTCGCCCTCACCGTCCGCCAACTCGGCTGCCACCCTTGCCGCAGCTCTCAAAAAATCAAGATCCGATCTCAAAGCTTGGGCACGCTCTCGCATTCCCACCCCTCTTCACGAATCACGGTGCAAAGTAGCCATCTCAGCCCTGGATCGGGCTGGAGAATTCAGGCCTCTTTCGCATCTCGAGATCCTCACTCGCAAGATTACCATCTCTCTTCTCAAATGCACTATCCACGAAAAAACGACGTATTGGCGGTGGCGTGCAAAAGTTTCCCGGGTTATCAATGGGGGCGAAAACATGAAATTCTTTCACGTTTCAGCCTCACAACGCCTTAGGAAAAACAAGATTTTTACGCTCACTCACAATGGCCACGATTTCTCCTCTCATCACCAAAAGGCCAAGATCCTCCGTGAGTTTTTTGTGTCCCTCATTGGTACCCCTACCAACACGTCATGGGCATTCGACCTCCATCAGTTCTACCCAAACCCCATCTCTGACCTGCATGTCTTGCATGAAAACTTCTCGGAATAAGAAATAAAAGCAGCCTTCTTCCAAATGAACCCGCAGGCCAGTCCTGGCCCAGATGGTTTTGGGCCGGCGTTCTACCGAACATACTGGCCCACCGTTAAAAGCCTCGTCCTCCCTTTCTTCTCACAATTCCATCAAGGCACGGCCGACATGGAAAGAGTTAACAGAGCTCATGTTGTTCTCCTCCCCAAAAAAGATCAGCCTACTTCTCCAGACGCTTTCGGCCGATCTCGCTCCAAAATTGCCCAATCAAAGTTGTTGCCAAAGTCTTGACCACTCGCCTTAAGCCCTCCGTCCCGTTACTACTGCATGGCAATCAGACAGGGTTTATACCAGGGAGGAATATTGCTGAGAATTACATATTCGCCGCCGACCTCATTAGCTCATGCCACACTAGAAAAAAACCTACCATGGTTTTCAAACTAGACTTCAGGAAAGATTTCGACTCGGACGCTTGGCCTGCTCTTGACAAAATCCTTCTCGCCCGAGGCTTCTCCCACACTTTTTGCAGCTGGATCCAGAACATCCTTGTTACAGGCAAAACCGCCATTCTGTTGAATGGCGTCCTAGGCAACTGGATTGACTACAAAAATGGCTGCGTCAGGGAGACCCCATCTCCCCCTACCTCTTCCTGATCGTAGCAGACCTGCTCCAACAGCTCATCTTCAGAAACACACACGCCTCGCTCCACCACCCCATCTTCTCTCATCTACCACCCACCGTCCTACAGTACGCAGACGATACTCTGATCGTTGCCGCCGCCTCGACTGATGCCGCTGCTGCACTGAAAGAAATTCTAGATAACTTTGCCAACGCCACTGGGTTAGCCATAAACTTTTCCAAAACTATGATTGCAACCCTACACATGGACGATGCTGCTGCTAACGACGCCGCCCTAGCCATGGGCTGCTCCCCCGCCTCCTTCCCCCAAACCTACCTTGGACTCCCTCTCTCCCCTACTAAACCTCCCTCCACTGTATTCGACCCCATCCTAGAACGCTCTCGCAAGCTGTTGGCTGGCTGGCGTGCCAAGCTGCTTGACAAAGGTGACCGCCTCATTCTTATCTCCGCCGTTCTCGACTCCCTCCTCACATATTTCATGTCAGTCTTTCGTCTCCCCAAAAAAGTTTTAAAAAACATCGACTCCATTCGTAGAGCCTTCTTCTGGGCAGGTGAAGATTCAGTTTCAGGCGCTCAATGCCTTGTTGCATGGAAAAACGTTTGCTCTCCAAAAAAATATGGTGGTTTAGGTCTCAAAAACTTGCATCTTCAAAATAATTGTCTGCTCATGAAATTTGCAGCCAAGGCACTCACCTCCTCCTCCACACCCTGGATGGACTGGTTGGATCTTCAACACCCAAATGCTCTAGTTTCACCCCCACCCCAAACCTCCTTCCTCTGTCGCACCATAGCACAGCAAATACCAACACTCCGGTCCATCACCTTCGTCCTAACAAACAGTGGGACGCACACCTACTTCTGGCACGACACTTGGCTCACGCTAACACCTCTAGCTCACTCTTACCCTCACCTATTCTCACACTCCACTCTACAGCTGGTTAAGGTGGCTAATGTGCTACGATACGGTCTAGAAGCTAACCTCCGTAACCGTCTCTCCCTACTGGCAGAGCAAGAGCTTGTTGCGTTGTTGGCTGTTTTGCAGGATTTCGTCCCGTTGGCTGCGGAAGACCAAAGGTTCCTAATTCGGGGTCTCGCCTTCTCCACCAAGCAAGCGTACGACACTCTCATGGCACGCCCGGACTGCGATCCTCTCGCCCCCATCATTTGGCAATCCAAAGTTCCACGCAAGATTAAAATCTTCACCTGGATCCTCTTCAAGGATCGGCTCAACACCCGAGCCAATCTTGCGCACAAGAATATCATACCCACGGATGTTTGTCCTTGCTGTGCTATGCTA
Organism: Triticum aestivum; assembly: GCF_018294505.1. Classification (NCBI taxonomy): domain Eukaryota; kingdom Viridiplantae; phylum Streptophyta; class Magnoliopsida; order Poales; family Poaceae; genus Triticum; species Triticum aestivum. The sequence goes on from NC_057811.1 coordinate 478,749,702, forward strand.
CCAGAGGACTCCATGCATCTCTTCCTCGCCTGCCCCGTTGCCAACCGTGTCTGGCAACGGCTAGGCATCCTACCTCAAGCGGAGGACATCATCGACCTCTGGGACGCGCCGATTCCTCACCAACTGCCACACAAAGGCTGGCCTTTTATTCTCATGTCTCTCCTCTAGAAGATTTGGGCTGTGAGAAATGATATGTTGTTTAGAAACATTGATCAACGATCTGTAATAACCCTCAGAGCCCTCATCTCTGACCTAGACTTTTGGTCACATCGTCTCGTGGAAACATGCGACAAGGAGGACGTCTCCTCGTGGCGTTTCTACCTCTCTGCACGCTGCGTCATGCCTTTGTAATTCTGTACTAGCTGCTCCGGCGGTTTTTTGGTAATATATTCAGGTGGGGAGCTCCCCCCCTCCTGCGTTGATTCTAAAAAAAACATGAGAAAAGGAGATAAAATTGGTGGCATTTTGCGCCGCAGCAGAGCACATCACAGCACGGACACCATGAACATGGAACACGCACGCCCACCCTGCGCACACACACACGACGCATCCGAAGAACGCAAGCCGCCCGTGAGGCAGCGCACGGAGGCGCAACCGTGTACGGCCAAGAGCGAACTGGAGGCAGTCATCGTGTGTTCACACCGAAAAAACACAAACCAAACGGCAAATCGATGACACGTAAACGTGGCCATATCACGCGTCAACCCCAGTATAATGGCCAACACATGCATACATAGAAAGATTCAAAAAGAAATCCCTACATTAAACAGAGGTACGTGGTCACGTCAAGCGCCGACCCCAGACCTGCCCAACTGCTCATGCATCAGCACATGCACCATGCAGGAAAAAACATGCACCATGCGCCGACCCCATATACTTCCTCCGTTTTTAAATATTTGTCTTTCAATATATTTCAACAAGTGACTACAAACGAAGCAATATGAGTGAATCTATACTCTAAAATATGTCTATATACATTTGAATGTGATAGTCTATTTAAAATATCTAAAAAGACAAATATTTAGGAATGAAGCGAGTAGCGCCCATGCATGCATTCTCCAATCAACCCCGAAAACAAAAATCATCGTCCGATAGACCGCCGGTTGAACCGGAAATAAAATCCCTAGGAACTATGACTGAAACATGGTGATGCGTACTTTGAGGATGCTGGTACAAAAGAAAACCTGAAACACAGTGTTAATGTTGCTGGGTGTAGTTCTACAAGAAACCGCACGGAATATTTATGATGAATGATGAGAAGACAAAACATGGCACATTTGGAAATTATAATGAACACACAGTATAAATAGATAAGAAGTTAAACCGGTGATAGATCAACACACTGTCGTTGAACTCTTTAGCCTTGGAAGTAGTTAGTTAATGGATCGATCTCATGATGCACCCTGAAGATGAACTTTACCTGTTTTGTCAACAGATTGTGCTCCAACAGAACTGGGCGAACAATGTTCGTGATGAACCGTAGTGACAACATGGTTTAACTCACTAATCACGTACGGCATCCTCTAGAAGTTCCCTAGAAATGGCGGCACGGCCAGCTAGCCCTGTGACCTTGTTGCATATGGCGGTGGTTGTCAGGTGAAGGGAAATATCAGTTGGAAGGTAAAGGGTAGTTGTCAGGTGATGCCGACGGCGGCTTCGTGTTCCACTCTTTCACGACGTACGGCCCAGTTTGACGCTCTGTGACGCCGGAGGAGCTGGCAGTTGAGAAGTGAGTGCGTACGTGCACCGTGCAGCCGTGCGCGCTGTATAATACAATACTCTACTTACTACGCCCAACGTACATGTACAGCCGTAAGGCAGATTCAATGAGCTCCGGGTACACAAGAACATTTCACCGGCACGAAGTCACTAGATAGGACGCGCCAGCAGTCGCGGTCACTAGCTTGCCCGGCACATACAGTGATCGCTGTGCTTGCCCGAGTAACTTGCAGGAGCTGGCAGGGGGTGTTGGCGCCGCCTCTCGCAGCGCCGCTTTTCTTCTTCCTCACATTGCCTCACACAACCCCTTTCGCTTTCTCTCACAATACAAAGAACACATATGACTAGGGAACACGCGCACACACACACTAACACCAAGGAAGAGGAACAATCGCTTTGCCGAAGAGACTTTCTTGGTGACCACACAGTGGCTACATATTTTCTCCAGCCCTCTCGGCCACTACAACCAACTAATCCCGAGAAACTAATCCCTAACTATATGTCTACATGCACGCCCACGTCCAGTACATGCGCAGCGTCCTCTCAACAGCTAAACCATCTGGACATGCAGCTAACAAACTTGACCACAACTAATACTAGCTAGGACCTCTTCTCGAGGCCACCTCAGACATGCTGATCCACTCGGCTGGGCTCCTGCTGGCCGCTGGCCCTTATCCTTGCGCAGCCGCTTCACACGGCACTTGGCATCTCGCATGTTTGCCGTCTCGCACGGCAATAGCATCTCACCATACACAATGGAACGTGCCGACGACTCGTCGTCCACGTACGCATCACACGTACATATTGCCGGTGTACAACTACCCTAGACCATCTACACTACATGCAAAACTCAAAACAAATATGTAGATACATGAATCAAGATTAAACCTAACAGGGGGAAGCGAAGTCGAAATCCCTGTACTTCACCTGCTGCTCCGATCGTCCATCTAATCTTGTCTCCGAGTTAAACTCTGTTTTCATCTTCCATGGTGTCTCTCCGGGGTGGGAACACCCGAATTCAATGGCTTCCAGAGGAAGAAGAAGAAGGTGAGCGAGCCAACCACGGATCCACCCACCGGGGGCGTCCAAGGCATTTTTGTCCTTAGCGGTCATAGCGGCTTCCCAGTTCCACTGCATGCATGAGAATTTATCTGAAACATGCATTTCGGTAAGTGAGCAGGAGAGGTCTTGGCCTACATGCCAGCTTCGGCACGAGCACCACTCCGGCCGGTGTCGTTTCGGCGGGCGATCGAGTAGCCAAAGTTGTCGAAAGAAAATGAGGGACCGCGGCCGTGGTGTTCTTGGCTTGCGCACAGAGCGGTAGACCCGTCCGCACGCTTAAATACCCCATGCCGGGCGATGTTCATCAGCTCCATGCCTCATCAATAGAGAAAACAGTACTACGTATTTTTCTATTAATAAAATAAGTAAAGGGTAACTGAAAAAAAAAACGCTCCAGCGATCAGGGAGGTGATTCGGCGGCGACGCCGAAGAGCGAAGACTGAGATGAGAGTTGAGATGCCGGATCCGGTGGGCTCGAGGGCCACCCCGAAGGCTGGTTTGATGTGCTGCGTGCTCCAGATTTAGTGGGCTAGCCTACGGGAGAAGGCCATCCGTATCCTTAGTTCCTCGAGGGATCCCGGTGCGTGCCTGAAGGAGATGAGGCGGAGAGCAAATAGTCTGCTGGAGGGGAGACCGGGGGAGATGCGCGTGAATCCGGTGATGGAGATCAAGGAAGTGCCACGTTTAGCGCAAGGAAGGGAGAAGGAATTGCATGGGGATTATGATCGGCTGCGGACGCGGCAACGCCCATACCTGTGGCTAACGAGAAGAATTCAGAGGCGGTGCTGTGGATCGCTGGATCCGAGTCATGGGTCCAGACATCAGCCGAGGTTGCTTGCACACACGTTGATTGCTGCACCTGTTGTAGGGGTTCAGAGTTTGGACGAAATTCAGAGAAACAAGGGCGGGCTTGGTTCTGTTCTGCAAAGCAGAGTTTCAGATAATATCAAGATACACCATAAGGTTGTCGTTCAGAGAAAGATGTCTGAAAATAGCTTTCAAGTGGAGGTCAATATACATTAGCATGCTACAGATTTTGGGGATCAACCGATTAAAGAGGGATCTAGCTCTGATCTGACACCAAGAAAAAGTGAGAAATTCAGCAATTGTCAGGAGCAGGAGGATTTGGAAGCTGGACCAGACCATTTTATATGTTGAACTGTATCCATATCGCAATAAGAATGAAACGGAAGAAATTGAGCTGGTATGCATGACGGAAATTATATGAAGGTGGAATTATTTAGTGTTTGTTGTGATCGTGGAGGCCCAGCCAGAGAGGAGCCTGATCCCGGGGGTACCATGTCTGGTCACAGAGAGCAGTCCAACGTCGGGGAGGAAATTGGATCCAAGGATGATTTTGAGAACGCTAAACAAGCAGGTGCCGATGACTTGGTTCAGAGCTTGCTTGGGAGGATAGACATAAGTCTTGGACATGTTTGAGGCATCTGTTCTTAGGACCGAAGTTGCCGTGGATCGTCATGGGTGACTTTAATGAAATCATGTTCAATACCGAAAAAGATGGCGGCAATCCTCGTCCTGCTGGTATGATCCATGCTTTCAGATAATGTTTAGATGATTGTGAGTTGCATGATATGGGAGCTGTTGGAGATAAATTTACTTGGTGTCGTGCGGAGGTACCAGAGCGCCTAGATGGAGCAGTGTGCAATAACTTGTGGTCGAGTATATTCCAGAAAACAGAGGTGCTGAACGAGCCACACTAATAGGTCCGATCATCGGCCAGTTCTTGTGGATACTGAGTTCTTTGATGCTAGGAAAATACACAAGTGGTCAGGTAACAGAAAGTTTGAGGCTAGATGGCTTGCAGAGGAAACGGTACAGGAAATAGTAACAACTGCATGGGAAAAGGCGAAGACCCACGGGCTTGGTCCATCCCTTGCTGCACGCACACAAGCCGTTCATGCAGACCTACACCACTGGGATCAAATGGTCCGAGGAACCGGATAAAAAATCTTAAGAAGGAACTTGAAAAACAGAAACAGGGAAGCCCGTCCCATGATTCTTGGGATAGGAAGGAGATTCAACTTCTTATTGAAAATCTGTATGAACAGGAGGAGTTGCATTGGGCTCAGAGAAGACAAGCAAATTGGTTATTACACGGTGACAGAAACACATATTTTTTTCCATAATTCGGCAACAACAAGGAAGAAAAATTTAATCAAGTGATTATTGGATGATACATGTGTTTAGTGTTGAGGAACGTTGCATGGAAAATAAAAAATTTCTATGCACACACAAGATCTATCCATGAAGATGCATAGCTACGAGAGGGGGAGAGCATCTACATACCCTTGTAGATCGCTAAGCGGAAGCTTTTATCAACACGGTTGATGTAGTCGTACACCTTCACAATCCGTCCCGATCAAATACCGAACGTACGGCACCTTCGCGTTTAGCACACGTTCAGCTCGATGATGTCCTCGCCTTCTCGATCTAGCAAGAGAGGCGAAGTAGTAGATGAGTTCCGGCAGCACGACGGCATGGTGACGGAGGTTGTGAAACTATCTGCAGGGCTTCGCCAAGCACATCGAACATGGATGGAGGAGGAATTAGAACTAGAGGGAGACGGCCACCGCACACGGCTTGGGGATTGTGGTGTGTATTTCCCCTCTCCCTCCTCTCATATATATAGGTGGAGGGGGAGAGGAGGAAACCCTAGGACGCGCTCCAAGTGGCCGACGGCTGCAATAGGCGGCTGCCTCCCCCCTTCCATATATGGACATGGGGGCAAGGAAAGGGGGTTGGCTGCCTTAGGGCGCCTACCCCTTCCTTCCCCCCTACCTTGGCGCGTGGGCAGGGGTGGTCGGGCCCGCCAGCCCACTTTGTGTGCTGGTCTGCTCCCCCCCTTTGGCCCATAAGGCCCACCACTTATTGGTGGCCTTTCGGAACCCATAACTTCCCGAAACCTTTCCAGTGTCCAAATACTATCATCCTATATATCAATCTTTACCTCCAGACCATTTCGGAGCTCCTCGTCATGTCTGTGATCTCATCCGGGACTCCGAACAATATTTGGCCACTATTCCACATAACTCATACAATACTATATCATCAACGAACGTTAAGCGTGCGGACCCTACGGGTTTGAGAATGATGTAGACATGACCGAGACACCTGTCCGGTCAATAACCAATAGCGGGACTTGGATGCGCATATTGGTCCCTACATATTTTACGAAGATCTTTATCGGTCGAACCTTTATGACAACATAGGTAGTTTCCTTTGTCTATCGGTATGTTACTTGCCCAAGATTCGATCGTCGGCATCTCCATACCTAGTTCAATCTCGTTATTGGCAAGTCTCTTTACTCGTTCCGTAATACATCATCTCGTAACTAACTCCTTAGTTACTTTGCTTGCAACTTCTTGTGATGCTGTATTACTGAGAGGGGTCAGAGATACCTCTTTGATAGACGGAGTGACAAATCCCAATCCCGGTCCATGCCAACTCAACAGACACCTTTGGAGATACCCCTGTAGAGCATCTTTATGATCACCCAGTTAAGTTGTGACATTTGATAGCACACAAGGTATTCCTCCGGTATCCGGGAGTTGCATGATCTCATGGTCAAAGGAATATGTATTTGACATTAGGAAAGAAATAGCAATAAACTGAACGATCATATGCTAAGCTAACGGTTGGGTCTTGTCTATGTACCTGGATGTAATATTTGTTATTTCTGGTGTTTGTTGTATTGTCGTGATTAAAGATGAATAGATCAAAAGTTTAAAAAAAAACAAATAAAATTTATTGTAAATAGTAAATATATTCCATATGGATACAACATATCGACGGGGCACGGCGTGCCGCAGCGTGGGCTATGCTAGTAAATTTCTATAAGGCTGGGCGTCACTAGAACCTCTTCCCTATCATAGTTGTCTGATCTCGTTTGTATATATGTTGACATATGCTTTATGCTGGTGCGAATGAAATCCATCAGAGTGTGATGCGTATATGTATGTATGTTGCTCTGGCTGAATGACTACTACTCCCTCGGTCTAGGTGTATAAGTCACCTTACAAAAACTAATTAATACTAAAATACTTAAACGCGGTGCATTAACTCCTACCTCGTTTCTTGTTCTGTTGACATAAATAAACGAATCAACCAATAAGAGATGTGGGGAGAGTATGCTTTCAATGACCTAAGGCCCTTCCAAGTGCTCCATGGTGGATAGGTACTAGGCATGCCACATAAGCGAAAAAATGACATGGCATAGCAATTAAGGAGGAAAGAGATAACTTTGGTAACCCCAGGAAGAACCAATTCCAAGCACGTGAACCTAGGAAAACCACTTAAATGAAAGAAGTTGACCAATGCATGAAAGAATTTAGGTCCTAAATCATTAAATAGAGTAAGCACCAATGCATTGAGAAGTTGAGTTGCTAAGCTATTTAATGCACTTAGCACCTTATCTAAAGCACTTTTGCATTGGAAGAGGCCTAAGAATTGAAGGAAATGTGCCCTAGATGCAATAATAAAGTTGTTATTTTATATTTCCTTATATCATGACAAATGTTTATTATTCATGCTAGAATTGTATTAACCGGAAACTTGATACATGTGTGGATACATAGACAAAACACAGTGTCCCTAGTAAGCCTCTACTAGACTAGCTCGTTAATCAAAGATGGTTAAGTTTCCTGACCATAGACATGTGTTGTCATTTGATGAACCGGATCACATCATTAGGAGAATGATGTGATGGACAAGACCCATCCGTTAGCTTAGCATAATGATCGTTAAGTTTTATTGCTATTGCTTTCTTCATGTCATATACATATCCCTTTGACTATGAGATTATGCAACTCCTGGACACCGGAGGAATACCTTGTGTGCTATCAAATGTCACAAGGAACTGGGTGATTATAAAGATTCTCTACAGGTATCTCCGAAGGTGTTTTTGGGTTGACATAGATTGAGACTAGGATTTGTCACTCCGGGTATTAGAGAGGTATCTCTGGGCCCTCTCGGTAATGCACATCATAATAAGCCTTGCAAGCAATGTGACTAATGAGTTAGTTGCGGGATGATGTATTACGGAACGAGTAAAGAGACTTGCCGGTAACGAGATTGAAGTAGGTTTGAAGATACCGACGATCGAATCTCGGGCAAGTAACATACCGATGACAAAGGGAATGACGTATGTTGTCATTGCGGTTTGACCAATAAAGATCTTCGTAGAATATGTAGGAACCGGTATGAGCATCTAGGTTCCGCTGTTGGTTATTGATCGGAGATGTGTCTCGGTCATGTCTACATAGTTCTCAAACCCGTAGGATCCACACGCTTAACGTTCCATGACAATTTATATTATGTGTTATGTGTTTTGGTGACCGAAAATTGTTTGGAGTCTCGGATGAGATCACGGACATGACGAGGAGTCTCGAAATGGTCGAGAGGTAAAGATTGATATATTGGACGATATTATTCGGACATCGGAATGGTTCCGAAGTGTTTCGGGTATTTTTCGGAGTACCGGGAGGTTACCGGAACCCAATGGGCCTCATGGGCCATAGGGGAGAGAGGAGGCAGCCCACAAGGGGTGGCCGCGCCCCCCCCCATGGGAGTCCGAATTGGACTAGGGGAGGGGCGGCACCCCCTTTCCTTCTCCTCTTCCCTCTCCTTTCCCCCTTTCCCCCTCCATGAGAAGGAAAAGAGGGGGGCCGAATCCTACTAGGACTGGGAGTCCTAGTAGGACTCCCCTCTCCTTGGCGCGCCCCTTGTGGCCGGCCTCCTCCCCCCTCCTTTATATACGGGGGCAGGGGGCACCCCAAAGCACATCAGTTGTTCTTAGCCGTGTGCGGTGCCCCCCTCCACAGTTTACTGCTCTGGTCATATCGTCGTAGTCCTTAGGCGAAGCCCTGCGGGGATCACATCACCATCACCGTCACCACGCCATCATGCTGACGAAACTCTTCCTCGACACTTTGCTGGATCAAAAGTTCGAGGGACGTCATCGAGCTGAACGTGTGCAGAACTCGGAGGTGCCGTACGTTCGGTGCTTGATCGGTTGGATCGCGAAGACGTTCGACTACATCAACCGCGTTAAGCTAACGCTTCCTCTTTCGGTCTATGAGGGTACGTGGGCATACTCTTCCCCTCTCGGTCTATGCCGATTTTTTTTGAAATTTCATGGCTACGTTCCACAACAGTGGTATCAGAGCCAGGTCTATGCATAGATGATATGCACGAGTAGAACACAAAGAGTTATGGGCGATGATCGTCATACTGCTTGCCACCAAAGTCTTATTTTGATTCGGCGGTATTGTTGGATGAAGCGGCCCGGACCAACATTACATGACCACGTTCATGAGCCCGGTTCTACCGACGTGCTTTTGCATAAAGGTGGCTGGCGGGTGTCTGTTTCTCCAACTTTAGTTGAATCAAATTTGACTGCGGCCGGTCCTTGTTGAAGGCTAAAACAACAAACTTGATAAATCATCGTTGTGGTTTTTGTGCGTAGTTAAGAATGGTTCTTACTAGAAGCCCGTAGCAACCACGTAAAACTTGCAACAACAAAGTAGAGGACGTCTAACTTGTTTTTGCAGGGCATGTTGTGATGTGATATGGTCAAGACATGAGTTGATATACGTTGTTGTATGAGATGATCATGTTTTGTAAAAGTTATCGGCAATTGGCAGAAGCCTTATGGTTGTCGCTTTATTGTATGAAATGCAATCGCCGTGTAATTGCTTTACTTTATCACCATGCGTTAGCGATAGTTGTAGAAGCAATAGTTGGCGAGACGACAACGACGCTATGATGGAGATATAGGTGTCAAGCCGGTGACGATGGAAATAATGATGGTGCTTTGGAGATGGAGATCAAAGGCACAAGATGATGATGGCCATATCATGTCACATATTTTGATTGCATGTGATGTTTATCTTTTATGCATCTTATTTTGCTTAGTACGGCGGTAACATTATAAAAGGATCCCTTAATAAAATTTCAAGGTATAAGTGTTCTCCCTTAGTATGCACCGTTGCGACAGTTCGTCGTGCCGAGACACCACGTGATGATCGGGTGTGATAAGATCTACGTTCACATACAATGGGTGCAAGACAGTTTTGCACGTGCGGAATACTCAGGTTAAACTTGATGAACCTAGCATGTACAGACATGGCCTCGGAACACTGGAGACCGAAAGGTCGAACGTGAATCATATAGTAGATATGATCAACATAGAGATGTTCACCATTGAAAACTACTCCATCTGACGTGATGATCGGACATGGTTTAGTTGATATGGATCACGTGATCATTTAGATAACTTGAGGGATGTCTATCTAAGTGGGAGTTCTTAAGTAATTTGATTAATTGAACTTTAATTTATCATGAACTTAGTCCTGATAGTATTTGCATATCTATGTTGTAGATCAATAGCTCGCGTATAGCTCCCCTACACTACTGGAATCAGGATCTTTGCCGTCAGCCAGATCTTTTGCCGTTAGCTAGCTGATGGCAAAGAAGGTCTTTGCCATCAGTATACAGAAAGCTGGCGGTAAAGAAAGAGCTGACGGCAAAGAGCGCGTTTGCCGTCAGCCAGATCTTTGTCGTCAGCTAGCAGACGGCATATAAGCTTTGCCATCAGCCAGCGAACGACAAAGATGCAGGGTGGCCCACTAGTGAGAACCACCTAACGGCCACTTTCTTTGCCGTCACCTAGTAGATGACAAGGAAAGTGCTTAAACTGACGTCCGTTAGGTAGGCTGTTTGCCGTCTGATAGCAGACGACAAAGAACCGTGCCCTAACTAAAAATCAAACACGCCCGCGCCCGACCACTCTCTCTCTGTCCCCTTTCTCCTCCCCGAGCCCGAGCCGCCGCCGCCCCGCGCCACCCTCGTCGCCGGCCGCCCCTCCCCGCGCTACCCACATCGCCGCGCCGCCCCGATGACCCCCTCTCCGCCCCGGCGAGCCCCTCTCCGCCCCGCGCCAAACCTGTCGCCGCGCCGCCCCCGCCGCCCTGGCGACCCTGACCTCGACCTCTGTCGGCGTTCTGGGAACGGGGGTCCCCAGACTTGCCTGCCTGCGGCCCACGGCGTGGCTGTGCTAGCAGGCCTGCACGGCCCATCTTCATCAACAAGGCATTCAAGACCCTCACGAGGGGCCAAGCCTCGTGAGGCGGACGACGCAAGACCTCCTCAGGAGCAGCCTCACCAGGTTGGCTCGTGAGGGGCGGAGAGATCAAGGCAAGGCAAACCTCGCGAGGTTCTCGTGACGTAAGCCATGACGATCAAGACCAGCGGGCGCCAGCGCGCGCAGCGTCCTTGTTTCCCCTTTGGTGTTAAGGAGGCAAGCGCAAGCGCGGAGTACCGAGACATCAAGCAAAGGTTTCCATATCAGTTTAACGAGACCAAGACCAGCAGGACGACAAGACGGAGGTCACCATGGAGCCCAAGGCGGCGTCACCACCAGAGCCTTTTGCAGACGAAGACCGCTTTTGTCAGGATAAGCTGTACTAGCTGTCCCCTTTTGAATTGGCCGTTGTTGGCTCCCTTCCCGCTCAATATTTGGGGAGAGGGCCAGAGCCTATATAAGTAGAACTAGCCACCACCGTAGAGATCATCTAGTCCAGAGCTCACAAGCAAGCCCGAGCTGAGCGAATCCACACACACAAGTTCGCCAAGCACAAGAACACCTCAACCTCAGGAGGCTGTTCTTCCCCTTGTACCGTTCATCACCAGCCCAAGAGGCAATCCACCACCACCACACTGGAGTAGGGTATTACACCACAACGGTGGCCCGAACCAGTATAAATCTTGTGTCTTTTGTGTTGTGAGTTCGTCGAGTTCGTCCGCAAGATCTTAGCAAACCCAGGGCGCGGATCGGTAGGAGGGAAAGAACTTCGTGCGCACCCCAGAGTTCGAACCTTAAGGGTTTTTCCGGAACCCGTGATCCGACATTTGGCGCGCCAGGTAGGGCTGCACTGAAGCTTCCCTTCCGTCGCTCCGCGTTGCCTTGCTCCGTCGTCTCCATGGCGGACGCTCGCCGTGCTCGTGCCGAGCGCCGCGCTGCCCTCGCCACCCGCGTCGCTCAGACGGCTCCCGTCAGCGGGCCACCTCGTCGTTCTCCGTCGCCTGCCGCGAACGCCGCCACCGGCCCAACGGGGAACGAGCAGCAAGCGTCCTCGCTGCACCCCTCGGTGCGGCGGGATGGCCGCACCGCCACTCCATCGCCGACTCCCGCTGGTTCGTCGTCCCACGCTCGTCGCGCTCCCATGGACGCACGGGCCGCGCTCCTCATGGCGCACGAGCTCCTGCGCTACCGCCCGGTCGACGACCTCTACGAGGACTGGCTCGACCGCATCGCCGAGCTTGTCCGCGCCGCAGGGGGCTCCGCTGCGTCGTCCCTCTCTCCGCCTCGCCCTCCGCCAACTACAGGCGACGTAGCTCACGGAGCACCTCCACCACCTCTGCCCCAAGACGGCGCCCTGGCACCAAGGCGCGTCCCTCTGCGACGCGACCAACCGCGTCCGGCGCCCGCGCGTGAAGAAAGAAGCTGTCAAGAAGTCCCTCGACCGCAAGAGAATGCTCCGCCACTCCTCGCACCGCCGCGCCAGGATCGTTTGCCGCGGCAAGGCCCCGCGCCGCTCGCCATAGCGGCACACGGGCATCAAGACCAGGCTCCACCTCCAAGACGGGCCCCGGTGACCACAGCCGGCTGCCGCGCCTTCACCCCCGAGCTGCGTAGCGTCGCCTGGCTGGGCAAGTTCAAGCCGGATCTGCCTCCTCGCTATGATGGCACCCCCGACCCCGCGGAGTTCCTGTAGCTCTACGAGCTGAGCAGCGAGGCGGCCAACGGCGACGAGAAAGTCATGGTGAACTGGTTCCCTATGGCGCTCAAAGACGGCGCTCTTTCGTGGCTCCTGAACCTGCCTCCGGGCTCGATCTCCTCCTGGGACGATATGCACAACCGCTTCGTCGCCAACTTCTAGGGCACTCGTGACCGTCCGCCGGCCGCGGGTGACCTGCGCCGCGTCAAGCAACAACCAGGAGAGACCCTCCAGAAGTACATCCAGCGCTTCAACAACGTTCGCCTCAAGATCCCCAAGGTGACGGATGAGGCCATCATCTCCGCGTTCTGTGATGGCGTCCGTGACGTCAAGATGAAGGAGGAGCTCGCTATCCACCAGGAGCTGTGCACATCCCTGGAGCTGTTCAACCTGGCAACCAAGTGCGCAATAGCTGAGGAAGGCGCCTCTCCCTCCTTGAGCTCCCGGCTGCGGACCCAGAGGAGAAGAAAGCCAAGGCAAAGGATGTGAAGCGCGAGGGAGCAGCCGTGCTCGCAGCGGAACCAGACACCAAGCACGGCAGAGACCAGCCCGAGTCATCCAAGAGCAGCCGACCGTTCTGCGCCTTCCATAACCTGCATACCCACAACACCAGCGACTGTCAAGAGCTCAGAGCCATTCGAGAAGGACGCTTCGGTCGACGCCCCGAGCGCAACGACCGGGGCTACGGCCGAGGAGGAGGACGTGGTGGCGGACGCTGGGACGACCGTGGCCCGCGCCAGGAGTGGCGCGACCGGCCTCGTGAGGACCGCTGGCAGGATCAGCCTTGCGAGGGCGCCTGGAGGGATCAGCCTCGTGAGGATCGTCCTCAAGGCAACGCTGGTCTTCCCCCACTACCGCCGCCGCCAAGAAGAAATGACTGAGGGAGTCCGAGATTAGGGGGACCTCGGACAGCCAGACTATATCCTTTGGCCGGACTGTTGGACTATGAAGATACAAGATTGAAGACTTCGACCCGTGTCCGGATGGGACTCTCCTTGGCATGGAAGGCAAGCTTGGCAATACGGATATGTAGATCTCCTCCCTTGTAACCGACTCTGTGTAACCATAGCCCCCTCTGGTGTCTATATAAACCGGAGGGTTTAGTCCGTAGGACAACAACAATCATACCATAGGCTATCTTCTAGGGTTTAGCCTCTACGATCTCGTGGTAGATCAACTCTTGTAATACTCATATCATCAAGATCAATCAAGCAGGAAGTAGGGTATTACCTCCATCGAGAGGGCCCGAACCTGGGTAAACATTGTGTCCCCCGCCTCCTGTTACCATCCGCCTTAGACGCACAGTTGGGGACCCCCTACCCGAGATCCGCCGGTTTTGACACCGACATTGGTGATTTCATTGAGAGTTCCACTGTGCCGTCATCATAAGGCTGGATGGCTCGCCTCGTTGTCAGGGACAACATCAGTTCTAGGGGAGCCCTGGCTGTAGGCCAAACTCTCCGACTAGGCGGTTTCGTCATGACCGCCTGTTCGGCCGCTGCGCCGACGATGACTTCCCGGGTCATCGAAAACAGCCTCCATGTCAGCTCGGGACTCGCCGAGCAGTTGGATCCAATAGAACTCTCTTCTTTGAACGAGCTCTTGGATCACATCGCCTCTTTGGGAGTCGCTACAGACTATGATCAGATCGGGCTTAAACCCGACCAAAGGGAGATTAACTCCCCGCCGGTCACCCATCAGATAGCGGTGGTGGAGGAGCAATGCGGCGATTCTTCCTCTATCTTGAGGACAAACTATGTCCGGATTCCCGAGCTCTCTGAGCCGGATACCCGTCTACGGGTGGACATCGCCCAAACCCTGAACCTAGAATCAGGCAGCAGGCCAGACCTATCGGGCAACATCCCGGAGCCCGAACTCCCAAGATTGGAAACTCCTCTGCCCCTGGGTCTCAGATCGGGTCAAGGTTCGGACTTAAATCCACCCACCCACCCAGACATAAACGATCTTTCCCACATTAGACAAGAGCCCCAGGAGACAGTACACCACTATTGGGCCAGATTCCTCCTTGTAATGAACAAGGTCAAGGACTGTCGCGAGGAAGACGCAATTTCATTCTTTTGCAATAACTGCATGGACAAGGGAATCCTCAACGCCATAAGTCGCCGTGACATAGCACACTTCGCTGACTTGGCGTCCATAGTACGGAAGTACTGTGCGATGGAAAGCGCCTGGAAAACCCAAACAAAATTTTGGGATGCTCTGGCTCTGACAAAACCCCCAGTCCGAACTAAAAGGGTGCACTCTCCTAAGTCGCCCGACCCAATTACAAAGAAGCAAAAGCCCACTACAGGGCGTGGAACCGTATTGGAGGGATGGCTTAATGGGCCATGCAAAATTCACAGTACAACGGATACCATACCAACACACAGCCTTAGAGCATGTTGGGTACTCCGGCAGGTGGCCAAGAGCGGTGAGGATCTCCTCATTAAAAATACCGCAGAGCACCATCCCGTGGATAACAACAATACAGTATTGACAATCTTCGAGACCTTCGCCTCAAATAATAGGCGTAAGCGAGCACTCCGCAGCCTTGCCGAAGTCTGCCACGTGGCAGCAATAAATCCATGCAGCGACACGGCTATCACCTTCAATGCCAGTGACGAACCTAACTTCCGAACAGCCCGAGCACTAGCCGCCTTGGTACTTAGTCCAATTGTGGACGGCTTTCGGCTTACTAAAGTGCTCATGGACGGCGGCAGCGGATTAAAACTCATTTATGAGGAGACTCTTCAAAAAATGGAAATAGACAGAAACCGCATTGAGCAAAGCAGCACGACCTTCAGAGGAATCATCCCTAGTCAGGAGGCATGATGCGCTGGGAAAATCACACTAGATGTGGTATTCGGCACGCCGGAGAATTATAGGTCCGAAGAAATTACATTCCAAGTGGCCCCGTTCAGTTGCGGATACCACGCCCTTCTAGGGCGGGAGGCATTCACGATCTTCCAAGCCATACCCCGTTACGGGTACATGAAGCTCAAAATGCCCGGGCCCAATGGAATCATCACTCTAGCTAGTGATCCGGACATAGCACTCTGCGCCGAAAACAAAACAGCCGCACTGGCCCTCGAGGCATTATCCGAAGCCCTCGCGGCCGAGGAATTAACTGCGCTGCGCTCCACAGTGGACAGGGACGACGTGATACTCGACAAAAGATCCAAGTCCACCTCTTTTAAACCAGCGGATGAAATAGTCAAATTCCAAGTCCACCCAACGGACTCTACAAAAACAGCATCCATCGGGGCACAGTTAAACCCCGTTGTAGACGCCGCACTACGAGAGTTCCTGCGCGAGAATTGGGACATATTCGCCTGGCATCCTTCAGACATGCCAGGAATCCCACGCAGGCTGGCCGAGCATAGCCTTAACATTCTAAAGGGATTCAAGCCGGTCAAGCAGACTCTTCGGCGTTTCTCTGAACGGAAGCGACAAGCCATGGGAGAGGAGCTAGCCAAGTTACTGGAGGCCGGATTCATTAGAGAAATAAAACATCCGGACTGGCTAGCAAACCTGGTGATGGTACCAAAGAAGGACAAATCCTGGTGCCTATGCGTCGACTTCAAGGACCTTAATAAGGCTTGCCCAAAGGATCCCTTCCCCCTCCCTCGCATCGATCAAATTAGCGACGCTACCGCAGGACACGACTCATTGTGCTTCCTCGACGCATACTCCGGTTACCACCAAATTAAGATGGCGGAGTCCGATCAAGCCGCAACGGCATTTATCACTCCATACAGCCCATTCTGTTTTAACACAATGCCCTTCGGGCTAAAAAATGCCGGTGCAACCTATCAACGCATGATTCAGACATGCTTGGAAACACAGATCGGCAAAACAGTGGAGGCATACGTAGACGATGTGGTTATTAAGACAAGACACGTCGAATCCTTAATAGACGACTTGAGGCTCACATTCGATAATCTCCGAACATACGACATCAAGCTCAATCCGGAAAAATGCTTTTTCGGCGTGCCCGCCGGAAAGCTCCTGGGCTTCATCGTCTCCAGTAGAGGAATTGAAGCAAATCCGGCTAAAATCCGAGCTCTGTCACAGTTGGCTATCCCAACTGACCTCAAGCAAATCCAGAAATTAACTGGATGCGCGGCGGCCTTAAGCCGCTTTATCTCCCGATTAGGAGAAAAGGCACTACCCCTTTATCGCCTCCTTCGGTGCACCGAACACTTCGAGTGGACGGATGCGGCCACGGCCGGATTGGAAGAAATAAAAGCCATCCTGGCCACCAACCCAATCTTGGCCGCGCCAAAGACCGGCGAACCAATGCTGTTATATATAGCGGCAACTCACCAAGTTGTAAGCGCAGTTCTCCTCGTCGAACGAGAGACAGATGGACATAAATTCCCACTTCAAAAGCCGGTATACTATGTATCCACCGTCCTCACTCCATGCAAATCACGGTATCCACATTATCAAAAGATATAGCATACGCGGTATTTATGGCATCCCGGAAACTACGACACTACTTTCAAGAGTGTTCAATTACGGTGGCCTCGGAAGTACCACTCAACGACATAATAAACAACCGCGATGCCACGGGCCGGATTGCCAAATGGGCTATCGAGCTCCTCCCGTTCGACATAACATATAGACCATGGCGAGCCATTAAGTCGCAAGTACTGGCCGACTTTGTCGCCGAGTGGACAGAAGCCGAACTCCCTAAAGAATACGGCGCGTACTCCAATTGGATTATGCACTTCGACGGCTCTAAAATGTTGGATGGTTTGGGGGCTGGCGTCGTCCTGACGTCCCTCACCGGAGATACAGTCCAATACGTACTCCAAATACTATACACAGACTCCAACAACGCAGCCGAATACGAGGCCCTGTTACATGGTCTCCGGATGGCAGTTTCCATGGGCATTCAACGCTTGGAGGTGCGTGGGGACTCGAACCTCGCAATATCTCAAATAAATGGAGACTTCGACGCCAAGGATCCGAAAATGGCGGCTTATCGCAACGCCGTCCTCAAAATGTCAGCTCGGTTTGAGGGGCTTGAATTCCACCATGTGGCTCGGGAAAACAATCAGGCGGCGGATATCCTTGCCCGTATCGGCGCTAAGCGCGACCCTGTCCCACCTAACATCTTCTTGGAAAGGCTGTTTAAGCCATCCGTGGTATGGGAAGGGGACACCGGTAACAGTAGTCCGGACCCGGCCACAACACCAGATACCGAACACTCTGACATAATCGGAGGCTCTGCCACCGAAATAACACCTTCAGCCCACGTGATAATGGCCGTCATTGCCCCGGGGACAGAACCATTCCTGGCCTACCTAACCAGGCAGGAACTACCCGAGGACCAAAATGAGGCACGCTGCATAGTGCGGCGGTCTAAAGCCTACAAGGTCCACGAGGGAGAGCTTTATAAGAAAAGCACTACCGGAGTCCTTCAAAGGTGCATCTCCGAAGAGGAAGGGCGGAAGCTTTTGGCAGAAATCCATGCTGGACTCGGCGGCCACCACGCTGCAGCCCGGGCCCTTGTAAGCAAGGCCTTCCGTACAGGTTTCTATTGGCCGACAGCCCGAGCAGACGCACAAGACCTTGTTAAACGTTGCGTCGGTTGCCAGCTCTTCGGAAACCAAAGCCATATGCCGCCCACCGCTCTCCAAACCATCCCCATTACTTGGCCCTTTGTGGTCTGGGGGCTTGATATGGTCGGACCCCTCAAAGGGGGAACCCATAAGAAAAAATACCTATTGGTCATGGTGGAAAAATTCACCAAATGGATAAGGTGCTAACAAAGTGTGCAAGCTCCAACGATCCATTTATTGACTCGTGCAAGCCTCTCGGAGTTGGAATATACACTTTGATAGTGTTATCAAAGCATATGGTTTTATACAGACTTTTGGAGAAGCCTGTATTTACAACAAAGTGAGTGCGAGCTCTGTAGCATTTCTAATATTATATGTGGATGACATATTGTTGATTGGAAATAATACAGAATTTCTGGATAGCATAAAAGGATACTTGAATAAGAATTTTTCAATGAAAGACCTCGGTGAAGCTGCTTATATATTGGGCATCAAGATCTATAGAGATAGATCAAGACGCTTAATTGGACTTTCACAAAGCACATACCTTGATAAAGTTTTGAAGAAGTTCAAAATGGATCAGTCAAAGAAGGAGTTCTTGCCTGTGTTGCAAGGTGTGAAGTTGAGTAAGACTCAAAACCCGACCACCGCAGAATATAGGAAGAGAATGAAAGACATTCCCTATGCCTCAGTCATAGGTTCTATAAAGTATGCCATGATGTATACCAGACCTATTGTGTACCTTGCTATGAGTTTGGAAAAGGGGTACAATAGTGATCCAGGAGTAGATCACTAGATAGCGGTCAAAATTATCCTTAGAGGACTAAGGAAATATTTCTTGGTTATGGAGGTGATAAATAGTTCATCGTAACGAGTTATGTCGATGCAAGCTTTAACACTGATCTGGATGACTCTGAGTCTCAATCTGGATACATATTGAAAGTGGGAGCAATTAGCTAGAGTAGCTCCATGCAGAGCATTGTTGACATATAAATTTGCAAAATACATACATATGTGAATGTGGCAGACCCGTTGACTAAACGTCTCTCACAAGCAAAACATGATCACACCTTAGTACTCTTTGGGTGCTAATCACATGGCGATGTGAACTAGATTATTGACTATAGTAAACCCTTTGGGTGTTGGTCACATGGTGATGTGAATTATTGGTGTTAAATCACATGGCGATGTGAACTAGATTATTGACTCTATCAAACCCTTTGGGTGTTGGTCACATGGACAGGTAAACTATTGGTTTAGATCACATGGCGATGTGAACTAGATTATTGACTCTAGTGCAAGTGGGAGACTGAAGGAAATATGCTCTAGAGGAAATAATAAAGTTGTTATTTATATTTCCTTATATCATGATAAATGTTTATTATTCATGCTAGAATTGTATTAACCGGAAACTTGATACATGTGTGGATACATAGACAAAACACAGTGTCCCTAGTAAGCCTCTACTAAACTAGCTCGTTAATCAAAGATGGTTAAGTTTCCTAACCATAGACATGTGTTGTCATTTGATGAGCGGGATCACATCATTAGGAGAATGATGTGATGGACAAGACCCATCTATTAGCTTAGCATAATGATCGTTTAGTTTTATTGCTATTGTTTTCTTCATGACTAATGCATATTTCTCTAACTATGAGATTATGCAACTCCCGAATATCGGAGGAACACCTTGTGTGCTATCAAATGTCACAGCGTAACTGGGTGATTATAAAGATGCTCTACAGGTGTCTCTGATAGTGTTTGTTGATTTGGCATAGATCGAGATTAGGATTTGTCACTCCGAGTATCGGAGAGGTATCTCTGGGCCCTCTCGGTAATGCACATCACTATAAGCCTTGCACGAAATGTAACTAATGAGTTAGTTACAGGATGATGCATTACGGAACGAGTAAAGAGACTTGCCGGTAACGAGATTGAATGAGGTATGATGATACCGACGATCGATTCTCGGGCAAGTAACATACCGATGACAATGGGAATAACGTA
This sequence comes from Triticum aestivum, assembly GCF_018294505.1. NCBI lineage: Eukaryota > Viridiplantae > Streptophyta > Magnoliopsida > Poales > Poaceae > Triticum > Triticum aestivum. The sequence goes on from NC_057811.1 coordinate 478,769,857, forward strand.
TGTTGTTATGCGGTTTGACCAATAAAGATCTTCATAGAATATGTAGGAGCCAATATGAGCATCCAGGTTCCGCTATTCGTTATTGACCGGAGATGTGTCTCGGTCATGTCTACATAGTTCTTGAACCCGTAGGGTCCGCACGCTTAACGTTCCATGACGATTTGTATTATGAGTTATGTGATTTGATGACCGAAGTTTGTTCGGAGTCCCGGATGATCATGGACATGACGAGGAGTTTCGAAATGGTCGAGAGGTAAAGATTGATATATTGGAAGGTAGTATTCGGATACCGGAAGGGTTCCAGAGTGTATCGGGTACATACTGGAGTACCGAAGGGGTTATTGGAACCCCTGGGGAAAGATATGGGCCATATGGGCCATAGTAGGGAGGTTAACCAGCCCACAAGGGGCTGGTGCGCCCCCCACAAGTGAGGAGGCCGAATAGGATTAGGGAAGGGAGCGGCGCCCCCCTTTCCTTCTCCTACTCCCTCTCCTTTCCCCCTTTCCCCCTCCGAAAGAAGGAAAAAAACGGGGGCCAAATCCTACTAGGACTGGAGTCCTAGTAGGACTCCCCTCTCCCTGGCGCGCCCCTTGGTGGTCCGCCTCCTCCTCCCCTCCTTTATATACGGGAGCAGGGGGCACCCCAAAGCACAATAGACAATCTCTTAGCCGTGTGCGGTGCCCCCTCCACAGTTTAACAACTCGATCATATTGTCGTAGTGCTTAGGTGAAGCCCTGCGCCGGTAACTTCATCATCCCTGTCGCCACGCCGTCGTGCTGACGGAACTCACCCTCGTCCTCAACTGGATCAAGAGCTCGAGAGACGTCATCGTGCTGAATGTGTGATGAACACGGAGGTGCCGTACATTCGATACTTGGATCGGTTGGATCATGAAGACATTCGACTACATCAACCGCGTTACGAAACGCTTCCGCTTTCGGTCTACGAGGGTACGTGGACACACTCTCCCGTCTCATTGCTATACTTCTCCTAGATAGATCTTGCGTGATCATAGGAATTTTTTGAATTACTACGTTCCCCAACAAATCTTTGCTCTTTTGCTTGTTTAATCTTGACAGGATGAATCAGGTCCGATCCACGGAGGATTTATATTTGATGCTCGGATATGTGGCTGCATTCACTCTTGTGAGCGCTACATGGCTCGGGCAGTACGTGCATGACTGCATCGTCCACGAAGCTGCCAAAGAGGTCCACAACATGATCCTTCTCGACAAGCTCGACAAGGTCAGCGCAGCCAAAGGTTCGTCTCTTCTCTTTTCTCTCCTCTTCTCTCTTTGTAGAAATATTCATGTACTCTCCATTGCCTCTGCCTATGGGTTGATCCATACAACTGTGTAGCATATAGTAGTAGTGAAAGTGTCTTTCTGCTCGCGAGCTCAAATGAGCTTGGTGAACAGTAAAATAGAAAAATCCAGAAAAATTTGGAACAAACATTGACAAAAGTTTTAAGTGCTTGTAAAATTCGTCATGGAATCACATTCTTGCAATGGCAAAAAAAACAAATCTAGTGCTTCAAAATGCTTTTGAAAGCAACATTTTCGGAATACCAATTTTTTTTCCACGCCTTCTAGAAATGTGATTCCATGACAAACTTTTGCAAGTACTTAAAACTTTTGTCAATGCTTGTCACAAAAAAATGGATTTTTTTATTTTTTTATTTTGTTTTCGATTTTATTGTTCACGCAGTAGTAGCAGCTATAGCAGTAGTAGTACTATTTGAACATGCATGCACATGGATATACAGTAGTAGATAGGCTAGCCTACACCAGATAGCCTCTGTTGCTCGAAATCACTAGTGAGGAGTACTTGTTGCAAAGATCACTCTAACTCCCCTAGTTGCGACAAGTGGTGCACATGCAGTGCGCCACTTGTCGCAACCTGGGAGTTTTCCCTTTTTTCGTAGATCCGTTTATTCAAAACGTTTTATCTCTCAAACCGTGCGTCCAAATCTCGAACCGCTTTCACCGTTGGATTCCTCGCGTCGAGATCATCAAAATTAGATCTAATGTTGATAGGTTTTGACGAACTTTTTTTCACAAAAAAACGGACGAAAAAACCGAACGGGGAGCACGGGTTTTTTCCCTTTCCGAAAAAGGCACGCCCGTCCCTCTCATGAAATCACAACCGTGCCTCTCGCTGAAGCAAAACCGTGACTCTTGCGGAAGGGAAAAAATTTAGAAAACACGTTTTTTCTTTTCCGAGGAGGCACGCCGTGACTCTCGCGAAAGCACAACCGTGCCTCTCGCGGAAGCAAAACCATGACTCCCGCGAAAAAAACAGAAAACGTGTTTTTTTCCGTTTCGGAGAGGCACGGCCGTGACTCTCGCGAAAGCACAACCGTGCCTCTCGCGGAAGCAAAACCGTGACTCTCGCGAAAGGAAAAAAACAGAAAACATGTTTTTTTTATTTCGGAGAGGCACGGCCATGACTCTCGCGAAAGCACAACCGTGCCTCTGGCGGAAGCAAAACCGTGACTCTCGCAAGAAAAAAAACAGAAAACACGTTTTTTTTTCGTTTCCGAGAGGCACGGCCGTGACTCTCGCTAAAGCACAACCGTGCCTCTCGCGGAAGCAAAACCGTAACTCTCGCAAAAGGAAAAAAACAGAAAATGCGTTTTTTTCGGTTCCGAAGAGGCACGGCCGTGACTCTCGCGAAAGCACACCCGTGCCTCTCGTGGAAGCAGAACCGTGATTCTCGTGAAAGGAAAAAAAAACAGAAAACGCGCTTTTTTCCGTTTCCGAGAGGCACGGCTATGACTCTCGCGAAAGCAAAACCTTGCCTCTCGCGGAAGCAAAACAGTGACTCTCGCGAAAGGGGAAAAAAAGAAAACATGTTTTTTCGCGCAAAAAAAGGAAGACCGGTGGAAAACCAAAACATCGAAAAAAATCGAAAAAAAACGTTTAAAAAGTCGAAAATGCGTGCAAAAAAAAATCCGAAGAGAGCGCCCAGAGCGCGACACATGACGAATGGCTGAGAGCGCGCCAAGTGGCGCTGATCTTTGCGAGGCTCTCAAAGGAGCGCTCGTTAACTAGTTGCTCTCTCTGTTGCTCTTGCTCTTTGCTTTGTGTTTGGGTTAGACGCTTGCATGTATATCACGCTGCAGGTGGAACTGGGATGAAGTGAAATTAGCCAATTCAACCCACTTAAATTCCTTAGTTGGGCTCCCATTGGACAGAGAAAGAAATAAGTGGGCTAGCCCAATTAGCCCACTGGAATCCCACTTGACCCACCAACGCCGTCTCAGTCGTGTGTTGACATGCAGGAGCGAATAGTGGATCAACTAAAATTATTCACACACCTAAAAATATTACGTAATATTAATGGATCAACTAAAATTATTCACACACCTAAAAATATTTAAGTACTAAATATTTTTAGGATATTACCGGAACAACTTCAAAAATTGATACAACAACATGTTTGACATCTATATATAGTACATATAGTACCGCACCAACTAAAATAAACGGACATCCTTTTTTTACGGGAAAACTGACATCCACATCCACATATAATACGCCATATTATTTGAGCAACTGAATATATTCACACAACTAAATATTAGACATCCAAAAATATAACGGTTACTACTAGAGCAAATACCAATATTCGCACACCTAATACAAAATATTAGTGGAGCAAATAAGATCTACAATATTCGCACAACATCTACCGGAGAAAATGTCTGTAAAATTATACCCTTAAAGCGTGCGAAGCAACGCCGACGAACAGCGGCCTTCAATCACCGGAGCCGGAGCTTCACGTCCACCACACTGCCGCAGCTTCATCAGTTCATCTTCACCTCCACCACCTCCACAAAATTGCTCACCACCATCTCCACCACCTCCACAAAAATGCTCACCACGACCACCACGAGCTACCCCATCAGTAGATCGAGGTCTCCCTTGCCTCCCCCAACTATCTACAATGTATCTACGGTGGCAAATCAGGAAGAAAATGGCTCACTTTGGAGTATAAATGGGTTACTTTTTAGTCGGAAGAGAGAAGAAAGAAGAACAGAAAGAAGAACACAGAAGAGCGAGGGGATAAGGTCACGCGAGGGAGAAGGAGCCGGGCGACCCGGGGCTGGGGACCCTGTCGTCCTCCTAGTGGACGATCGTCCTGCAGCTGGACGGCTGGGCCCTGTCGTCTGGGCCCCAGCCACCGACGGCCCATGCAGGCACGAGTGGGAGCGCTGCGACGTGGCCGGGCCAATCGCCGGCTGCCACGTGGATTACGGGCCACCTGTCGTCCTCCTATAGGCCGACTGGACTCAATCGTCCAGCAGTAGGACGAGAGCCGTATTATTTTTGGAAAATAAAATTTCGGTGTATTATTTCTGAAAATTAATAAAAAAAATATTATTTAAAAAAAATTAGCGGAGGCGCCGCGGTGCAGCCGCCGCTGATGGACTCCCATGATAAGCTTTAAAATCTGTCTTATCTCATATTGTATGTTGCGAAACATAAGGATATATTTGATCTCATTTGACATTGAACTTTGTATACTTGCAGGGCTCTTCAAAATGCATGCCAGAGGATTTAACATCTTGGAGATATTCAAAACGGGAAGAAAGAAATGGCTCATGTCGACCATGTAGTCTCCGGTACATGTTGACGACTCATAAAGTTCCAATAGCACTCTTTGTTCCTGGACATAAATTCATTAGAAATTTTAGCATTATTAGATGTACTCGGTGTTTGTATTCACAAACTTTCAGTCATTTGTGGTGTTTGTTAATTAAGTGAGTGATGTTCACTTTTGAAGCAAAAAATGGTGCTACCGTTTGGTTGCATGTAGCTGAACCAGAGCAAAAGTAGTCCTACAGTCTACATATTGGATACACTCACTGTACACATGCATGTTGTCACTGTACACATCTACATGTTGGCTATCACCCACCGAAGTGTGATACTTTTTTTTTCTGAGGCCGGTGCGTGCAAGGGTACACGCTCGAGCCTGTCGCGTCGCACGCTCCCCGCAGTCAGGCAGAGGAGCCCGCATGTTACAAGTCGGAGGGGGAGCATGCAACGCACAACCCGTCGCCAGCCTCTGCCAAACCATGCATGTACCCACCGTCTGACCGCAGGGCCCACTCGGCATCATCTCCGTATTCATCTGGCTCCGCTGTTCGTGTTCGCTGCACGTGGAATCACCTGTAATTTTGTTCATTTTTTCTTGAAAAGATAAGATCTGTTGTAAATTTGCCTGGAAGTACAAAGCATCTCAATTAAACATAATAAAACATTACATGAGATTTCAACACCACCCAACGACAACTACAGCCGTCGACGTACCGTTGTCGCCGCTCCTCTATCGGAGCTGGCTTGACCTTGTCGATAACAACCGGTAAATCTTCGTGCACGTGCCCCTAGGGACTAACGCCCTGGAGCCGTAGTCGTGGCCGTTGAACCCTTGCATAGATCTGAAGCACCTGACATCAATTCTCGCCACATAGGCCAGGCTTTCTTTCAATACGATTGTATCACCTCGATATATCTATTCAATGAAAAGTCCTTTATCGAAAAAAATCAATTCTCTCCACATAATGAGAAATTATTACCTCATCGCCCCAATGAGACATCAGGAATCTACGCCGGAGCTCCATCGACGCCCAGATGGACGAACTCGAGGAGGATCGGAGCCCAAAAGACAACTCAAAGGAAAAGCGCCTCCATCCACCCAAGAGCTGCACCTGCGAGGACTAAAAACCCTAACCTAAACTAATCAGGGCGGAGGCACCGGGATTCCCCTCCCCACCGCCGGTCGCCGAAGCTACAGGCAGAGAGGAGGCGAATCCACGACGCGCTGGTGAAGTTTGGAGGGAGAGTTTACCTAGCCGCCTAGGGTTAGGGGAGAAAAACAAGAGGAAACACGTATCACATCATGCTAATTAATCGTATTCATACTCGACAAAGCACAGAGGTAGAGAACCGTGACAACATCCTCAAACAGAAAACAACACTCGTGGCAAAGCGCGGAGCTTTCGCTCCGTACCTCACCCATGTCACAACAAAGTAACAAGGACGTCCAAGACAAGTTCATACCACCAGATCTTGATCCGGGCGCCGCCACAATCGAATTACAAACAAGCTCGAGCCACTCGCTGCTACACCCTTGTCACCTAGCTACATGATCAAGAAACACAACCACCACCGCCAACATGATGCTCGCCGAAGAGCCAACCATGCAGACCACCACCTAGGGTTGCCGCCCCAGTGCCTAGGACCCCAACCCCCCCCCCCCACCGACACCCAACTACCAGACCATGCTTATACCACCCACCTGAGCTGCATAAAAAGGCACCTCCTCTCGAGCCACACCACACTCCATGGACGAAGATTCAACCCTCAACTACATCGCCACCTATGGCAGTGCCGACAACAAAATCAATTTCCGCCTACTACAGAGGCAAGATTTGGATGGGGATGGGCCAACCCCCCCCCCCCCCCCTCCGACCCAACTCTCACTAGTAGAAAAAGGGGCATCTGTCCCGGTTGGTAAGGGCCTTTTGTCCCGGTTTTTGAACCGGGACTAAAGGGTCGTTACTAATGCCCTAGCCCTTTAGTCCCGGTTCTTACATGAACCGGGACAGATGGGCCTCCACGTGGACGGTGCGGCGAGCCCAGGCAGCAGGGCCTTTGGTCCCGGTTGATGGCACTAACCGGGACCAATAGGCATCCACGCGTCAGCATTTCAGGGGCTGGGGTTTTTGTTTTTTTTAAAGGGGGGGGGGGGGTTGGGAGTTTTGGGGGGTTAATTTAGGTGTTTCATATATTGTGTTAGCTAGCTAATTAATAGAGAGAAGTGTCCTCTCTTATATCCGTGCTTGGTCGACGCTACGTACTATATACGTATAGAGAGGACTAGACACGCTAGCTAGTAAGAAAATGAAGGAAACAGAAGATCGTCATGAACATATGCATACAGAGAGAAGTGATATCGACCACCTCTCCTTCTCTGAGAGATTGGTCGAACAACAAGTTCTCGTATATCTATCCGACACTACTGGCTACATATATACAATAGTTATCTCTTACAATATAATCTCCTAATTATATACGAAGTCAAGGTCCACATGGTATTCTCTGTCTTCAGCGATCACATGGTCAAGGAAGAATGCCGCCAATTCCTCTTGAATTGCTCGCATACGATCTGGTGCTAGGAGTTCATTCCGCATCCGAAAGATCTAATTTGAAGAAGGGGGTCAATACATATATATACATATATATATATATATATGAATAAATGAAACTCAACACAAATGATGGTAATAAAATAAAATTGTGAATATTATTGCTTACGCACTTCATATTGTTCGTCAGAGTAGCCCCGCTCACAGGTCGTGTGGCGGATGGACTCGCAAACGTAGTATCCACAGAAATCATTCCCTTGTTCCTGCCACAACCACTTTACAAGAAATAGAGGTCAATCAAACTGATAAGCAAGCATGCTAAATGGTATTGATGAAACTAGCGCTTGAATCACTAGGAGATGCGCGGAACATGCTACTATAGTACTTACTTTCGGGTGTCTAAATTGCAGCTTCTTCGGCAGTCCCGGAGATTTTTTGGTGAATTTTCTCCAAACCCTGCCAGACAAAGAAAACAATTACTTGATATCAGGAAATGAACAAAGTTGCTGATATGGTGGATAATGATCGATTTAACTTACTTCTCGAGCATTTGAGTCATGTCCGCATAGTCCTGGGGATCTTTTCGTCTCAAGTCTAAGACGGTTACTACTCCCTGCTCAAGCTTAATCTCTAGGAGAATATAGTGGAAGCTGCGCACGCATGCATAAGTCATCAATTACATTACTATAACCTGGACTAATAAGGGAAACCGAATATGCACAAGACAGTAACACTCACTTGAAGTTGTAAGGAAAGAGTATTATATTTTTGTTTTCATTTATTACCAACGATCGTAGCAAGTTGGCCTCGGTATTTTCGGCATGATATTTAACCTCAGTTGCATCTATGAGATTTGTGTTAATGAATCCACTATCACCGATTTGTCTTTTCTTCAATTCGGCGATCTTCAATCTGCATAATATAGTGAGGATAATTATAAATACATGCAATGAAAGAGCTGATCTATATAGAGAGACTTAATGACAGAAGTAGTAATACTTACAAACAGTAGCAAGTGACCGTTGATTTATCGAGGGCCTTTTGATTGAAAAACTGGAAGAACTCCTCAAATGGAACATTCAACAGTTCAATTCCAACGAGGTCATGCTCCTCTTTAACTCTCAGCATCAAAGTATCCCTCCCCCAGACTCTCTGCAGGTTTTCATGTACCAATCATGTAATCTTCGCATCATCGTTGTTAGAGATCTTTCATCTTTGATGAGAGGCTTCCCGTAATGGTATTTGTGTTCGTCCACCTCCAAGAAATCATAATGTACATCGTCGGGCAGGTAATCTCCAAGATTGCTATAACCGGCCACCATCCTCGGATCATTAGCGACGATGTCTTTAGACACCTTGAGCGGGGGGCACGATCGGTTCGCTTGTTCGCCGAGCTGGGCAATTTATTCCCAGCTCATCGTTCTTTTAACCTTTGATCACTGACAGTACTTCCCGACCGCTCCGCTTCGGCAAATGTCTTTCCAATAATGCGCTCATAGTTGCCTTTCGGCGGAGACTTTGGTGGTTTTGTCAGGGCAGCCAGAGTGCGCTTCGCTTTCATCAGATCTACCTTCTCCTCCGGAGGTGGATGCTTCTTTGCTTTCACCCCTTCAAAGAAGTTCTTCACTTCGGCTCGCACAATCTTCGTGGTTTCCTCCTCGGTCCTCTCGTATGGTAACTTCTCTGGAGTCTTCAGAGAAGGACCAAATCTGTATTGCCTCCCGCCTCTGGCTGTACTGCTAGACGCCGGCAGAGCAGACGGAGCGGCTGAGGCTGTCTTCTTTCCTTGCTTACGAGGCGGTGGAGAAGGACTACGATGCGCCGGAGCAGCCGGAGCGGCGGCGGGTCTCTTCCGCCCTTGCTGACGAGGCGGAGAAGGAGGAGGCTGGCTGCTCCGGCACGCCGGCGTAGGCGGAGAAGGAGGCGGAGTGCCGCCACGCGCCGGAGAAGGAGGCTGAGTGCCCTGATCACTCGCCGGAGGAGGAGGCGGAGGAGGAGGCGGAGTGCCGCCACGCGCCGGAGAAGGAGGCTGAGTGCCCTGATCACTCGCCGGAGGAGGAGGCGGAGTGCCCTTACTCGCCGGAGGTGTCCAGTTCGGAAGGTTGATGAGCTCCTTTCGCCATAGGCATGGAATCTTCAGAGCAGAACCCAGCCGAGTCTCCCCTTCACCGGTGGGGTGGTCAAGCTGGAGGTCCTCAAATCCCTCCATTATTTTGTCCACCGTCACCCTAGCATATCCTTCTAGAATCGGACGACAGTGAAAAGTTGCGCCGGGTTCAGGAGGTCGAACAGAGCCGACAGCCGCCTTGACTTTGAAGTTCTCCCATCGCTTCATAAGGTGGCAATGTTGAGACTCCGTGATAGCATCCACGGGGTAGCTAGCAGGAGCCGTCAAGACATGCTCCGGCAGAAGCAGCTCGGTGGAAGCCACGCTGCTTCTCCGCTGAGATAGCGGGGTAGCTTCGGGGGTAGTTTCGGTAGGTCGATTGCTGCGAGCTACGTCTCGTTCCTCTAGTGCTTGAACCCTTTCGTGCAGCTTCTGAATTTGGGTCTGCTCCACTTTTTTCCTCCTCTCCTGGCTTTTGTAACCGCCTGCGTCCGGAAAACCAGCCTTCCATGGAACGGAGCCTGGCGTGCCTCGTGTCCGTCCAGGGTGCTCAGGATTCCCGAGGGCCATTGTGAGCTCGTCCTTCTCTCTGTCTGGAACGAACGTCCCTTGGTGCGCTGCATCGATATAGTGCTGAAGCCTCTTGACTGGTATTCTCATTTGCTCGTCCGTGCAAACGCACTTCCCTGATACAGGGTCCAAGGTTCCGCCAGCCCCGAAGAACCAAGTCCGGCAACGGTCTGGCCAATTCACTGTCTCTGGTTCGATCCCTTTATCAAGCAGATCATTCTTAGCCTTGGCCCACTTAGGCCGGGCTTTGAGGTAGCCACCTGACCCCGTGCCACCAACCGGGACCAAAGGCCCCCTTTAATCCCGGTTGGTGCCACCAACCGGGACGGAAATCCTTGCACAGCGGCGTGGTGGTGGGAGTTTAGTCCCACCTCGCTAGCTGAGAGAGAGCCGCACCTGTTTATAAGGTGCGGTGCGCCCGAGCTGTCGAGCTCCTCTCTAAAGCAGGCTTACGGGCCTAACCTCTCTGTACATGCCTGTGGGCCTACTGGGCCTTCTGCGGGCCTGAATCCTGGCCCATGGATGGGTTTCTAGTCGTATTCAGGCCGTGGTGGCCCAGTAGGTGGCATAATTTTTATTTTTTGCCTTTTTTATTTTTTCTTTTGCTTTATTTATTTTGTTTTGTTTCTACTTACAACAAAAAACTTATTTATTTTATTTTATTTTGTTTCTAATTACTTATTTATTTTACTTTATGATAATTCTTCTTGCTATTAAAGTTTCTAACAAAAAAAGTTCTTTATGAAAATTCTTTTTGCTTTCAATGATTTTGAACAGAAAATACTTTGATAATTTTAGTTGCATCAATTTTATATAATTTTAGTTTCAATAATACTAGAGGTTGCTTATAATGTTTTGAACAGAAAATACTTTGATAATTTTAGTTTCATAAATTTTATTTATGTTATTAAAGTTAATTTTATTTCGTTTCTACTTATATATTTTATTAAAGTTTATATTATTTTGTTTCTAATTACTTATTTATTTTATTTGTTATTTTTCATGCACCATTTTTCATGCATTTACTGATTATTTTGAGCTATAAGACCCTAAAAGTGAAAAGCATTTCAAATGAACTCTGAAAAGGTTGAAAGTTGGCATGGTATCATCATTTCATCCACATAGCATGTGCAAGAAAGTTGAGAGGGTTACGGCAAAAACTGGATGCACTTCGTGTACAAAACGGACAATCTCTTTCGAAGTATCAGGATTTCATACGGAAACTCGTCAGTTACAAAGGTATTTCGTTTTTCAAAACTTATTTGAATTCCTGACTTTTTGTGTGTTCAAAATACACCATTCAAAACCACATCATCAATTTTCAACCCTTTCTGACTTCATTTGTTATTTTTCATGCATTTATTGATTATTTTGAGCTATAAGACCCTGAAATTGAAAAGCATTTCAAATGAACTCTGAAAAGGTTGAAAGTTGGCATGGTATCATCATTTCATCCACATAGCATGTGCAAGAAAGTTGAGAGGGTTACGGCAAAAACTGGATGCACTTCGTGTACAAAACAGACAATGGTATCATACTCGTCTGTTACAAAGTTGGCATGGTATCATCATAATAGTTGCGGGAGAAAGTCTTCACTTTTTCTTCGCTTGTGTCATTTCCTTATTGCGCCGTAACCATGGATAATCTTCATCATTTATCAGGATGCTTGGGTCAGCCTTGACTTTGAAGGGAGGAATTTCATGAAACTTTTCATAATCTACAGACATGTCTGTCTTGCCCTCCACTCCCACAATGTCCATTTTTCCTGAAAGAACTATGTGGCGCTTTGGCTCATCGTATGATGTATTCGCTTCCTTATCTTTTCTTTTCTCGGTCTGGTAGACATGTCCTTCACATAGATAACCTGTGCCACATCATTGGCTAGGACGAACGGTTCGTCAATGTACCCAAGATTGTTCAGATCCACTGTTGTCATTCCGTACTGTGGGTCTACCTGTACCCCGCCTCCTGACAGATTGACCCATTTGCACTTAAACAAAGGGACCTTAAAATCATGTCCGTAGTCAAGTTCCCATATGTCCATTATGTAACCATAATATGTGTCCTTTCCCCTCTCGGTTGCTGCATCAAAGCGGACACCGCTGTTTTGGTTGGTGCTCTTTTGATCTTGGGCGATCGTGTAAAATGTATTCCCATTTATCTCGTATCCTTTGTAAGTCAATACAGTCGAAGATGGTCCCCTGGACAACGAGTACAACTCATCACAAACAGTGGTGTCACCTCTGAGACGTGTTTCCAACCAACTGCTGAAAGTCCTGATGTGTTCACATGTAATCCAGTCGTCACACTGCTCCGGGTGTTTGGAGCGTAGACTGTTCTTGTGTTCATCGACATACGGGGTCATCAAGGTAGAGTTCTGTAGAACTGTGTAGTGTGCTTGAGACCAAGAATGCCCGTCCCTACATTATTGAGTCCGCTCCTAGCGTGCCTTTTCCAGTCAGTCTCCCCTCATACCGCAATTTAGGGAGACCTATCTTCTTAAGGCCAGGAATGAAGTCAACACAAAACCCAATGACATCCTCTGTTTGATGGCCCATGGAGATGCTTCCTTCTGGCCTAGCGCGGTTACGGACATATTTCTTTAGGACTCCCATGAACCTCTCAAAGGGGAACATATTGTGTAGAAATACGGGCCCCAGAATGACAATCTCGTCGACTAGATGAACTAGGACGTGCGTCATGATATTGAACAAGGATGGTGGGAACATCAGCTCGAAACTGACAAGACATTGCGCCACATCACTCCTTAGCCTTGGTATGATTTTTGGATCGATCACCTTCTGAGAGATTGCATTGAGGAATGCACATAGCTTCACAATGGCTAATCGGACGTTTTCCGGTAGAAGCCCCCTCAATGCAACCGGAAGCAGTTGCGTCATAATCACGTGGCAGTCATGAGACTTTAGGTTTTGGAACTTTGTCTCTAGCATATTTATTATTCCCTTTATATTCGAGGAGAAGCCAGTCGGGACCTTCATACTGAGCAGGTATTCAAAGAAGATTTCTTTCTCTTCTTTCGTAAGAGTGTAGCTGGCAGGACCTTCATACTGCTTCGGAGGCATGCCGTCTTTTTTGTGCAAAGGTTGCAGGTCCTCCCGTGCCTCAGGTGTATCTTTTGTCTTCCCATACACGCCCAAGAAGCCTAGTAGGTTCACGCAAAGGTTCTTCGTCACGTGCATCACGTCGATTGAAGAGCGGACCTCTAGGTCTTTCCAGTAGGGTAGGTCCCAAAATATAGATTTCTTCTTCCACATGGGTGCGTGTCCCTCAGTGTCATTCGGAACAGCTAGTCCGCCGGGACCCTTTTCAAAGATTACGTGTAAATCATTGACCATAGCAAGTACGTGATCACCGATACGCATGGCTGGCTTCTTCCGGTGATCTGCCTCGCCTTTGAAATGCTTGCCTTTCTTTCGACATTGATGGTTGGTCGGAAGAAATCGACGATGGCCCAGGTACACATTCTTCCTGCATTTGTCCAGGTATATACTTTTAGTGTTATCTAAACAGTGCGTGCATGCATGGTATTCCTTGTTTGTCTGTCCTGAAAGGTTACTGAGAGCGGGCCAATCGTTGATGGTTACAAACAGCAACGCGTGCAGGTTAAATTCCTCCTGTTTGTGCTCATCCCACGTACGTACACCGTTTCCATTCCACAGCTGTAAAAGTTCTTCAACTAATGGCCTTAGGTACACATCAATGTCGTTGCCGGGTTGCTTAGGGCCTTGGATAAGAACTGGCATCATAATGAACTTCCGCTTCATGCACATCCAAGGAGGAAGGTTATACATACATAGAGTCACGGGCCAGGTGTTGTGATTGCTGCTCTGCTCCCCGAAAGGATTAATGCCATCCGCGCTTAAACTAAACCATACGTTCCTTGGGTCAGCTGCAAACTCAGCCCAGTACTTTCTCTCGATTTTTCTCCACTGCGACCCGTCAGCGGGTGCTCTCAACTTTCCGTCTTTCTGACGGTCCTCACTGTGCCATCGCATCAACTTGGCATGCTCTTCGTTTCTGAACAGACGTTTCAACCGTGGTATTATAGGAGCATACCACATCACCTTCGCAGGAACCCTCTTCCTGGGGGCTCGCCGTCAACATCACCAGGGCCATCTCGTCTGATCTTATACCGCAATGCACCGCATACCGGGCATGCCTTCAGATCCTTGTAGGCACCGCGGTAGAGGATGCAGTCATTAGGGCATGCATGTATCTTCTGCACCTCCAATCCTAGAGGGCATACGACCTTCTTTGCTGCGTATGTACTGTCGGGCAATTCGTTATCCTTTGGAAGCTTCTTCTTCAATATTTTCAATAGCTTCTCAAATCCTTTGTCAGGCACAGCATTCTCTGTCTTCCACTGCAACAATTCTAGTACGGTGCCGAGCTTTGTGTTGCCATCTTCGCAATTGGGGTACAACCCTCTTTTGTGATCCTCTAACATGCGATCGAACTACAGCTTCTCCTTTTGACTTTCGCATTGCGTCCTTGCATCGACAATGACCCGGCGGAGATCATCATCATCGAGCACTGGTTCCTCTTGATCTTCAGCAGCTTCCCCCGTTGCAGCATCATTGGGCACATCGTCTGGTTCCTCTTGATCTTCAGCAGCTTCCCCCGTTGCAGCATCACCGTATTCAGGGGGCACATAGTTGTCATCGTCCTCTTATTCTTCACCGTCTTCCATCATAACCCCTATTTCTCCATGCCTCGTCCAAACATTATAGTGTGGCATGAAACCCTTGTAAAGCAGGTGGGTGTGAAGGATTTTCCGGTCAGAGTAAGACTTCGTATTCCCACATTTAGGGCATGGACAACACATAAAATCATTCTGCTTGTTTGCCTCAACCACTTCGAGAAAATCATGCACGCCCTTAATGTACTCGGAGGTGTGTCTGTCACCGTACATCCATTGCCGGTTGATCTGCGTGCATTATATATAATTAAGTGTGTCAAAAACCATTACGGAACATCATGAATAGATAATTAAGTGACCAAATTAATAGAAGTTCATCATCAAATAAAAACCAAAGTACATACATAGTACTCATCTAACAACATATAGCTCTCCAGAGCATCTAATTAATTAAACCATACATTGAAACTATGTAAAACATTTCAATGCGAAAACAAATGCGATTATAATCACAACCAAGGTAACAATTGATCCAACGGCATAATGATACCAAGCCTCGGTATGAATGGCATATTTTCTAATCTTTCTAATCTTCAAGCGCATTGCATCCATCTTGATCTTGTGATGATCGACGACATCCGCAACATGCAACTCCAATATCATCTTCTCCTCCTCAATTTTTTTATTTTTTTCTTCAAGAAATTGTTTTCTTCTTCAACTAAATTTAACCTCTCGACAATAGGGTCGGTTGGAATTTCCGGTTCACATACCTCCTAGATAAATAAAATCTATGTCACGTTGGTCGGCATAATTTTCATAAACAATAAATGAACCAATAGTTATAAAGATAATATATACCACATCCGAATCATAGACAGGACGAGGGCCGACGGGGGCGGATACCAAAACCATCGCACTATATAATAACAAGCAATAAAATAGTAAGAAAATTAGACAAGTATCTATCTAAAGTAAGAATTTTTTTTCTTTCAGAAAGAATATAAGAACAAGAGGCTCACCACGGTGGTGCCGGCGACGAGATCGGCGCGGGCGATCGACGGCGGTGAAGACGGGAATGAGACGTGACGGGCCGCTAAACCTAGAAAAATCTCGAGGAAAATGGAGCTTTGAGGTCAAGCTTCGAGAGGAGAAAGCTTAACTAGTGTGGCTCGGGCATTTCATCGAACACTCATGTGCATAGGAGGTGAGCTAGAGCACCACAAAGCCCTCCCCTCACCGGCCAGAGAAAAACAGAGCACTGGAGTGCTCTGCTCGCGGGCGAGGGGTATATATAGGCACCTCATTGGTCCGGGTTCGTGGCATGAACCGGGACTAAAGGGCAGCCTGTGGTCCCGGTTCAAGCCACCAACCGGGACCAATGGTGGTGGGCCAGGAGCGAGGCCCATTGGTCCCGGTTCGTCCCACCAACCGGGATCAAAGGGTCCAGACGAACCGGGACCAATGCCCCCACGAGGCCCGGCAGGCCCCTGGCCTCACGAACCGGGACCAGTGCCCCCATTGGTCCCGGTTCTGGACTGAACCGGGACTAATGGGCTGACCCGGCCTGAACCAAAGCCCTCTTTTCTACTAGTGTCTACACCGATCGTGCAAGGGCTGCCACCGCGGCGACAATGACCACCTGGCGAGGAGGAGGAGGCGTTCGCGGCCCCTATAGCCGCAACTTCAAGTGATTTTGTTGTTGTAAGAAACTTTAGAGAAGAAAGGTCGAAAATGTTTATGAGAAGAAAAAAAGATTGTGTTGTGAGCAAATGGAACGTGCTAAGGGCATCTCCAAAGCGCACCCTCAGACCGTTCGCATCCGTCTGGACATAGTGGTCTAGACTCATTTTGCATGCGACCGTAAAGGATATCGAGTTACTCGCGAATGGAGGTGGCTGGGAGGCATGGCCGGCGATGGAGAGGCACTATGCTACAACATCGCTTCTCCTCATGCGTTGCCGCCTGTTGTTGCTCCTATGTATGGAGCCTAAGGTCGAGGCCGCCCTATCGCCAGGGAAGGGACGTGGGCAACACTGGAAGCTGCGTCGGTAGGCCACCGACTCGGACATGGCGGGGGAAGACGGTTTGGTGAGGACACCAGCCTGCCAAAAAAGGTGAGAGGAGAAGGATGTGTTGTTAGCGAGAGTGAGATAGAAGATTGGGGGAGATTTTCTAGAAGAAGAAGATTAGTCGCAAGACGTGGAGGGAGGAGAAAGCGGTGGAGGTAGTTTTAGAAAGAGTCGTGTTAAGCGGCCGTGTAAATCCCTAATAGGTTGTAAAAAAAATGAATGCACACACATGTCAACCATAGAAGTTTTTTTTAGGGATGCCAACGATATAAGTAAAATGTATGGGCGCGAACCAAGCTGTGGTTGGATGGTTAGTGGGACAGTGGTATCTTCAGCCCATCATGGTTTAAGTCTTGGTGCTCGTATTATTTATGGATTTATTTCAGAATTTTCAACGATGCGCTTTCAGTGGGAGGAGACGTTCCCGTCGACGACGAGGCGCCTGCAGTGACTTTCTAAATCTCAAGATGATATGATGGCTCAGTCTCTCGATGGTGCTCATAGGGGTAGGGTTTACATATATGTGTTCATAGAGATGAGTGTATGTATGCATATACGAGTGCTTGCGTCTGTACTATGTTCAAAAAATGTAAAATGTATGGGCCCAAGTACTCGAATTCCACGACATCAAGGTTCAAGGGTAGCTTAGCCACTTTATTTGACCAGATCAAAACACATCCATCGCACCACTTACCGTCTCTGCGCCGACGGCACGGCGAGAGCTGATTCGAAAATGATCGCGCGCCGGACGTGGAGCGGTGGCAGCGCCCGGCCGGCCGGCCTGCTGTCGCCGTAGCCGTACTTACCACCGTCCCGACCATAAATAGCCGGTGAAACGGTTTCGATCCGACCCGTGGACCCACCAACTTAATTCGCTACTCCTACCTTCGTTTCACCTGCAAGCTAGCTAGCCTGTGCTCAGTCTGAACCAGCAACACGCACGGTAGTTGAGTAACCTCAGAGTGCATTTTTTTAACAGTAAAAACGGCACGAAATTAAAAAGCCACGAGAGTTGGTGCGAGAGGGGAGAGCATGAGGCGCGGTTGGTGTCTGAATGACCAACGTAACTACGTACGGCTAGATTCTCGGATACAGGGGCCACATACGTGCACCCCATAGATCTGACTGCTACTGCCATCAATACCACATACGTACTACTACGTACGTACGCATATAGGCTAGTCATTTGAGTCGTTCACGTACATACCGAGCGGATGTGGACAAATTAAAAGTTGGCGTGCAATTAGTTAAGTTCCCAATATTTCGGGAGCCAGAAAATAGCTAGACAGACAATGACTTACGTAACATCAGTGACCAATATAAGCATGGTTCTACTTTCTATATATGAACATCTAATTACGTACGTGCGCGCCGCGGCTAACCATCACTCTCATCGATCGGCGCATGATATTAGTTCGACAGTGACGCCCTATCAACCTCATCATCCACCGCTCGACGACAGCTGCTCGTATATGCATATGCATGCTGCGGCAACGTCGTATCCGGCCACCAAAAGGGAAGAAGAATTGATTGATCGCGCCATTTTGATACTGTAGCTGCATACGTGATTAGCATTAAGGGCCGTGACCTCGTAAACCATACGTCGTTGTCGTTTAGGTAGGAGAAGGAGTACTCAGCTACCTCTGCCCATGCAGCGACGTCGACCTCGTACTTGGATACTAGGCGGGAATGTTCAGAGAAATGTGCCAACGCGCCTCATTTCTGAAACTTGGAAAAATTGGCACGCGAACGTAATACTGCATTGCTACCACTACGCTACTGAAGCTCGAATTGAGACGGAGGGGCTGACAGTTCAGGAGCGCGCGCGTACGTACACCGTGTAGCCGTACGCACTGTATAATACTACTAGGCACCAGCATGCATGTACAGCCGTAAGGCAGATGCAGGTTTCAATGAGCTGCAGGTACACAAGAACATCTCACCGGCACGCAGTCATTACGCACTAGGAATATCTCGCCGGCAGTGGTAACTGCCCCCCGTGGCAATCGATCAGTATACAGTGATCCCTGTGACTTGGCCTGCTGCTTCGGCTGCAATCCATCTCATCTCAGAGTTAACTCTGCGTTTCAGCTTCCATGGTGTCTCTCCGGGGAGGGAACACGGGAATTCAATGGCCTCCATAGGAAGGTGAGTGAACCAACCATGGATCCATCCATCCATCGGCGGAGTGTCTGCTCCCATGCACGTATGAGCCACATGGTACATTTCTTCTTTAATTCTTGAGAATCTTGCTCGTGTCACATTAATTTTTCATGGCAATTTGGCAGCAACGGCGGATAAAAACACCGACATGTTCATGCCGTTTTGACTGATGAGTACTACCAAAAGTTCTCGGAAGAGTCAAATACACCACGGGTGCCTCAACTTGTTCGGTGCGGTCACTTTGATGCCTAAACTTGTAAAATACACGAAACCGGTGCCGTAACTTGTCCGAGCGTTCAAATATGGTGCCTCCATCCGTATCCAGGCATATGCACTACCCACATGGCGTGCCAACGTGGCATCAGCCCACATGTCAATGGGAGTGAGAGAAGTGTGCTGGTTGTTTTACAGAAAACTCCTTGTACTTTATATTTTTTTTGCAAAAGCTCTTGACATTTTATTTAAATACGTCAAACTACATTGATCCCACCTGTCAAATCTAGGTCTCGCATGTCAGCACATGGGATAAAATAGTAATAACAAAAAAAGAGCACCCGACAGGGTTCGAACACATGTGCTAATCACTACGCCTAGAATAGTTGACTGTGCAATATCCTAATACGCTTCTATTTGTCAAGAAACCGGGTGAAATAATAAAAAGAAATAAAAAAGAAAAAGTTGATTCGTGGGAAATTAAAAGAAATTCTCACCTTTGAAAAAAAGAACTATTCAACATATTACCTGCCATGAACTTAAAAAGGTGTTAGTGCATTAAGAAATTGTAGACGTGTTTTTCAAAAATGTCTGTCATGCATTCAAAAATTACAACATCTATTTCATAAAATGTTCAATATGTATTAAAAAATTAGTGTAAAATTATTCTTACATTTCGACTAACACGTCTAACATGTGTTAACACATTTATAGAATTTATTGTTTCTACACAATGATTTTTAATACATGTTGAACAATTTTCAGAATACAACGTTGTTGATTTTTAATAATTATGTATTCTAAAAATACAACAAAGATACAAAATAATTCTGCGTGTTTGTGGTCCTGAATGAAGATGCAAAACAAATTTGTAATATTTTATAATATACATTGAACTGTTTAAATCAACATAAATTTTAGAAAAAGTTCATGGTTAAATCTTCGAACTACAAATAATAAAAATAGAATTAAAATTTAAATAGACAATAATTGCATGTTGATAATTATTATATTTTAATATTATAATATTTTATATCATAAAAACCAAACAGTAACTTGAAAACATAATAGAAATTGCAGAGTGATAGATAGACCTTCCATCTAACAACTGTACACAAAGTACTAGTTTGGGTGGCTAGCGTGCTAGCGTGCGTACTAGTTATGTAACGTGGATGTCCCAGGGTCGAAACTAATTCAAAGACACAGTTTTCTTTTTTCTGTTATTAGCATATGCAGAGCAAGGGCTGACTTGTGACTTTATTAAATTTTAGGGGATTTTCTGAAAAAAAACTCATACACATTTCACCCAGCGCAGGCATCGCTCACACCCACTGACATGTGGGTCAGCCACTAGCTATCCACGTGGACATCACATACGGTGGCATACGGGCGGAGGGACCATATATGCACCGTGTGACAAGTTACAGCATTGTTTTTGTGTATTTTACAAGTTTAGGCACTAAACTGACCGTAACGGACAAGTTAAGACACCCATGGTGCATTTAACTCTTCTCAGAAAATAACGTGGGGACGATCCGGGCCTTTAAATAGCATGGCAGCCGGAGGTGGCACTGTTTACGAATCAGGATAGGGAGACCATGCGGTCTACTGCTCGCGACTAGTAGTATAGTAGTCACTAGCCCATGCCAGCCTGATCCTCAATTGCCAGATGACTTTGTTCCGCGGTTGTTTATAGCACTTCCGTTCGTCTATATCTCGTCAGATATATTACTGCATCACGAAGCTAACTAAACTGAATCCTGTCAAGAACAATTGAGAATCTATACATGGACATCATCCATGGTTCAATACATGAACATCAACATTGATCACAAGCAGCAGGTACGTACTCCCTCCGTTCCAAAATACTTGACTTCCATTTATCCAAAAATGGATGTACCTATATACTAAAACATGTTTAGATACATCTATATTTTGACAAATGAAAGACATGTATTATGTAACGGAGGGAGTACCTCACAAGCAACCATGCATGGATATATATATTTATCTGCTAGCTAGCTGAGCACGCATTATTACAAACTAGCTAGAACCTGCCTGACACGCTGTACCAGCTGAAATACAACACACGTACTGACTGAATACATAAACGTTTAATTTCTTGGACAAAATCAAGAAGGCTGCCGCTGCTATATAATATATGAAAACAAAATGATGGAATTGCAAATGATGGAGCGAGGAGGCTGAACGACGGATCATGGATGAATGTGGTTGTAGCTAGCTAGTCGTGGAGGTGGCGGTCGAGGTGGATGATGGTGGAGAGGTTCATGGGGGAGATGTAGTCGGTGGAGCCGGTGAGGTAGTTCTGGGCGATGAGGCGGTTGGCGCGCTCCGTGGGGTGGAAGGCGTCCCAGAACACGTACTCGTCGCGGTTGGCGCAGAGGCTGGACACCATGGTGCAGATGCCGATGCCGTTGAACCGCCCCTGCCCGCAGCAGGCCTCGGTGGAGGTGACGAAGCCGTACGCCTTGGGGTCGGCGATGAAGTCGTCGTGCATGCGCCGCGTGTTCACGGCCACGAACACGGCGCCGTTGCCATTGCTAGAGCCGACCTCGGCGTTGAGCTCGTTGAGCATGGCCTCCATCTGCGGGTTGTAGGCCTCGGAGGCGCGCTGCAGCTCCGGGTCGCAGCTGCCGTCGAGGCTGTGCATGGCGAGCTCGGCCGGCACGCAGCCGATGGGGCCGACGCCGGTGACGAGGATGCGGCGCGCGCCGAGGCCGTGGATGCGGCGGAGCACCTGCTTGTACTCGGACAAAATGTACTTGATGTAGTCAGGGAGGGAGAACTCCCGGGAGCGGGCGGAGTAGGGCACCAGGTAGTAGTTGTTAACGAAGTCGTTGCCGCCGAGGGTGATGAGCGTGAGCGCGCCGCCGACCACCCGCGCCGCCCGCTCCGGGCCGTAGAGCTTGGCCAGCCGGTGCTTGTACTGCTCGAAGTAGGTCAGCTGCTTCGAGATCCGGATGATGTTGGCCTGCACGATGATGCAATTCATTAGAGTATGTACAGTTAATTATTGAATGGAGTGTGCATGAAAAACGACAGATCGATAGGTGAATGGCAGCACGTACGAACTGGATGCCGGTGTCGTTGAGGATCCCGATGCCGGCGGAGGCGAAGTTGGCGCCGACGAGCAGGTTCTGGCCGTCCAGCTCCGGGCTCAGGTACGGCAGCACCGGCACGGATCCGATCTGCTCGCCTGCGTGCAACATTGTTGTAATCAATCAATCAACCTGTTAGCCTCAACTACAGATATATACCACCGACGTACGGCTGGTGATGTGCATCCATGAATGCCCGAGCACGCTACTCAACTGATGAGGTCGACGACGTTCTTGCCATTGGAGAACCTCCCCGTGGCGCGGTGGTCCGGGGTGTCGATGCCGTAGGGCCACGAGTCGGCGCGCGCCGACGTCAGGAGGTAGTTGTTGTTGCCGTTGTCCACCAGCGAGTCGCCGAAGATGAAGAAGGCCCGGGCCGCGCTCGCCGCCGGCAGGGCCGGGAGCACGCAGAGCGCGACGGCGAGAAGGGCCACTTGCCACGAGGAGGCCGCCATTGCTGCTAGCGCTCCACACTCCACTTCACTCACTTGCCGTAGTATGTGTTGGTACACCTAGTCCTAGACCTAGTGGATGCACTGAAACGTTGCGTGTAGTCGCCATTTATAGCGGATCTGTCTAGGTAGGCACTTGTGCATCTAGTGACTGACCCTCTTGCTTGGATCATGCCGTCGTCGCCGGAATTTACTCCGCGTGGCCCGGACGACGTGCGGGTTGGTGCACTGCCTGCCTCGTCACAGCGCTCGCGCGAGGACCTTTAATTCTCTGGTAATTATGTCCTGTGGTTTACACTAATTATGTGCCGGTTTTGGGGTTTGGTTGGTATGGGCATTTCCAGATGTGCATTGGATCTTTGCGGTTCCGCAGCATGTATTGGTCTGTCAGTCCGTCACATGAATGATGAGCTCTAACCGGTCCTACAAAAGGGTGAAATTGATTTATTGAGAACATCAAGACGCTCCCTTGTATGTGCTGGAATTACCTCTTGTAAGATCAAATATGCTTCGCCCAGATAACTGTTGGTTAACGAGGGAGATAAGTATTTCATTGTTGAGCAGCCTGCAGCCGTGCACTGGTATGCATATTGCATACACGCTTGCAACTCTGTTCAATTACGTGAAGCATCTGGTGGAACGATTTCAAGTACCCTAGGGGTGAATGAATTCCAGTCTATATGAATATATGGGCAAAATTTCATGTTTTGACCCTTCTCGCATACAAATTCAGGATTTGACCCCGGTTGGCATATTTTGAGATTTGACCCTTTTTCTTACCGCCAGGGGCGCTGGCGGTAGGGTTAGACATCCTACCGCCAGGAGACCTGGCGGTAGGGTACAAATCCACGTCAGCACGCGGAGACGACCGCCGTCCCCCTCCATCGCACCCTACCGCCAGGGTCCCTGGCGGTAGGCTGTCTAACCCTACCGCCAGAACCCCTGGCGGTAGGGTGCGAGCAGTTATTTCGCCCGAGACCCCGCGCCCCTGCCCATCTCCCCACCCCTCCCCCTCCCCCGTTGGCAGTTTCTTCTTTCTCCCCCCCTCGCCCCTCTCTCCCTCTCTCATCTCCTGCACTCCCCCTTCGGATCTTCATCGTTTCTTCTTCGTTTTTGCGGATCGAGATGGCCCCGAAGAGAGAAACGTAAGCTCCTCCGATCCCTCCAAGTAGTTTTTGCAAACTTGCTTACGATTCGACACATTATTTGCTTGAAATCCCTCATATTTTTGAACTTAGATTGGATTTTTTTCCACCTAGGATTGTTTTAGCTTGATTGTAGTTCTATTTCTTAGTTCTTTAGTAACTAGTGGTATTGAATATGAACTCTAATCAATAGTACATATGTTAGTGTGAAGATGAACCCTAGTTCCTAATTTTGTTTCTTAAAAATGTTATGATGTAATGCATGTGGGAGGACTTGTTTTGTTTTATGATGCATGTTGATATGATGATATGAAGATGTTGTTTGGAGAAAATACATTCAAGATGAACTCTATTTAAAAAAAATTGTTTAAAAAATGATGATATGATGCATGTTGGAGGATTTTATTTTGATATGATGCATGTTGATATGATTTGATCCATCATGTGTAGTAGATGTTGTTGGAGGAATATGCTTAAGATGAACCCTAGTTCATGTAACCAAGAAATTTCATTTTTTGTTTATGTATGCTTATGCTTATGATGCTTTTGGTTATGAAATTTTATTAAGGCGGGCACCTCTTGCGGACAACATCGGCCCACGGTACTTCATGCTTGACAACGCATTCGACAAGGGTCATCGTGCCCGTTTCATAGAGAAAGGAGTGGTAAGTAATATGAAGGAAATATTGATCAAAGTTTTCGGATTGATGAAAATAAGTTCCTAACTTTTGCCGTCCACTTTTTGACAGATACTCCAGCCACTGCGCATGAGGGGTCACGGGGTTCATGGGAATATGGACTACGACGAGCGCTACATGCCGTACTTCAAGAGAGCCCGACTGTTGGGTTTCGTGTTGCAGTTCAAGCGTCAGCCGCCGACGCTTGTCCACACAGCTCTGACAGCTTTGATTAACCGGTGGCGACCGGAGACCCATTCTTTCCATCTGCCATGCGGGGAGATGACGGTGACCCTCGAGGATTGGTCGATGATTACTGCCATGCCGATCGAGGGTCATGCACTCACCGGGTGAGTGGAGAGGACCAACTGGCAGCAGAGGGTTACCACCCTCATCGGCGACTGCCCCGGTGCTAAGGGTAACCGTACATCCGGTGTATCGTTGCCCTGGCTCTCGGAGCACCGGAAGACATGCCCCGAAGGCGCAGATGAGGCAACTGTGGAGTGGTACGCTAAGGCCTACCTGTGGTATCTTCTCACGGAGGTCGTGTTTCCAGACAGCTCCGGGAACTCTGCCAACTGGTCGTATCTGTTCTTCCTTGCCGACTAGGATGCATGGTACAGTTGGGGGACCGCATCTCTCGCCTACCTATACCGTTCGGTAAGAGAGTATCTAATTGCCTACCTACGAAAGTATGTCAATGACATTTTGTTATATCTGATCCTCATTTGATGTTTTGCAGCTTGACGACGCAACCCAGGGGACGGGAGACAAGTCCAATATGGGTAGCTTTGTCTAGGCCCTCTCCATTTGGATGTGGGAGCGGCTGCCGGTGGGGCGTCCGGAGAAGATGCCAAGACGCCCATGGGGTGCCTATAGCGAAGATGGCGACGAGACTCGACACCCCACCGTAGCTTACGAGTGGGACGTTGTCAAACTCTACACGGGCCTAAACAAGACTTCGTACAAGACCTACACAAACGAGTTGGACGATTTGACGCATACGCAGGTATATGAACTCGCTCACCACCTTTCTCTTTGATTCCACTTTTGGCCGAGAGTGGGAACTTACCAATGTATATGTAATAGGTAAACTGGTGGCCGTATCATGACCGAGAGTGGGACTTCGATCTAAACGTGATGTGCGATGCGGACAGTGGTCTTTGGCAGTGCATCGTGCCCATGATCTGTGTGTACGCCGTCGAGTGGCACTTGCCACACCGCGTGGCCACGCAGTTTGGGATGTATCAGCATACCCCACCGGGCCCGCCGACCGATATCGACGGCCATGCGCTCCACATGTGAGCGCGCTTGTTCTTCGTGCCCATGATTTCATTGCGTTTGACTTTATTATGATGTTTCTTGTGGCCTATGCCTTGCAGGTTGAGCCGGCAGAAGAATCAATCGATCACAGACTGGGGAGAGGAGCATAAAACTCATGTGACAGAGTGGAACCGACGAAGGTTCCGTAAAGATGGGGAGAGGAAAGTGACTGACCGGGATGCTTACCTGGCCCGACACATGAGGTGGTACGATGATGGCCAGAAGCACCGCCTTCGTTCAGGCCTTGGTGGACGGCGGAAGACATCGCGGAGCTGGAGACGGATGACCCCGAGGAAGAGGCCTACCAGACCGGCA
Source organism: Triticum aestivum (assembly GCF_018294505.1). Classification (NCBI taxonomy): domain Eukaryota; kingdom Viridiplantae; phylum Streptophyta; class Magnoliopsida; order Poales; family Poaceae; genus Triticum; species Triticum aestivum. The sequence goes on from NC_057811.1 coordinate 478,795,826, forward strand.
TCAGAGACATGCATAGTCGATTTAGGGAGTTTGCACCCCTCATCAACAGAGTGGTAAGTTTGAACCGACGTTGTATTTAAATTATTTTATTCGTCATCGCGACTGACAGTCCGGTGAGCTGAACAGATGCATCTTTGAAGCCTCAAATGCACTAGGTAATGCCCCCGGGAGCGTACAATCTGAGAACAAAGTGAGGGGGGCGGTGAAGGTACAATTTCAGCCTCCTCGGAACAGATGCATCTTGTTCACTTGCAATCATAAATCTGATACTTATTATGCCCTTGTTTCATTATGAGTGCAGAAGTTCGTGAAGTGTTGTCGCAAACTGGTAGGGCTGCTTGGGTGTGCTGGAGCTGGGTCGGTTGAAGCTTATCATCCTGTAGCCACACAGGGTCACATCGGCTCATCGAGCCATGTTCCCTCGTCGTCTAGGTTGGTTGAGGAGGAGGAGGAGGAGGAGGAGGATGAGGATGAGAGCAATGGGGAGAAGGAGTACGATGAAGATTATGGACCTCCACCAACTCAATCATCTCAACCATCTCAGCTGCCGAAGAGGAATCCGAAGAAGAAGGATTTGCTGAGTCCGGGCCCTTTCCAGAGACCGGTTACTCGACGGCCCAAAAAGAAGACTGAAGAGACTCGTTCAAAGAGTAACGAGGACCGTACCTCCAAGAGGGGAAGGAGCAAGTAATTCTGCTCTTGGATACTTGGCTCTTGTAGTTGGGTTGTCTAGTGGTTGTGAAACTACGTGGAACTATGTGTTTGCTATTTGTGAAACTATGTGTTTGCTATTTGTGAAACTATGTGAAACTCCGTTTACTAATTAGTTGAACTTCGTTTGACATGTCTATGTACTTCAAGTTTTGTTAATGTGTATGTGTTTGCCGAATATATGCAAGCAGATGGATCATAGTGCAACTAGTACTACTCGTCATCAATTGGAGGGGCAATTTTTTTTGTTTTTGTTTTAAAATTAACGGCGTTTCAGTGATAAACAAAAATCAAAGACCTAGTATGAATTTTGGACAGAGTACTCTGGACTCTGGAGTGAGTGAAGTTGGCATGGTGATGATGAATCCATTTCATACAGCACGTAGTTTCTTCATTCAAAGTGACCTAAAGCAACTTGTTATTATTATTTTTGCGCAAATAAGGCAACTTGTTACTCATTCAAGAGGGCAGTTGGATCTATCAACTACGCACTGATGCCTGGATTTAGATGAGCTGTATGCAGTAGCAGTACTTAGCTTGGAGTATAACCTTTTCCAATGAGAAGCAGAGCTCACAATAGCCCACGTGCACTTTCATTGCTGGTCACTACAAGAGCTGCAATAAAAAACCAGGGCGGACCATGATAGGCATTCACTCATACGTGGACGTTGTTTGCTGTAAGCTAGGCGGGTCATGGCATAGTTTAGCCCCAACTAAGCTCCGCCAGTGCTAACAAGTGATACGACGTTTAGTTCTGTAGTTAACCAAACCGGCAGCACAAGTTAGTTCTGTAGCCATTGGACTAACCGGCGGCATATTTCTGTAATTCACTAATCACACTTTTCTGTCCATGGCTTTCTTCCCACACTAGTGAAAGTAAAGCACACACTAGTTAGTTCTGTAGCCATTGTGGCATGATCTTGTCAGTTATACTCCACAGTATATCCTTCTCAAGATTGCTACTCCGATCCGGTACTTAACCAAACCGGCAGCACAAGCACAATCAATGGAGATCAACCAACGGCAGGTTAGGTACCACCTTGATCGACGGATCACCATTCGACCGCCTCCTCATATAATTGCCTGTCTCCTGCAGGTTCTAACTAGCTAGGGTTTATGGCTTAGGAAATTAGTGAATCTCCAACGACAACCCGCAAATTTTCTACCAGCAGGGGGACCAGTCCGTGAACACGGATGCGGGAGACCGTCATCTAATCGTAGCCGCATACATTTTAAACTATTTTTTTTTAACAAATCGGATGAAATTCATGCAAACACTGTCGGATTTCACATATACATGATGGATTTTATACAAACCGGACGAAAACGGTTATATTTTGGACATATTTTAAATAAAAAGGTAAAATTATGTGCACGTACGGTCGCACAGAGATTCACTCCCACGACATGGATACATGACACTAGTCTACGGTCGGCCGCGAGGGATCCCTTGGTTTTTCCCATATCTGGCAGCTCGCTAACCGGACTGTCAGGAGTCCCAGAGGCATATTCTTCCTCTGTATCTTTCCTATGTCTGGCTACGTCGCTCATCGGAGTGACAAAGAGGGTGCTTCAGCTGGAGGGGAAGTGTGCTTCCGTGGAGCTCAGACGGGAGCCCAGGATTGTTTAAGATAAAGAACCACATAGGTCACCGGCTAACAAGCCGGCGACGCGCCGGTGGTGGCCTCCCGTGTTCTACTTTCCCTTGATGTTGGCGGCATGCTGGCCACCGACTCATCGATATACGCGCAACCGGCTTCTTTCTCTACCGGCAGGGTGCGGCTACGCGTGCATTGACGGTGGATGGCGCAGTCGCAGGCACGGGAGGCGCGGGACGACACAACGTCGTCCACGGCAGCGACGATGCCCGTGTCGCCGTGCTCCCCTCCCCCTGCCGGCCTGGCGCAACTCGCCGCTCCTCTGCGAGCTGGCCTGGAGCAGCGAGTTGGTGAAGCACGTGCTGGCTTGGCGCGGCAACTTGCTTCATCGGGCTTGCCGATGGAGGTAGAGCAGCGAGCTGCCTCGCTCGTATCCGGCAGGCTCGGCGGGACACCCAGCCGGCTTTCATGCCGGAGAACTGCTCTTCTTGCTCGCCAGATGTCATCGAAAAGGTGGAGAAAATGGTGGAAGGAGGAGATGGGGAGCACCGGATTGGTGCCGTTCTTGCCCGGCGTCTGACCTCCTTCAAAATAGCGGATGGAGGGAGGAGCTTGCCCATCGTTGTGTTTAATGTTGGCCCGTTCGTGAACGGACGTGTGGCTGGAGTAGGTTTCTCGACTTCCACGCGGGTTTAATGGAGGTTTGAATGCGGTGATGAGGCGTGTTCAACCGTGAGTGCAGCGGGCGGCGCCTTCGTGGACGGTGCACCGCTTCAACAGCGGAGACAATGAGAGGCCGCGTCCGTCCTGAGCCGTTTTCAATGTGTAGTGGCGCACTTGTCGGATGTGGGGTTCCGGCAAACCCTTAAGGTTCGAACACTGGGGTGCGCGCGAAGTCTTTCCCTCCTACCGATCGACACCCTAGCTCGCTAAGATCTCGCGGACGAACTCGACGAACTTGCAACACAGAAATACACGAGATTTATACTGGTTCGGGCCACCGTTGTGGTGTAATACCCTACTCCAGTGTGGTGGTGGTGGATTGCCTCTTGGGCTGATGGTGAACAGTACAAGGGAAGAACAGCCTCGTGAGGTTGAGGTGTTCTTGTGCTTGGTGACTTAGCGGGTGAGAGCGGGTGAACTGCTCGATCGGATTCTCCTCCCCCTCTACTGTGGTGGCTAGCCCTACTTATATAGGCCCTGGTCCTCTTCCCAAATATTGTGCGGGAAGGGAGCCAACAACGGCGGGCAAATTTGAAGGGGGACAGCTAGTACAAGCTATTCTTACAAAAGCGGTCTTCGCCTGCGAAAAGCTCTGTGGTGACGCCGTCTTGGGCTCCACCATGACCTTCGTCTTGCCGTCCTTCTGGTCTTGGTCTCGTTGCACCGATATGGCAACCTTTGCCTGAGGCCTCAGTACTCCTCGCCTGCGCTGGCCTCCTTAGCACCAAAGAGGAAACAAGGACGCTGCGCGCGCTGGCGCCCGCCTGGTGTCGATCGTCACGGCTCACGTCACGAGAGCCTCATGAGGTTTGCCTCGCCTTGATATCTCCGCTCCTCGTGAGCCTGCCTGACTAGGCCACTCTCGAGGAGGTCTTGCGTCGTCCGCCTCGCGAGGCTTGGCCCCTCGCGAGGGTCTTGGATGCTTTGTTGATGAAGATGGGTCGTACGGCCTGCTGGCTCAGCCACGCCGTGGGCCGCAGGCAGGCAAGTCTGGGGACCCCCATTCCCAGAACGCCGACAGTAGCCCCTGGGCCCAAGGTGCGCTCGGGCTTGGCTTCGCGGCGAAGCCAAGGGTCAAGTATGGAGCACTGCGGGCCCCAAAAGCCTGCGGCCTCGGTCGACGCGTGGCGGTTGATTGGATGTGGGCATCTCTGCTTCCCCACGCTGCCTCGACAACTGCACGACTTGACAAGTCCCTGCAACATGCAAGGAAAACCATCATTACCTGTGATCGTGGGAGACGCCGGTTGGCCTTCTTCCGCTATAAATGAGGAGGGGGCGGAGCCGCCATTGCCCATCTCTTCCTCGCTCGCTTGTTTCTTCCTCCTCGCTCCGTTGTTAGCAGTGCCTCCAATGGCGCCACGAAGGAAGTTCTCTGCCGCTGAGAAGGGGAAGGCCCCTCGCGAAGGACCCGGCTCCCCGGCGCCCAAGCGTGGGCGCGACCGTCCGCGCAAGCACGCCGAGACACCCGCCGTGACCCATTGTCGCGGCGGCGCCGCGGCACGCGAAGGGGGTCGTCCCAGCCACGGCGGGCCAATTGACGAAGGGAGGCGTGCCATGGTGGCGCGGCCTCCCCGTCCGCGCTTTCATTCGGCGGAGGTGCCGCCGGAGTTCGTCGTTTGGTCGGAGAACCCGGCCGGCAACTGGCTCCAGCTTCCGCGTTTCTTCATCAGTGAACTGCCGGCCTGTGGTCCAGGCGGGCTCTGCCGCAGGCGGATGGATGCTGCAGCAAGGTTTCTTGGGTCGCGGTCGAGACTTCCGCCGCGGGCAACATAGCCCTGGCCCGCGGCTGGCAGACATTCGCCCGCGCGCACGGCCTGAGCAAGCAGTGCACCCTCCATTTCAAGTTCGATGGCGATGCGACCCTCTACGTGAGGGTGTTCGGGGAAGATGCTTGCCGCGCCGGATGCTGCCCCGAGGCGAACGACGGCGAGGAGGTGCTCGACCTTGGCGACGGTCGTGATGAGGATGAGGGCGAGCCCGCCCCTGGCGGCGACTGTGCTTCGCCCAACTACGGGGGCTCTTCCTCCGGCGACAGCTCCAGCAGTGGTGGCTACGACCAGCCACCGCGCCGTCGCGCCCGCTTTGAAGGCGGCAGCGGGTCGTCTCGCCGTCGCGCCTCGGTGAAGCGCGAGGAGAGATCCGGCTAGGCTCGGGGTGCTGCTAGGTGCCTGCCTCCATGGACCGCTGCTACACCGCTTTTGTTTTGCTCTTTTTCCCGCATCAAGAATTAAACTAGTATGGGCCCAGGGGGGCGTGTATCGAACTATGGTTCCTTGGTTGTTGCACTATGCGTGTTGTTCCCGTGCCGTGTCGTTACTTTGCGCAAAGATAACCTAACCTGGTACGTTCAGGATGCCCTCTTCCTCACGAGGTGTTTGTTTCCTCGTGTCCATCTTGCCTTGGTGGCCTGCGTTCGCTTAGGAACTGCAAAAATTCATTAGGAGGTGCGCTAAAAGGTTTGCTGTTCACCTAGCCCTGACCCGGCATTTTGTATCGCGGTACCCGAGGGGCACGGATTAGGAGAGATGCGCCAGCTTTCAGGATCGAACGAGGGTGGCTCCCGAGAAGGCAGAGAGGAGAAAAATGCTCGCGAGGGCACCTGCCTAGCCCCCTCGCGAGGTATGCGAGAGAGAGAGAACATGAGTAAACCAGAGCCGGGAAATGCGGTAAGAGGCGAGGGAATCAAACCAGCAAGGAACACCAAAAGCAAACTTTGATTAAGGAAAAGCGAGCCAACTACGGAAAGCAAATGAAAAGCCGCGTCCGGCACCTAATCTAGTCTTCAAGTCTTCTCACCAGCGCGGAGCTAAGTGCTGCCACTAGGCGTGGGCGGGAGCCCCAGGGCCTGAGGCCGCCGCTCCTGAGACTCCGGGGTGTGTACAACCCCAACTCATTATTACGTGAGAGTGTCAAGGGCGGCGATTCTTCACAGACACCGGGCCTTCTTCACAGGCTCTGGGCCTTTCTTCACAGGCTCTGGGCCTTGCTTCATGGGTAGAACTTCCGAAGGTGCTGGATGTTCCAGGCGTTTTGGATAGGTATGCCATCTTGCGTCTCCAGGCGCACGACGCCAGGCCTGGAGATGTGGACGACCTTGAACGGGCCCTCCCACATGGGTGAAAGCTTATGCAGCCCTTCCCTAGAGAGGACCCGCCTCAGGACTAGGTCACCCATTTCGAGGGTCCTGGAGCGGATGTTGCAGCAATGGTATCGCCGCAGCGCTTGCTGGTACCTTGCCGCCCTCAGTGCAGCTTCGCGACGACGTTCCTCCCCCAGCACGAGATCCATCCCCCGCGTGGCGTCCTGCTGCGTTTCGTCGAACGCTAGGACCCGTGCGGAGCGATGCTTGACCTCATGAGGGAGAACTACCTCAGCTCCGTAGACGAGGAAGAATGGGGTCTCGCCTGTTGGCTTGGTGGCGGTGGTGCGGATGGACCACAACACGGTCTGGAGCTCGTCGTGCCAGCCCCTGCCGCAGGCCTCCAGCTTTTTCTTGAAGGTCCTGGTCTTGAGGCCCCTCAAGACCTCCGCGTTGGCGCGTTCAGCCTGACCATTACTCCTGGGGTGGGCCACCGAAGCGTAGCAGATCTGCGTTCCAAGGTTAGCACAGTAGGTTTTGAAGAGGTTACTAGTAAACTGCGAGCCGTTATCTGTGATGATGCGGTTGGGGACCCCGAAGCAGCTCACGAGGCCCTTGATGAACTTGACAGCAGAGCCGACCAGGATGGTACGGACGGCTTCCACTTCCGCCCACTTGGTGAACTTGTTGACGGCGATGTAGAGGTAGCGGTAGCCCCCTGGCGCCGAGGGAACGGGCCTAAGATGTCCAGCCCCCAGACCGCGAATGGCCATGTAAGCGGGATGGTTTGGAGGCCCTGAGCTGGCTGATGGATTTGCTTGGCGTGGAATTGGCAAGCTTCGCAGGACTTCACTAGCTCGGCCGCATCGTTGAGTGCTGTAGGCCAGTAGAATCCGTTGTGGAATACCTTGCCGACGAGGGTCCGAGACGACGAATGGTGTCCGCAGTCCCCGCCGTGTATGTCAATCAGTAACTCCCTTCCTTGAGTACTGGAGATGCAGCGCAGCGTGACATCGTTCGGTCGTTTCCTGTACAACTCGCCGTCTTGGATACAGTAAGCCGTGGCCTGCCGTGCCACATGCTCGGCGTCCTCTTCCTTCTCCGGCAGCGTCCTTTGTATCAGGTACTCCTTGAATTCCTTGGTCCAGCATTCCTCCTGAGGCTCGAGAGCCAATAGCAGCCGAGCTCCTAAGGTTGGGCCACAGGCTGGGGCTCCCGTGGCCGGAGGCTGTGGGAGCTCCTCCCGAGGCTGAGTAGTGCTTGACAGTGGCGGCATAGGTGATGGCTTGAAAAGCCGCTCCTCAAAGACACCGGGTGAAAGATCGTGGATGTCGCCTAGAGGGGGGTGGGGGTGAATAGGCGCTTTAAAATAATTACGGTTTAGGCTTGAACAAATGCGGAATAAACCTAGCGGTTAATTTGACAAGCACAAAACCTACAACAACTAGGCTCACCTATGTGCACCAACAACTTATGCTAAGCAAGATAAACAACTAAGTGATAGCAAGATATATGACAAGAAACAATATGGCTATCACAGAGTAAAGTGCGTAAGTAAAGGGTTCGGTTAAGAGATAACCGAGGCACGCGGAGAGTGGCCGATTTACCCTCTTTTGCAATGAGTTTCGCTACAGCACCTGCTGCTCTAGCTAATTTTGCAATTGGGTCGTTGCGATTACGGGTTGGCTGTCTAATTGTCCAGGCGGTAATGATAGTATCTTGTACCTGAACCGAATGAAATCAAAATTTCATGTTCGGTTTTGAATTAGAGACGTTAAAAACACCAGGAGCTGTTACGCCAGGCGCAGTAGCATGGATTTCGTAAATCTAAACAACCTTTTCGTAGGCGTCCCCAGATTGGCCCGGGAATCCGTAATGGAATGGTAGGGTTAAAAAAAAAGGTCCCTACTTCTGCGGCGATCGGATTGCACTTTTACCCAATTTGGGAAGACATTTTGGGCTATCCGGACACGTACTTTGAGAATATGTTGTTTTCATTGCAAAATGATGGGTCTCCTTCCATAACTTTCCAATTACGAGTACGAGAATTGAAAGACATGAAAATTCTCAATTCTCTACGACGTCTAGTCTTTCAATTCTCGTACTCGACCCCATTGTCTCCACCCCGTAGGAACTACGAGATCACCCCAAGGACGCCCATAACTTGGGCTCCTAGAATATGGCGCCCTTGGGACAATCTATTTGATTGCAGGGTTTTGTTCCGAAGCAAACATATCCGCGTGTATCCCGAAGTTCACACCCTTGCGGATGCTAATCTCCGTTTGGAGCGGTGTGGAGGCACAATGCTCCCCAAGAAGGCACTAGGGCCACCGTAATCTCCTCACGCCCTCGCACAATGCAAGATGCCGTGATTCCACTAAGGGACCCTTGAGGGCGGTCACCGAACCCGTACAAATGGCAACCCTTGGGGGCGGTCACCGAACCCGTACACTTTGGCAACCCTTGGGGGCGGTCACCGGAACCCGTCAAATTGCTCGGGGCGATCTCCACAACCTAATTGGAGACCCCGACGCTTGCCCGGAGCTTTACACCACAATGATTGAGCTCCGAACACCACCAACCGTCTAGGGCGCCCAAGCACCCAAGAGGAACAAGCTCAAGGGCACCAAGCACCCAAGAGTAATAAGCTTCTCAACTTGTAACTTCCACATATCACCGTGGAGAACTCAAACCGATGCACCAAATGCAATGGCAAGGGCACACGGGGTGCCCAAGTCCTTCTCTCTCAAATCCCACCGAAGCAACTAATGCTAGGGAGGAAAATGAGAGGAAGAACAAGAAGGAGAACATGAAGAACTCCAAGATCTAGATCCAAGGGGTTCCCCTCACATAGAGGAGAAAGTGATTGGTGGAAATGTGGATCTAGATCTCCTCTCTCTTTTCCCTCAAAAACTAGCAAGAATCCATGGAGGGATTGAGAGTTAGCAAGCTCGAAGAAGGTCAACAATGGGGGAAGAACACGAGCTCAAAAGATAAGGTTCATTGGGGAAGAAGACCTCCTTATATAGTGGGGGGAACAATCCAACCGTTACCCCCACTTCAGCCCCGCAGAGAGCGGTACTACCGCTTGGCCAGCGGTACTACCGCTTGCCCCTATAAGCGGTACTACCGCTCCCCCTCGCGGTACTGCCGCTGGGCCCAGAGCGGTACTACCACGGTGGCAGGGCGGTACTACCGCAAGAGAGCGGTACTACGGCCCCCACTGCCGCGGCTAGTACCGTAGAACCCGACACGAAAAAGACCCCTCGAATCGAGGCGGTACTAGTACGAGACCGTAGCGGTACTACGGCTGGGGCCCACCAGCGGTACTACCGCTCTGGAGCGGTACTACCACTCTTAGAGCGGTACTACCGCTTATAGCACCCAAGCGGTACTACCGCTCCGGCCCGCGGTACTACCGCTAGGAAACCAAAACTGCCATAACTTCTGCATATGAGCTCCGAATTGAGCAAACTTAAGCTTGTTGGATTGAGAAAGACGAGTAGCATCAAAACAGCGAGTGAAACCTCCAATCGAGAAGAACCGGCATAACCTCCAACATCGAAAACATCATAGAAGATGCGAGTGAACTCCGTTTTCGATGAACTCGAGCTTGTCACCAAGATGACCATAAGCTCCGAAACTCACAAAGAGAAGAACCAAACAAGAACCAAAAAAGATGATGCAAGGATGCAATGGTTTGAGCTCTCTATGAACGATACGATCAAGCTACTCATCGAGAGCCCCCCTTGATAGTACGGCAATCGATCCTATAACCCGGTCTCCCAACTACCATCATGAGACCGGTAAAATAGAAAACCTATCAAGAGCAAACCTTTGCCTTGCACATGGTCCACTTGAGCTAGATGATGACGATCTTGACTCCCTCAAGTTGGACCACCTTTCTTGGTTGTGTTGGCTCGATGAAGACTAGTGGATTGCTCCCCCATACTCCACTATGGGTGAGCCACTCTTCCGCACATCTTCACAAGTCCATTGTCACCACAATGGACGGCAAGCTTCAAGCATTTGATCTCTTCATGATGCTTCACTTGAACTTGCACACCGCAACATCTTCACAAGTCCATTGTCGCCACAATGGACGGCAAGCTTCAAGCATTTGATCTCTTCATGATGCTTCACTTGAACTTGCACACCGCAACCTAACCCCACAAAGAACTCTCACGAAGATCATGGGTTAGTACACAAAGCGTAATTGACAATGCTTACCACACCATGGGATCGCTTGATCCCTCTCGGTACATCTTGTGCGCTTTGTGTGTTGATCAACTTGATTCACTCTTGACTTAGTCTTGATCAACCTTGACTCTTTCCAACTCTCTTCATTTGGATGATGTCTTGAAGGTAAACATGAATGATCACACAATCTTCTTCTTCAAGACATGCTTGCAATAAGCTCTACTCTCACATGACCAATCTTTGGATAATTCCTTAATAACACCTTGCTCACCACGTAAACTCCTTGAAACCAACACATGGACTTCAAGAAATGCCTATGGACAAATCCTTCAAATATAACTCAAGGCAACCATTAGTCCATAGAGATTGTCATCAATTACCAAAACCAAACATGGGGGCACCGCATGTTCTTTCACCGGGCTCTTGCGGTTGCCGCTTGGATGCTCTCCTGGCGATGTCGTTGGCTTCCTTGTTGGTGCCCTGAGGCACGTGCTGCAGCTCCAGGCCCGAGAACTGTTTTTCCATCTTATGCACCTCCGCGAGGTACGCCTCCATGTGCTCGTCCTTTGGCTCGTATACCTTGTTGGATAAGTTGACGAGGAGTTGTGAGTCGCCTCTGATAGTGAGGCGCTTCACCCCTAGGGCCGCTGCAGCCTTCAGGCCAGCTATGAGGCCTTCGTATTCTGCGATGTTGTTGGAGACCTTCTTGCCGTGCTGGAAGCAGAGCTGCACGGCGTAGTAAAGCTTGTCCTATGTGGGAGAAATGAGCACTGCTCCAGCCCCCGCACCCTGGTGCGCAAAGGCGCCATCGAAATACATGACCCAGCCGTCTGGGGCTTCGCTCCCTGGCGAGGTGGATCGGTCGTCGCCTTCCTCAAGCACCGGGGCATCCGTCCATTCAGCCACAAAATCAGCGAGCGCGGCCCCTTTGATGACTCTGGTAGTGCTGAACTCCAACTGGAATGCTTGCAGCTCTATATTCCACTCCGCGACCCTTCCGGCTGAGTTAGGGCTCCTGAGCACCCTCTCCAATGGGTAGGGTGAGACGACCTTGATGGGGTGCCCCTGGAAGTAGTGTCGCATCTTGCGTGATGCCACCAAGAGTGCGAGCAGGAGTTTCTGGGGCATGGGGTAGCGTGCCCTTGCGTCCCGCAGTACAGTGCTGACGAAGTACGCTGGGTGTTCGACGAGGGCTGGCACACTGTCAAGGCTCAGGTCCTGCGGAGATCGGGGCTCATCCTGAGGTGGAGGAGTTCCTGAGACCTGACTTTCCTCAGGAGCTTCTGAGATGTTGGCCTGCTGAGCTTGGTCTTCCACCGCTGATGCCCTTGCTGCGCTTTCCTGGCCCTACGCCGCTTCAGCTCCGGCTTGGCGCAGCGCGCCCTTGGCTCGGCGCTCCCCCCGAACCGCCACCAATGTCGCGCTGGCGGAGTACGGGGTAGCGGCAAGATAGAGCACCAGAGGCTCGAGAGGCCGTGGCGCCACCATTACCGGAGGGCTGGTAAGGTATTTTTTGAGGTCTTGGAAGGCCCGGTCGGCCTCCGGGGTCCACTCGAACGGGCCTTTCTTCTTCATGAGCTTGAAGAAGGGTAAGGCGCGCTCTCCCAGTTTGGAGATGAAACGCCCCAATGCGGTCACCCACCCTGCTAGCTTCTGCATCTCTTTGAGGGTCTGTGGCGGGCTCATGTCCTCGATGGCCTTGATCTTCTCTGGGTTCGCCTCAATCCCTCTGTGGGATACGAGGAATCCCAGCAGCTTGCCGGAGGGGACGCCGAACACGCACTTCTCTGGGTTAGGCCTTAAGTTCACCTGGCGCAGGCTCTCGAAGGTCTCCTCCAAGTCTTGGATCAATGTCCTCGCCTCGCGAGACTTTACCACTATGTCGTCGACGTAGGCCTCTGTGTTTCTCTCGAGCTGTCGCCCCAGGGCGATGTGCATGAACCGCTGAAAGGTCGCGCCCGTGTTGCGCAGCCCGAAGGGCATGCAGGTGTAGCAGTACACCCCACATGGTGTCAGGAAGGCCGTCTTCTCCACATCTTCCACTGCCAACTTGATCTGCTGATACACCGAGAATGCTTCCTGGAAGCACAGCAGGTCGCACTCGGCGGTGGAGTCAACTATGTGGTCGATGCGCGGGAGCGGGAACGGATCTTGGGGGCAGGCCTTGTTAAGGTTGGTGAAGTCGACGCACATCCGTTCCTTCCCACCTTTCTTCGGCACCACGACGGGGTTCGCCAGCCATTCGGGACATCGAACTTCGCGAATGGCACCCGCCGCCTCCAGCTTGCGTGTCTCCTGGACGATGAAGGCCTGCTTCTCAGTGGACCGCCGTCTCGCTCGCTGCTTCACGGGGCGTATATTTGGGCATACCCTCAGATGGTGCTGAATCACCTCCCTCGGGACCCCTACCAGCTGGTTAGGCTCCCAGGTGAATGTCTCCTTGTTCGCGCGCAAGAACCTTACCAAGGCCTCTTCTTGTCCCGGGTCAAGGCCGGCTCCTATGGTAAAGGTGGCTCCTGAAGACCCGTCCTCGTTGACCGGCACCTGCTTGGTTTCCGCCTTGTCTTGCGTGAACAACTGCTTCTTCTTGGTAGGCGCAGCTTCCTTGGCCTCGGGGGTGCCGGCGTCGGCGGGCTGTGCTGCTGCCGCGGTCTTGAAGGCGAGCCTGAGTGCTGCCACGGCTTCCTTAGTGTCCCCCTTGATGGAGAGGACGCCTTTGCTCCCTGGCATCTTCATGAGGTTGTAGGTCGGGTGAGTTGCCGCCATGAACTGAGCGAGAGCTGGGTACCCGAGGATGGCATTGTACGGGAGACCGATGCGGGCGATGTCGAAGTCCACCAGCTCGATGCGGTAGTTGTCGCGTGTGCCGAAGGTGACAGGGAGGCGGATCTGCCCAAGAGAGTTTGCAGCTCCACCGCCCACTCCAGAGAAGGGCTTGCTGAGGCTGAGCCGCTCGAGCGGCACGTGAAGAAGGCTGAAGGCTTCTACGGAGAGCAAGTTGAGGCCGGCACCGCCGTCGATGAGGGTCTTGGTAACGACCACGTTGCAGATGGTGGGCGTGCAGAGCATTGGGAGCATGCCCGAGCCCGCGGTGGAGCCGGGGTGGTCCTCTGAGCCAAAAGTGAGGTCGGCCTCCGGCGCAGCCCATCCCGGCGGAGCCCCCGGGCGCTTGGAGGCGGCCCCGATCTGACGGAGCAACGGCTTGACGTGGCGATCCGAAGGCGGTGCTTGAGAGCCGCCCAGCAGGGCCGCTACTGCGTGGTGCGCCGGCACCGCGTAGCGGGTGGTGAAGAGGTCGCGGAGTTCCCCCCAGGAGGCCACCGTGGATCTGCTACCTCTTGAGCACTGCGTTGGTTTTCCCTTGAAGAGGAAAGGGTGATGCAACAAAGTAGCGTAAGTATTTTGCTCAGTTTTTGAGAACCAAGGTATCAATCCAGTAGGAGGCTACGCGCGAGTCCCTCGCACCTACACAAAACAAATAAATCCTCGCAACCAACGCGATAAGGGGTTGTCAATCCCTACACGGTCACTTACGAGAGTGAGATCTGATAGATATGATACGATAATATTTTTGGTATTTTTGTGATAAAGATGCAAAGTAAAATAAAAGCAAAGTAAAACGCAATGGAAATAACTAAGTGTTGGAAGATTAATATGATGAAGATAGACCCGGGGGCCATAGGTTTCACTAGTGGCTTCTCTCAAGAGCATAAGTATTTTACGGTGGGTGAACAAATTACTGTTGAGCAATTGATAGAATTGAGCATAGTTATGAGAATATCTAGGTATGATCATGTATATAGGCATAATGTCCGAGACAAGTAGACCGACTCCTGCCTGCATCTACTATTATTACTACACACATCGACCGCTATCCAGCATGCATCTAGAGTATTAAGTTCATAAGAACAGAGTAACGCTTTAAGCAAGATGACATGATGTAGAGGGATAAATTCATGCAATATGTTAAAAAACCCATTTTGTTATCCTCGATGGCAACACTACAATACGTGCCTTGCTGCCCCTACTGTCACTGGGAAAGGACACCGCAAGATTGAACCCAAAGCTAAGCACTTCTCCCATTGCAAGAAAGATCAATCTAGCAGGCCAAACCAAACTGATAATTCGAAGAGACTTGCAAAGATAACCAATCATACATAAAAGAATTCAGAGAAGATTCAAATATTGTTCATAGATAAACTTGATCATAAACCCACAATTCATCGATCTCAACGAACACACCGCAAAAGAAGATTACATCGAATAGATCTCCACGAGAGAGGGGGAGAACATTGTATTGAGATCCAAAAAGAGAGAAGAAGCCATCTAGCTAATAACTATGGACCCGGAGGTCTGAGGTAAGCTACTCACACATCATCGGAGAGGCTATGGTGTTGATGTAGAAGCCCTCCGTGATCGATGCCCCCTCCGGCGGAGCTCCGGAACAAGCCCCAAGATGGGATCTCGTGGGTACAGAAGGTTGCGGCGGTGGAATTAGGTTTTTGGCTCCGTATCTGATCGTTTGGGGGTACGTAGGTATATATAGGAGGAAGGAGTACGTCGGTGGAGCAACGTGGGGCCCACGAGGGTGGAGGGCGCGCCCAGGGGGGTAGGCGCGCACCCCTACCTCGTGGCTTCCTGGAAGCTTCCTTTACGTACGGTCCAAGTCTCCTGGATCATGTCCGTTCCGAAAATCACGTTCCCGAAGGTTTCATTCCGTTTGGACTCCGTTTGATATTCTTTTTTCTGCGAAACTCTGAAATAGGCAAAAAACAACAATTCTGGGCTGGGCCTTCGGTTAATAGGTTAGTCCCAAAAATAATATAAAAGTGAATAATAAAGTCCAATAATGTCCATAACAGAAGATAGTATAGCATGGAGCAATCAAAAATTATAGATACATTGGAGACGTATCAGGATCCAGGGAGGTTGAGCAGCCAGGCGCGCGGCTCGCCGGCGAGGGCCATGGGAACCAGTTGGCCACGACCTTGTCGTTGCCTCCGGCTTTGAGGACAGCCTCCTCGTAGGCCAGCAGGAATGGCGACGGGTCTGCCGCGCCGTCGTAACGCGACATCATCTCTGGCTTGAACTTGGTTGGCCACCGCACTTGCCGTAGGGCGGGGGCCAGGGCTCGGTACCCAGACGCCCCACCGTCGATGTCGGCCGCAGAGGTGGATGGCGGGGCACCTGCCATGGGGGCGAAGTGCGGCGACGCGGGGTACAGGTTGGTGGAGAGGAGCTCCGGCGCACCCCTACCTGGCGCGCCAAATGACGGATGTGGGGTTCCGGCAAACCCTTAAGGTTTGAACACTGGGGTGCACGCGAAGTCTTTCCCTCCTACCGATCGACACCCTAGCTCGCTAAGATTTCACGGACGAACTCGACAAACTTGCAACACAGAAAGACACGAGATTTATACTGGTTCAGGCCACCGTTGTGGTGTAATACCCTACTCCAGTGTGGTGATGGTGGATTGCCTCTTGGGCTGATGGTGAACAGTACAAGGGAAGAACAACCTCCTGAGGTTGAGGTGTTCTTATGCTTAGTGACTTAGCGGGTGAGAGCGGGTGAACTGCTCAATCGGATTCTCCTACCCCTCTACTGTGGTGGCTAGCCCTACTTATATAGGCCCTGGTCCTCTTCCCAAATATTGAGCGGGAAGGGAGCCAACAACGGCGGGCAAATTTGAACGGGGACAACTAGTACAAGCTATCCTGACAAAAGCGGTCTTCGCCTGCGAAAAGCTCTGTGGTGACGCCGTGTTGGGCTCCACGATGACCTCCGTCTTGCCGTCCTTCTGGTCTTGGTCTCGTTGCACCGATATGGCAACCTTTGCTTGAGGCCTCGGTACTCCTCGCCTGCGCTGGCCTCCTTAGCACCAAAAAGGAAACAAGGACGCTGCGCGCTGGCGCCCGCCTGGTGTCGATCGTCACGGCTCACGTCACGAGAGCCTCGTGAGGTTTGCCTCGCCTTGATATCTCCGCTCCTCGTGAGCCTGCCTGACTAGGCCACTCTCGAGGAGGTCTTGCGTCGTCCGCCTCGCGAGGCTTGGCCCCTCGCGAGGGTCTTGGATGCTTTGTTGATGAAGATGGGCCGTACGGCCTGCTGGCTTAGCCACGCCGTGGGCCGCAGGCAGGCAAGTCTGGGGACCCCCGTTCCCAGAACGGCGACAACACTCTATAGCGACATGAATGTGGACAGCTGGCGACGGGTGAGAACACGCGCGGGTAGGGAGGAGGGGGTTTGGATGGGTCAGGACAGTTAGAAGCGGGCGTGACAGCGATCTAGACTGCCGCAAAGCACCCCGCGTTTATCTCTCGTTTGCGGGAGAAAACGCATCCGGACTGCCAGACGAATCGATACATGCCCGCGTTAGATAGTTTTCGTGGTCCGGACGTATGCGGATGGTTTACGGGTCTCCTTTGAAGATGCCGTTAGGAAGCTTCCCAAATCTATGAAATTGGTTGGGTATGTGCTTACTGCCCAAGGAGTACCACAGTCCACAGTGCAGTACAATAGTGTCGTAGGGGCCCAATCCCCAATCCCCAACCCTCAGCCGCGCCGCGTCGCGCGGCATTTACTCCAGAACTCAGGTACCCGTGTCTGAGGAGCAGCGCTTACATCTAAGCAGGCAGAAATTCTTGGTGAAATGAAATCTGCCAAGCTACAAATAGTTTAGATAGACAGACAGACAGACAGATGAATCTTCCACTAACAGCTAGCTTCAGCAGTGTGCAGTGCACATGCCCTGGGTTTTACAGGGTGGGTCGACAGAGAAGTACTCTACCATTAACGGACGGGTGACCTGGCAGACACAATAAGTTAACGAAGCGGCCACCCGATGGGTGGATCCATCCATGGTTCACCTTCTTGTGGAGGCCATTGAATTCCGGTGTTCCCTCCCCAGAGAGACACCATGGAAGATGAAACACAAAATTAACTCTGAGATGAGATGAGATGGATCGGAGCAGCAGGTGAAGTACATGGATTTCGACTTGGCTTCCTCCTGCCGGCTCCTCCAAGCGAAGTTAGTCGATCGGCCAGTACAGGGATCACTTCACTGTTGCTTGCTAGTTACCACGGGAGTTACCGCTGCTGGGCACTAGTGACGGCCGGTGAAATGTTCTTGTGTACCTGCAGCTCATTGAATCCAGCATCTGCCTTACGGCTGCACGCCTGCACATATTGGTGCTACTGTATTATACAGCACGGCTGCACGGAGCACGTACGCGCGCACTTCTGAACTGTCAGCTCCTCCGTCTAAATTCAGGCTTCAGTAAGGTAGTACTCCCTCCGTCCGGAAATACTTATCATCAAGATAAAAAAAGGAGATGTCTCGAGACGTATTTTTATCCATTTTAATGACAAGTATTTCCGGACGGAGGGAGTAGTAGTTACGAAAATGCTAAATGGAGCTGGAGCCCTTTATTTTGAATTTTTTGAAAATCCTGTTTTTGAAGTTTTAAAAACATAAAAAAGAATTCACACACGTCCATACATATGTTTAGTACAGTACATGTGTGTAAAATTTGAAGATGATATACAATATAGTGGGAGCTATACAAAAAGGAGGAAATCGTGATTTTGAAATGGTGAACAGTACATCCACTGTTCACTACTCCCTCAGTTCCTAAATATTTATCTTTCTAGAGATTTCAAATAAACTATCACATACGAATGTATATAGACATATTTTAGAGTGTAGATTCACTCATTTTGCTTCGTATGCCTCTAGAAATACAAATATTTAAAAACGGAGGGAGTATAAAAAATGCACCAACTTATAATTTTTGGGTAGCTCTCACCGTCGGACTTTACACACGTGTAAACACACAACAATATGGACATGTATGATTTTCTTTCAGAGTTATTTGGAACTTAAAAATATGATTTTTCAAAAATTCAAAAAACCAGCTCCGTGGAGCTCGTCCTCCAAATTCCCTATCTATTCCATTTTTACCATAGTAATACTATCATTTTTTTTGGTCAAGACCTTTTTACTAACACATTTTGGTCGTGTTTGAAAATGGAAAAGTGCGTTGGCACATGTCTGTCGCGAAACTCGTGGACCTGCACGTCGACGTCGCTGCATGGGCTAAAGAAGCTAAAGTAGCTGACTACTCCTACCTACAACGAAAACGACCGTTTACGAGGTTCCGGTCCTTAATTACCTAAAAATAAAAGCCTATTGCTTCTTACCATGGTAATTTCGTCCATCCACTTCCTCTGTTGGTCGAGAGCCGCCCTGCACTGTTGATGGCCCCACCCCAGGGTGCGGTGCTGCGCTCCCCCAGCATCAAGGCGCGGGCCGCCCGGGCCTCCTCGTCGCCCGCCGATGTCGTCGTGCAGGAGGGCACGATCTCGAACCCTTTTGGCAGCTCCGCGTTGTCACCCCAATAGGGGTCGCGCTCGCGGTTTGACACGGAAGGCTTGAAATGACCGCCTTCGATGCCGGCGGCGTCACCACGTGCTCCGGAGTCACCTTGGGCGTATCGGGGGCTGGGCGCCCAGACCCACGGGTGGCTCCCGCACTGGCTGCAGGGACCTCCGCCGCAGCGGGAGCGGCGTGCTGAGGAGGGTTTGGCGTCGCCCCCTTCCTCCGTCGTGTCGACCCCCGCGGCGGGGGGCTGCCTCAGGAGGCACCGCCGGAGGGGACTTGGGGGAGTGGCCTCGCCCCGCTCAGGGGGGTCGCCTCCGCGCGCTCGCGGATGAGCGCCTCCCGATCATCTGCGGCCTCGCCCTCGCTCTCGAGTCGCAGCTAGGCCTCCTCGCTGCCCCTCGCCAGGGTCGCCGCTGGGCCGGGTGTGTCGGCATGGCAGGGGAGGTGGCCTTCTGGGGAGGGGAAGGCGCCTCAACCTCGGTCTTTTTCTTCTTATGGCCTTCTCCTCGGCGGCCAGCTAGGGGTACCTGCATGGGCGAAAGCCCGTCAGGGACGCAGTAACCAGGAAGCAGGAGTCAAGAGGTGGGGCGGATGAGCTTACTCATCCTTGGGATTTCAGCGCCTCCTCTTCCGCTCCCTGACGACGTCGCTGCTGCTGCTCCCCCCTTTGCGAAGTGTGCCTGGGCGGCCGCCCGAGGACGCGACGTAGGCCCTGTCGACATCGGTGGGTGTGGTGGTCTCCACCGCCCACCTCGAGAGGCTCATCGACCTCCGCGGCACCGCCTACTCCACCCCTCGCCTGCGCGGGCTTGGCCGGCACAATGTGGAACTCGTCCCCGTTGTTCTCGCCCAGCCGGAGCCGGCGGTGCACCGACGGGGACGATTCCTCACTGCTCTCCTCCCCAGAGAGGGAGGCCTCGTGGTCGAGGCGGACTCCATCTCTGAGGAATCCTCGTGAAGCTCCTCGGGCTCCTCGAGCTCCGTTCGGATGAGCCCCCACTGGTCGAATTGTGGCATCGCCGCGACGAGCGCGTCCTTGTTGGCCCAGTGGTGCAACGGGCGCGCATTGTAGGCCATCTCCTCTGCCTCTCCTGGAAACAAGACTTCCCAAGTTCGGTCACCGCTTCGGTCGAAATGCGCCCATGTGCTAGCCGGATACGGTCTTTGGCTCCGGTGATCTCCCACACCGGGTGCGAGCTCCTCTGCAGAGGCGCGATGCGATGGCTGAGAAACTCCTTGGCGGCCATGCCAGCCTTCTCATGCCAGGATCGGCCCCAAGGCAGCGCCACCGAGCTTCTTGTGCTCCCAGCGGGGGGTCTTCTAGGACAGTGCGGTCGGGATAGCTAGGAGAGGGCTGACCCGCGTGGCATCAACAAAAACCCAGCGCGATGCGGAAGGAGGCGCCTCCGGAGGAGAAAACCCGCAGGCTATAAAAGGTTCGGAAGAGCGCCACCGACGACATCACTCCTAGGAAGGCCTCGCAGAGGTACGCAAAGAGAGCGATGACGAGGATGGAGTTGGGGTGAAGGTGAAGGATACAAATCTCGTAATGCTACAAGATGGCGAGGAGGAAGTCAGAGAAGGGTGGTACCAACCGGGC
Organism: Triticum aestivum; assembly: GCF_018294505.1. Lineage (NCBI taxonomy): Eukaryota > Viridiplantae > Streptophyta > Magnoliopsida > Poales > Poaceae > Triticum > Triticum aestivum. The sequence continues at coordinate 478,816,120 of NC_057811.1, forward strand.
GAAGAGCGAGTGGAAGAAAACGGGGACCACCATGGGCCGGAGGTTGCACCGCTGGTGCGAGCTCGCCCAGATCTCGGTGGCGCCTCCCTCATAGTGCAAGCAGGCCAGTAGGGGGCGAACCCTGGCCAGCCCGCTCTCGCTGGTGATGGTGGACGACAGAAAGGACGGACCGAGCTCCACCACCCTCTCGTCGTCGATGCGGAAGGAGGCGCCTACCGTGGAGAAAACCCATTGGTTATAAAAGTTTCAGAAGAGCGCCACCGACGGCATCACACCTAGGAAAGCCCCGCAGAGGTACGCGAAGAGAGCGAGGACGAGGATGGAATTGGGGTGAAGGTGAAGGATACGAATCTCGTAATGCTCCAAGATGGCGAGGAGGAAGTCAGAGAAGGGTGGCACCAACCAGGCGAAGAGCGAGTGGACGAAGACGGGGACCACCATGGGCCCGAGGTCGCGACGCGGGTGCGCGCCGGCCCAGATCTCGGTGGCGCCTCCTCATAGTGCAAAGAGGCCAGCAGGGGGCAAACCCTGTCCAGCCCGCTCTTGCTGGTGATGGTGGACGGCAGCAAGGCCGGGCCGAGCTCCACCACCAGGGCACTCCCGCTGGAGGAGGCCTCGGCGGTTGTAGGCTTCTTGTCAGAGGCCATGGCGATGGAGAGAGATTGGAAGTTGGAGGAGAAGGAACAGAGGAGCTGCTCATACGCAAGACGAAGGGCCAGATGGAGACGGGGAGCAATGATGTGTGATACATCTCCAACATATCTATAATTTTTGCTTGTTCCATGCTATTATATTATCATTCTTGGATGTTCTACAATCATTTTATGGCAACTTTATATCATTTTTGGGACTAACCTAATGACATAGTGCCCAGTGCCAGTTGCTGTTTTTTTCTTGTTTCTTCTTCGTAGAAAATCAATACCAAACGGAGTCCGAGCACAGGGAAAAAATTTGGACAATTTTTCTAGACCAGAAGGAACAACATAGGCCAAAGAAGTACCAGAGGGGTGCCCCAAGGGGGGCACAACCCACCTGGGCGAGCCTAGGGGCCCAGGCGCGCCGCAAGTTCCAGAACCACCAGATCCAATCTAGACACAATCACGGAGGGGTTTGTCATCCTCATTGGTGCCTCTCCGATGATGTGTGAGTAGTTCATTGTAGACCTACGGGTCCGTAGGCAGTAGCTAGATGGCTTCCTCTCTTTCTCTTTTGATCCTCAATACAATGGTCTCTTGGAGATCTATTTGATGTAACTCTTTTTGCGCTGTGTTTGTTGGGATCCGATGAACTTTGAGTTTATCGTCAGATCTATTTTATCCATGAATGTTATTTGAGTTTTGATCTCTTATATGCATGATTACTTATAGCCTCGTATTTCTTTTTCAAATCTTTGGTTTAGTTAGGCCAACTAGATTGATTTTTCTTGCCATGGGAAGAGGTGCTTTGAGATGGGTTCGGTCGTGCGGTGTTCTTTTACCCGGGAGGGATTGAAAACCCTCTTACGCGTCGGGTTGCAAGTATTTGTTCTTTGTGTGCAGGTACTGTTTACATAGTGTTGCCTCGTTCTCCTACTGGTTCGATAACCTTGGTCTCATCACTGAGGGAAATACATACCGTAGATGTGCTGCATCATCCCTTCCTCCTCGGGGAAAATACTAACACGGACACGAGCCATCAAGAAAGAATTTCTGGCACCGTTGCCGGGGAGACATCATCAACAACTATCAGGTTCCTAATCACAAATATCATCTCCTTGCAATTTACATCATTTGTCATTTGCCTCTCGTTTTCGTCTCCCCCACTTAAAAAAAATTTGCCGTTTTATTCGCCATCTTTTTCATTCGCCGTTTTCTCGTCAGATCTATTTTTGGGTGCGATTTTGTTTGCCACTTCTTGTCGTTATGGATAGTTCTTCCTCTATTTCGTGCACCCCAAAAAACGAGGTTCTTAATTTCAAACAAAGGGGAGGGGAGAATATAAAAGATGCTTAGTATAGGATTTGCAATGCTCATAATAGATCTATTCGTAAGCAATCTACCATTGTTCTTCTTCGTTGTTTTTATGTGGGCATGACCACTTGGTATAGATTCGTCCTTGATACGATTACCAGTGGGAATTTCTTGATGTGTCCTTCTCTTGATGCTTTTAATGCTATGGGAAATTTAGTGGGTTCACCGCCTCTTATGATTAATGAAACAACTTTAACTCTTTAGAGAGTCAAAAGGAATTGGTCAATTGCATGGTTAGTCATAAAATCCTACGTAAAACTTATGGATCACTAAATATGATATGTTTGATTCCTTGCAATAGTTTTGCAATATAGAGATGATAATATGAGGGAGGTACTAGTAAATGGTTATGTTTAGTAGGAATATTGGTGTTAAGGTTTGTGATTCCCGAAGCATGCACGTATTGTCTCTTGTTATGCTATGAAGTTGGAGCATGATTTATTATTGATTGTCTTCCTTATGAGTGGCGGTCGGGGACGAGCGATGGTCTTTTCCTACCAATCTAGCCCCTTAGGGGCATGCGTAGTAGTACTTTGCTTTGAGGGATAATAAACTTTTGCAATAAGTATATGAGTTCTTTATGACTAATGTGAGTCCATGCATGGATTATACGCACTCTTACCTTTCCGCAATTTGCCAGCCTCTACGGTACTGTGCATTGCCCTTTCTCACATAACTTCGCAGGTGCATCCAAACTGTGATATGATACGCTCTATCACACATAAGCCTTATTATATCTTCCTCAAAATAGCCATCATACCTACCTATTATGGCTTTTCTATGGCCATTCCGAGATATATTGCCATGCAACTTCCACCGCTTCCGTTTGATGACTTGAGCATTCATTGTCATATTGCTTTGCATGATCATATAGCTGACATAGTAGTTGCGGCTCAGCCACCGTTCATCATTTTTTCATACATGTTATGCTAGATCATTGCACATCCTGGTACATGCCAGAGGCATTCATATAGAGTCATACTTTGTCATAGGTATCGAGTTGTAATTTTTATTTCTTTTGAGTTATAAGTAAATAGAAGTGTGATGATCATCATTATTCATTTTGAGAGCAGTGCCCCAGTGAGGAAAGGATGATGGAGACTATGATTCCCCCACAAGTCGAGATGAGACTCCGGACAATGAGAGTAAAAAGAAAAAATAAAAAAATAAAAAAGAAAGAAAAAAGACAGAAAGAAAAAGAAAGAAAGAAAAAAAACAAAGAGAGAAGGGGCATTGTTAGTATCCTTTACCACACTTGTGCTTCAAAGTAACACCATGTTTTTCATATGGAGAGTCTCCTATGTTGTCACTTTCATATACTAGTGGGAATTTTTCATTATAGGATTAGATGCACACCCACTTAGTTTCATATTGAGCTTTCATACACTTAAAGCTCTTAGTGCATTCGTTGCATGGCAATCCCTACTCCTCATGTTGATATCAATTGATGGGCATCTTCATAGCCCGTTGGTTAGCCGCGTCGATGTGAGACTTTCTTACTTTTTTGTCTTCTTTATGTTTACCCCTATCATCATACCCTATTCCACCTATAGTGCTATATCCATGGCTTGCGCTCATGTATTGCGTGAGGGTTAAAAAATCTGAAGCGCGTTAAAAAGTATGAACGAATTGCTCGGCTTGTCATCGGGGTTGTGCATGATAAATACTTTGTGTTAAGAAGACAGAGCATGACAAGACCATATGATTTTGTAGGGATAACTTTCTTTAGCTTTGATATTTTGAAAGATGTGATTGTTTGTTGGGATGCCTGAGTATTGATGTCTTTATGTCAAATTATAGACTATTGCTTTGAATCACTTGTGTCTTAATATTCATGTCATGATTAGATATATGATCAAGTTTATGCTAGGTAGCATTCCACATCAAAAATTATCTTTTTTATCATTTACCTGCTCGAGGACGAGCAGGAATTAAGCTTGGGGATGCTGATATGTCTATGGAGTATCTATAAGTTCTGATTGTTTCATGCCAATATTATACAACTTTTATACACTTTTGGCAACTTTTTATATGATTTATTGGACTAACCTATTGATCTAGTGCCCAGTGCCAGTTCCTGTTTTCTGCATGTTTTTTGTATCGCAGAGTATCCATATCAAACGAAGTCCAAATGCACTAAAATTTCATGGAGAATTATTTTGGAATATATGTGATTTTTGCGAGTTGGAATCACCGCAAACGGAGGCCCACATAGCCCACAAGACACCAGGGCGCGCCAGAGGCCCCTGGTGTTCCGTGGTGGGTTGTGCCCTCCTCGAATGTCGGTTGGGGCTCTACTTCTGGCGCAAGGAATCTTATATCCAAAAAAATCGTGTTCAAATCTCAGCGCAATCAGAGTTATGGATCTCCCGGAATATAAGAAACGGTTTTCGGCCAGATCTAGGAGCGCGAAACAGAAGAGAACAGAGAGGGAGATCCAATCTCGGAGGGTTTCCCGCCCCTCCGCCGCCATGGAGACCAAGGACCAGAGGGGGAACTCTCCTCCCCATCTAGGGGGGAGGCCAAGGATGAAGAAGAAGTAGGGGGGCTCTCTCCCCCTCGCTTCTGGTGGCGCCGGAGTGCCACCGGGGGCAACGATCGGGACGACGATCTACATCAACAATCTTGCTACCGTCAACACTAACTTTTTCCCCTTCTATGCAGCGGTGTAACACCTCTTCCCCCCGCTGTAATCTCTACTTAAACATGGTGCTCAACTCCATATATTATTTCCCAATGATCTATGGTTATCCTATGATGTTTGAGTAGATCTGTTTTGTCCTGTGGGTTAATCGTGATCTTGGTTGGTATGATTGTATATTTTAGTTATGGTGCTATCCTACGGTGCCCTCCGTCTCGCGCAAATGTGAGGTGCCCTTGCTGTAGGGTGTTGCAATATGTTCATGGTTCGCTTATGGTGGGTTGCGAGAGTGACAGAAACTTAAACCCGAGTAGGTGGGGTATGACGTATGGGAATAAAGGGGAGTTGATACTTAATGCTATGGTTGGGTTTCACGACCTTAATGATCTTTAGTAGTTGCGGATGCTTGCTAGAGTTCCAATCATAAGTGCATATGATCCAAGTAGAGAAAGTATGTTAGCTCATGCCTCTCCCTCATATAAAATTGCAAGAATGATTACCGGTACTTGTTATCGATTGCCTAGGGAAAAATAACTTTCTTGTTGACAAAAGCTCTCTACTAAAACTAAATTAGTTGTGTCTATATCAAAACAGCCCCTAGATTTTATTTACGTGCTCTTTATTATCTTGCAAACCTATCATATCACACCTACAAAGTACTTCTAGTTTCATACTTGTTTCCGGTAAAGCGAACATCAAGTGTGCGTAGAGTTGTATCGGTGGTCGATAAAACTTGAGGGAATATTTGTTCTACCTTTAGCTCTTCCTTCGGTTTGACACTCTTACTTATCGAAAGAGGCTACAATTGACCCCCTATACTTGTGGGTTATCAACCACACACGGCTAAGAGAACAATTGATGTGCCTTTGGGGTGCCCCCCCGCCCCCGTATATAAAGGAGGGGAGGAGGAGGTGGCCGGCCCTAGGGGTGGCGCGCCATGGGGGGAGTCCTACTAGGACTCCACTCCTAGTAGGATTCGGCCCCCCTCTTCCTTCCATAGGAGAGGGGAAAGGGGAAAGAGGGGGAGAGGGAGAAGGAAAGGGGGGTCGCGCCCCCACCCCTTGTCCAATTCGGATTGGCCATGGGGGGGTGCCACCTCTTGTGGCCTCCCTCCCTCTCTCCACTATGGCCCATGAGGCCCATTAACTTTCCCGGGGGGTTCCGGTAACCTCCCGGTACTCCGAAAAATCCCTGAACCTCTTCGGAATCATTCCGGTGTCCGTATATAACCTTCCAATATATCAATATTTACCTCTCGACCATTTCGAGACTCCTCGTCATGTCTGTGATCTCATCCGGGACTCCGAACAAACTTCGGTCACCAAAACACATAACTCATAATACAAATCGTCATTGAACGTTAAGCGTGCGGACCCTACGGGTTCGAGAACTATGTACACATGACTGAGACACATCTTCGGCCAATAACCAATAGTGGAACCTGGATGCTCATATTGGTTCCTACATATTCTACAAATCTTTATCGGTCAAACCGCATGACAACATACGTCATTCCCTTTGTCATCGGTATGTTACTTGCCCGAGATTCGATCGTCGGTATCCTCATACCTAGTTCAATCTGGTTACCGGCAAGTCTCTTTACTCGTTCCGTAATGCATAATCCCGCAACTAACACATTAGTCACATTGCTTGCAAGGCTTATAGTGATGTGCATTACCGACAGAGCCCAGAGATACCTCTCCGATACTCGGAGTGACAAATCCTGATCTTGATCTATGCCAACCCAACAAACCCCTTCGGAGACGCCTGTAGAGCATCTTTATAATCACCCAGTTACGTTGTGATGGTTGATAGCACACAAGGTGTTCCTCCGGTATTCGGGAGTTGCATAATCTCATAGTCAGGGGAATATGTATATGTCATGAAGAAAGCAATAGCAATAAAACTTAACGATCATTATGGTAAGCTAACAGATGGGTCTTGTCCATCACATCATTCTCTAATGATGTGGTCCCGTTCATCAAATGGCAACACATGTCTATGGTCAGGAAACTTAACCATCTTTGATTAACGAGCTAGTCAAGTAGAGGCATACTAGGGACACTTAGTATTGTCTATGTATCCACACATGTACTAAGTTTCCGGTTAATACAATTCTAGCATGAATAATAAACATTTATCAGGATATAAGGAAATATAAATAACAACTTTATTGTTGCCTCTGGGGCATATTTCCTTCAGTCTCCCACTTGCACTAGAGTCAATAATCTAGATTACATAGTAATGATTCTAACACCCATGGAGTCCTGGTGCTGATCATGTTTTGCTCGTGGAAGAGGCTTAGTCAACGGGTCTGCAACATTCAGATCCGTATGTATTTTGCAAATCTCTATGTCTCCCTCCTTGACTTGATCGTGGATGGAATTGAAGCGTCTCTTGATGTGTTTGGTTCTCTTGTGAAATATGGATTCCTTCGCCAAGGCAATTGCTCCAGTATTGTCACCAAAGATTTTTATTGGACCCGATGCACTAGGTATTACACCTAGATCGGATATGAACTCCTTCATCCAGACTCCTTCATTTGCTGCTTCCGAAGTAGCTATGTACTCCGCTTCACACGTAGATCCCGCCACGACGCTCTGCTTGGAACTGCACCAACTGACAGCTCCACCATTCAATATAAACACGTATCCGGTTTGTGACTTAGAGTCATCGGATCAGTGTCAAAGCTTGCATCGATGTAACCATTTATGACAAGCTCTTTGTCACCTCCATAAACGAGAAACATATCCGTAGTCCTTTTCAGGTATTTTAGGATGTTCTTGATCGATGTCCAGTGATTTACTCCTGGATTACTTTGGTACCTCCCTCCTAACTTATAGCAAGGCACACATCAGGTCTGGTACACAACATTGCATACATGATAGAACCTATGGCTGAGGCATAGGGAATGACTTTCATTTTCTCTCTATCTTCTGCAGTGGTCGGGCATTGAGTCTGACTCAACTTCACACCTTGTAACACAGGCAAGAACCCTTTCTTTGACTGATCCATTTTGAACTTCTTCAAAACTTTATCAAGGTATATGCTTTGTGAAAGTCCAATTATGTGTCTTGATCTATCTCTATAGATCTTGATGCCCAATATATAAGCAGCTTCACCGAGGTCTTAATTTCATTGAAAAATTCTTATTCAAGTATCCTTTTATGCTATCAAAAAATTCTATATGATTTCCAATCAACAATATGTCATCCACATGTAATATCAGAAATGCTACAAAGCTCCCACTCACTTTCTTGTAAATACAGGCTTCTCCAAAAGTCTGTATAAAACCATATGCTTTGATCACACTATCAAAGCGTATATTCGAACTCCGAGATGCCTGCACCAGTCCATAAATGGATCGCTAGAGCTTGCACACTTTTTTAGCACTTTCAGGATCGACAAAACCTTCCGGTTGCATCACCTTTAAGAAATCCATTAAGGAACACGGTTTTGACATCCATTTGCCAAATTTTGTAATCATAAAATGCGGCAATTTCTAACATGATTCAGACAGACTTAAGCATCGCTACGGGTGAGAAGGTCTCATCGTAGTGAACTCCTTGAACTTGTCGAAAACATTTTGCAACAAGTCGAGCTTTGTAGACAGTAATATTGCCGTCAGCGTCAGTCTTCTTCTTGAAGATCCATTTATTTTCGATGGCTTGCCGATCATCGGGCAAGTCAATCAAAGTACACACTTTGTTCTCATACATGGATCCCTTCTCAGATTTCATGGCCTCAAGCCATTTCGCGGAATCTGGGCTCATCATCGCTTCCTCATAGTTCTTAGGTTCGTCATGGTCTAATAACATGACCTCCAGAATAGGATTACCGTACCACTCTGGTGCTGAACGTACTCTGGTTGACCTACGAGGTTTGGTAGTAACTTGATCTGAAGTTTCATGATCATCATCATTAACTTCCTCACTAATTGGTGTAGGTATCACTGGAACTGATTTCTGTGATGAACTACTTTCCAATTCAGGAGAAGGTACAACTACCTCATCAAGTTCTACTTTCCTCCCACTCACTTCTTTCGAGAGAAACTCCTTCTCTAGAAAGGATGCATTTTTAGCAACGAATATCTTGCCTTCGGATCTGTGATAGAAGGTGTACCCAATAGTTTCCTTTGGGTTACCTATGAAGACGCATTTCTCCGATTTGGGTTCGAGCTTATCAGGTTGACGCATTTTCACATAAGCATCGCAGCCCCAAACTTTAAGAAACGACAGCTTAGATTTCTTGCCAAACCACAATTCATATGGTGTCATCTCAACGGATTTAGATGGTGCCCTATTTAATGTGAATGCCGCCGTCTCTAAAGCATAACACCAAAACGATAGTGGTAAATTGGTAAGAGACATCATAGATCGTACCATATCTAATAAAGTACGGTTACGACGTTCGGACACACCATTACACTGTGGTGTTCCAGGTGGCGTGAGTTGCGAAACTATTCCACATTGTTTCAAATGAGGACCAAACTCATAAATCAAATATTCACCTCCACGATTAGATCGTAGAAACTTTATTTTCTTGTTACGATGATTTTCCACTTCACTCTGAAATTCTTTGAACTTTTCAAATGTTTCAGACTTATGTTTTATCAAGTAGATATACCCATATCTGCTCAAATCATCTGTGAAGGTCAGAAAATAACGATACTCGCCATGAGCCTCAACACTCATCGGACCGTATACATCAGTATGTATTATTTCCAATAAGTCAGTTGCTCGCTCCATTGTTCCGGAGAACGGAGTCTTAGTCATCTTGCCCTTGAAGCATGGCTCGCAAGCATCAAGTGATTCATAATCAAGTGATTCCAAAAGCCCATCAGCATGGAGTTTCTTCATGCGCTTTACACCAATATGACCTAAACGGTAGTGCCACAAATAAGTTGCACTATCATTATTAACTTTGCATCTTTTGGCTTCAATATTATGAATATGTGTATCACTACAATCGAGATTCAAAAAAATAGACCACTCTTCAAGGGTGCATGACCATAAAGATATTACTCATATAAATAGAACAACAATTATTCTCTGATTTAGATGAATAACCGTCTCGCATAAAAAAGATCTAGATATAATGTTCATGCTCAACGCTGGCACCAAATAACAATTATTCAGGTCTAAAACTAATCTCGAATGTAGATGTAGAGGTAGTGTGCCGACCGTGATCACATCGACTTTGGAACCATTTCCCACGCGCATCGTCACCTCGTCCTTAGCCAATCTTCATTTAATCCGTAGCCCCTGTTTCTAGTTGCAAATATGAGCAACAGAACCAGTATCAAATACCCAGGTGCTACTACGAGCATTATTAAGGTACACATTAATAACATGTATATAAAATATACCTTTCACTTTGCCATCCTTCTTATCCGCCAAATACTTGGGGCAGTTCCGCTTCCAGTGACCAGTCCCTTTGAAGTAGAAGCACTCAGTTTCAGGCTTAGGTCCAGACTTGGGCTTCTTCCCGGGAGTAGCAACTTGCTTGCTATTCTTCTTGAAGTTCCCCTTCTTCCCTTTGCCCTTTTTCTTGAAACTAGTAGTCTTGTTAACCATCAACACTTGATGCTCCTTCTTGATTTCTACCTCCGCAGTCTTTAGCATCGCGAAGAGCTCGGGAATTGTCTTTTCCATCCCTTGCATATTATAGTTCATCACGAAGCCTTTGTATCTTGGATGCAGTGATTGAAGAACTCTGTCAATGACACTATCATCAGGAAGATTAACTCCAAGCTGAGTCAAGTGGTTATGGTACCCATACATTTTGAGTATATGTTCACTGACAGAACTGTTCTCCTCCATCTTGCAGCTATAGAACTTGTTGGAGACTTCATATCTCTCAATTCGGGCATTTGCTTGAAATATTAATTTCAACTCCTGGAACATCTCATATGCTCCATGATGTTCGAAACATCTTTGAAGTCCCGATTCTAAGCCGTAAAGCATGGCACACTGAACTATCGAGTAGTCATCAGCTTTAGTCTGCTAGACGTTCATAACGTCTGGAGTTGCTCCTGCAGCGGGCCTTGCACCTAGCGGTGCTTCTAGGACGTAATTCTTCTGTGCAGCAATGAGGATAATCCTCAAGTTACGGACCCAGTCCGTGGAGTTGCTACCATCATCTTTCAACTGAGCTTTCTGTAGGAACGCATTAAAGTTCAAGGGAACGGTAGCACGGGCCATTGATCTACAACAACATAGATATGCAAAAACTATCAGGTACTAAGTTCATGATAAATTAAAGTTCAATTAATCATATTACTTAAGAACTCCCACTTAGATAGACATCCCTCTAGTCATCTAAATGATCACGTGATCCATATCAACTAAACCATGTCCGATCATCACGTGAGATGGAGTAGTTTCAGTGGTGAACATCTCTATGTTGATCATATCTACTATATGATTCACGTTCGACCTTTCGGTCTCAATGTTCTGAGGCTATATCTGCATATGCTAGGCTCGTCAAGTTTAACCTGAGTATTCTGCACGTGCAAAACTGGCTTGCACCCGTTGAATGTGAACGTAGAGCTTATCACACCCGATCATCACGTTGTGTCTCGGCACGACGAACTGTAGCAACGGTGCATACTCAGGGAGAACACTTATACCTTGAAATTTAGTGAGGGATCATCTTATAATGCTACCGTCGTACTAAGCAAAATAAGATGCATAAAAGATACACATCACATGCAATCAAAATATGTGACATGATATGGCCATCATCATCTTGTGCCTTTGATCTCCATCTCCAAAGCACCGTCGTGATCTCCATCTTCACCGGCTTGACACCTTGATCTCCATCGTAGCGTCGTTCTCGTCTCGCCAACTATTGCTTCTACAACTATCGCTACTGCATAGTGATAAAGTAAATCAATTATATGGTGATTGCATTTCATACAATAAAGTGACAACTGATACGTCTCCAACGTATCTATAATTTTTTATTGCTCCATGCTATATTATATTCTGTTTTGGACATTATTGGGCTTTATTATACACTTTTATATTATTTTTGGGACTAACCTATTAACCGGAGGCCCAGCCCCGAATTGTTGTTTTTTTTGCCTATTTCAGAGTTTTGCAAAAAAAGAATATCAAACGGAGTCCAAACGGAATGAAACCTTCGGGAACGTGATCTAGAGGACTTGGACCCTACGTCAAGACATCAACCAGGAAGGCACGAGGTAGGGGGGTGCGCCTACCCCCCCGGGCGTGCCCTCCACCCTCGTGGGCCCCATGTTGCTCCACTGACGTACTTCTTCCTCCTATATATACCTACGTACCCCAAACGACCAGATATGGAGCCAAAAACCTAATTCCACCGCCGCAACATTCTATACCCGTGAGATCCCATCTTGGGGCCTTTTCCGGAGATCCGCCGGAGGGGGCATCGATCACGGAGGGCTTCTACATCAACACCATAGCCTCTCTGATGATGTGTGAGTAGTTTACCTCAGACCTTCGGGTCCATAGTTATTAGCTAGATGGCTTCTTCTCTCTTTTTGGATCTCAATACAATGTTCTCCCCCTCTCTTTTGGAGATCTATTCGATGTAATCTTCTTTTGCGGTGTGTTTGTTGAGACTGATGAATTGTGGGTTTATGATCAAGTTTATCTATGAACAATATTTGAATCTTCTCTGAATTCTTTTTTGTATGATTGGTTATCTTTGCAAGTCTCTTCGAATTATCAGTTTGGTTTGGCCTACTAGATTGATCTTTCTTGCAACGGGAGAAGTGCTTAGCTTTGGGTTCAATCTTGCGGTGTCCTTTCCCAGTGACAGTAGGGGCAACAAGGCACGTATTGTATTGTTGCCATCGAGGATAACAAGATGGGGTTTATATCATATTGCATGAGTTTATCCCTCTACATCATGTCATCTTACTTAAAGCGTTAATCTGTTCTTTTGAACTTAATACTCTAGATGCATGCTGGATAGCGGTCGATGTGTGGAGTAATAGTAGTAGATGCAGGCAGGAGTCGTTCTACTTGTCTCGGACGTGATGCCTATATACATGATCATACCTAGATATTCTCATACCTATGCTCAATTCTATCAATTGCTCAACAGTAATTTGTTCACCCACCGTAATATTTATGCTCATGAGAGAAGCCACTAGTGAAACCTATGGCCCCCGGGTCTATTTTCCATCATATTAATCTTTCAGCACTTAGCTATTTCTGGCGCCGTCTTCATTTTGCTTTCTTTACTTTGCATCTTTATCATAAAATACCAAAAATATTATCTTATCGTATCTATCAGATCTCACTCTCATAAGTGACCGTGAAGGGATTGACAACCCCTTTATTGCGTTGGTTGCGAGGATTTATTTGTTTGTGTAGGTGCGAGGGACTCGTGCGTGGCCTCCTACTGGATTTATACCTTGGTTCTCAAAAACGGAGGGAAATACTTACGCTACCTTGCTGCATCACCCTTTCCTCTTCAAGGGAAAACCAACGCAGTGCTCAAGAGGTAGCAAGAAGGATTTCTGGCGCCGTTGCCGGGGTGTCTACGCAAAATTCAACATACCAAGTACCCATCACAAACCCTTATCTCCCGCAGGATTTGCCCCCCCCTCTTCCTTCCAACGGATAGGGGAAAGGGGAAAGAGGGAGAGAGGGAGAAGGAAAGGGGGCCCGCGCCCCCACCCCTTGTCCAATTCAGATTGGCCATGGGCGGGGGGGGGGGGGGCGCCACCACTTGTGGCCTACCTCCCTCTCTCCACTATGGCCCATGAGGCCCATTAACTTTCTCGGGGGGTTCTGGTAACCTCCCGGTACTCCGAAAAATCCACGAACCTCTTCGGAACCATTCCGGTATCCGTATATAACCTTACAATATATCAATCTTTACCTCTCGACTATTTCGAGACTCCTCGTCATGTCCGTGATCTCATCCGGGACTCCGAGCAAACTTTGGTCACCAAAACACATAACTCACAATACAAATCGTCATGGAACCTTAAGCGTGCAGACCCTACGGGTTCAAGAACTATTTAGACATGATCGAGACACATCTCCGGTCAATAACAAATAGTGGAACCTGGATGCTCATATTGGTTCCTACATATTCTATGAAGATCTTTATCGGTCAAACTGCATGACAACATACGTCATTCCCTTTGTCATCGGTATGTAACTTGCCCGAGATTCCATCGTCGGTATACTGATACCTAGTTCAATCTCGTTACCGGCAAGTCTCTTTACTCATTCCGTAATGCATCATCCCGCAACTAAATCATTAGTCACATTGCTTGCAAGGCTTATAGTGATGTGCATTGCCGAGAGGGCTCAGAGATACCTCTCCGATACTCGGAGTGACAAATCCTAATCTTGATCTATGCCAACCCAACAAACACCTTCAGAGACACCTGTAGAGCATCTTAATAGTCACCCAGTTATGTTGTGACATTTGATAGCACACAAGGTGTTCCTCCGGTATTCGGGAGTTGCATAATCTCATAGTTAGAGGAATATGTGTATGTCATGAAGAAAGCAATAGCAATAAAACTTAACTATCATTATGCTAAGCTAACGGATGGGTCTTGTCGATCACATCATTCTCTAATGATGTGATCCCATTCATCAAATGACAACACATGTCTATGGTCAGGAAACTTAACCATCTTTGATTAACGAGCTAGTCAAGTAGAGGCATACTAGGGACACTTAGGATTGTCTATGTATTCACACATGTACTAAGTTTCTGGTTAATACCATTCTAGGATGAATAATAAACATTTATTGTGATATAAGGAAATACAAATAACAACTTTATTATTGCCTCTAGGGCACATTTCCTTCAGATGCCCCATGGCACCCCAAGTTATTATCGAAAGAGAAACAAGCAACTAAGCTTGGGGATGCCCCCGGGTGGCATCCCCTCTTTCTTCTAACGATCATCGGTATTCTACTTGGAGCTACATTTTTATTCGTCACATATCACGAGTTTTACTTGGAGCGTCTTGTATTATTTGAGTCTTTGCTTGTTTTTCTTTTTAGTTTGTGTCATATATCCTTGCTGGGCACACCTATTTGAGGGAGCCAAAATTGTGCTATGATTTGTTAGAATTGCTCTTTATGATTCACTTAAATATTTTTGAGCTATGGAATTGCTCTAGTGCTTCACTTATATATTTTTGAGCATGGTGTGCTTTAGTATTTTTGAAGAAACGCTCTCATGATTCACTTAGATTTATTTGCGAGTTTGTAAAATTTTGAAGAAATTCTCTCATGCTTCACTTATATTATTTTAAGAGAAGAAATTTTTTATGCTCATGTTCTTCACTTAGATTTCTTTGAGCTATCAACAGCAACATACGAAAGTAGTCCCAAAGTGATAGATATTCACGAGGGATATAATAAAAACTTTGATGAAGATCATTGGACAAAATAAACTTGATTCTTTGTAAGTTTTTCGATATGATGATAATAATATGTGAGTCATGTTGGTGAGTAATTATGCTTTAGTAAGAATATTGATGTTAAGGTTTGTCATTCCCTATGCAAGCACGAAAGTCAAATAGTTATGCAATGAAATTACATCCTACTTGTGGTGCATTATTCGGTCTTAGTTATGCTTAAAGCTCGCTTATGTGATTTTTTGTTTCTTAGTTGGATGCTTCTCAGTCTTTTTGCTAGCCTTCCCTTGCGCCAAGTGGGAATACTACTTGTGCATCCAAAACCCTTAAACCCAGTTTTGCCATATGATTCCACCATACCTACCTATATGCGGTATTCTCTTTCCGTTCTAAGCAAATTTGTATGTGCCATCTCTAATTTTCAAATTAATTTTCTTTTTCTGTGCTCGTACCGCTCATGCATGAAACAGTAGGGGTGGTTGATATTTTGTCAAGCTAGATGTATTATTCTCAAGATGAGTGGTTAGTCACTTGTCATTGCACAAGAGTACGACAAAGGTATTAGAGATGTCTAGTCCCGAAATGAAAAATGAATTTACTTTATGTTGTCAAATAATAAATTCCTTGGAAAGTGTTGGTATGGACGGCACCCGTGGATACGGTTAGCCGTGGAATGTGAAAGTTGTTGGGAAATTTCAGAAAAAAAATCCTACGCTCAAGCAAGATCTATCTAGGAGATGCATAGCAATGAGAGGGGGAGAGTGTGTACACGTACCCTCATAGACCGAAAGGGGAAGCGTTTGACAACGTGGTTGATGTAGTCGAACCTCTTCTCATTCCGGCCGATCAAGCACCGAACGTACGACACCTCCGAGTTCTGCACACGTGCAGCTCGATGACGTCCCTCGAACTCTTGATCCAGCAAAGTGTCGAGGGAGAGTTCCGTCAGCACGACGGCGTGGTGACGGTGATGGTGAAGTGATCCATGCAGGGCTTCGCCTAAGCACTATGTGAATATGAACGGAGGCGTAAACTGTGGAGGGAGGCGCTGCACACTGCTAATAGATGTTGTTGTGTGTTCTAGGCGCCTCCCCCCTCATATATATAGGTGGGAGGGAGAGAGGGCAGCCAAGGGGGAGCCCAAGTAGGAGGAATCCTACTTGGGGCCCTAATCCTATTTGCCCCCCTTACCAGAATACCCGGAGGGGGAAGGAAGGAGGAGGGGGGAGAGAAGGAAGGGGGGCGTCGAATCCCTCCCCTTCCTTTCTTTCATATCCTCTTTCCTTCCCACCTATTTCGTCCTACATGGGGTGCACAGGCCGCTTAGGGGCTGGTTTGTCCCACTCTTGGCCCATTAGGCCCATGTAGTTGCCGGGGGGTGCCCGGAACCCCTTCCGGTGACCCGATATGTACCCGGTACCCCCGGAACACTTCCGGTGTCCGAATACCATCATCCTATATACCAATCTTTACCTCTCGACCATTTCGAGACTCCTTGTCATGCCCGTGATCTCATATGGGACTCTGAACAACATTCGGTCACAAAATCACATAACTCATATAATACAAAATCGTCATCGAACGTTAAGCGTACGGACCCTACGGGTTCGAAAACTATGTAGACATGACCAAGACACCTCTCCGGTCAATAACCAACAGCGGAACCTGGATGCTCATATTGGTTCCTACATATTCTAGGAAAATCATTATCGGTCGTACCGCAGTGACAACATACGTTATTCCCTTTGTCATCGGTATGTTACTTGCCCGAGATTCAATCGTCGGTATCTTCATCCTAGTTCAATCTCGTTACCGGCAAGTATCTTTACTCATTCCGTAAAACATCATTCGGCAACTAACTCATTAGTCACATTGCTTGCAAGGATTATTATGATGTGCATTACCGAGAGTGCCCAAAGATACCTCTCCGATACTCAGAGTGACAAATCCTAGTCTCGATCTATGCCAACCCATCAAACACCTTCGGAGATACCTGTAGAGCATCTTTATAATCACCCAGTTGCATTGTGACGTTTGATAGCACACAAGGTATTCCTCCGGTACCCGGGAGTTTCATAATCTCATAGTCAAAGGAATATGTATATGACATGAAGAAAGCAATAGCAATAAAACTTAACGATCCTTATGCTAAGCTAACGGATGGGTCTTGTTCATCATATCATTCTCCTAATGATGTGATACCGTTCATCAAATGACAACACATGTCTATGGTTAGGAAACTTAACCATCTTTGATTAACGAGCTAGTCTAGTAGAGGCTTACTAGGGACACTGTGTTTTGTCTATGTATCCACACATGTATCAAGTTTCCGGTTAATACAATTCTAGCATAAATAATAAACATTTATCACGATATAAGGAAATATAAATAACAACTTTATTATTGCCTGTAGGGCATATTTCCTGCAAAAGTATGGTGGAAAATGGAATAAACTTTATTTTTTGTTTGAGAACCGCCTATGATATATCTAGCATGGAAAGTATTGGGAACTACTTGATTGTTTTCGTTGTAGCAAAAGCATGCCACCCAAAATGTTTTATCTCTATCTTTTTCCCTTTGAGCTCTAGCACTTCTACAAATCCCTACTTCTCTCTGCGAAGGGCCTTTCTATTTACTTTATGCAATTTTATTTTTATTTGAGTCTCCATCTTCTCTTATAAGGCACCAGCTAAGGGGCACTATGATCGTATATACTTGAACATTGGGTGTAGCTACTATGCGAGTGTGTTTCATGAATGGATCAATGATTGAGTACTTGAGCATTGCTTACTGATATGCTTGAGTATTGAAATCTTCATGTCAAAACTAGACTATTGATTTGAATCATATAAGAGTCCAAATGTCCATGCTAAAAAAGAAAAGAATATGTGAGGAACATGTTAGGCAGCATTCCACATCAAACATTCTATTTTTATCATTTACCTACTCGAGGACGAGTAGGAATTAAGCTTGGGGATGTTGATACGTCTCCAACGTATCTATAAATTTTGCTTTTTCCATGCTGCTATATTATCATTCTTGGATGCTTTACAATCATTTTATAGCAACTTTATATCAGTTTTGGGGACTATCCTATTGACATAGTACCCAGTGCTACTTGCTATTTTTCGCTTGTTTAACTTCGCAGAAAATCAATACCGAACGGACTTCAAACGCAGAGAAACTTTTTGGAGAATTTTTCTGGACCAGAAAGAACAACATGGGCCAAATAAGTACTAGAGGGGTGCCTCGAGGGGGGCACAACCCACCTGGGCGCGCCTGGGGGCCCAGGCGCGCCCTGGTGTGTTCTGCCCACCTCGATGGCCTCCCGCACCGCCTCTTTGCTCTATAAATACCCCGAAAATCCAAAAACCCTAGGGGAGTCGACAAAACACAATTCCAGCCGCCCCAAGTTCCAGAACCACCAGATCCAATCTAGACACTCTCACGGACGGGTTCATCATCCTCATTGGTGCCTCTCTGATGATGTGTGAGTAGTTCATTGTAGACCTACGGGTCCGTAGGCAGTAGCTAGATGGCTTCCTCTCTCTCTCTCTCTCTCTCTCTCTCTCTCTCTCTTCTGATCCTCAATACAATGGTCTCTTGGAGATCTATTTGATGTAACTCTTTTTGCGTTGTGTTTGTTGGGATCCGATGAACTTTGAGTTTATGATCATATCTATTTTATACATGAAAGTTATTTGAGTTTTGATCTCACATATGCAAGATTACTTATAGCCTCGTATTTCTTCTTCGAATCTTTGGTTTAGTTAGGCCAACTAGCTCTACTGCAGGATGGTCCAAACGCGACACTACGATCAGAGACCCTTCGACGAATCTGTGTGCGATGCTATAATCGCAAACGGTGGTGTAAAAAACATCCAATTACATAAGTGACTATACAGATCATTCGCACACACCTCAAAACAATTGCATGCATTCTAAAAGTAGGAGAAACAATCATCTAGTCATCTACTTCTTGTGACGCTCCCGCCACTGCTCTGTGGCTCGATCCCTCGTCTGGGGCAGGAAGAAGACACTTCCTCATGTCAACGATCCACATGTACATCTCGTAGCTTGTGTACGCATCCATGGCCGCGTACTTGACATGTTGTTCATCCAGTCTCTCATGCCACACACTGTGCCAGGCGTTCATGTCCTTCTTGCTTTCATTTATCAGCTTCATGTAGTAGGGGTCGATGATGGCACAAGAGTACGACAAAGGTATTAGAGATGCCTAGTCCTGAAATGAAAAATGAATTTACTTTATGTTGTCAAATAAGAAATTCCTTGGAAAGTGTTGGTATGGATGGCACCCGTGGATACGGTTAGCCATGGAATGTGAAAGTTGTTGGGAAACGTAGCATGCAATTTCAAAAAAATTCCTACGCTCACGCAAGATCTATCTAGGAGATGCATAGCAACAAGAGGGGGAGTGTGTGTGTCCACGTACCCTCATAGACAGAAAGCGGAAGCATTTGACAACGCGGTTGATGTAGTCAAACTTCTTCTTGTTCCGGCCAATCAAGCACCGAATGTACGGCACCTCCGAGTTCTGCACACGTTCAGCTCGATGACGTCCCTCGAACTCTTGATCCAGCAAAGTGTCGAGGGAGAGTCCCGTCAGCACGATAGCGTGGTGACGGTGATGGTGAAGTGATCCGCACAGGGCTTCGCCTAAGCACTACATGAATATGACCGGAGGCGTAAACTGTGGACGGAGGCGCTGCACGCGGCTAACAGATGTTGTTGTGTGTTCTAGGCGCCTCCCCCCTCATATATATAGGTGGGAGGGAGAGAGGGCAGCCAAGGGGGCGCCCAAGTAGGAGGAATCCTACTTGGGGCCCTCATCCTATTCGCCCCCCTTACCATAATAACCGGAGGGGGAAGGAAGGAGGAGGGAGGAGAGAAGGAAGGGGGACGTCGAATCCCTCCCCTTCCTTTCTCTCATCTCCTCTTTCCTTCCCCCCTATTTCGTCCTACATGGGGTGCACCAGCCCCTTAGGGGCTGGTCTGTCCCACTCTTGGCCCATTAGGCCCATGTAGTTGCCGGGGGGATGCTCGAAACCCCTTCCGGTGACCCGATATGTACCCGGTACCCCCGGAACACTTCCGGTGTCCGAATACCATCGTCCTATATATCAATCTTTACCTCTTGACCATTTCGAGACTTCTCGTCATGCCCGTGATCTCATCCGGGATTCTGAACAACATTCGGTCACCAAATCACATAACTCATATAATAGAAAATCGTCATCGAACGTTAAGCGTGTGGACCCAACGGGTTCAAGAACTATGTAGACATGACCGAGACACCTCTCCGGTCAATAACCAACAGCGAAACCTGGATGCTCATATTGGTTCCTACATATTCTACTAAGATCTTTATCGGTCGTACCGTAGTGACAACATATGTTATTCCCTTTGTCATCGGTATGTTACTTGCCCGAGATTCAATCGTCGGTATCTTCATCCTAGTTCAATCTCATTACCGGCAAGTCTCTTTACTCGTTCCGTAATACATCATCCGGCAACTAACTCATTAGTCACATTGCTTGCAAGGCTTATTATGATGTGCATTACCGAGAGTGCCCAGAGATACCTCTCCGATACTTAGAGTGACAAATCCTAATCTCAATCTATGCCAACCCAACAAACACCTTCGGAGATACCTGTAGAGCATCTTTATAATCACCCAGTTGCATTGTGATGTTTGATAGCACACAAGGTATTCTTCCGGTACCCCCGAGTTGCATAATATCATAGTCAAAGGAATATGTATATGACATGAAGAAAGCAATAGCAATAAAACTTAACGATCATTATGCTAAGCTAAAGGATGGGTCTTGTTCATCATATCATTCGCCTAATGATGTCATACCGTTCATAAAATGACAACACATGTCTATGGTTAGGAAACTTAACTATCTTTGATTAACGAGCTAGTCTAGAAGAGGCTTACTTGGGACACTGTGTTTTATCTATGTATCCACACATTTATCAAGTTTCCGGTTAATACAATTCTACCATCAATAATAAACATTTATCATGATATAAGGAAATACAAATAACAACTTTATTATTGCATGTAGGGCATATTTCCTTCAAAAGTATGGTGGAAAAAGGAATAAACTGTATTTTCTGTTTGAGAACCGCCTATGATATATCTAGCATGGAAAGTATTGGGAACTACTCGATTGTTTTCATTGTAGGAAAAGCATGCCACCCAAAATGTTTTATCTCTATCTTTTTCGCTTTGAGCTCTGGCACTTCTACAAATCCCTACTTCCCTCTGCGAAGGGCCTTTCTATTTACTTTATGCAATTTTATTTTTATTTGAGTCTCCATCTTTTCTTATAAGGCACCAACTAAGGGGCACTATGATCGTATATACTTGAGCATTGGGTGTAGCTAATATGCGAGTGTGTTTCATGAATGGATCAATGATTGAGTACTTGAGCATTGCTTGCTGATATGCTTGAGTATTGAAATCTTCATGTCAAAACTAGACTATCGCTTTGAATCATATGAAATTCCAAATGTCCATGCTACAAAAGAAAAGAATATGTGATGAACATGTTAGGAAACATTCCACATCAAATATTCTATTTTTATCATTTACCTACTCGAGGATGAGTAGGAATTAAGCTTGGGGATGTTGATACGTCTCCAACGTATCTATAATTTTTGGTTGTTCCATGCTGCTATATTATCATTGTTGGATGCTTTACTATCATTTTATAGCAACTTTATATCATTTTTGGGGACTATCCAATTGACATAGTACCCAGTGCTACTTGCTATTTTTTGCTTGTTTAACTTCGCAGAAAATCAATACCAAACGGACTCCAAACACAACGAAACTTTTTGGAGAATTTTTCTAGACCAGAAAGAACAACATGGGCCAAAGAAGTACCAGAGGGGTCCCCCGAGGGGGGCACAACCCACCTGGGCGCGCCTGGGGGCCCAGGCGCGCCCTGGTGTGTTCTGCCCACCTCGATGGCCTCCTGCACCGCCTCTTTGCTCTATAAATACCCCGAAAATCCAAAAACCTTCGGGGAGTCGACAAAACACAATTCTAGCTGCCCCAAGTTCCAGAACCACCAGATCCAATCTAGAGACTCTCACGGACGGGTTCATCATCCTCATTGGTGCCTCTCTGATGATGTGTGAGTAGTTCATTGTAGACCTACGGATCCGTAGGTAGTAGCTAGATGGCTTCCTCTCTCTCTCTCCCTCTCTCCCTTTTGATCCTCAATACAATGGTCTCTTGGAGATCTATTTGATGTAACTCTTTTTGCGTTGTGTTTGTTGGGATCCGATGAACTTTGAGTTTATGATCATATCTATTTTATACATGAAAGTTATTTGAGTTTTGATCTCATATATGCATGATTACTTATAGCCTCGTATTTATTCTTCGAATCTTTGGTTTAGTTAGGCCAACTAGCACTACTGCAGGATGGTCCAAACGTGACACTACGATCAGAGACCCTTCGACGAATCTGTGTGCGATGCCATAATCGCAAACGGTGGTGTAAAAAACATCCAATTACATAAGTGACTATACAGATCATTCGCACACACCTCAATAAACAATTGCATGCATTCTAAAGTAGGAGAAACGATCATCTAGTCATCTACTTCTTGTGACGCTCCCGCCACTGCTCTGTGGCTCGATCCCTCGTCTGGGGTAGGAAGAAGACACTTCCTCATATCAACGATCCGCCTGTACATCTCGTAGCTTGTGTACGCATCCATGGCCGCGTACTTGACATGTTGTTCATCCAATCTCTCATGCCACATACTGTGCCAGGCGTTCATGTCCTTCTTGCTCTCATTTTTCATCTTCATGTAGTAGGGGTCGATAATGGCCGAGGCGAGGTCAACCAAGGAGTTCAGTTTGTTTTTGTCGCTGCCCCAGACCTTGTAGTGGTGCTGGATGTTGATAAGATTCTGGCATTTCAAATCCGAAACCTTGGGCGCTTTTAGATCGTTGGTGGTGTCCACCGTAGCAAAACTGTAGTCGGAGCTGTTGATAAACCTGGAGAAATGCTTGCAAGGCCTTGTGGCAAGGTGGTAGTGGTAGACAAGGATGTCATGTTGCACGCACAACTGGGTGACGACAACCTTTTGATCGTGCCCGGCACAACCAATGGTGTACTCAAGGTCGAAGCCGACCACTCGGTACTTGTCCTCGGCAAGGAACTGCTCCATAGTTTGGATGTAGCTCTCCACCGAGACCGTATCATTCATGTACACCAGCGAGAGGGCCTTCCCCCTCACGTGGGTGTCCACTACGTGACGCGTGGTGAACTGCCTGCCGTTGTCGTCGTCGGCCGCTGGGAGCACCACTAGACCCACGGGGAGCGCCATTGGAACCGCTGGATGTCCTCTCTGTATGTGTCGTCGTGGTTTTGCTTATTGTGTCGTGTGACGCGAGAGATGAAAGTAAATGGTCACAGGAATAAATGAGGGCCGGGCGGCCTGGATTCTCTACGCGTCCGCATGGTAGTTTTTGCAGCGGGTAACTGTATTGTCGTGCCGCGCCCGGTGCAACCGCATGCACACGAACGTGCGTGATCGTGCGCCGGCCCCAAACACTGGCAGCGTGCGTGGAGGGACGAGGATAGAGCACCTGGAGGGACGCGAGAGCAGAGCGCGCGCGGCGGGACGCGAGCAGAGCGTGCCGCGGCCGCCTGAACCGCAAGCAACCACACACATAGAGCAGTTGAACACGCAGGGAATGTCGCCTACAAGCCGGCCGACAGTTGCGTCGCTGCGTAGAGAGCGGCCATGTGCTACTACCTCCGTCTAGTCTATTGTCCCCTTTATATTCTGTACCATACTTTTCCCTCAAATTTAACCAACAAAATGTTAATGCATGTTATAAAAAATATATAGTTGGAAACTATGTTCAAATACGAATCCAACTATGTAATCTTTGGCGACATGTATTTGTATTTTATTAGTTAAATTATACTTATAAACCAGGACGGGGGTATAGTAGGTAATTAAATCGCAAATGTTTTTTGTATTAACCATATGTGTACGTGGCCTTTCGTCCTCCTCTCGCATGTCTTGTCACCCCGCTGCCGCAGATGGCTTACAACGCAAGCTTGCGCAGCGCGCGGGGGCATTCTTTTGGCCAAACGGTGGCGCCAATGAATCGTCGCTGAGCCCGTTCCCGCGGAACCTCACAGGTTCCCACGCAAGCTTCCCGCCTGACTTGGTGAAATCCCTGAAAATCCCAATGCTTACCGGCCTGCTATAAAAACCCTCATGGCCGGCGAGTCATGCGTCACATTTTCCCCTCCCTCCTTGTAGCTTATCTCGTCTGCTTCTCCCACAATCGCCAATGGCACCGTTCCCTCGTCGTCGCTCAGCCACTCTGCCGTCATTAGAGGACAGCTCCAGCTAGGAGGCTACACCGCAGCGGCGGCGCAGTCCCCGGCGTAGTGTAGTGCGCGTGGCGTCCCTATTGGGTGTGCACGGAACACCCACCACATGCTCCGCCGCCGTTGCTCATCGGCAGATGTTGCCGGCTGCCATTGCCGCCACACCACCGTTGAAAGCCAGGGCCATCGCTCGCTCCGCTGCCGTGGCCCGAAGACGGGAGGTGGCCGTCGTGGCTGCCACCCCACTGCTGGCCACTATGGCCATCACCCGCTCCGCCACCACTGCCCGAAGGCGGGAGGCAGAGGTGGATGCCCGCACGTGCGTCAGCGACCTTGCGCGCTACTCCTGCAGGAGGAGAAGGAGCGCCTCGTCGAGCACGCAAAGAGCCTTACCACCGCCATGGCCGCGGCACACACCACCTCAGAGGCGAGGAATCAGGATATCTACAAGTAGAACCACCACTTCGAGAGGGGTCATCTAGAGCGGTAGCGGCAGGCATTGTATTGCGGTTGCCCAGCTCGTTGGTAGGCTCCTCCTCCTCTGCCTCTTACTGAGCGCGCTCGGCAGAGGAGAGGCAGCCGGAAGTAGTACAAAGCCCCTCCGTAGTAGTAGTAGTAGTAGTAGTATTTAGGGGCTATTTTGTTCAGTTCATCTGATTATAGATGAGGTGGAACTGTACAACATACTTAAAATTAGCTAGTATATATAGTTGAACTAGCTATTTCAGTATGTGGTTGGCAACAATTGGGGAAAATTTTGGTCGGTTCAGCTGTCGAGTTGAACTCTTTTTATGAATTAAGAACGACTGCTTAATCTATGAATGAAATCTATGCTTAATTGCTCAATTTTTGTTGCAAAAATTAGATACTGCTAGTGATTTTTAGCTTCATATTTTGACAAACCGCAGTGTTACAAGGTTGACAAATGGCAATTTTACTACATCAACAAATGCCAATCTTTCCAGTTTGACAAATGGCAACATACCCACATTGTTTGTAAGTGGTTGCACACGGGTCATCCAAAAGAACCGTTTGCGTTGAAGAGATGCACAAATCCTGCTCTCACTTTGCATACGGGTGTTCTATCTAAAACGTTTGCGATCAAGTGCTGCACAAATCCTGCTCGGCACATTTTCCCTTGGCTTCCTGGGGAAGCTGTCTATTTGCATACGGGTGTTCTAACTAAAACGTTTGTGATGAGTGTTTTATATTTAAAAATCATTGACATTTTTTTTCAAACGAAAATCGTTTGATAAGTCTGTACATTAAGAGAGAAAAACGCAAGTTTGCTCAAACCATATCTTTCATTTAGTCATACTACGAATTTATATTCATATGATCGAGATACAGTATTAAACCCAAGAAAAAACTATTTTCGGCGACAGCGGAGGCGGCATGCCGCGCCGTCGTTGTCGTCCTTCGGGACGCTGTTGTTGAAGTCTTCAATGCAGCACGGAATGTTCTTCACTTGTAAATCAAACATCATGTCGTCACGCGATCGACGGGCGGGGCACGGGAGGACGACAGCTGGCGGCGCTGAGAGGTAGCGGTCGACGGCGGTGTCCCATGCCGCTGAGGGGGGCTCGTGCACAGGCACGGGCGCGGCGGGTGCAGCCAAACGCATGGGGACTGGTGCCATGATGGGTGGAGGGGCGCGGGCATGGGCACGGACACTGGCATGTACACGAGCTCGCGTGGGTCCGCGGAGACCTCGCTGACGCCCGCGGCTTCTAGCTCTGCGATAGTGCTCGGCGACTAGCCCGTCAATGCTATGGGGATGGTCGCCGGCGTGGGCGCGGGGATGGGAGCTGGGACGGGAGCGGGGGTAGCAACCGCCGCGGCCTGCTCGTTCTAGGCCATGTCCATGAGGCCCCATTCCTCCTTATTTTCTATCTCCTCCAGCTCGGAGTCGACTTCACCAAACTTGAACTAGTGGAAGATGATCCTTCTGTGCCATGGCGTTTGTGGAGGGTTGCGGGAGGGAGGGGAATGGGAGGCGAACAGTAAGGCCACCCGTATTAAGCAGCTACTCGGGCGCCATTAATGGAGAGGAAGGCGGGCGGCCACGGAAGTCAAAGGGCTCGCTTCCCAGTGAGCCTGCATAGCGTACAGCTCACACGCTTCCCGATGAGCTTGCACATTGGAGGACAGCTTGCACGCCTCCCGGTCAGCCTGCACGCCGGACTGCGCTCGCACGCCGGACTGCAGTTGTCCGCACGACACCTCCTATAGCCATTAAAAGCAAGACAAATGGCGTCAAATGAATGGTTAACAGAACGCACACGGTTTGAATTTTACAAATGTTTGAGATATTAAAGTGGCACTATTTTTTCAAAATGCCTTTGTCGGCTGTTATTCGAGTGGGCCTTCTCTCAAAATGGACACGAAAAATACCACAGCATGTCCGGTGCCATTCCATGATAGCATGCCAAGTTTCATGAATTTCAGACGAGTTTTGGATTACTAGAATTTAAAAACAAAGTATCTCAACGTTTTGCCGGCAATCAACGGTGCCCTCTTGTTTAAAATTCATTCGCATTTCTTGCATGGGACCTAAGCATGGTAGCAGGGTGTTTGACATTCCTTCCCATTTCTTTCATGGGACCTAAGCATGCAACCAAGAACACCGATTTGAATTTTCAACCAATTTATATGCATTAGAGAAAGTGCATGTAGTTCAAATTTTAATTATGCACATGAATGCATTGAAAACTCAGTTAATGCATAAAAATGTCCAAACGAACCCCAAAAAATCACAAAAATTGACACAACTCTCCTGGTGTTCTACGTTGAAACGAGAATTTTTTTGAAAGAAATATGAGGCAATGGATATCGTTTCGTCCCCAAAGGTGGGACGTTCCGTGCCGAAACCATCATGCTTGTTGCGAGAAGCTCTGGTTTGTGAGAAGCATATACCCAAACCTGCCCCAAATGGGACAAAAATATTACCATGACATGTTGACGCCGGTCCATGATAGCATGCCAAATTTCATGAATTTCAGCCGAGTTTTGGATTTACTAGAATTTAAAAACAAGGTATCTCAATGTTTGCGGCCGAGTGATGGTGGCACGGTGTTTGACATTCATTCCCATTTCTTGCATGGGACCTAAGCATGCACCCAAGGACACAGATTTGATTTTTTAACCAATTTATATGCATTAGAGCATGTGCATGTAGTTCAATTTTGAACTATGCACATGAATGCATTGAAAACTCAATTAATGCATAAAAATGTCCAAACGAACCCCGAAAAATCATAAACAATTGACACGACACTCTTGTTGTTCTACGTTGACACGAGAAATTTTTTGAAAGCAATAATAGGCAATGGATATCATTTCTTCCCCAAACGTGGGACGTTCCCTACCGAAACCACCATGCTTGTTGTGAGAAGCTCTGTTTTGTGAGAAGCATATAACCAAACCTGCCCCAAATGGGACAAAAATTTACCATGGCATGTTGATGCTGCTCCATGATAGCATGCCAAGTTTCATGAATTTTAGATGAGTTTCGAATTTACTAGAATTTAAAAACCAGGTATCTCAATGTTTGCCGCCGAGTGACGGTGAACGGGTGTTTGACATTCATTCCCATTTCCTGCATGGAAACTAAGCATGCAACCAAGGAAACAATTTTGAATTTTCAACTAATTTATATGCATTAGAGCATGTGCATGTAGTTCAAATTTGAATTATGCACATAAATGCATTGTAAACTCAATTAATGCATAAAAATGTCCAAATGAACCCCAAAAAATCCCAAAAATTGACACAACACTCTTGTTGTTCTATGTTGACACTAGGAGAAAATATTGAAATCGAGAAGAGGCAATGGATATCGTTTCGTCCAGAAAGGTGAAACATTCCCTAACGAAACCACCAGGCTTGTTGTGAGAAGCTTTGGTTTGTGAGAAGCATATCCCCAAACCTGCCCCAAATGGGACAAAAAATTTACCACGGCATGTTGATGCCGCTCCATGACAGCATGCCAAGTTTCATGAATTTCAGATGAGCTTTGGATTTACTAGAATTTTAAAACCAGGTATCTCAATGTTTGCGGCCAAGTGACGGTGGTAGGGTGTTTGACATTCATTCCCATTTCTTGCATGGGACCTAAGCATGCAACCAAGGACACATATTTGGATTTTCTACTAATTTATATGCATTAGAGCATGTGACTGTAGTTCAAATTTGAATTATGCACATGAATGCATAGAAAACTCAGTTAATGTATAAAAATGTCCAAGCAAACCCCAAAAATCCCAACAATTGACACAACACTCATGTTGTTCTATGTTGACACTAGGAAAAATTTTGAAATCGAGAAGAGGCAACGAATATTGTTTCATCCAGAAAGGTGAAACGTTCCCTACCGAAACCATCACACTTCTTGTGAGAAGCTCTAGTTTATGAGAAGCTTATACCCAAACCTGCCCCAAATGGGACAAAAAATTTACCACGGCATGTTGATGCCGCTCCATGATAGCATGCTAAGTTTCATGAATTTCAGACGAATTTTGGATTTACTAGAATTACAAAAGCAAGTACGTCGATGTTTGTCGGAGAGCCACGGTGCCGTGGTGTTCGAATTTCATCCCCATTTCTTGCATGAGACATAATTAAGCATAAACCCATGGACACATATATGATTTTACAACCCATGTTGGTGCACCGGAGCATGTGCATGTTGTTTTATTTTGAATTGTGCATCTGAAATGGCTAGAAAACCAATTTAATATGTAAAATGTTCAAACAAACCCTGAATAAATTCCAATTCTTTTACGACACACGTATAGTTGCATGTTCACTGCAGATAAAAGGTCTAGCAATTCAAACACCATCCATTGCCGCTGTGACCCCATTATGTAATTCAAATCAAGATGAAAAATCAAGTAGATCCCACACAGCTTATTATCACCAACAATGTGAGATGCAGCACAAAATATCCTGAAGCACCGTCTGTGTATAGTACGCCTATGGCTTACGCGAGAAGGTGCGTGGCTATAGTCCATAGCCGGTGTCTCAAGCACACTAGCTTGCTCCCCAAATATCATTTCACTGTTCAATCGGCGCCGGTGAAAGATGGGCACATGGACCCGCGTCGTGAGGGCAACTTTAGTGGCCCACTCCGGCGAGAGCGCGGCTGTAGCCGCCATGCGCGTGCTAACAAGGTGCATGAGCGCGGCCGCAATCTGCGACCGGGAGGCCAAGGCAGCCCAAACGGCCGCTGTTGCTTCTCAGGTGGCGGCCTTAGCCCTGATGGGAGCCGCCCACGACCATGTCAAGGCCGCCCACGCCCCGCTCATGGCGGTCACCGCACAAATCGAACGAAGCTTCTCCGACAACAGTCGGCAACCCACGGCCGAAGAGTTGGCAGTCGCAGAGAGCGTTCGAGCAGCCGTCTGTTCCTCCTCCGCATACCTTGCGATGAAAGAACCCGTCCAAGCCCATATCACGGCCGCCCATGCCCAGCTCGTGGCGACCTTTTCCAAAGAGATGGCGGACGCGGATGGCGAGATGCTTGACGAGTATGGTGCGATGGATGCCATGGAGCCCCTTCCCCAGGAGACCGTCGGGCGCGAACTGGACATGGAGGCGGCGGCCGAGATAGATGAGCACCAGCCGTAGTCGTACTCTATGTTCTGTATTAAGAGCGCCGGTCTTTAATTTGTTAGAGTAATGTTTAGGTCAGCTAGCTCTGTTTAATTGCTGAACTTGCTCGATTAAGAAGTGTGGGTGTGCTGTAGTCTCCTTTGTGTACCCAAATTATGCAATGACGTGGATGACCACTGTAACCAGGGAAAGTCGAACCAAAATTTTTGACGTTCAAACTCAACACAAAAGGGTTAAGCTATCTAAATCGTTTGTGATGTTCACATATCGTACATAGTTCTGAATAAGGGACCGTGTCTGATGACACTTTGCACGCCAGTTTTTGCACAGAAGCGATTCCAAATTTTGGGCTTCTACCTCCCCGCCCCCTCCTCCTTACCAAAAGCCACATTTCCCTTGTTTCTGCCTTCCTTTCCAGGTTGAAACCTTAACTCCTTTCTTGCACCGCCACCTCCTTGCCGGCAACCCTCCTTGACGCTGCTCGGCCTCGTCTATCCCGACAGGTAATCCACACCCGACCCCCATCCTCCTCCTCCTCCTTCCACATCCAACATGCCCCGAACGCCGGCGCGATACCTTCCACCCAAATCACCGAGCCCTCCACCAAATAAGCGCTGCCCTAAGCCATGGTGCCCGCAGTATAGCCAGGAACTCAAGGAGCATTTGGCAGCGGAGAAGCAAATTGCGGCCGCACGCGCAGGTGAGGTCGCGGTGGATGCCAATCGTGCCGACCCCCAGATCTTGGACGAGCACCTTGCCATTTTCTAGCTACGTCGGTTAAGCATGCTCGGTTTACCCGTTGCGCGTGCTGCTCTTGCCTTTCCTTCACAAATTCTAGTGAATTGTGCTATCTAATTTTACCATGCAATATGTTGCTCTAGTGTATATGTTCTATATGTCGTGCAGTGTGGTGCTCACTTATTAACTGTTTTGTTAATTAGTTGTCGTCTTCTGTTAACTGTTTGGTTCAATTCTGCAAATGTGATGTTCAATTCTTCAGGCTGCAATTTTGTATTGTCTTCCATGTGAGAAATAAATCGAATTTATCTTTACAAAATACATGAGAAACGAATACAATTGCTATATTTCCAAGTTGTCAAGCATGCTTGGTTTGGTTATACACTGTGCAATGTGGTGCTCAGTTAACGTTTGGTTCATTTGTGTTGTGCTGTTTAGTTAACTGTTTGGTTCAATTCTGCAATGTGATGTTCAATAGTTGTGGGTGCATTCTGTTATTGTATACCATGTGAGGAATAAATTTAATTTGGCTGTAGTAAATACATGAGAAACAAATACAATTGCTATATTTCCAAGTTGTTAAGCATGCTTGCTTTGGTTAACTGTCTGATCTTCTATTAGGAGTATGTTATATTGTGCAATGTGGCGCTCAGTTAATATTTGGTTCATTTGTCGTGGTGTTTAGTTAACTGCTTGGTTCAATTCTGCAATGCGATGTCCAATTGTAGTGGGTATAATTTTGTATTGTTGTGCATGTGAGGAATAAATCGAATTTGGCTGCTTAATACATGAGAAACATATACAAGTGCTATATTTCCTAGTTATTAATCATTCTTGGTTTGTATAAATGGGTTTTCCATGTGGCTTGAATTAATCTAATGAATCTGCAAGGTGCTTATTTTTCATCAACATATTTTACTGATAGCATGCGAACCCTTACTTAAGCTGATGACTAACTACCTTATATGTGTTGCAGGGAAACAATGGGAAGCACTGAGGTTTACAATTGAGGTTAGCATGTGCATGGTCCGTTGTCTAATAGCACATTATTGTGCAATTGCATGAACCATTCTAATATTTATGTTTTTAACAATTTGGTCTTGCACATGTAGGTCCTGCTGTTGAGGTTTTGACCCACTGTTTGACCCTTTTTGCATATGGGGAAATGAGTTGTCCATGAATATCAATCAAGTCAAGAAACTCCGAAAGATTGTTAGGATAAACAAATTCGCGAGAAAAACAACGATCTTTGTTTGCACAATGAAGAAGACATCAGTTCACTACAAGATGGTACTAACTATTATACCTTGCCTTTTTTATTCCTTTTCCCCATTTCCAATATAGAGAAGATATTTATGCACATCCTTGTTTTCGGCCCTTTCCAAACACTACTGCAGGATGCTGCTAACGCGACACTACGATCAGAGACCCTTCGACGAAACTGTGTGCGATGCAATAATCGCAAACGTTGGTGTAAAAGAACCGTAAAAAAAGGTGCAAAACATTTGTGATGGCGGAGCCATCAAACATGGTTCAGATTTTAGTTGCGTGTGCGATCCAGGGCATACGGTTCATACCAATGAACTGTTTGCGATGAGGCGGAACAAAAGAAACGGGTAGCCTGATGAAGGCGTGTGCAATATACAGCATACGGTTCACTCGGATGAACTGGTTGTGATTAGGCAACACAAAAGAAACGGTCAGCCAGATCAAGGTGTGTGTGATTGAGGGCATACGCTTCAGAAGGATTAACTGTTTGCGATTAGGCAACAGAAAAGAAACGGGTCAGCAAAATCAAAGTGTCTGCGATTGATGGCATACACTTCACATGGATGAATTGTTTGCGATTAGCCACAACAAACTGAAACAGTTAGATAGATCAACGTGTGTGCGCTAGACGGGCACACACATTCTAATTAAAAGAAGCGTGCGCGATGGTAATAATGAGCGCGCACGGTTGTTGGAACAAGACGTGTGCTGACATTGCCTATTGCGGTGCACCCTATGGTGCAAACGCCACGTACGCGGCCGAAAAGGCGTACGTGCCCACGTTACGCCTTCTGGGAATAGTGTCGCACTTATAACCGTCAGTAAATTTTGAGCATGTGTCCCGTCACATTTTTTTAGAAGAACAGGGAGGCCGCGTCCCGTCACATTCCAAATTGAAAACCTGTTCACACCGATCAAAAACTAAACGGTTTCCCACTTAGGACCGTATTACTACTCGGTTATAAACACTACTACTCCAAGATGACTGCACATTCCTCCTCAACTCCTCATCCACAAAAGCAAACAAGTCCTTTATCATAGTTCCCTTGCGTCTGCCATGGCCAGCATGAGTTCTGGGTCGAGAGATTTCCACCAGGGAGAGGCGAGCCTGGAAGCGGAAGCACGAGAGATGTCCCGCCTCGTTGCGAAAGCAGCCAACATGTCCCGTCGCACGGCCGTGGCAGCAGAGAGGTCCCGCCGCGCCGCCGAAGCAGCACAGAGGTCCCGCCTCGCTGTCGATCCAGCAGACTAGTCCGGTCGCGCCGCGGAAGCAGAAGAGATGTCCCGCCGCGCCGTGAATGCAGCAGAGATGTCCTCCCGCGCCGGGGCGGCCTGGGAAAATGTCTTGAAGGCAGGCGAGGACTCTTACAGACGCATGCGTGCCCTCGTCCTTAGGCAGATGGATCAGATCTCCAGCTGGGCAAGGTTGCAGGATGACCTGAAAGCCTCGTTTGAACAGTCTACCGGCGTCATCCGGCAACTAAATGAGAGCAATGCGAAGCTCCGGGCCGAGCATGACCTGCTAAGGGCGAAGATCGTCGGAAGTCCGGAGCAGAGCACTTCCTTGTTGAAGAGGACCGGCGTCATCGTTGAG
This sequence comes from Triticum aestivum, assembly GCF_018294505.1. Lineage (NCBI taxonomy): Eukaryota > Viridiplantae > Streptophyta > Magnoliopsida > Poales > Poaceae > Triticum > Triticum aestivum. Next base: position 478,849,766 of record NC_057811.1, read on the forward strand.
AAACTTATGAACGAGAATGCCATGCTGCGCATCGAGTGTAGAAGGCTGGTGGAGGAATCTGTGGATGCTCTCAAGTAGCATCTTGAGGACAAGAAAGAGCTAATGGCCACTCACCGCAGAGACTAGTTCCCGCGGCCTGCAGGAACGCATCAAGAAAGTAGAGATCAGCGAGCCAGATCGTTGTCTTCCTTCTTCTTTTGCCCTTGTGTATTTCGGGCGTTGCCGCATGTGGCTTTTTTAATTATGTTCCTAAATATGTAAGACAATTATTATCCACTGTCATCATCCTTATATTCATCAAGCTTGCTATAAGTCGTAGTCGATGCTATATAGGTCCGTCAGATCTTACATCAAGATCCGTGCAGAACTTTCTTTTCAGATTTTCATTTTTCTCTCTTAAATCTCAGTATAGTGAGACATAGAGCCACGCCGTAGAACAAGTGCTCGGGCGCCATTAATGGAGACATTGGGAGGGAGGTGCGCGGTGGGTAGTGGTCAAAGGGCTCTCCTCCCGATGAGCACGCGCAGGGGTCTGATCGCACGCCTCCCGTACTGAAATAGCTACCCCGCACGGCACCTCCTAGCCAATAAAAAAAGGGACGCGTGGCGGCACGTAATTGGTAAGTAGAACGCCCACGGTTTCAATAATACTTGTGTTTTCGATTTATAACGTGGCAGCACTTGTTCCAAAATGACTTTGTCGATTGTTAATGTGTGCGCCTTCGCAAATCAGACAGAAAAATTACCTCAGCATGTTGATGCCATGTCATGACACCATGCCAAGTTTCATTATTTTTAGGCGTGGTTTGGATTTACAGGAATTAAAAAACAAAGTTTCTCAATCTTTCCGGCCGAGCCACGACGCCCAGATGTTTGAATTTTATTCCCATCTCTTGCATAGGACCTAGAAATTCACCCAAGGACACACATGTGATTTTTCAAACAATTTTGGTGCACTGTAGCCTGTGCTTGTAGTTCAAATTTGAATTATGCACATTAAATGCGCAGAAACTCAATTAATGTATAAAAAAGGCCAAACGAACCCGGAATAATTCCAAAATTTAGCACGATACTTCTATTTGGTCTAATCTGCCTGCGTAAAAAAATTAAGGCGGGAGAAGGAGTGTACGTATGTCATTTCGCACACGGAGGTGACATGTTCCCTCTCGGAACCACGAGCCTTCTTGAGGGAAGCTCCGGTTTGCAAGAAGGTTACACCAAAGCTTGTCCCAATTCGGCCAAAAAAATTAACACAACATGTTGGTGCCATGTCATGACACCATGCTAAGTTTCATGATTTTCAGGCGTGTTTTGGATTTAGAGGAATTGAAAAACCAAGTTTCTCCATCTTTTAGGCCGAGCCACGACGCCCAGATGTTTGAATTTCATTCCCATTTCTTGCATGGGACCTATAAATTCACCCAAGGACACACATGTAACTTTTCAACCAACTTTGGTGCACTGCAGCATGTGCTTGTAGTTCAAATTTAAATTATGCACATTAAATGCGCAGAAACTCAATTAATGTATAAAAAAGGCCAAACGAACCCAGAATAATTCCAAAATTTAGCACGATACTTCTATTTGGTCTAATCTTCCCGCGTAAAAAAATGAAGGCGGGAGAAGGCAGTGTACGTATGTCGTTTCGCACACGGAGGTGACACGTTCCCTCTCGGAACCACGAGCCTTCTTGAGGGAAGCTCCGGTTTGCAAGAAGCTTACACTAAAGCTTGTCCCAATTCGGCCAAAAAATTTACCGCAGCATGTTGGTGCCATGTCATCACACCATGCCAAGTTTCATAATTTCCAGGCGTGTTTTGGATTTACAGGAATTGAAAAACCAAGTTTCTCAATCTTTTTGGCCGAGCCACGACGCCCAGATGTTTGAATTTCATTCCCATTTCTTGCATGGGACCTATAAATTCACCCAAGGGCACACATGTGATTTTTCAACTAACTTTGGTGCGCTGGAGCATGTGCTTGTAGTTTAAATTTGAATTATGCACATTAAATGCGCAGAAACTCAATTAATGTATAAAAAAGGTCAAATGAACCCGGAATAATTCCAAAATTTAGCACGATACTTCTATTTGGTCTAATCTGCCTGTGTAAAAAAATTAAGGCGGGAGAAGGTAGTGTACGTATCTCGTTTCGCACATGGACGTGACACGTTCCCTCACGGGACCACGAGCCTTCTTTAGGGAAGCTCCGGTTTGCAAGAAGGTTACACCAAAGCTTGTCCCAATTCGGCCAAAATATTTACTGCAGCATGTTCGTGCCATGTCATGACACCATGCCAAGTTTCATGATTTCCAGGCGTGTTTTGGATTTACATGAATTAAAAAACCAAGTTTGTCAATCTTTCCGGCCGAGCCACGACGCCCAGATGTTTGAATTTCATTCCCATTTCTTGCATGGGACCTATAAATTCACGCAAAGACACACATGTGATTTTTCAACCAACTTTGGTGCAGTGAAGCATGTGCTTGTAGTTCAAATTTGAATTATGCACATTAAATGCCTAGAAACTCAATTAATTTATAAAAATGCCAAACGAACCTGGAATAATTCCAAAATTTAGCACGATACTTCTATTTGGTCCAATCTGCCAGTGTACAAAAATTAAGGCGGGAGAAGGCAGTGTAAGTATGTTGTGTCGCACACGGAGGTGACACATTCCCTCTCGGAACCAAGAGCCCTCTTGAGGGAAGCTCGGGTTTGCAAGAAGCCTACACCAAAGGTTGTCCCGATTCGGCCAAAATAATTACCGCAGTATGTTGGTGCCATGTCATTACACCATGCCAAGTTTCATGATTTTCAGCCGTGTTTTGCATTTACAGGAATTAAAAAACCAAGTTTCTCAATCATTCCGGCTGAGCCACGACGCCCAGATGTTGAATTTCATTCCCATTTCTTGCATGGGACCTATCAATTCATCCAAAGACACACATGTGATTTTTCAACAAACTTTGGTGCATTGGAGCATGTGCTTGTAGTTCCAATTTGAATTATGCACATTAAATGCCCAGAAACTCAATTAATGCATAAAAATGCCAAATGAACCCGGAATAATTCCAAATTTAAAAATGACACTCATGTACTAGTTGCATGTTCACTGTACGTAAATGTTCTAGCAATTCAAACACCATCCTTTCCCTCTGTAACACCATTTTGTCTTTCAAAACATAATGAAAAAATCAGGTATACCACAAACAGTTTACTAGAAAGAATCGTGTGGGATGCGATATAAAATATCTTGGTGCACCGTCTTGTCTGGCTTACGCAGGAAGCTTCGTCGTCTATAGTCCATTGCCCCTGCTAGAACCACACTTGCGCACCAGTTTCTCGCGGCACCGAGCAAAAATTTTTTGCCACTGCGGAAATATCTATCTCCCCGCCCCGTCCCTCCTACAAAAAGCCACATTTCCATTGTTCCTCCTTGCTTTCCAAGTTCAAACCTTCACTGCTGCTTACTGGCAGCTCAGCCTCCTCGCCGGCGACCCTTCTTCTTGCAGCACCGCCTCCTCGCCGGCTATCCTTCTTCTTGCAGCGCCGCCTCCTCGTCGGCGACCCTTTTTCTTGCAACGCCGCCTCCTCGCTGGCGACCCTTCTTCTTGCTGCGCGGCCTCCTCGCCGCCGACCCTTCTTCTTGCTGCGCAGCATCGTCGATATGGTCAGGTAATCCACACCCCACCCACACCATCCTCCTCCTTTCCCGTCCCACCTGCCCCGACCGACGGAGCGACACCTTCTACCGAAATCACTGCCCTTCCTCCAATTAAGTGCCGCCCACAACCATCTTTCACGCACTATAACATGGAGCTCAGTAGCATGCGGCCGCACGCGCGCACGAGGTCGCTATGGCTGCCATGCATGTCGACCGCCGGATCTTGGAGGAGCACCTCATCTTCGAGGCCACCGTCGACACCGCCACGAGGTGGTCTACTTTAAAATACAGTTCGTGATGTTTTCTCGAGGCCACCGCTAGTGCCTTCTATGTGATTTGTCCTCTGTAATGTTAATATGCAATCTAATGTTCAGTTAACAGTTCGTCTTCGAGGCCACCGTCGATACCGCCACGCGGTTGTCTACTTTAAAATACAGTTCGTGATGTTTTCTCGAGGCCACCGCTAGTGCCTTCTAGTGATTTGTCCTCTGTAATGTTAATATGCAATTTGATGTTCAGTTAACAGTTTGGTCCTATGAAATGTAATGTTCAGTTAACACTATGGTCTGACAATTGCTACATTTCGTAGTACTGTTCTGAAGCATTCTTTGTTTTGTTAACTATCTTATCTTCTAGTACATGTTTCTATTCTGCAATGCCATGCTCAGTTAACTATTTTTGGTTCATTTGGTCTGCTGTCCATTTAACTGTTTGGTTCGGTTCCGCAATTTGATTTTCATTTGCTGTGGGTACAATTTTGTATTGTTATGCATGTGACACCAATCAAATTTGGCTATACTCAATACATATTCTACTGATAGTATGGCAACTCTCAGTTAACCTGATCAAGATCTTCCTTATGTGTGTTGTAGGGAAACAATGGGAGACACTGCGGTTTACCATCGAGGTTTGTTCAAGCAGGGTCCTTTGGCTAATAGCACATTATTGTGTAGATGCAGGAATCATTCTAATATTTAGGTTTCTTACAATTTGGTCTTGCACATGTAGGTCCTACTGTGAGAGGCTTAGACCCACTGTTCGACCCATTTTGCATATGGGGAAATGAGATGTCCGTGAATATCAGTCAAGAAACTCAGAATGATTGTTAGGATGAAGAAACTTGCGACGAATAACAGCAAGATCTTTGTTTGCACAATGAAGAAGACATCAGTCAACTATAGGATGGTACCAAATCTTTTACCTTGTTTTTACCCCTTGCGCCATTTCGAATTTTACAACAGCGATTTATGCATAGCTTTGTTTTCAATACTCTTCAAAGAAGTTCACCGATGATTACCTCTCAAACCACCTGCATGGTCAAGAGGCGAGGAAGGTATTCATTCAACACCCACGGTACAATATTGAAGTTTTGCTGAAGAGGACGTATGTTGGGCGGGCAATTATCCATAGCCACTAGCTTAAAGTTGCAAGGACATTGAACATCACTGAAGGCTCAATATTTGCCTTCCGCTTCTGCAGTTTCCCAGATGAGATTCATCTGTCTATTTACCGTGTATGATGCTACTTTCCAAAGGATTTTGATGCTGCATGTGGAACTTGCTGCCGTTGTGTAATGGCGTAACTGAGTGCCGAAGCTATCTGATGTAATTCGATTATGAAATCCTGGTTGCTTTTATATGGATATGAAATATACGGCGTGTTTTATAAGAAATATCGGTTTGATTAGTACATGGATTATCATTAATAGGCTAATTACCCTGCTTATTGGGGTTTTCAATTACAGACGGTTACTCAGACAGCACCGTGGGCGATGAACTCAAACAACCCGCACGGTTTCTAGAAAGTAGGCGTATTCGATCGACTAACAATCTCACACGGCTTCCGGCAGCGAACTGTTTGCGTTAGGCCACCTTTTCACAACAGTTTCCACACAAAAAAACTGTGTGTGATATACATACCTACGGAAATGTTTTTCTAGGATTCACCATGTGGGATGTACATACCTACGGAAATGATTTTCTGGGATTCACCGTGTGGCATGTACATACCTACGAAAATGATTTTCTGGGATTCACCGTGTGGGATGTACATACCTACGGAAATGATTGGGTTTCGATGCACGCGGCCCAGCCTGTGTCCCAGGAGGGCCAATCCCCGACGATTTCTGGGTCGTGTGGGAAGGACCCCCCTATCGCCCACACTCACTTGGCGACCGTTCCAAATGCCGCCGTGGAAAGGGGTTAAAAACCATTTGTATAGCACGTCGTTGTACCAGTGAAAGCAGTTCACTGATGATTACCTCTCAAACCACCTATATGGTCAGGAGGCGAGGAAGGTTTTCATACAACACCCACGGTTCAATATTGAAGTGTTCCTGAAGTGGACGAAGGACGGACGGTCAATCATCCACAGGCACTGGCCTAAGGTTGCAAATACCTTCAACATGAATGAAGGCTCAATATTCGCCTTCCACTTCAGCAGTATTCCAGATGAGATGCATCTGTCTATCTACCATCTATGATGCTAATTTCGAAAGGTTCTACATGTTGCATGTGAAACTTGGTGCTGGTGCAGTTGTGTAATGGGATAGCTGAGTGCTGAAGCTATATCATGTTGTACTCTGATGTATTTCAATTATGAAATCCTGCTTCCTTAATATGGAAATGAAATATATTATGTGCTTAATATGAATGTCAATTATATTAATAAATGGATTATTAATAATAGGGCAATTAGCCTGCTAATTGGGTTTTGCTATTGCAAATGGTTATTCAAAAAATATCGTGGGCGATGACCTCAGGCAACACACACAGTTTCTAGGAATAAACCGTGTTGGATGAATGAACAATCACACACGATCTTCTCTTGAAAACTGTTTGCGTTAGGCCACCTTGTGCAAACGTTTACCACATAAAAACTGTGTGTGATGGACAGCCTTTGCCACACGGTTTCTTCTACGCACCGTGTGTGATGCATTCAATAACGCAAATGATAAAATTGTTAATATCGTGTGCAATGGCAACGCTATCACCAACAATTTAACGGTTAAAATTGTGTGTGATGTACCTGTGAACGGAAACGTTTTCCTTGGAGCTACTATGTGGGATGTAAATACGAACGGAAACATTTAGCGGGGACTGGCTGTGTGGGATGTACTTGCGACCGGAAACAATTTCTCCTGTATAATTGTATTTTTAGCTCTACTGTACGTATTTCCATATTTGAGCGCTAGCCGGTCGCACACGAACTCATTTTGCCGAGCATGTGTGCCAGGAGGGCATATCCCCAACGGAGGTTTATAGGTCATGTGGGAAGGACCCCCCTATCGCCGTCACTCACTAGGCGACGGTTCCAAATGTCGTCGCGGAAAGGGGTTAAAAACCGTTTGTATAGCACAGACGCGTACCAGTGTAGATTGATTTTTCTTGCCATGGGAAGAGGTGCTTTGTGATGGGTTCGGTCGTGTGGTGTTCTTTCCTAGTGACAGAAGGGGTAGCAAGACTCCTATTGATAGGATAACAAGATGGGGTCTATTCCTACATGAATAGATCTTGTCAACATCATGTCATCATTCCTATTGCATTACTCCATTTTTCCATGAACTTAATACACTAGATGCATGCTGGATAGCCATCGACGTGTGGAGTAATAGTAGTAGATGCAGGCAGGAGTCGGTCTACTAATCTTGGACGTGATGCCTATATAATGATCATTGCCTGGATATCGTCAAAATTATTTGAAGTTCTATCAATTGCCCAACAGTAATTTTTTTACCCGCCGTATGCTATTTTTCTCGAGAGAAGCCACTAGTGAAATCTACGGCCCCCGGGTCTCTTCTTTATCATATTTTCTTTCTGATCTATTATTCGCCTTTTTTATTTTCAGATCTATTAATCCAAAAACTCAAAAATACCGTGCTGCAATTTGTTTTTATTTATTTTATCTCGCGTTCCCGCGAGATCTATTTATTAAATCTTCTATAAATTTGTCTATCTTTTACCCGGGAGGGATTGACAACCCCTGTTACGCGTTGGGTTGCAAGTATTTGTTCTTTGTGTGTAGTTACCGTTTACATAGTGTTGTGTGGTTCTCCTACTGGTTTGATAACCATGGTCTCATCATTGAGGGAAATACCTATCGTAGTTGTGCTACATCATCCCTTCCTCTTTGGGGAAAATACTGACGCGGACACGAGCCATCAATGTGCATGCGCCCTGCGCAGGCAGGCTTTATCTCTAGGACGGCGGTTACTGAGGCGTTGGGGGGAGTAGGGACGTCTCGCCTTGAAAAAGCTGCTACCGTCGCTTCTGGGCCCGGCAGCTCGATGAGCCCCACGCTGTATCATCCCAAATGGCCGGAACATGTGCGCCGCAGGCTACTATCGGCCCAGTGGGAACCAGGGCACCACGGCCTGTCTGCCTCTGGCCCAGAGGACGACACTTGGGCCAGTCCCTGAATGATGGCCCTGCCTCGATTGCTCCGGAGGGAGTCGCCTTGCGAGGCCCCTCGCAAACAGGCCAAGCCCTGTCGAGGCTCCCCTCGCAAGGCCGCCTCGCGAAGCCGGTCATACGGCGCTAGCCGCAAGGTTCCGCGTCCAGCATGTGGATGACGTCCCGCTGTCAGGATAAGGATGACGGGGCGTGACCAAGGCCAGTTTCATTCTAGTGATAAGAGAGCAGCGGCAGCTGCCTCCTCCAAAGCAAGTCCCAAATATTTCCTCTTTGGTGTAAGAGATCAGGACGGATCAGCACACCAGGGCGGAGGTCATCGCCTAACCCACCAGTGTGTCAAAATGATCGCTTTATCAGGCGGAGACCTCTTTTACTCATGATAAGCCTGGGCGCCTGTCCCCCTTTGAATTGCCGCCCTATGGCCACCCTTTCCCGCTCATATTCTCAGGGAAGAGGGCCAAGGCACTACAAAAGGGACAGGGCCGCCTCCATGTAAGGGGATCGACCCATTCTCCCCTACACCTCGTGTACCTCGAGCCACAAGCTCTCCATTACAGAGCAATCCAACACAGGCATGAGTAGGGTATTACACCGTAACGTGGAACAAACCTGGGTAGCTCGGGCGTCCCTGTTGTGTCCGGTGTGAGTGATCAGTGCGCTCGTTGTGATCTCTTCATAGTTGCCTGATAACCCAAAAGTATAGGGGGTCATAACAGTTTTCGAGGGTAGAGTATTCGGCCCAAATTTATTGATTCGACACAAGGGGAGCCAAAGAATATTTGCAAGTATTAGCAGCTGAGTTGTCAATTCAACCACACCTGGAGATTAATTATCTGCAGCAAAGTGATTAGTAGAAAAGTAGTATGATAGTTTTGATAGTAGTAGCAACATCAATAGTAACAGTAACAGTGATAGCAATGATTTTGTAGCAAGTGTAACAGTAACAGCAGCGGTAACCTAGCAGAAACAATATAAGAGAAATTCGTAGGCATTGGATCGGTGGAATTCGTTGGATGATATTCATCATATAACAGTCATAAGCTAGGGCGATACGGCAGCGGCTCCATCTGGTGAAACGTGATAATTCCTTTTCCCTGATTTTTTCTGGAAATATGTGATTTTATAGTATCAGGGTTGGAGTCTGCGGAGCCACCATGAGGGGACAACCCACCAGGGCGCGCTTGGAGGGGGGAGCCCTGGTGGGCTGTGCCCACCCAGGTGCCCCCTTATGATTGTTCTTGGCTCTAGAATTCTCTTTTATTGAATACAAAATCCTCGCAAAGTTTCGTTCCAATCCGAGAACTTTTATTTCTGCACAAAAACAACACCATGGTACTTCTGCTGAAAACAACATCAGTCTGGGTTAGTTTCATTCAAATCATGCAAGTTAGAGTCCAAAACAAGAGGAAAAGCGTTAGGAAAAGTAGATACAACGGAGACGTATCAACTCCCCCAAGCTTAAACCTTTGTTTGTCCTCAAGCAATTCAGTTGATAAACTGAAAGTGAAAAATAAAAACTTTTACGAACTCATTTGCTCTTGTTTACATAAATAAGCATAAGTAGCACCTAGGTTTTCAGCCATGATTATAACTAACCATGTCGACAATAACTCACAAAATTATATTAGCTCATATCAATGACATAATCAGCTAGCGAGCAATAATAAGATTTCTCAAACAACAACACGTTATCAAAACAACTATGGTATAATATGACAATAGTGGTATCTCGCTAGCCCCTTTTTGAGACCGCAAAACATAAATGCAGAGCACCTTCAAAGTTCAAGAAGCGACTAAACATTGTAATTCATGGTAGAAAAGATCCAGTCATGTGATACGTCTCCAACGTATCTATAATTTTTTATTGTTCCATGCTATATTATATTCTGTTTTGGATGTTTAACGAGCTTTATTATACACTTTTATATCATTTTTGGGACTAACCTATTAACCGGAGGCCCAGCCCAAATTGCTGTTTTTTGCCTATTTTAGTGTTTCGCAGAAAAAGAATATCAAACGAGTCCAAACGGAATGAAACCTTCGGGAACGTGATTTTCGGAACGAACGTGATCTAGAGGACTTGGACCCTACGTCAAGAAAGCAACCAGGAGAGCACGAGGCAGGGGGCGCGCCCTCCACCCTCGTGGGGCCCACGTTACTCCAGCGACGTACTTCTTCCTCCTATATATACCTACGTACAGCCAAACCAACAGAAGCATCCACGAAAACCTAATTCCACCGCCGCAACCTTCTGTACCCGTGAGATCCCATCTTGGCGCCTTTTCCGGCGTCCTGCCGGAGAGGGCATTGATCACGGAGGGCTTCTACATCAACACCATAGCCTCTCCGATGATGTGTGAGTAGTTTACCTCAGACCTTCGGGTCCATAGTTATTAGCTAGATGGCTTGTTCTCTCTTTTTGGATCTCAATACAAAGTTCTCCACGATTCTCGTGGAGATCTATTCGATGTAATCTTCTTTTGGGGTGTATTTGTTAAGACCGATGAATTCTGGGTTTATGATCAAGTTTATCTATGAACAATATTTGAATCTCCTCTGAAATCTATTATGTATGATTGGTTATCTTTGCAAGTCTCTTCGAATTATCAATTTGGTTTGGCCTACTAGATTGATCTTTCTTGCAATGGGAGAAGTGCTTAGCTTTGGGTTCAATCTTGCGGTGTCCTTTCCCAGTGACAGCAGGGGCAGCAAGGCACGTATTGTATTGTTGCCATCGAGGATAACAAGATGGGGTTTATATCATATTGCATGAGTTTATCCCTCTACATCATGTCATCTTGCTTAAAGCGTTACTCCGTTCTTATGAACTTAATACTCTAGATGCATGCTGGATAGCGGTCGATGTGTGGAGTAATAGTAGTAGATTCAGGCAGGAGTCGGTCTACTTGTCACGGACGTGATGCTTATATACATGATCATACCTAGATATTCTCATAACTATGCTCAATTCTATCAATTGCTCAACAGTAATTTGTTCACCCACCGTAATACTTATGCTCTTGAGAGAAGCCACTAGTGAAACCTATGGCCCCCGGGTCTATTTTCCATCATATTAATCTTTCAACACTTAGTTATTTCCATTGCCTTTTATTTTACTTTGCATCTTTATTTCTCTTTATCATAAAAATACCAAAAATATTATCTTATCATATCTATCAGATCTCACTCTCGTAAGTGACCGTTGAGGGATTGACAACCCCTTTATCGCGTTGGTTGCGAGGTTCTTATCAGTTTGTGTAGGTGCGAGGGACTCATGCGTGGTCTCCTACTGGATTGATACCTTGGTTCTCAAAAACTGAGGGAAATACTTTACTGCATCACCCTTCCTCTTCAAGGGAAAACCAATGAAGTGCTCAAGAGGTAGCATCATGATGCACCGAATATTAGCTACACACAATGCATGAGGATGACAATAGTGTTCTCAGGTTCTGACGCTAATTTGAGAAGGTGATCACACAACATAAAAGTAAATAGATAGTCCCTTCGGAAAGGGAAGCAGTGATTTGCAGCGGTGCTAGAGCTCAAGTTTTTAAAACAGAGGTAAATGAAATTTTGAGAAATGCACCCTTCTTATTTACTTTGTGACTATTAGTTATCGGTATCTTCCATGCTAAACACATTAGTGGCGGTTCCCAAGCGATAGAAGGAAAGGTTTACTCCCCCTCCACCAACAATCACACTCCACGGCTTGTCTGAAACAACAGATACCGTCCATACCAACAACAGTCCTGGGGGAGTTTTGTTTAATTGTTTGCAATTTGAGTTTGGGACTGGGAATCACTATTACCGCCCCTCTCGTGCAAGGACGAGTGAATAAACACTCATCATGAGAATAACTCGCTTAGCATGGAAGATACTGACTACCTCCTGTCGCTCTATGAACAATCCATGCACACAAAAAGGGATATTTATTTGAAGTTTTTTGAGGTGGCAAATGAAAATTTACTTAGGACGGCAGGGTAATACCGCATATAGGTAGGTATGGTGGACTCATCTGGAATAACTTGGGTTTCAGGTTTTTGATGCACAACTAGAATTCCCTCTTAGTACAGGTGAAGGCTAGAAATAGGTTGAGAAGCGGCCAGCTAGAGAGCGAAAACGGACATGAACATGCATTATGCATAAGTAACATTGGATACTAGCATGAGTAGGATATGGACACCATGAACATAAATATCATAGAGGCAATGCTGGTTTTGATTCAACTACATGCATGAGCATGTGCCAAGTCAAGCCACTCGAACATTTAGAGGAGGATACTATATCATCATACTACATCACAATCATTTTAATGCAATGTTGACATCCAAGATAAATCATTATCCACTCCTAGCTACTTAAGCATGCATGGCATGAGAAACTATAATCTCTAATTGTCATTGCAAACATGTTCGATCATAATAGGCTGAATCATGGATACTAGGTTAAACATATTTACAAAAACAGAACAAGTTGAGTTCATACCCGTTTCTCTCTGCCACAACAAGTTCATCAAATATCGTCATTATTGCCTTTCACTTGCATGGCCGAACAATATGAAAATAATAGTGCAAGAGTGATGTGGACTAAGCTGGAATCTGAAAACATTTTATTCAAAAGGAGAAGACAAAGTAATATGGGCTCTTTGTTAGATCAACAATAAGGCATAAGAGAGCTACTCAACATTTTCATCGTGGTCTTCTCCTCGGTATGACTCAGAAAAAAGGAAAAGGAATTCAGAGAAACACACTAAAATACTTTTGGAGTTTTTGGTTTTTCTTGAACAAGCAAGTAGAAGGGAAAAACAAAAACGAGAAAAACTATTTACACGGGAAAACTCCCAACAAGTAAAAGAAGAACAAGGAAATCTTTTTGGGTTTTCTTTTTAGTACTACAACAATTTAAACTATTTTTGGGACTAACCTATTGACATAGTGCCCAGTGCCAGTTGTTTTTTTGCTTGTTTTTTACATCGCAGAAAATCAATACCAAACGGAGTCCAAACATAGCAAAACTTCTTGGAGATTTTTTTGACCAGAAGACATCCAGTGGGCCAGAGAAGCACCTGGGGGGTGCCCCGTGGGGGGCACAACCCACCAGGGCGCGCCTGGGGACCCAGGCGCGCCCAGGTGTGTTGTGCCCACCTCGGTGGCCTCCCGCACCGCCTCCTCGCCCTATAAATTCCCAAATATTCCAAAAACCCAGGGGAGAACCCTAGATCAGAAGTTCCACCGCCGCGTGCCTCTGTAGCCACAAAAAACCAATCTAGACCCCATTCCGGCACTCCACCGGAGGGGGCAATCACCACCGGTGGCCATCTTCATCATCCCGGCGGCCACCAACATGAGGAGGGAGTAGTCCACCCTCGGGGCTGAGGGTTTGTACCAGTAGCTATGTGTTTAATATCTCTCTCTCGTGTTCTTGAGATGGCACGATCTTGATGTATCGCGGGCTTTGTTAATATTATCGGATCATATGGTGTTTTCCTTTGAGATTTCGTTTATCGAATTGAATACTTTTATGGATTTGAGAACACCTTATGTATTTCTTGCTATGAATACCCATGGTGACCATGGGGTATCGTATTGATTCACGTGATATATGTTTTGGCACTCAACTTGCGGATTCTGAGGTGACATTGGGGTAATCTATGCATAGGGGTTGATGCATGTTCCTGTCTTTGTTTCTCCGGTAGAAATATTGGGACACTCTTTGAGGTTCTTTGTGTTGGATTGATAATTATGAATCTGAAATTATTTGGTGTTATTTTAGTATGAACTCTTGGATAGATCGATCGGAAAGAATAGCTTCGAGGTGGTTTCGTACCCTACAAGCAATTTATTCTTATGTTCTCTGCTAGATAGGAACTTTGGAGTGATTCTTCATCGCACTTTGAGGGATGGTTATATGATCCAATTATATTAGCATTGTTGAGATATTGCACTAGCGAAAGTACGGACCCTAGGCCTCATTTTCAAGCATTGGAATAACGTTTGTACTCCGTTTTATCAATTGCTACCTTGCTGCTTTTTATTGTTCCTACTACAAAAACCAATATCTACTAGCCATATTACACTTGTATCACCATCTCTTCGCCGAACTAGTGCACCTATACAAATTACCATTGTATTTGGCATGTTGGACACAAGAGACATTTTATTATTTGGTTGAAGAGTTGTTTGAGAGAGACCATCTTCACCCTATGCCTCCCATGGATTGATAAACCTTAGGTCATCCACTTGAGGGAAAATTGCTATTGTCCGACAAAACTTTGCCCGTGAAGGCTCAACACGTGTCTATAAGAATAAAGTTGCGTAGTAGACATCAAGCTCTTTTCTACCGCCTTTGCCGGGGAGGTGAGTGCTTGAAGGTATATCTTTAGATCTTACAATTGAATGTTTTAGTTTCTTATTTTATCACTAGTTTGGTTTTATAATAGAAAACTATAAAAAATGGAGATTGGGTTACCTCAGGTTGTTCTTTATCTTTATAATGTCTATCTTGAGAATAGGGATTCCGATAAATGTGCTCAATTGCTAGAAAAAGAATTCAACAAAATTTCTGGCATAAAACATCTGATGATGGGCATGGTTGCAATATTGCTAGTATGAATTCTTTGAATATCCATGATGTTAATGATGATTGCATTAGTCATGATAATGATGTCTCCTATAAGAATGTCAATTTTTGCCAAGTGAATTGGGAGTGCAACTGCACACCAAAAAGGGAAGATAGATTTTGTAAGAAGCATAAATATTTAGAAACGAAAAAGTTGCAAGAGAGGCTAGATGATTGTGCTGAAATATTTATTTTTTCTCGCCATCCTTGTGAACTTTGCAATGAACGTGGTCATTTAAATCACCAATGCAAATTGTTTCATGATCAAATCGTGTCCAAAAATTGTGACAACTTGATTACCCTTGAGCATCATAAAGAGCTTAGTTTTCTTTTGGGGTATGAAGAAATGAAACGTATAACTGAGGGTATTCCAAAATTTAATTTCAAAAGATTTCTTGATTTTGATCTAGGGGAAATTTATATGTTTTGTGCGGTAAATTGCATTGAGAATCCTTATATTGCCAACTATCTAAACACAAGAAAACAAATAGAATATGAAGAGAATACTAATGAAAGGGAAAATATTTCCTAATACCCTCCTAGTGTTTATTATGATGAATCTGGTAACGAGGAGGAGCTTCCTACCAACCAATCTCAACAATAAGAAGCTTGAAAAAATTAATTAAACCCACACATGATGTGGTGAAGAAGAAGAAAAGAAGAAAGAATAGACGTAAAAAGGTATCTCTCCCAAATAATTTTGCTCCTATTATTGTTGTGCCTCATGAAAATGAATCAAAAATAATTGTGGAAGATGATTCACTTGATGATGATATTGCTTCTATGTCTTATGGCACAATGTCCGAGAGCACTATTGATGATGATTTTGTTATGCCTATTGCTTGTTGTGATGATTATGATTGGGAAGATACTGATACTTCTTATAATCTTGGAAATCTTTTGGGCGCCAACTTGGGAAATTATGATGATAGCAATTGTTATACCGTTGGTGCTATTCATACTATTAATGATGAGAGTGATTATGCTTATGATATGCCAAGCCACAAGCTTGGGGATGCTATGTTTGATGATAATGTATGTTTGAGAATTTATTTGCTATAATTAATGTTTCTCCCAAGCTTGGTGATGATATGCTTAATGAAGATGATCTTTTTAGCCCCCTAATTCGAATGATCAAATTTGCTATGATGATTGCATGCCCCCTATCTATGATGAGAACAAAGTTGCTACTTATGACGATTATTGTGATGATACTTATGTTATAAAAAGTAGTGATAATTATTGTCATAATTTTGAATATCCTTTTACTGAACATTACTCTTTTAATGTGGAAACAATATTTAGTATCCGAGTTTCATATGATACTCCCACTAGTGTGAATGAGAATAAAATTGCTTATACTGAGAGTAGTAAATTTTCTATGCTTTTGGTTCATGAAAAGGATGCTTTATGTGATGGTTATATTGATGAATCCATTCATGATGCTACTGAAAATTATTATGAGAGAGGAACTTATGATTCATGATGCTCTTGTTATGTTTCAATCCTTATCTTTTATGTGAGCATCATTGAACTCATCATGCCTAGCTAAAAGGAATTAAAGAAAAGCGCTTGTTGGGAGACAACCCAACACTTTTACCTACTGTTTTTGTGTGTTCATATGATTATGCTACTGTAGTAATCAAGTTTTATTGCTTTTGTTTCAATAAAGTTCCAAGTAAAACCTTTAGGATCTTCTTGGGTGATAGTTAATATCCAAGGAAGATCCAAGCAACTAAGCTTGGGGATGCCCGGGAAGGCATCAGCTCTTTCGTCTCCAACAATATCGGTAATCTTACTTGAGGCTATATTTTTATCCGTCACATGATATGAGTTTTGCTTGGAGCGTCATTTTATTTTGTTTTGATTTGCTTGATTTTATTTAGAATAATTTTTTGCATCTTTCTTTTCAATAAAAATATCAAGGATAGGCTTTACCATTCTTATTTTGCAAGTCTACATGTTGTTGTTTCAAAACAGAAAGTTTATCACTGTTGCAAAAGTTCCCGAGAAAAGTCAAAATGTGATAAAATGTTGAAACGTTTTGCGAAGTAAGCTCTGATAAATTTTCTACAGTGTGGTAAAGTTTTAGAATTTTTGGAGTTACAAAGGTATGATTCTTCTTGCATACTTTACAAACTGTACAGTTTTGGCAGATTGCTGTTATGGTTGCATTGTTTGCATATGTTTGCTTGTTTAATGATTCTATTTGCGGATAGGAGTATTAAATATGCAGAGGCATTTAGTATGAAATGTTAAATAATAATTTTAGTGGTTTGCTACAGTAGAGAATGATAAGGTTTTGCGTTGATTTATACTAACATATCTCAGGAGTTCTTGTTGAGTTTTGTGTGGATGAAGTTTTTAAGATTTAGGGAAACCGTGATGTAAAAGGAAATAAGGAGACACAAAAAATCAAGCTTGGGGATGCCCAGGGCATCCCAAGATAATATTTCAAGAAGTCTCAAGCATCTAAGCTTGGGGATGCCCCTGTAGGCATCCCACCTTTCTTCATCAACAATTATTGGTTAGTATCGGTTGATCCTAAGTTTTTGCTTCTTCACATGATGTGTGCTATTCTTGGAATGACATTTTATTTTGTTTTTCTTGCTTTTTTAATAAAATACTTAGATCTGAAAGTTTTTAAATAAGAGAGAGTCATCACATAGCAACCTATTTACTTAACTACTCACTTGATATTCACTTATATCTTTTTCGAGTAGTTTGTCATTTACTCTCGTGCTTCACTTATATCCTATGAGTAAATTGTTGAATGAACTTAATATAATGAAGTTGAAATTATATGTTCATATCATTCCTAGTAGTAGCTTTACATTGGGTTTAGAAAGTGAAATCTTTTGAATCTTGACAATCACAATATTGGTCATACAAGCAATTCATGAATGATTACTATAAGGAAGAGAACTTTCACATGCAAATATATTATCTTGGGCATCTTTTGTGATTGTGAATACCCATTAATTATTCTCAAACTTGAGCAAATTGGTTGAAGTTGGACAAGGAAGACAACGTAATGAGTTATGTTTGGGGTATATTTGCATAGAAGTTATACTGTTATGGATCCTCCAACATGTGGTGTTTGCCTAGGATCTTTTGCTAGCCAAAAACTCGTACTAAGTAGAGATACTACTTGTGCATCCAAAAAACCCTTAAACCAGTTTCCTGCCACGAGTGTCCACCATACCTACCTATGGATTGAATAAGATCCTTCAAGTAAGTTGTCATCGGTGCATAAAGCAATACAAATTGCTCCTAAATATGTTTGATCTTTTATTGTAAGAGAAAATTGAGCGTTGTACGAACTTGTGATGGAAAAGTAATAAAAGCGACAGACTGCATAATAAAGGTTGCTACCATAAGGAGCAATATAACGTGACGTTCCTTTGCATTAAGAGCTTGGGCATCCAAATAAAAAGCGCATGACAACCTTTGCTTCCCTCTGCGAAAGGCTTATCTTTTACTTTTTAGTGTTTGCTTTTATGCAAAAAGTCAATAGTATGCATTCTCATTTCAACCTCAATTATTCTCTAGTTGGCAAGCATCATGTGGTGGGGAAAGATCTAGGCACATATGACCAGTCAAATATATTTGATCATGATTTATTATTGTTGACAATTATCTCTATGATAAATGAGTTGGGAGGCGAAACATTAAGCCCCTATCTTTCTCTGTGTTCGATGGATGCCATTTGTTCTAAGAATATGCTTTGAGTGGTAGCAATCATGGAAGACTATATGATGATTGAGTATGTGGAGCTCTTACTTAGACTCTGTTGAATAAGTTGAATTGCAATTGTTTGGTGACTAAGAATATAGGTTGTTGAGTTTCAAGAGAATTCATTATTTGAACCTTAACATGCGAATTTGTTGCTACTTTAAAATGAGAAGTTTTATAAGAAATAATTGTTGTTATGATGCTAGGAAAAGTGATTGATCAAACTTATGCACCTTGCTAGCATTCACACTTCATAAATTATTTCTTTTATCATTTACCTACTCGAGGACAAGTAGGAATTAAGCTTGGGGATGCTGATACGTCTCCAACGTGTCTATAATTTATGAAGTATTCATGCTGCTATATTATCATTCTTGGATGTTTTACAATCATTTCATAGCAACTTTATATCATTTTTTGGGACTAACCTATTGACATAGTGCCCAGTGCCAATTGTTGTTTTTTGCTTGTTTTTTACATCGCAGAAAATCAATACCAAATGGAGTCCAAAAGCAACGAAACTTTTTGGAGATTTTTTTGAACCAGAAGACATCCAGTGGGCCAGAGAAGTACCTGGGGGGTGCCCCAAGGGGGGGAACCCCACCAGGGCGTGCCTGCGGCCCAGGCGCGCCTAGGCGGATTGTACCCACCTCGGTGGCCTCCCGCACCGCCTCTTCGCCCTATAAATTCCCAAATATTCCAAAAACCCAGTGGAAAACTCTAGATCAGAAGCTCCGCCACCATAGGCCTCTGTAGCCATGAAAAACGAATCTAGAGCCCGTTCCGGCACTCCGCTGGAGGGGGAAATCATTACCGGTGGCCATTTTCATCATCCCGACAACCACCATGATGAGGAGGGATTAGTCCACCCTCAGGGCTGAGGGTTTGTACCAGTAGCTATGTGTTTAGTCTCTCTCTCTCTCTCGTGTTCTTGAGATGGCACGATCTTGATGTATCGCGGGCTTTGTTAATATAGTCAGATTATATGCTATTTTCCCCTCTCTATCTTGTTGTGATGAATTGAGTATTCCCTTTGAGATTTTGTTTTATCGGATTGAATACTTTTATGGATTTGAGAACCCTTTATATATGTCTTGCTATGAATACCCATGGTGACAATGGGGTATCGTATTGATTCACTTGATATATGTTTTGGCACTCAACTCGCAGATTCCCGAGGTGACATTGGGGTAATCTATGCATAGGGGGTGATGCACGTTCTTGTCTTTGTTTCTCCGGTAGAAATATTGGGGCACTCTTTGAGGTTCTTTGTGTTGGATTGAGTATTATGAATCTGAAATTATTTTTTGTTATTTTAGTATGAACTCTTGGATAGATCAATCAGAAAGAATAGCTTCGAGGTGTTTTCGTATCCTACAAACAATTTCTTCTTATATTCTTCGCTAGATAGGAACTTTGGAGTGATTCTTCATCGCACTTTGAGGGATGGTTATATGATCCAATTATATTAGCATTTTTTAGAGATTGCACTAGCGAAAGTACGGACCTTAGGCCTCATTTTCAAGCATTGCAATACTGTTTGTGCTCCGTTTTATCAATTGCTACCTTGTTGTTTTTCATTGTGCCTACTACAAAAACCAATATCTACTAGCCATATTACACTTGTATCACCATCTCTTCACCGAACTAGTGCACCTATACAAATTACCATTGTATTTGGTGTGTTGGGGATATAAGAGATGTAGCGATCCGACCTCAGACGGTCAAATCTTTGTGCATAAGTTTCATCCATGGATCGGTAATGCTGACACACACAGTACTTGAAGGATTTATAACAGAGGGCAATCACACACTTATTACATCGAATGTCTCAGAAGAGAACTCATTACAATAATATGGCTTAAGGCCATCTAAATAAGATAACAGCGGAAGGCTTGGAAGATAAAGCGAGTCCATCAACTCCAACGGCATAGCTGAGTGCACGACAACGACCTAGCGCACCTTACTCTTCGTCTGAAAAGTCTGCAACATGACATGTTGCAGCCCGAAACGGGTCAGCACATGGAATATGCTGGCAATATAACACAGTAGAGCAATGAACAGGTAAATGCTATCACTACATGCATATATGGCCGGTGGAGGCTCTATGGTTATATTGTTTTGCGAAAAGAAAAATTTTCCCTACATCAAAGGAATATAGTTTATTTAACTACAATGTTGGTTGAAAACATTGAGAAAGGAAACTCCATCTCAATCCCAATTAAAAAAAAGTAGTTAATAATCCAACAAATTAATTTACAGTGATGAGACCAACATGATAATCCAAGAACCAGATACTCAAGATGTCCATAACCAAGGACACGGCTAACCATGATTAATATGTACACTCTGCAGAGGTTTGCACACTTTTCCCCATAAGACTCGATCTCCTCCGTTGGATATCTCGCACTACATGGTGTTTGAGAAATGGATGACCGAGACACAGTCTTTCAGAAACATTAACTCTTTACTCTGGGTAGACAGTACCAACCTACATCCCCTACATCTACTAGTCTACCACTGAAAGAGGTCATGCAACATACTCAACTATGCTAGAGCCCATAATAGCTTGTGGCTGCACACGGAAGTTTCTAGCATGAATAATCTTATGATCCCTTTGAGCCTGGGTGGCGAACCAAAGGACAACACTGGTATATTCCCAGGTGCCCGCAACCACTCCACCCAGATGTGTATTTAAGTAGCCACCTTAAGTTAACCATTAATTAACAATCTCACATCTGTCATGGATCACTCAAACCAAACCGCGTCTACGATGATAGCATGGCAACCTAAGCATAACGTAGAAATAACTCCCAAGGGTTTGACAATAAAAGGGCAATAGGTTCTACCTCATCATCTACTTCCCTATACCCACAAGTTAAATCACATCCTAATCATGTAGTGTTTGAGGATTGTAACTAATGCATAAAAACTGGGTAATAAAGGGGTATGATCATTGTGTTACTTGCATTGCTGACGATCTGCAAACCGTAAAGACTCGTAGTAGCATGCTTCGCACTCCGGGAATTCTATCGCAAACAAACAATAGCATACATAAGCACTCAAGCATAGATGCAAGGGTAAAACTCAGATGAGAAAATCCAATCTGAAAATTCAACTGAAGAGCTTCGATTTGCAAAAAGAATCAATTGAATCGGAGCTACAGAACTGAAACTACGATCAAAAGAACTTCGAATTCAAATCTGCTTGAAAACAAATTTTCAATTTGTCAAAACCATGTTCAAGTTGATTACCGGAAAGAGGGGTTCGAGACGAAGATTTTGGCATTGGTTTCACTGGATTTGGACGAACGGTTAAAAAGTTGCGAGGGATTGAATATCAGGGGCTAATCTACGATAAAAGTAATTGTGGATAGGTCCCTGGCCGAAAAATAAAATAAAAAGAAAAAACTACACTGCGAACGTTCGCTAACAGAGGCAAACGAACGAATTCGTTCGTTAAAATGAACTAACGAACGAACGTTGGTAAAATAATCTAAACCGGGAAAACCGAACCGATCTAATAATAAACCGATCTGGTGTTTTAAAAAAGGTTCATACCTAAAACCGAAAAAAAACGGCGGCGAAGAAGTCAACGGCGGCGGCAGATGCGGCTATGCGGCGGCGGCGGCAGCGGGCGGCGCAGCGGCGGCTACACGGCGGCGGTGGCAGATGCGGCGGCGGCGGCTTGGGACGAGGAGGAGAGGGCGGCGGGGCGGCGGTATTTAAGGGGAGGAGGGGCGCGCGGCGCGGCTCGGAGCCGGACTCCAGCCGGTGTCCGACGCGGGCACGGCGGGGAAGGCGGTGGCGCAGCGGGCCGGCTGGGCCTTCGGCCCAGTGTGGTCTGGGAAACCTTTTTTTTATAAAATAAATTCCACCGAAAGGGAAAAAAACCTAAATAAATATAAAAAAAGAATCTAAAAATTTCAAAAACAATTTTCACCGTCTAAAATAAAATATTTAGAACAAAGTGAACATTTTTCTGGCCTAAAAATGCATATTTTTCTAATTCAAATAAAATAGTAATAAAACCAAATAAAACTATTTATTTGATTTTAATATTTTTCCTCCAATATTTCTTCTATTTTGGAGAAGTCATTTTATCTCCGCTCTTTTATTTTTATATTGGAAATATTTTGGAGAGAAAAATAATTAAAAAAATGGTCCTCTTTTCAAATTTGAGAAAAATATTCAAATATGAAAGTAAACGAAATCCCCAACTCTCTCCGTGGGTCCTTGAGTTGCTTAGAATTTCTAGGACCAAAACCAAAATGCAAATAAAATATGATATGCATATGATGACCTATGTATAACATTCCAAATTGAAAATTTGGGATGTTACAAACCTACCCCCCTTAAGATGAATCTCGCCCTCGAGATTCGGGTTGTCTAGAAAATAGGTGTGGGTGGTCTTTCCGTAGGTCTTCCTCTCGTTCCCAGGTGGCTTCATCCTCGGTATGGTGGCTCCACTGAACTTTGCAAAACTTGATAACCTTGCTGCGTGTGACTCAGCTGGCAAACTCGAGAATCTTGCCTGGTTTCTCCTCGTAAGTCAAATCGCTATTCAACTGTATTGCTTCCAGGGGCACTGTATCTCTCAGAGGAATATCGGCCATCTCAGCATGGCACTTCTTCAACTGGGAAACATGAAACACATCATGAACTCCTGACAGTCCTTCGGGTAACTCCAGCTTGTAGGCTACTTCTCCCATACGTTCCAAAACTCGGTATGGTCCTACAAATCTCGGGGCTAACTTTCCTTTAACCCCAAATCATTTAACTCCTCGAAGTGGTGACACACGAAGATATGCTCTATCTCCGATTTCATAGACTACCTCCTTGCGTTTTGAGTCTGCATAACTCTTCTGCCTGGAGTGAGCTACCCTCAGTCTATCGTGAATCAACTTAACCTTCTCTTCGGACTCTTTAAGAGAATCAGGTCCAAACAACTAACGGCCTCCAACGTCATCCCACATCAACAGTGTCCTGCACCTCCTTTCATACAAAGCTTCTAAAGGTGCCATCTTCAAACTGGCCTCGTAGCTATTGTTGTATGAGAACTCCGCGTAAGGCAAATTATCATCCCAACTAGATCCATAATCTAGCGCACAAGCTCTCAACATGTCCTCCAGAACCAGATTGACTCTCTTCGTCTGTCCATCTGTCTGCGGATAAAAGGTTGTACTGAACTCCAGCCTGGTACCCAAAGCCTGGTGCAGCTAGTGCCAAAACTTTGATGTAAACTGTGTTCCTCTATCTGATACGATGGTTCTCGGAACTCCATGCAGACATACGATCCTGGTCATATATATCTTGGCCAACTTCGCACTCGTATAGGTGGTCTTCACTGGGATAAAGTGAGCTACTTTGGTCAAACAATCCACTACTACCCAGATAGAATCATATCCCGATGGGGTCCTGGGTAATCCGGTGATGAAATACATGCCAAGCTTATCCCACTTCCATTCGGGTATCGGCATAGGTTGCAGTAATCCCGCTGGCTTCTGATGTTCTGCCTTCACTCTCTGACATACATCACATACGGCTACATACTCGGCAATATCCTTCTTCATTCCTGTCCACCAGAAACGCTCCTTCAAATCCAAATACATCTTGGTGTTTCTGGGGTGTATTGTGTATGGCGAGTCATGAGCTTCCTGAAGTATTAACTTCTTGATCTCTGCATTATTGGGTACATAAACACGGTCCTCAAACCATAAAGTGTCATGCTCATCCTCACGAAAACCCTTCGTTTTTCCTTTACTCATCTTCTCCTTTATCTCGGCAATCTCTTTGTCATCCTTCTGAGCTTCTCGAATCTTTCCCAATAATGTCGACTGAACCTCCATTGTTGCGACAAAACCTCTAGGGACTATCTCCAAACGTAGCTCCCTGAGATCTTCAACTAACTCCTTTGGTAATCCTCCGCTTACGAGGGTATTGTCATAACTCTTCCGGCTCAAAGCGTCTGCTACGACATTGGCCTTGCCTGGATGATAGTGCAACTTCATATCATAATATTTTATAAGCTCCAACCATCTCCTTTGCCTGAGATTCAGCTCCTTCTGTGTGAAAATGTACTTCAAACTCTTGTGATCCGTGTACACATCACAACGATTTCCAATAAGAAAATGTCTCCAGGTCTTGAGTGCATGAACTGCAGATGCTAACTCCAAATCATGCGTGGCATAACTCAACTCATGCGGTCGAAGCTTGCGTGAGGCATATGAGACGACTCTTCCGTCTTGCATAACTACACCTCCAAGTCCTAAGCGAGAAGCGTCGCAATACACTTGGAAATCCTTGCGTATATCCGGCAGAATCAGCACTGGGGCTGTAACCAAACGTTTCTTTAGCTCCTGAAAACTTGCCTCACATTCATCTGCCCATTTCAACTTGGTGTCCTTCTTCAACTCCGTCATAGGCTTCGCAATCTTAGAAAAATTCTCAATGAATCTCCGATAATATCTCGCGAGTCCTAGAAAACTGCGGATCTCTCCAGCTAAGGTGGGTGATAGCCAATCGGTGACTGCCTTAACCTTGGTAGGATCCACTGCTATACCTTCTCCTGATATAACATGTCCAAGAAAACCAACTTCCTTCAACCAAAACTCGCATTTGCTGAACTTGGCATATAACTGGTGCTCCCTGATCTTCTCGAGAACGAAACACAAATGCTCCTTGTGTTCCTCTTCATTCTTCGAGTACACCAAAATATCATCAATGAATACCACGACAAACTTATCCAAGAACTCCATGAACACCTTATTCATCATACTCATGAAATAGGCTGGGGCGTTAGTCAATCCAAATGACATAACTGTATACTCATATAGCCCGTACCTTGTGGTGAAGGCTGTGTTAGGTATATCCTATTCTCGGATCTTCAGCTGGTGGTATCCTGATCGTAGATTGATCTTGGAGAATACTTTAGCTCCTTGAAGCTGGTCAAACAAATCATTGATCATCGGCAATGGGTACTTGTTCTTGATCATCACTTCATTCAATGCACGATAATCAACAACCATTCTCAAAGATCCATCCTTCTTCTCAACCAAAAGCACTGGTGCTCCCCACGGTGACGAACTTCGTCGAATGTAACTTTCTCCAATAACTCCTTAATCTACTTCTTAATCTCCTCCAGATCATTTGTGGGCATCCGCTATGGTCTCTTCGATATCGGTCTAGTGCCTGGCAACAGCTCTATCAAAAACTCAATGTCTTGATCCGGCGGCATGCCTGGTAGCTCCTCTGGAAAAACATCCGGATAATCCTTCACTACAGGCACTTCCTCCTGAACAACTCCTGAGAGGGAATTTACTTGGGTTCTCCTTGGCGCATACCTGGGTACATACTTAATCCTTTTTCCCTCCGGGGTGGTGAGCAGAATTGACCTACTAGCATAGTCAATGTTTCCTCCATACTTCGATAGCCAGTCCATGCCTAGTATCACATCCAATCCTTGTCTGAGGGGAAGACATGGCTACCAATGATTAAGGGTAACCGATCACACCATCGGCTGGCCATATACTCTGCTCCTGGTGAGCTTACTAGCATGGGTGACCTAAGGGCTAAGGTGGGTATCTTAAACTTGTCCACAAATCCCCTTGATATGTATGAATGTGATGCACCAGTATAAAAAAGAACGAGGGCGGTAAATGACTTAACCAAAAAACTTACCGATAACTGCATGTGGCTGCTCTTCAACCTCCTCCACGTTCACGTGGTTCACTTGTCCCTTGTTGAAAGGGTTGGGCTTCTTCCCAGAGCTTCCATTGCCATTACCATTCTTTGCTTCAGAACACTCATTGTCATAATGTCCAGTCTTCCCGCACTTGAAACAAGTAATGTGACTTTGGTCCTTCTTGGCGGGTATGGCTGGGTTAGAGCGGTTCTGATTGCTGTTTGCTCCATTCCCATTTCCATTCTTGGGGCCACTGTGGTTATGCGAACTTCCTACATTGTGCGTGTGGCCTCCATGGTTATGGGTATATCCTCCCGAGTTCGGGGTAAAACGAGGCTTCTGTTGAGCTCCTGAATTGTACTTCCCTTGTCCATACTTCCTTTTGCGGCTCTCAATCTGCTGCTGCTTCCCTTCAATCATAAGAGCCTTGTCTACCAACTCCTGGTAGTTGTTAAATGTTGCCACCATTAACTGCATACTCATCTCATCATTCAGCCCTTCCATAAACTTCTCTTGCTTCGCGGCGTCTGTGGCCACATCATCTGGGGCGTAGCGAGCTAACTTACTGAACTCATCCACGTACAGCCCCACTGTACGTTTTCCCTGGCGTAAGTTGTGAAACTCACACTTCTTCATGCTCATAGCTCCAGTTGAGACATGTGCAGTGCGGAATGCTTGCTGAAACTGCTGCCAAGTGACATTGGCCATACGGAAAGTGGTTGTGTAATTCTCCCACCATGAGGATGCGGGTCCATCCAATTGATGTGCGGCAAAACGCACCTTCTCAGCATCTGTGCAACCTGCGGTGGTCAACTCCCTTCCAATCTTGCATAGCCAGTCATCAGCAACTATAGGCTCGGTGCTACTGGAAAACACCGGCGGCTGCAACCTCAGAAAACGGGCTAAGTTGTCAACTGGAGGTGGTGGCGGTGGGTTGTTGTTGTTGTTGTTGTTGTTGTTGTTGTTGTTGTTGTTGTCGTTGTTGTTGTTGTTGTTGTTGTTGTTGTTGTTGCCTTGGTTCTGTACTAGTAACTGCATCAAGGCATTCTGCTGTTGGATCAACTGAGTGAGCTCCGGTGGGAAGACAAATCCGGGGTCACATCTCGGAGGCATCTAATGGGTTTAGAGGGGAGATATTAGAATAGAATGAGGTCTAGTGAGAAAACACTACCCATATGCACATGAGACAAACACATTCATATCACACCAATCAATTCAAACAAGGGCATACAATCGATCTAACTATCGTTACAGTGGTCAGACTATTACTATATACATGGGGGAATACTACTGATAATATGGTGGTCGACTAGAAATTTTGATCGGTGGAAGACTCCATGATATCCGCTCCAGCTTCGTCTTCGCAATCATCATCACTACTGTCGGGGTCGGAGTCGGTGTCGTCGATGATGATGTAGTCTTCAGAACGGATGTCCTCAGGAGGGTCATCATCTCCTCCTGGCGCGGGGTCTCCCATGAACACTCCTAGCTTCCTTGTGAGGTCGTCATTCTTCTCCACTAGTATTGTGATTTCCTCCTCATATCCGTCGCGTGTAGACTTGAGTTCCTCTTCTAGCTCCATGTTCCTGGTCATCACTTTCTTCAGATCTATCATGCTTGCACGCATTTGGTTCTCCTAGCGACGAATGTGCTGGTTTAACTCCTGGATGAAAGCTGCAATGGACCTGTCCCTCCTGGTGCAAATAATCTCCCATTGCTCATCTCGGCGCCCACACATCTGGTAGATGGTGTCCTTAAGCTCCTTGTGATAAACTTCGCCGATGCGTCCCATGGTGATGTGCGTTGCCATGCTCTTTCCTAGACTCCAGGTTGGTGCATTAAAGGAAAACTCTATGGGCTCAGTAACTGGCGTGAATGTCCTTCCTGGAACTTGAACTCGAATCATCCAACGCTCCTCTTCTGGTAAAGTGGCGGCGTAAGTCCCGGTGAAGCTTGGTATTCTGATATTCAGGTACCTAGTGACTTCCTTCAGGTGTCGTCCAAAAGGTGTGTCTTCATCCGGTTGTGCAAACTTGTTCCTTGAGTCCGCCATTATATAGAGTGGAAAATGGAGAGAAGTCAGAAATGAGTAGAGAAGAGTGACCTATGGCTTATCTTAGTGGTCATGTCCTACAATCAGCGTGTGCTCTGATACCATCTTGTAGTGATCCGACCTCAAACGGTCAAATCTCTGTGCATAAGTGTCATCCCTGGATTGGTAATGCTGACAAACACAGTACTTGAAGGATTTATAATAGAGTGCAATCACACACTTATTACATCGAATGTCTCAGAAGAGAACTCATTACAATAATATGGCTTAAGGCCATCTAAATAAGATAACAGTGGAAGGCTTGGAAGATAAAGCGAGTCCATCAACTCCAATGGCATAGCTGAGTGCACGACAACAACCTAGCGCACCTTACTATTCGTTTGAAAAGTCTGCAACATGATATGTTGCAGCCCGAAACGGGTCAGCACATGGAATATGCTGGCAATATAACACAGTAGAGCAATGAACAGGTAAATGCTATCACTACATGCATATATGGCTGGTGGAGGCTCTATGGTTATATTGTTTTGCGAAAAGCCATTTTTTTTCCTACATCAAAGGAATATACTTTAGTTAACTACAAAGTTGGTTGAAAACATTGAGAAAGGAAACCCCATCTGAATCCCAATTAAAAAAGTAGTTAATAACCCAACAAATTAATTTAGAGTGATGAGACCAACATGATAATCCAAGAACCAGATACTCAAGATGTCCATAACCGGGGACACGGCTAACCATGATTAGTTTGAACACTCTGCAGAGGTTTGCGCACTTTTCCCCACAAGACTCGATCTCCTCCGTTGGATTTCTCGCACTACATGGTGTTTGAGAAACGGATGACCGAGACACAGTCTTTCAGAAACATTAACTCTTTACTCTGGGTAGACAGTACCAACCTACATCCCCTACATCTGCTAGTCTACCACTGAAAGAGGTCATGCAACATACTCAACTATGCTAGAGCCCATAATAGCTTGTGGCTGCAAACGGAAGTTTCTAGCATGAATAATCTTATGATCCCTTTGAGCCTGGGTGGCAAACCAAAGGACAACACCGGTATATCCCGAGGTGCCCGCAACCAGTCCACCCAGATGTGTATTTAAGTAGCCACCTTAAGTTAACCATTAATTAACAATCTCACATCTGTCATGGATCACTCAAACCAAACCAAGTCTACGAGGATAGCATGGCAACCTAAGCATAACGTAGAAGTAACTCCCAAGGGTTTGATAATAAAAGGGCAATAGGTTCTACCTCATCATCTACTTCCCAATACCCACAAGTTAAATCACATCCTAATAATGTAGTGTTTGAGGATTGTAACTAATGCATAAAAACTGGGTCATAAAGGGGTATGATCAATGTGTTACTTGCCTTGCTGACGATTTGCAAACCCTAGAGACTCGTAGTAGCACGCTTCGCACTTCGGGAATTCTATCGCAAACAAACAATAGCATACATAAGCCCTCAAGCATAGATGCAAGGGTAAAACTCAGATGAGAAAATCCAATCTGAAAATTCAACTGAAGAGCTTCGATAGGCAAAAAGAATCAATTGAATCAGAGCTACGGAACTGAAAGTACGATCAAAAGAACTTCGAATTCAAATCTGCTTGAAACCAAATTTTAAATTTGTCAAAACCATGTTAAAGTAGATTAACCAGAAAGAGGGGTTCGAGATGAAGATTTTGGCGTTGTTTTCACTGGATTTGGACGAATGGTTAAAAAGTTGTGAGGCTTTGAAGATCAGGGGCTAATCTGCGATAAAAGTAATCGCAGATAGGTCCCTAGCCGAAAATAAAATAAAAAGAAAAAACTACGGTGCGAATGTTCGCTAACAGAGGCAAACGAACGAATTCGTTCATTAGAACGAACTAACGAACGAACGTTCGTAAAATAATCTAAACCGACAAAACCGAACCGATCTAATAAAAAACCGATCTAGTGTTTTTAAAAAACCACGTTTATACCTAAAACCGAAAAAAACGGCGGCGACGAAGTCAACGGCGGCGGCGGGATTCCGGCGGGCGGCGGCGTGGGCGACGGCGGCAGCGGGCGGCGCAGCGGTGCGGGGCGGCGGCGACGCGGCAGCGGCGACAGATGCGGCGGCGGCGGCTTGGGACGAGAAGGAGAGGGCGGCGGGGCGGCGGTATTTAAGGGGGGGGCGCGGTGGCTTGGGGCAGGGGGCGTGTGGCGCGGCGCAGAGCCGGACTCCAGCCGGTGGCCGACGCGTGCACGGCGGGGAAGGCGGTTTTGCAGCGGGCTGGCTGGGCCTTCGGCCTAGTGCGGTCCGGGAAACCTTTTTTTTATAAAATAAATTCTGTCAAAAGGAAAAAAATCCTAAAAAAATATAAAAAAATTCTAAAAATGCCAAAACAATGTTCATCTTCTAAATAAAATATTTAGAACAAAGTAAACATTTTCCTCGCCTAAAAATGCAATTTTGAAAAATTCATATTTTTCTAATTCAAATAAAATAGCAATAAAACCAAATAAGCTATTTATTTGATTTTAATATTTTTCCTCCAATATTTGTTTTATTTTGGAGAAGTCATTTTATCTCCGCTCTTTTATTTTTATATTGGAAATATTTTGGAGAGAAAAATAATTAAAATCTAAATGATCCTGTTTTCAAATTTGAGAAAAAATTCAAATATGAAAATAAACGAAATCCCCAACTCTCTCCGTGGGTCGTTGAGTTGCTTAGAATTTCTAGGATCAAAACCAAAATGCAAATAAAATATGATATGCATATGATGACCTATGTATAACATTCCAAATTGAAAATTTCGGATGTTACAAGAGACTTTTTATTATTTGGTTGCAGGGTTGTTTGAGAGAGACCATCTTCATCCTACGCCTCCCACGAATTGATAAACCTTAGGTCATCCACTTGAGGGAAAATTGCTTCTGTCCTACAGAACTCTGCGCTTGGAGGCCCAACACGTGTCTACAAGAATAAAGTTGCATAGTAGACATCAGACACCGACAACTGGAATGAAATGTGTGAACATGAATGTAATGTTAGTGAGAGTACGTACTCCCACAAGCTTAGGCTTTTGGCCTAACTTGGTAATCACCACTCGAAGAAGCCATCGGGTCCGATGTTGAAGTGTCGGGCAGCTAAGGATCCACTGCAGAGGCTTCGCCTATGCAGCAGATAGGTTGTTCTGGTAGGCGATGATGTCCGCCTCTGGAAATAGGATCAAACAAAGCAGGTGCAGGCAAAGGAACAACATCACTGGTAATCTCACTAAAGACCAAGTTATAAGGAATATCCGTAGTGGTGTTCTCGATATCAATGAAGTGGTGGTGTGCCATAGCTGCGCGATCTAGGTAAACCTTGGGCAAGGAATAATCATGTCGGCGTATGTGGACATTAAAGTGACTCACTAGGCGAGTAGCTTAAATGCCACCATGTATTTTACCCTTGGATCTATTAATGTGGAGGCGACGTGCCACAATAGCTCCCAAGCTATAAGTGTTGTCGCCGTAAAGTGCACGGCGTAAAACAGCAAAGTCTGGGGCACTCAGTGCACCTACCTTCTCCCTAGCAAGCAAACACTTCAGAATGAATAGAGCAAAATAATGCACAGCGGGAAAGTGTAAGATAGTGGCGGTGACACTTGACACCCTTCTGTCATCCCCCACTGTTAGAGTGCGGTAAAATCCATCAAACTCCGCGGGCCTAGGCTCTACTAAACCACCATCAGAAGGGAGCAAGCATATGTCACAAAATTCAGTAAGCGGTATCTGATGGGGTTTGGCATATAAGTTAGACTGCACCTCAGGGGGATTATTCCTAACTAAGAAATGAAAACTTTGATAAAAGGAATTTCTGAGGAGATGATACTATTCACATTCAGCTATGATGAAGTCGGTGACGCCGGCATTAGCAGCATATTGTGTAAACTCTTGAAGGATTCCGGCCCCTTCCATGAACGGATTATGCGGCCATTCGCACGACCGTACCTCCGCCATTCTCCGGGTGTGGAGATCACTGTCAGATGACTCCCCAATAACTCCCTTGGAGTTCTTCTTGGAAGCAAACTTCCTAAAGATACTCATATTTTTCCTATGAACAAAATTCTGAAATTTTTAGTCCACCAAAATTTTCTCAATAAAACTTCATAAGATTGGTAGCAACTACTCATAGGTATCCATAGAGGCCATATCAAGCATTCAAACTACTTAGAACTCTAAGAATTCAACATGAAAGCTCATCTACAGCAGCACCAAGAGTAACTAATTATTCAAAATATAGACCACTAAAGCAAAAACTAATTGGACTAATGGAGGGGTCACATACCAAGCAACAATCCCTCGAAATAGTTTCGGAAACGGAGCTTCAAGCAAAGAGATCGAAATCCGCGGGTTTGACAACAAGAACACGAGAGAGAGAGAGAGCAATGGTGATTTTTTTCTAGAGGTAGGTGATGATGTGGGATAAAGAGATAAGTGAGAGGGCCCATGTGGGAACCACAACCCACCAGGGCACTCCTGGGGGTGTTGGCGCGCCCATGTGGGTTGTGCCCACCTGGTGCACCCCCCTCTGATGTTTTTTGCATCAAAATTCTTAAATATTCAGAAGAAAAAAATCATATTAAATTTTCAGAGCATTCTGAGAACTTTTATTTTGGGGTCACTTTTTATTGCACGAAAAATTCAAAAAACAGACAAAACATGGCATTTTATTTTATTTAACTAATAAAAACAGAAAACAAAAGGTAGGGACAGAAGGTAGTGCTCAACTTCATACCTCTAAAAAAGATCCATTAATAAGGTTGATCAAGTCTTATTAACAACCACTTTCGGTTAGCATGAAACCGAAGAACTTCGTAAATCACTAAGTTACCTCAATGGGGATATGAATGTCCCCACAATAAGGGCACTTCATGTTTCTTTTTGGCAGTAGGTAGAGGTAGTTCAAAACTTCCAATAGTGATTGTCTGAGATTTTTCAATAACATTAATACCATTCACTTGGAATTGTTTCTTCAGAAAGTGAACCGTATGCTCATTACCATTGATATGAAAAGTGACCTTGCTTTTATTGCAATCAATAACAACCTCTGCAGTATTCAAAAAGGGTCTACCAAGGATAATCGACATGTTGTCGTCCTCAGGCATCTCAAGTATAACAAAGTCAGTCAAGATAGTAACATTAGCAACAACAAGGGGCACATCCTCACAAATACCGGCAGGTATGGCAGTTGATTTATCAGCCATTTGCAAAGATATTTCAGTAGGTGTGAGTTTATTCAAATCAAGTCTTTTATATAAAGAGAAAGGCATAACACTAACACCAGCTCCTAAATCACATAAAGCAGTTTTCACATAGTTTCTTTTGATGGAGCAAGGTATAGTTGGTATTCCCGGTTCTCCAAGTTTTTTGGGTACTCCATCTTTAAAAGTATAATTAGCAAGCATGGTGGAGATTTCAGCTTCCGGTATTTTTCTCTTGTTGGTGATGATGTCTTTCATGTACTTTGCATAAGGAGGCATTTTCAAGATATCAGTCAAGCGAGTACGCAAAAATACTGACCTAATCATTTCAGCAAAGCGTTCAAATTCTTCATCATCTTTCTTTTTAGTTGACTTAGGTGGAAAGGGCATAGTTTTTTGAACCCAGGGTTCTCTTTCCTTACCGTTTTTTCTAGCAACAAAGTCTCTTTTATCATATCTTTTATTTTTGGGTTGTGGGTTATCAAGATCAACAATTGGCTCTATCTCAACATCATTGTCTGGTTGTTTATTATTTGTTTGAGTGTCTTCATGAACCTCATCGTTATCTTTTTAATTATGAGAAGGTGAGTGTTCATTACCAAATTGAGTTTCAGCATCAGAGATAGAAACGTCATTATCATTATTAGGAGGTTTTTCTACTTCAGGTTCACTAGAGGCATGCAAAGTCCTATAATTTTTCTTCTTCTTTTTCTTTTTAGAATGACTAGGTACATCAGTGTTAACTCTCTGAGAGTCTTGTTCAATTCTTTTTGGGCGTCCCTCAGGATAAAGTGGTCCCTGAGTCATTCTACCTCCTCTAGTCATTACTCTAACAGCATGATCATTGATATTATTATTCATTTCATCAAGCAATTCTCTTTGAGATTTAGCAAGTTGTTCTACTTGAGTTTGAACCATAGAGGCATGCTTTCCTATACCTCTAACATCATTTGAGATTCTAAATAACAAGTCACTCAAGCGAGCAATCATATCAGAATTGTATTTCAATTGTTTCATAACATTTGCACTAAAGTGATCTTTCTTTCTAATGTAATTTTCAAACTCATAAAGGCATTGACTAGGATGCATATTGTGAGGATTGTCATTGTCATTGAATTTCATTAAAGAATTCACCTCTACCACTGATACGTCTCCAACATATCTATAATTTATGAAGTATTCATTCTGTTATATTATCATTCTTAGTGTAAGATCCTTCAAGAGTCCGCCATACCTACCTAAGGATTGAGCAAGATCCTTCAAGTAAGTTGTCATCGGTGCTATAAGGCAATAAAAATTGCTCCTGAAAGTGTTAGATCATTTAGTGTAAGAGAAAACTGAGCGTTGTACGAACTTGTGATGTAAAGAATAAAAGCGATAGACTGCATAATAAAGGTTGATATCATAAGGGGCAATATAATGTGACATTCTTTTGCACTAAGGGGTTGATCATACAAACAAAAAGTGCATGGCGACCTCTGCTTCCCTCTGCGAAGGGCCTACCTTTTACTTTTATGTATTTACTTTCCTGCAAGAGTCAAAGTTTTTCTCTCTATTCCTTTTTATTTTTCTCTTTTGGCAAGCATCATGTGGCGAGGAAAGATGTAGGCACATATATCCAGTTGGATATGGGTAGCATGAGTTATTATTGTTGACATCACCCTTGAGGTGAATACATTGGGAGGCGAAGTTATAAGACCCTATCTTTCTATGTGTCCGGTTGAAACGTTTTGCTCATGTGTATGCGGTGAGTGTTAGCAATCATAGAAGACTATATAATGGTTGAGTATGTGGAGCTCTTAATTAGACTGTTGAATAAGTTGAATTGCAATTGTTTGGTGACTGAGAACATGGTTGTTGAGTTTCAAGAGAATTCATTGTTTGAACCTTAACATGTGAATTGATTGCTACTTTACCATGATGAGTATTATGGGAAAGAATTGCTATTATGATGCTAGAAAAAGTGATTGAAATTACCATTGATCAAACTTATGCACTTTGCTAGCATTCACACTTCATAAATTATTTCTTTTATCATTTACCTACTCGAGGACGAGTAGGAATCACTACTGCAGGATGCTGCTAACGCGACACTACGATCAGAGACCCTTCGAGAAACTGTGTGCGATGCAATAATCACAAACGGTGGTGTATGAAAACCGTCAGAAATGATGCAAAACGTTTGCGATGAATGATACGTCAAACACGATTCAGATTATAGTTGGTGTTCGATGAGGGGCATACGGTTGATCTATATGAACTGTTTGCGATGAGACAGAACAACAGAAACGGGCAGCTAGATCAAGGTGTGTGCGATATACAACATACAGTTCACTCCGATGAACCGTTTGCGATGAGTGAGGTGAACACAAACGATTCGGCGTAAGAAGATGTGTGTGATACCCGACAAACAGGTCGGTAATCCGAATTGTGTGCGATCATTATAGACAGCCCATACGGTCTTTTTTGTGAATTGTGTGCTCGTCAGGGCACACAGTTCAACAAACCAACCTATTGGTGATAATGTAGAAGATCTCTGTCGAATACATATTACTAACCGTCTGCGATGAGATTGACAGGATAAACAGAGATATATACAGTCTGCTTAATTTAGTACTTCTTCTTGTTGTTCTTGTTGGATGGCCCCGCGACATCATCTTGGTGAGGACGCTTCTTGCCGCTGACCGTTGGCTTTTCATCGCCGCCGCCATCGTCATCGTCGTTGCTGTCATCGTCGTCCTCCTCCTCGTTCGACCATTCCTCCTCATCATCATCGTCATCCTCTTCTTCATCCTCCGAAGGCTCCTCGTCCGTCTGGTTGTCGTCTGACGACTCCGGAGGCGGCGTCCCTTCCATGAACCGGATATAATCGAGGTCTGGGCTCGACGCCGGACTCATGGAAAATGAGCGGGATGATTCCGATGTTGACCTATCATCGGGCGGCACACTGCTGGCCGAACTATCGTCCTCCCTATCGCTCGACATGGATGCAGAGTGTGTGCCAGTGTGCAGCGCGGCCTGACGGGGACGATGAAGATGGTGGACACTTGAGTGGGGTACGCAGAAAAGAGGAACTGCCAATTGAAGCGGGCATTGAAGCGGGGGTTGACGTATTATCTAACCGCTGATATAATTAACCGCAATTATTTGTACCCAGTTGCTCCAAATTCCTGGGGTTGCGCAGGACTCCTATTGGCTATTTGGCTGGTTTCCTTTTTCAGGACAAAAACAAGGAACTAGTTTTGGGATTATGCACCGGTACCGGTACGAACGGAGTAGGACAGTTGGCAAGCAATACACAGTAATAATCAAACTAGAAAGGAAAAGAAAAAATACAAACAAAAATATCTGCACGAATCTTCGCGTAACAACAATGGCATAGAACCTAGAGGTGCATTACTTAGAGCACATCTAGATGTGCTTTAGCAATACTGTCAAACAAAACCCCTAATCATCATTACAAACAGCGCATAGAACATGGCTAATGCGACAACCACAACTACACATGCTAGTTCCTTCTTGTCTCTTGCTTTCATCTATTGCCTGTGATTGATTCTTTCTTGCTTCATTGTATTGATTGTACATTCCAGATCAGCCAGTTTCTTCTTCAGCTTTATGTTATCTTCTACGAGCTTGGTGATAACACTCCGAGCCCTGCCATGCCATTCTTCATCCAGCCAGTTAACAAAAGCACAAGCCTCATATCCCTGCCAATGCTAAATAGTATTCTGGATGAGCGGTGGCATTAACTGAAGTAAAATGATGAACTTAATTAGCACTAACCTCTAAGGGGGAACGGAGAAACCGCCTGCCAATGTCGAATCCCTCCATGCATACACGTTGAGCGGGAGTGTGCCCGTGCACACAACTCAGCTTTTGGTACTTCTCGGTGGCGCAAAACTCGGAGTCGAACTCGTGTTGCGGGAGTCTGGAGTCAAGCTCCGGATCCGACGGGAGATCGCTTTCCTTGGGGGGGGGTCATTCAGGACGGATTCAGCAAGGATCTATACTTTGGACATGCTAAAAAGAACGGGATAGATTGGAACCTGACAGGACGATTCGGATCCGTAGTACACCTGCCTTCTGATGACCTTAGGCAAGTGCTCGGCGGCGACCGCCGTCGTGGCAGCGATACGAGCAGGAGCAGCCGCACCAAAACCATCAGCACCACTCGTCCGCATTCCCCCAATGTCAGCACCACGCGAGGGAATTTGGAGGCTATGGAGGGATTTGGGGGAAATGGGGAAACTGTGGAGATAAGCTAACGGTCGGGAACTACTAATGGCACTATATATATGTTGTAGACGGCACACTGTTTGTACATATCGTTTGTGTTAGGTATTACAATGTCACACACGATTTCCACACCAAACCGTGTGAGAAGACAACGTAGGTTAGACACGGTTGCCGTTACATAACTGTATGTGATGTACTACCCTGTCCATATAATTGAGTTCCGGTGAGATACCGTGTAAACAGCCGCTCCACGGATATTCGTAAAAAAACAGCCGCTCTGCATATAGAGATGGCGGCGGCGGCCTAGGCAGTGGCTACCGGAGAAGAGGTCACTCCTCGGCCGGTGGCGGCGTCATAGGAGGTCAATCCTCGGTCTGCAGCGGTTGATAAGAGGATCTCAACCATCGAGGTCGGCGGCGGCGTGATTCGAGCACATCCATCGCGGTCGATGGCGAGATAGTGGAGGTCGAACTTCAGGCGGCAGCCGCACTAAGCTTTGCTCCTCGACCCTGTTGTCTCGGCGTGCCGCTGCATCGCGCTTGTTTGTCTGCTGGGTTGAGGTCACCGCGCGGCTAATTAATTAAGGTATTCTTTTTGTGAGTGGCTTAATTAAGGTATTCAATTCCTAAGTGTAGTCTTGTACTAGTACTCTGCGTGTAAATTGACTGGCCATTAGTTTTTGTCATTGCACGTCTGGATAACAACATGGAGCACCCTCAGTAATTATTAAAATAAAACCTTGTGATTTATGCACGCATCTCTGGGCAGCCGTTAATCCGTGTATTAATGTTGTTGTTTTGTTTTTAATTACCATTCATCTGCTGGAGATGGAACGATCTCGATGGATGAAGAATCAGAAAAAACCGCAGATTTTATCAGTGGCGTGACAGAGTTCATGAATTTGGCTGAAAGTACAAAGAGGAGAATTGGTGATGCGGATTACATCATGTGTCCATGTATTGATTGTGCCAATACAGAGTCACATGAAGTTGCAGATGTCCAGATGCACTTAGTCTCTATGGGATTCATGGATGGATATACACGTTGTACTAGACACGGTGAAGAGGAGGTCATGGATGAAGATACCCAGCGCAGCGAGATGCCAAACCCCGATCAGTGTCACATGGATGTTGAATCTAACATCGGGGCAGAGGCGTCAAGCTACCAATGGAACACCGGAAAGCCGAAACGCCCACTGGAAAACCAAGACGTCCACGCAAATGATGACGATCTTGATATGACAGATTTTGCTACTATGATTGCAGATTTCGAGGGCGCAGAAAAGGATATGATTGGGTACAAGGATCTGCCAACCATTGATGTGGACTCCAAGAAAGAATTGTATCCAAGTTGCAAAAAGAAATATTCCAGGTTGAGTGCCACCCTGGCGCTTCTCAGATTTAAAGCAGCAAACGGTCCATCAAAAAAGGGATTCATAGAGATCTTAGGTATTTTCAAAGATATTCTTCCAGAAGATAATGTGCTCCCCAGAAGCATGAATGAAGCGAAGAAAATTGTTTGCCCATTGGAACTTGAAGTACAGAAGATACACGCTTGTGTGAATGATTATATATTGTACCGTGGTGAGTACAAAGATTTTCATGCATGTCCCACATGCAAGCATGCATGATACAAGCGCATGAGAGCAAAGGACAAGTACAAATTGGACGACGAGATCAAGACAGGAATCCCGTTCAAGGTTGTTTGGTACTTGCCTTTAATTCCAAGGTTGAGGCGTTTGTTTGCAAACCCTAAAGAGGCAAAGAGGTTGCGGTGGCATCATGATGAGCGAATTGCGGATAGGTTTATGAGGCACCTAAAAGATGGGGCTCAGTGGGAATTAATCGACAACAAGTTTGAAAATTTTGCCAAGGATCCTAGAAGTATAAGGCTCGGGGAGTGTACTGACGGGATGAATCCTTTTGGCGATATGACCACCAACCACAACACATGGCCGGTGCTTCTGTGCATATATAACCTAGCTCCTTGGTTGTGTATGAAGAAAAAATACATTAGGATGTCAATGATTACCCAAGGCCCGAAGCAACCTGGAAATGACATCGACATTTACTTTCAGCTACTGGTAGAAGAACTGCTGACAGTGTGGATAGATGCGCCTGCTGTAAAATGTTACGTTACTTACAGAAAGGAGATTTTCGATCTACATGCGATGTTGATGCACACCATTCAAGATATGTCGGCATTAGGCAACACATCGGGGCAGAAAACAAGGGGAGATGTACGGTGTGTCACTATCGGTGTACAAAAGTAGGGGTCCTGGTACCCCTTTACTTGTGCGCGAGCAGTTGCAGCCGCACCTACGACCACGCTTGGCGGGGCAGAGGAGGCAAAGATGCAACACTACCAGAGCAGCGCTCAAGACCAGAAGCATGAAGAGTATAAGGGCGAGGTGGACTCCCCTGGCAAGGCCCTTGCCTGGGCGGCCTCCACAGCCCCGGCAAGAACCTTGCCGGGGCAACTTGCCCAACGCCAACGAGGCCGCCACCCTTGAGCCTGAGAGTTCCGACACCATCGACGCATTGGAACCAAGCCTCGGGAGGCTCCTCCATGGGGGCATGCAGATCTTTGTGAAGGCCAAGAGCATACAAGACTAGATGAGAACTAGAAGACGAAGACCTCCGGCAAGATCCTTGCCAGAGACGCCCACAAGACCCTTGCCGGGGACGCCTGCAAAACCCAGGCAAGATCCTTGCCGGGGCCCCAACAAGGCACTTGTCGAGGACATCTATGAGGCCACAGCCAGGGCCACGCCGAGGCTCCACCACCCTTGTGCTTCTGCTCCAGCTCCTGGGTCTGTTGCGCGACGAGCTTCTCAACCTCCTCGTCCTTGCCGTGGAGTGTGGCGGTGAGCGCTTCCTCGCTAGCGGCCAGGTCCTCCTCCTGGGAGTTCAGCGAAGCCTGCTGCTACTACCGGGCAGCCTCGTCCTTGGCGGCCTGTTCCTTCGCCACCTCCTGGGCCTTCTCGACGTCAGCCTGCTTCAGGATGAGCTCCCGTTTGCGCTCGGCCAGCTCGTCCTGGGCAGCCTTCAGTCCTTCCTGAGCCTCGCGGAACCAGGCCTGCGTCTGAGCGACGCGCTCCTCAAGATCCGCCTCCGCCTTGTCCACGGCCGCCAACCTGGATTTCGCCTTGTCCAGGCGGGCAAAGTGGAGCGCCTGGAGTTTCTAAAAGTTGGCGCCCATGGCCCGGAGAAGTTGCTCCTCTTGGGAACCGCCATCGCCGGGGCTCGGTTTGTCGACAACCTAGAGCCCGGCGGTGGCGAGCGCCTCGTCGTCGAACACCTCCCCCTCGGCCGGCGCCCTAGTGCCCGCCGTCCCTGGGAGGTGGACGAACAAGCCGTCGCCCACCTTCAAGTACCTGCCCAGGGCGGGGGCCGGAGGGGAGGAAGGTTGCTCGTTGAACAACTCCTCCTCGGTGGCAGCCCTGTCGGCCTCCCCAGCAGCGGCCTCGCCAGCCCCATTGGCAGTATCCTTGCCGGCCTCCCCAGTAGGCCCCTTGGCGGCCTCCTCAGCGGCGGTCTTGGCTGCCTCCTCGGCAGCAATCTTGTTGGTCTCGACCTCGGCATCCTTGGCGACCTCCTCAAATGACAGTGTCGACGTCCT
The DNA here is from genome assembly GCF_018294505.1 of Triticum aestivum. Classification (NCBI taxonomy): domain Eukaryota; kingdom Viridiplantae; phylum Streptophyta; class Magnoliopsida; order Poales; family Poaceae; genus Triticum; species Triticum aestivum. The sequence continues at coordinate 478,891,015 of NC_057811.1, forward strand.
CCGGGTTCGTCGAGGGAAGGTCTGGAAGCCAGAAGAGAAGATAAAGCAAGGCCAAGGCCATGTTTCAGAACAAAAGCAAAAAAAACACCGAGCGACAAGAAATGGGAAGCAGACAACTCACCCGTGCCAAGCTGGGAAGCATTTCCCTCCCCACCAACGTCCGTTGCCAGGACGGAGCCACCAGCGCCCATGCCGGCCCCTTCTTCCTCCATGTGTGTGGGCCCGGTGGTGGGCGTCCTCGTCGGTGACGCCCCTCTGGGTGCCGTGGTCGATGGGGGCAGCGTGTTGGGTGTGGCCCTCAGTGGCTCCTCTTGCTACCGCTCTCCTCCTACGATCTCGGCAAGGTCAGCATCAACAATTTACACCCCAGTGCCCGTCGACAAGGAGATGAGTAGTGGTCTCACGCTGGGGGCTGAAGCAGGGGCTGCGCCGGGGGCTGTTGTCCGGGCTGATGACCACTAACTCCGGCATGCGCGAAGTGCTCGCCGGGGGCCTGCCGCCCGTCGACATCTTGGCCCTCTTCGCCACCCTCTGAGCCAGTGTCTCCATGTCCCTGCAACAACGAGATCACATTAAAGAGGATAACACCAGCTGAGGGTGAAAAATGATGAAAGGCAAGGTGCTTACTCATCCTCCGCCTCTTCCCTCCTCTTCGTCTTTGGGCTGAAGGACCCGAGGTCATACTCGGCCTCTAAGGTGCTGTCCAAAGGAGGAGGAGAAGGGGATGGGGTCCGGCGCCGCTCGGACGAGGAGGAGGCAGTCGCTGTCTTCTTCGCCACCGCGGCCTTCACTGTCTCCTTCGCTGTCGTGGCCTTCATCGCCCTCATCTGGCGCACGAGCTGCTCCTGAGGCAGTCGCCGCTGTGTGGTCCTTCTAGGCCGGACCGACTCGCCGGAGCTGGCCTGCCGTAGGACGCGCTTCCTCCCCGCGGCCAGGGGGTCGTCCGCCTCGGCCTCCTCTTCGGACGACTCGTTGCCCACGTCTTCAACGAGGGAGGCCCGGCGCCGGCGCCGCTGGCCTCCCCGGCAGACTCCGCCCATTGGGCGAGCTCCTTCTCTTCCGCGGCCGCGTCGGCCTCGTCCTCCACGGCGCCGACACTGTCGGCCTCCTTGGCAAGCGCTGCCTCCGCCGCCCTGGCGGCGATGTAGTCCTGCTCCTCCTTGGTGGTGTCGCGGATGAGCAGCGACTTGTCGCGGACATAGTTCTCCGACAGGTTGTCGAAAAACTCCTGCACCTTCTCTGCTGGCGGCTCGCCCCAGGCCGGGTCAAGGCCATGTGCGTTGAAGTCCAGCATCATGGCGATGATAGCGGACTGGCGAGAGTTGTTTCTCAGCGGAACCACTCCCGCCGGCAACCCAAAAAGAGGCCCCTTGACGGCCTTGCCGGTCCTCTCAGCCCTGCTGTGGCCGTCCACATTGAGCTGAAAGAGCCTCCGGCAGAAATGGGCGTGCCCCATCACCGTGAAATTGTGCTTCGGGGCAGGGCGGAGCCTCATGACCTCAGCCGCGTTCCTGTAGTCCCAGGGCGGCCTCCCCTTGTTGTGCAGTGGGGCAATCCGGCGGCGGATGAAATCAGCGCCAATCATCTCGAGGGTGAGCCCGGCCTCGGTGAGGCGAAGGATCCTGGTGGTGGTGACCAAGAGCTTCTTGTCGTTGGCATCGAGGTCGCTCCAGTCCTTGCGGCGGACCAGCGGACTCTGGCAAACTCGACAGAACTCCCGTGGATCCTTCTCCTCGATCCAGCACCACCGGCTCCGCCACTCCTTCCACCTCTCCTTCTAGGCACCCTCCGGGTACGTGCCCTTCTCCTGAGACCTCGGGGTCCAGGTGATGCAGCCGGAGATGGCGCCCCCTGGCTGGATGCGAGGGTAGAAATAGTGGCGGAAGAGCGCTGTGGTGGGGAGCACTCTGGCGAAGCCCTCGTAGAGATGGGCGAAGAAGGCCATGCACACCACGGCATTCGGCGTAAGATCCAGAAGATGGAAGCCGTAGGTGTGCATGACGTCATTGAAGAAACCAGAGAAAGGGGGCAGAGCCCGCAAGAGAAGAAGTCGATGAAGAAGGGGTACCGATTTGGGCCGGCCTTGGCGAAATCGGCGGGGACGATGCGCATGGCAGGGTGCCCCGTCGTCTCCCTCCCCCACAGGGGCAAGAAGTAGTCCCTGAGGTGGACCGCATCGATCGTTGAGGGGAAGTAGGCGTGCTGCATCCGAAGCAGCGCCAGCTCACTCTTCGGCGCCTCGTTCCCTCCGTCATCTTTGACCAGTCCCTTGCCCTTGCCTGTCTTGGGTGCCATGGCGACTAGGAGAGGGCGAAGAATCAAAGGCAATGGGGGCGCGGCAGCGGCGAGCAGGGGCAAGAACTTCGACGAAAGCTTGAGGAAGAAGAGGAGGGGACGGTGGTTCCGAGATTGGAGAGGGCGCAGAGGGTAAATGAGCAGTGCCCTTGCGGTTTCCCTTTTTATGGGGAACACGCGGGCCACCTCTTTACCATTTACCACGATGTGACGCAAGCACGCTGCGGCTGCCCCACGCACGACCCCCACATCATGCATTGAACGCGGGTCGTGGGGAATCGCAACGAGCAAGGGAGTTACTACAGTAAAAACTCTGCCTCGCGTGCCCGCGCACCGTTCTGGGCCTGGCCTAACAGCGCTCTGCGCTTATGTGTGGTCCAGGCCCGGGGGCTCCTGTCGGTGTACAAAAGTAGGGGTCCTTTTGGTACCCCTTTACTTGTGCGCGAGCAGTTGCAGCCGCACCTACGACCACGCTTGGTGGGGCAAAGGAGGCAAAGACGCAAGACTACCAGAGCAGCGCTCAAGACCAAAAGCATGAAGAGCAGAAGGGTGAGGGGGACTCCCCCGGCAAGGCCCTTGCCGGGGCGGCCTCCACAGCCCTGGCAAGAACCTTGCAGGGGCAACTTGCCCAAGACCAATGAGGCCACCACCCTTGAGCCTGAGAGTTCCGACACCATTAACGCATTGGAACCAAGACTCGGGAGGCGCCTCCATGGTGGCATGCAGATGTTTGTAAAGTCCAAGTGCATACAAGACTAGATGAGAACCAGAAGATGAAGACCTCCGGCAAGATCCTTGTTAGACACGCCCACAAGACCCCCGGCAAGACCCTTGCCAGGGACGCCTGCAAAACCCCGGCAAGATCCTTGCTAAGGACATCTACGAGGCCGCAGCCAGGCCCACGCCGAGGCTCCACCGCCGTTCCCACACAGCTGCCAGCCCTCCAACTAGGCAGGCACCTGCGTGGTGGCATGCAGCTCCCAGGTCAACTCAGCAAGCACCTGTGTGGTGGCATGCAGATCTTCGTGAAGACTCTACCACCACACCAACTCAGCAGCCAGCCAGCCAGCGTGGCACTACACGCCTCGTCAGCCTGGACGCGTGTCGAAGCAAGGCGAAGCGGCGACATGTGGGACGAGCTTCCTTGTCGTCCCCGATAAAGCAAGAAGGTCACGTCGGCAGCGCATTAAATGCATTTTGTCCTACGGTGCTAGGGATAAACTCGACTACTTTTCAACTTTCCACCTCCTGTGTGCCACTATGGCAGTCCCTTTGACTATAAAAGGAGGCCCACGGCGTACTGAGAGAGGATTCGAACTTTTTGGACCCTGCACGCTCTGTAGCAAGTCCAAGAACACCAGATAAATATACACCAGCAGGAGTAGGGTATTACGCATCGCTTGCGGCCCGAACCTGGATAAACTCCCCCGCGTTGATCTTCTAATCCCGCTCTTCCCACAGCCCTGTGCCCTGTCAACCGTAGAAGGGATTCTTTGTGATCCCATAGGTGTCGTTTCCCCGATAGTCACATGCATGGATAGGACAGCTAGCAGAAGACTTCCCAACTCGTGCAAAACAGTGTATTTGCTTCATCGTAGGTTCTTACCGAAAAATAACCCATACCGAAAGATGAAAGCTGAATTTGATGGTATGGTAGAGGCAGCTGAGGGCCCAAGACCCTATGAAGGGGAGGTGGTCCACAACATGGCTAAAACAATTATTGTTGTGCTTGGCAAGAACCACCCTTTGACGGTGAAACTAACACCCAAGGATCAAGTGTTTAAGAACAAATCGGTGTTCTGGAAATTACCTTACTAGGAGATTCTACGTGTACGTCACTGCATCGATGTCATGCACGTAGAGAATAACGTATGTGAAAGCATCCTTGGTACTCTGCTCAAGATTAAAGGTAAAATAAAGGATGGTGACGGTTCATGGCTCGATATGCTTGCTGCTCAATCACAACGCAAGAGTGAAGCGGAAGATGATGACAAATTCATCAAAGCTCGCCAGAGTTACAATTTTAGAACAAAAGAAGCAACATAGTTCTTCACCTATTTGTTGTCAGTTAAGACACCCTCTTCCTACTGCGCAAACCTCAGAAGTCTCGTGGATGTGAGCTTAGGTAAAATGAAGTTGGGACACATGAATTCACATGATTTCTATGTAAGGTTGACACAAATCCTCCCGGTGGCCATCAGGAATCTGATGGACAAAGATATAAGAAACACGCTCATTGACCTCTGTGATTTCTTCAACCAACTATGGTAGAAAGTTGTAAATCCTGAATAGTTGGATCATATGCAAGATGATATTGCAAGAATATTGTCCAACCTAGAGATGTTTTTCCCACCGTCATTCTTTGATGTCATGGTCCATCTCACTGTGCACCTTGTCGACGAGATAAAGTATTGTGGTCCTGTGTTTTTTTGCAACATGTATCCCTTCGAGCGGTTCATGGGAATACTGAAGCGCTTTTGTCGGAACCGAAACCATCCAGAGGCAAGCATCCTACAAGGTTATACCACGGATGAGGTGGTTGAGTTTTACACCGAATACATGAAACAAAGACCTATAGGTTTGCCCCTCTCTCCCCACGAGGGAAGGCTGAAAGGTAAGCCGGTCCTTGCTGGCACGCAAATGGCTGCACCCGGAGAATTGGCAGAGAAAGCCCATTTGACGGTACTGCTTAACAGCCCAGTTCTCATCGATTATGCCGAAGAACACTTGGTAGAGATACGCCAAAGCTTCTTACCAATGGTGCCTTCATCAGAAGTGGAGATGAAGGAGCACACTAAGAAGTACGCCGAATGGCTGAAGAATCATTTGGCACAAGGATCCATCGATGACATTGCTACATGGTTGGCACATAAGCCATCACCTACGGTGTTGACGTACCAAGCATATGACATAAATGGATACGCGTTCTACACTGAGGAACGTGATAAGAAGACCTCGTATCAGAATAGCTCTGTTCGAATAGAATGCATGACTGTAAATGAAGCTGATAAAAGGGTATACTATGGAACCATCAAAGAGATTTGGGAGCTTGACTATGTTAAAGTTAAGGTGGCATTATTCAGGTGCGCATGGATCCCTCTTGGTCAGGTAAGGATTGATGAGTACAGGAAGACATGTGTTAACAGGACAACGATGGCATATCACGCAGACCCATTCATTCTTGCAGCAATGCTACCCAGATTTTCTTTGTGGAAGACCCCTTGCATAAGAACGGCCATTGCATAAGAACGGCCATTTAGCGATGCATGGGAAGAGAAGGGTACTGGGTGACGATGTTGCCGATGAGGACGAGTATGATGAATTGGATGAGTTGCCAACCAAGGAATCACCGCACCCGTGCAACAGAGTAGCGTAAAATCATCAAAAACCACAAGTTCATTCGGGGTCAACTTAATGATCCTAGTTCTCCCATGTACATGGGAATTAAGCCGTGAGACTAGTCTTTTTGCCTACCCTGCAACTTAATTCGTTCAATTTAGAACTGTCGCGTGTACTGAATTTGTGAGTTATGCCCGGTTTTCTGTTGATGTAAGAACCGTTAATATATTGACCTTGATATGCTGTCAGCTCAGGCAATGAATATGAACTTTTTTGTTATTATTATTATTATTATTATTATTATTATTATTATTATATCATAGTGGTAGCACACTCAATCGATCTCACTACAGTATGTGTGAACAAAAATATGCAATCTGGTTTGCGAATAGCACACGGTTCGTTGATGAAAGCCGTGTGCCGACCAAACCCCGCCACCCCGCCCACGATCTGAGTCGTGCTTTTTGCTTAGCCAGAATCCAAACCCCACGGATCGTACGTCTGCACTGTTGGATGCTCCCAGATCAAACGGCGATCCTCATCCCTTGCGACAACACATGCAGTTTCGGTTGTAATTTTATTTTTATGCACAAAATGCACGTTAATCTCAAAAAATGTCTTAAATATAGCTAACGATAGCTGACATGTGCCAAAAAATCAAACCCGTGGTATAATGGTGATTGCGGACCGTGGAAATTTTTATGAGGCCAAACGATGAAGTCACCGGCCACAGGAGTTTGACTTGACACGTCTCCTTTTGGAAAACCATGATCCTTCATGCGAGATGCTCCGGTTTGGAAGGAGCGGTTATCAAAACTTGTGCCAAAGTTTACCAATTTTTTCCACGGGGTCATGAGAGCACGCCACAGGCACACATTGATTTTGATGATGTCCGAACTCCATCTGAAATTCTGTAATTAAAATACCAACTAGGCCTACGCCAGTGGCCGCACCTCGTGGCCGAAATGTTTGAAACTTCTCCCCGCTTCTCGAACAAATGGATGAAAACTCACAAAGCGACGCACAAATGATCTGTACACCTTTGCTAGGCTGATAGTAAGGGGATATCATAGCTAGTATCATGCATGCGAACTAGGCAATTTTGATGAGCTGTCATAAATTAATTAAATGAAGAAAGAGAGGGTTAAGTATCATATCATGAAACCGTATCATAATAAATGTTATGCTACCATGTGTCATGCATGACAATATAAATAAAGTACTACATATGATACTAGCTACTCTATGATACTATGCATTAGAGCAAGTAAGTACACAATAGAGTGACATAAGACTAGCCACAATGGGTAGTAACATAGAATGGTACTAGTCCATGTTACTACCTCTATAGTGGGGAGTAACATATGTGTAGTAACATGCAACACTTCATTTATTAGTCTATAGACTCATCTTGCCCTGAGATGTGTGATGTTACTCAGACTAGCCACAACGGGTAGTAACATAGACTAGTAACATGCCCATGTGTTACTAGTCTATGTTACTACCTCTATAGTGGGGGGTAACATGTATGTGTGGTAACATGCAACACTTCATTTATTAGACTATAGACACATCTTGTCTTGATATGTACATGTGATGTTACTCATACTACTAGTAACTAGCTATGTTACTACTTTCCTCTCTTTCTTCATTTATTGCTTGCCACATCATCTACTTTATCCAGATATGTGTGATGTTACTACCTATGTTACTCCCATTGTGGGTAGTCTCATACTATAGTAAGACTATACCCACAGTGAGAGTAACATAGGTAGTAACATCACACATATCCACTTTCCTCCATTTCTTCATTTATTGCTTGCCACATCATCTATTTTCTCTAGATATGTGTGATGTTACTCCCACTGTGGGTAGTCTGGCTATATATAAGGAATAGAATAATATATATGTGCTTATTAGTTGGAGGAAAGAGAAGAGAAGCGGGCGCTTGGTTAGCAGAGTCAGCTGCAACATGAGACCCAAGACACTTTGTGAGGATGTAACGTGGGCCAACTATTGATAAACTAGTACGTATATAAAACTTATTATTGTACATGCTCCCTAAGAGGTTGGCGGTATATATATGACATGGCAACTTATAGCCGACCCTTGGTTGTATTATTAACATGCTCTTAGTGAGGTAGCTAGTATATCATAGACGACTAGCTAGTATCAGACTAGCCACAGTGGGAGTAACTTCAGCAGTAACACCGACTCCAACTCAGCAAACTTGCTTATGTGGCAATAAGTTAGTGAGGAGAGAGATAGTTTCAGTAACTTAGCTACTTATTGTAGCATCACATGTCCCAATGGAATATGAGTCTGTAACCTAAGAAATGAAGCTTTGCATGACATTACACTTATGTTACTACCCACTATGAAGGTAGTAACATATATAGTCTAGGGATATGTGTATGTTACTAGTGTACTACTCTCCATTGTGGCTAGTCTCATACTCCCTCCTTTCCGGTTTAGGCTGGTTGTAATGGTATTATCATAAGCGGTATCATGCATGCCAACTAGACTTTCTGGATGATGTGGCACACAAGAGAGGATGTGGTATATATCATGATACCCTGTCATATTAAATGGTGTACTCCTACTTTGTGTGATGCATGACAATTAGTAAGGCAACCTAAGATGTTAACTTATGATACTATGCATTATGGAAGTAGTATCCTAGCTACACTATCATATATATCCATGATACTACTAGTATATTTTGTACTCCCCATTACAACCAGCCTTATAGGGCTCAATTCAAAAATCTCACAAACCAAGGTAGATGGTGAGTGGTGGAATATTTTTTTTAGTTTGCAAAAACATCCAATTAATGATTTTGTTTTCCTAAAAAAATTATGTTTTCCAATGTATTAATTGCAATACATGCATGCATATATAAAGTACATGCATTGATCAACTTTCTCTTAATACTTGCATGCAATGATTTAATGCACCTTAGAATCTGGACATGTGATGGTGAACAACCAAATTGAGCCCTATAAAATGGAAAAACTAAAATTTTGAGATAAGCCTATAAACCAGAAAGGAGGGAATATATATGCAAGATACTAGTATATGATCGGCAATACCTCTGTAATGCGCGCATGCATAGTATCATAAGTTAGTATCTTAGGTTCCTTATTAATTACCATGCATGACACAAAGTAGTACAACATTTAATATGATACGGTATCATGATATGATACCACATACCCTCTCTTTCATCATTTAACTATGTGCCACATCATCCAAAAAGTCTAGTTGGCATGCATCATACCGCTTGATACTCCCATATTACGACCAGCCTTATTAGAGTGGCCATAGTGGGGGTATCATAGCCAGTATCATGCACCCGGGAATAGAAAATATGATGATGTGGCAAAGAAGCAGTAACATAGGTAGATACCGTAACATATATATATATATAATAAATGCTATACTACTTTGTGTCATGCATGGCCATAAATACGGTCATCTATGATATATACTCCCTCCGTAAACTAATATAAGAGCGTTTAGGTCACTATTTAGTAATCTAAATGCTCTTATATTAGTTTACAGAGGGAGCTAGTACTACTCTATGATACTATATATGCACTATGAAGGTACATACGTAGTATCATACACTACTATCATATGCATGATACTATATATATAGTATATGATACTCCCCACTATATAAGGTTGGCCATAGTGGTGGTATCATAGCCGACGATGTCATGCACTCAGAAATAGCAAGTATGCTGATGTGGCAAAGAATTAAATATATCTAAAGAGGGTTAGAATAACATATAGTAGGTAGATACCGTATCATGTTAAATGCGATGCTAATTTAAGTCATGCATGGCAATAAATATGATCTATATATGATACTATACTCTATGTATTATACTATGCGATATAATTAATTAAAGGTATATCATACACTAGTATCACATGTACTGTATATTCATGATACTAGTATATGACACTCTCCACTATACTCATGATTTCTTACCATGGAAAAAAAATTAGAGGCGAAACAATGAACTCATGTTTTCATTCGAACAAAAATATGATATTAGGTAATGTAAATGTTTTCAAAGAGCACATGGTTCACTCACGAAAGCCGTGTGTCCACTAAACCATGGTCGATGCACCCCCCCCCCACCCCTCTGCCACGCGCGCGATCTAAGTCGTGCATTCTGATTGGCCAGAACCCAAGCCCCACGGATCGTACGTCTGCACCGTTGGATTCTCCTTGATCAAATGGCGATCCTCATCCCTTTCGACAACACATGTACATGTTTTCAAATAGCCCCTCCAAAAAAATGTTTTCAAATAGCACACGGTTCACACATGAAAGCCGTGTGCCTACCAAACCATGGCAGATGCCCCCCCTCGCTGTGCGCGCGATCTGAGTCATGTGTTCTGATTGGCCAGAACCCAAACCCCGCGGATCGTACGTCTGCACCGTTGGATGCTCCTAGAACGAACGGCAATCCTCATCCCTTTCGACAGGAAATATAGTCCGGCTAGGAATTGATTTATATGCCAACATGCACGGTAAATGCCAAAAAATGTCTTACATATAGCACACGAGACCTGAAATGCGCCAGCAAATCAAACCCGTGGTAAAATTGTGATTGGTTTACGTGCAAAAAATTTAGAGGCGAAACGATGAACTCATGTCTTCATTTCAAAATTAGTACGTCTTCATTTCAAACAAAATTATTCTGTTTGTGCACATGAGCGCTTAGAGGCAACCGTTTGCATAGGCCTTTCCGCGCGCGCGGCGACCGGGGATATTTTCACCCTTTTCACCTAGGCCACCAACACCCCCCCACCGTCCGCCCGCATTTCACTCAACTAGTCCACCCAATCTCCTTCGCCAGCTCCCCCTCCCCCAGATCCACAGCAGAACCCTCTCTGGCGCCGCCGTGCTCACCCCGGTCGTGTGCCCGCTCTTCGGCGTCAAGCCTACCTCCACTGCCGTTCACAACACACGGTGGCCCATGCCTCGCCGTCTTTATTTGCTCGCCAGCCACCCTCGAGCATATCGATGCAGTAACCCTCGCCTCTCCTGTGGTCTGGCCAGGTTTGCATTAAGAAGCCTGTTAGTTACTGCTCACCATCGCGGTGAGGCATAATTCCTCGCAATCCCTCTTCCAATTTTGTTCTGTATGTTCCCAAATTGGCTATAAAATAACAGAGAGCGTATATATGTTCATTATTTACCTTCCTTACTACATATAAGATGTATTTGTTCCTATAAGTTACTGCCTATTTACAGATCGCGGGTGCCCGAGTCACACAAACTTAACAAATTAGCCGTACATTTTCTAAATTATTGCATGACATGTTTAGAAAGCTTGATACCAAGTTGTTAGTTTTATGCTTATCATCCTTTCATGAGTTTCGCATGTGTTCTCTGTAGATGCCGAGTAGCAGCGACGTCACTCATTCAGGCCATGTATCTTCGTATGATTCGGACAACCCTTGGTCTTCAGCAGATTGTGAGGGATCAAGTAGTCTTGAACGGGATAGAGCTGCAGCAATTACCCTTCTGGTCAGGACACGGAGGAATGCTCCAAGGAAGCCCACACACCAGCCTAAAGGTGTATATGAAGTAACCGAGATTCATTTAAAGTCCTGGGCTCCAACTAAACCAGATAAAGCATCCATGAGGTTCAGGAGTGTGTGTGGATTTGTTTGCAGGGCAGGGCTCAACATTAATCTACCGGGGTTTCGGAAGGCTGACACAGAAACACGGCGAAGGATAGTCCGGGAGATCATGGATCACTTCAACGTTCCAGAGCAGAGGAGAATGCAGGTGGAACACGCTGCACTGAAGAAGGCTAGGGATGCTTGGAGAAACTGGAAGCATGTGTTGTACAAGAAGTACTTGAGTGAAGGCAAGGACCCAATCCCCGCATACCCCCAAATTACAAAGGCAGACTGGGCAGAATTCAAAAGGGTCAGGGCAACTCTAGAGTTTGCTTAGAAGAGTTTCAAGCAATCGAAACTTCAGAAGAAGAACATACACCCCCCACCGTATGGGTGTGGCAAGATATTACGGCATGAAAGTGATATGGGAACAGGAGGACAAAGAAGCAGTAGCGGCGTGTGGGAATCCGGCCTTTAGTGAAATCAGGGGCGAACGCGCTAGAGACTACTTGCGGGCAGGTGCACAGAGGCGTGATGACGGAACTTATTACTTTGAAAACGCATGTGACGCCAAACTGTATGAAGTGATGGTAGAGGCTTCCAAGATCCCTGGAAGGTTCTACAGCAACTCGGGGCCATGTGACATTCTGTCCATTGCTCTGGACACAAAAGATCCCCCTGGTCGTGCAAGGGGTATAGGTGTTAATGTCCCGCACAAGAGGGCTTTCACACTCAGCAAAGAAGAGAGGCTCAGCATGAAAAAAACAAGGAGTGAAATGAAGAAAAATGCATTGTTTGAAAAGTTGAAGAAGGAGATTTATCCGGTTGTTCGAAAGGATGTTGAGGAGTCAATGATGATGTAGAAGACTCTAACACTGATAGATAGCCAGCTGATGGGAGGGGAGGCGGGCATGGATGATGTTGCTTATTGCGCGACAACACTGCACAAGAGTAGCTGTGCATCAGCTGACCCCAGCGACACTGAGACTGTAGCTACTTGTGATGATGCTATATCTGATCTATCTGGAATAAAAGATAGACTGAAGGGCATGCTTACACATTATGAAGGTACATTAAAATGTGCAACAGCCTGGGTTTGCCCATCCTTCTTGGAAGATGGCCTCTTCTTGGACAATGTGCCATTGAAGCCGGGCTGTGTGAAGTGCTACGTGACTGAAGTAAAGCCTGGATTCAGTGAATTTGCCCTGAAGAATGTCCTAGGAGACTTCGATGAGCAAAGGACCTTGGGAGAAACACTGTTACATCACATCCAGTGGCCACGAAAGGAAATAGAGTTCATCGATGAGATTCCTGAAGCCCTGCCAAGAGCAACCACTGTCGCCCCTCAACCGGTGACGCTCTCCTTGCCACAGCAGCTCTCGCGGGCTGATGCATCAACCTGTGATCAGCCGAACCGACTCTGTGGCGTATAGGCCATGTCATCCTCCGCCCCAAAGCAGCCAGTGGCAAGGCCTACAACTGCTGATGATGCACCACCGGTTCAGATGCCGGCCGCTGAAGCAGCAGGGGGAGACCCAGCTGCAGCACATGCTCAGCAGACCAACCTGGTGGAACAGACTGCTAAGCAGTCTGATGCTTCGGAACCGCCTGCTAAGCGGTATGTAGGTCCAGAACCGACTGCTCATCAGTCTGTCGGTCCGCAGGCGCGTGATCAGCATACCAATGCGTCAGCACTTCCTGCTCAGCAAACCAACGCGTTAGCACGGCCTCCTGAGCACACCGACAAGTTGGCACCACCTGCGCAGAAACCCGACATAGCTTCAACGCATGGTCAGCAGTCTGATGCCTCTGCTCCTACAGCCCAGCAATTCGTCACAGCAGCACCGCCAGCTCAGCGGTCCGGCATAGATAAATAGTCTGCTAAGAAGTCCGTCTAAGCTTCACCATCTGCTCGGCAGTCTACCGTGCAGGCAACCAGACGTTCTGCCAGAAATGCTTCAAGTACCAAGAAGGAAGTGGCCAAAAAGTCTACACCCATGACCACGAGCAAGCGCAGCGGGAAAGTGAAGAGGAAAGAGAACGATTGCCTCTTACTTAAAGCACTAGTAATATTATTTCTGACGCCATGGATGATGAAGGAGTAGAATTGTTGCTTGCTAAAAGAAAAGCAGACGTACTTGAAGCACACAATTACGTCCATGGCCAGCCATTTCTTGTTGGCGTATACTTTGATGAGTGCAGCTCTAGTTGCCGCGAGTTACATGAATATTGCATGGATCAAATGTCAGAAGGTCATCACCATTTGCTAGTCCACTACAACAGAGATCATTTCCGACACGATGTTGGTTCCATCATTGTGAGTTTCGAGGACTTACATCTCTTCTTCAACTTCAACGTGCTCGTTGCCACTCTTATTAGATGCGTGATTTTGTAAGTACTTAACAAACTCTGATCAACTTCTCCATACAAGGCTATAAATGATAAACAATTCACTACATTTTATTCCTCTCAGGGGATTGAACGCGCAAAGAAGACAAAGTGAGAGTGTGTATTTCATAGATCCTGCATTAGCAAATGGCACAACATTACATGAAAAGGACCGACGGGACTGGGCCGTTAACACGATCGTCCTATCTTCGAAAACACGTCCCATGCATGCAGAATCATTTCTCTCGCCATATCATGAACGGTAAGTCAAGTAAACAACCACGCATACACTGATTGTCTTTCAGATTTCGACATCATTCGTAAGTTCATGGCTTTCTTAATATGTAGCAATCACTGGATATTGGTATTCATTGTTCCAAACAAGAACACAGTTTACTACATCGATTCTCTCAGAGAGACAACAAACGCTCAGGATCTGACGCATCTTCAGCAATTCTTGGATAGGTATTGAATTCTATGATGTTGAAATTAATTTGCATTCATATCTGGTTCAATAATTGATGTTGTCAAAATTCATCATCATTTGCAGTGTGCTCGCATTGTGGCTAACTAAACCAGGGAACCTGTTCAAGAGGAAATTACCTCTGCAGCACGAGATCGTTTCTCCGGTAACACACCGAAATCCATTATTTTCGGAAAATTTATCCAACAGTCTGCAAATGCCTTTCCTTACGCTAGTCAAATGTTCAAGCTTCTAAATAAACCTCTTTATATTTTTTTCCAAAAAAAAATTAATACATCTAACACCGGTTAGGTTGTTCCTAACAGGACAAATACATGACTAATTTTGTACAAAAAATTTCAGTGTCCTCAGCAAGAAAGAGGGACCAACCTTTATGGATACTATGTTTGCAGACACATGATCTCCATCTGCAAATCTGCTGATAGTTGTGACGATCCTCGCGAATTAGCACCTGTAAGTCTATCTTAATTAATATCTTCTACTCCACTCAAATGGCACATTCTGATCTTAAAAATACTGCAGCTCATCTTAAAACCGAGGATCCCTGAACCGCTCCCGGCTGGTGAATTGTTGATGGTTCAGTGATTTATCAGCGACTACTTCTGGATCACTACATCAATCCCACTAGTGATAATGAAGATTTCAGCATGCTTTCTCCTGAAACATTGAGTAAGAGTTAGCCGCTAAACATATAACGCATGGATCCATTGTTTTCCATCTGATGAGGTCTTCGTATTTCGTACACTATGATTAATTATGTAATGCATATATGTGTGGACAAATCATTGGAATTTAGCTACCATATGTTCAATTGCAATTGTTGCAAAATCTGATGAATGTTCTTCCTGTGGACACTATTTGTTCCATTGAATATTGTGGCGAATTTTCTTTTTGCGTGCCGATTCAAAATGGGATATTTTTTTTATTTGTTCAATTGAATATTGTGGCGAATTTTATTTTTGTGTGCCGATTCAAAATGGGATATTTTTGTTTTAACCTGGCAATTGCTCCGCACACGGTTCAATTAAATGAGTGTGTGCTATCCACAACGGAAAGCATACGTCAATCGTAGTGGAACCGTCGGTGATACACAACAGATCGCAAACGATTTGCAGCGCTACTACATGTGTGTAGGTTCTCCGGAACCATATGTGATATCGCGTTATCGCACACGAGAACTGGGAGTAAACCGTGCCCAATGCAAAATACAGTCCCAGTCATAATTTTTTCAGGAAACGTGTGGGATCCCAAACGAAAAGCACACGTCACTCTTGCGCCAACAGTCGGTCATACCTAACAAATCACAAATGGTCTGCAGCACTTGTATGTGTGCGAAGGGGCTCCTGGACCGTTAGTGATAGAACATTATCACAGACTATAATTGTTGGAAAACGTGTGCGATGGAGTCTAGCATGGCAGACGGGTTACGCAAAAAACTCGTGTGCGATAGGGCACAAATCGCACACAGTACATATGTTGGCCCGTGTGCCTTACATACTGTTTCCCAAATAGTTCGTTATGACAGACCGTATGGTTTCACTGCGTCATTAGAAAGGCTTAATTTCCGATACCACACGTGCGAAAGAATTTAGTGTGTGATGCATCGCACACGATTACATTTTGGAAGGCCTCTGGATCACTGCTCCATATCCCTGATGGTTTTTGGGTCGGGTGGGAAGGACACCCTATCGCACACACTCACTTGGCGACGGTTCCAAATGCTGTCGCGGAAAGAGGTTAAAAACCGTTTGTTTAGGACCAACGCGCACCAGTGAATTAAGCTTGGGGATGCTGATACATCTCCAACATATCTATAATTTATGAAGTATTCATGTTGTTATATTATCATTCTTGGATGTTTTACAATAATTTTATAGCAACTTTATATCATTTTTTGGGACTAAGCTATTGACCAAGTGCCCAGTGCCAGTTGTTGTTTTTTGCTTGTTTTTTACATCGCAGGAAATCGATATCAAACGGACTCCAAACACCCCGAAACTTTTTGTGGTTTTTTTATGGACCAGAAGACATCCAGTGGGCCAAAGAAGCACCTGGGGGGTGCCCTGAGGGGGGCACAACCCACCAGGGTGTGCCAGGGGACCCAAGTGCGCCCAGGTGGGTTGTGCCCACCACAGTGGCCTCCCGCACCCCCTCTTTGCCCTATAAATCACCAAATATTCCAAAAACCCTCGGGGTTAACCTAGATCATAAGTTCCACCGTCACATCTGTAGCCACCGAAAACCAATCTAGACCCCGTTCCGGCACCCTGTCGGATGGGGGAATCATCACCGGTGGCCATCTTCATCATCCCGGTGGCCACCACGACGAGGAGGGAGTAGTCCACCCTTGGGGCTGAGGGTTTGTACCAGTAGCTATAAGTTTAATCTCTCTCTCTCTCGTGTGCTTGAGATGTCACGATCTTGATGTATCGCGGGCTTTGTTAATATAGTTGGATCATATGGTGTTTTCCCCTCTCTATCTTGTTGTGATGAATTGAGTTTTCCCTTTGAGATTTTGTTTTATCGGATTGAATACTTTCATGGATTTGAGAGCACTTGATATATGTCTTGCATATGAATTCTCGTGGTGACAATGGGGTATCATATTGATTCACTTGATATGTGTTTTGGCACTCAACTCACGGATTCCCGAGGTGACATTGGGGTAATCTATGCATAGGGGTTGATGCACGTTCTTGTCTTTGTTTCTCCGGTAGAAATCTTGGGGCTCTCTTTGAAGTTCTTTGTGTTGGATTGAATATTATAAATCTAAATTTGCTTTGGTGTTATTTTAGTACAAACTCTTGGTTAGATCGATTGGAAAGAATGGCTTTGAGGTGGTTTCGTACCCTACAAATAATTATGTGCTATGTTCTCCGCTAGATAGGAACTTTGGAGTTATTCTTTATCGCACGTTGAGGGATGGTTATATGATCCAATTATATTAGCACTGTTGAGAGATTGCACTAGCGAAAGTACGGACCCTAGGCCTTATTTTCAAGCATTGCAATACCATTTGTGCACACTTTTATCGATTGCTACCTTGCTGTTTTTATTTATTCAGATTATAAAAATATATTTCTACCATCCATATTACACTTTTATCACCATCTCTTCGCTGAACTAGTGCACCTATACAATTTGCCATTGTATTGGGTGTGTTGGGGACACAATAGATTTCTTGTATTTGGTTGCAGGGTCGTTTGAGAGAGACTATCTTCATCCTACGCCTCCCACAGATTGATAAACCTTAGGTCATCCCCTTGAGAAAAATTGCTACTGTCCTACAAAACTCTGCGCTTGGAGGCCCAACACGTGTCTATAAGAATAAAGTTGCGTAGTAGACATCAACCACCTTAGGTGGTGGTGGTGGTGTACAAAGCCCATGTATTTCTTCAATAGGAGGTAAATTTTTGACATCCTTAGCCTTAATACCTTTTTCCTTCATAGATTTCTTTGCCACTTGCATATCTTCAGGACTGAGATATAAGATACCCCTCTTCTTCGGAGTAGGTTTAGGCGGTGGTTAGGGAAGAGTCCAATCATCATAATTTTTCAATATGTTATTCAATAATTCTTCAGCTTGTCCAATAGTTCGTTCCCTGAAAAGACAACCAGCACAACTATCTAGGAAATCCCTAGAAGCATCGGTTAGTCCATTATAGAAGATATCAAGTATTTTGTTTTTCTTAAGAGGATGATCAGGCAAACCATTAAGTAATTGGAGAAGCCCCCCCCCCCCCCCGCAAGCTTGTCTCTTATGAGCAGGAAAATATTTTTCAGAGAAGTAATAAATCATATCCTGGGGATTACGCACACAACCAGGAGCAAGAGTATTATACCAAGTTTTAGCATCACCCTTTAATGAGAACAGAAATAATTTGAGAATGTAATAGTAGCGAATTTTCTCATCATGAGCAAAAAGGGTGGCTATGTCATTCAACTTAGTAAGATGTGTCACAACAGTTTCAGTTTCATAACCATGGAAAGGATCAGATTCAACCAAAGTAATTAACTCTGGGTCGACAGAGAATTCATAATCCTTATCATCAACAAAGATAGGTGTAGCAAACTTAAATAGGCATGTATAAATATAATGTAGGCATGTATTCCGTAAATAGTCATATGTGCTTATGGAAAGAACTTGCATGGCATCTTTTGTCCTACCCTCCCGTGGCAGTGGGGTCATGTTGGAAACTAAGGGATATTAAGGCCTCCTTTTAATGGAGAACCAGAACAAAGCATTAACACATAGTGAATACATGAACTCCTCAAACTACGGTCATCACCGAGAAGTGTCCCGACTATTGTCACTCCCGGGTTGCCGAATCATAACATGTAGTAGGTGACTATAACTTGAAAGATCGGGTCTAGAACATAGATATAATTAATGGTGATAACATAAACGGTTCAGATATGAAATCATGGCACCCGGGCCCAAAGTGACAAGCATTAAGCATGGCAAAGTCATAGCAACATCAATCTCGGAATATAATGGATACTAGGGATCAAGCCCTAACAAAACTAACTCGATTACATGATGAATATCATCCAACTCCTCACCGACCAGCGAGCCTACGAAGGAATTACTCACTCCCGGTGGGGAGCATCATGGAATTGGCGATGGAGAAGGGTTGGTGATGACGAACATCGATGATCCCCCTCTCCGGAGCCCCAAACAGACTCCAGATCTGGCCTCCCGATGAAGAACAAGAGGTGGCGGCGGCTCCGTGTCATGAAACGCGGTAATTCTTTTTCCCTGATTTTTTCTGGAAATATGTGATTCTATAGTATCATGGTTGGAGTCTGCGGGGCGGCCAGTTGGGGACAACCCACCTGGGCGCGCCTCGCAAAGTTTCGTTCCAATCCGAGAACTTTTATTTCTGCACAAAAACAACACCATGGTAGTTCTGCTGAAAACAGCGTCAGTCCAGGTTAGTTTCATTCAAATCACGCAAGTTAGAGTCCAAAACAAGAGGAAAAGCGTTTGGAAAAGTAGATACAACGGAGACGTATCATTGCTCTCGGGTCATAGGTTGCCAAGCGAAGCCCCCCAGAGTTTGAACCTTAGTTCTTGGAGAGTTTCTTGGATGTAGCTCCGAGACTCCAACAATATCAATACACATAATTCAAGTTTAGAACTTGATAGACCCTTTAAAAGACTTAAAGTCTAAAGTGTAGTGATGGATCTATAAATTGACAAAGATAAAAAATGTTTTATAATGTTTGGCTTGTTGCAAATAGTTCATGACAAGATCTAGGAGTTGATTATGACGAGATTGTCTCATCATAATAATACTTAAAGTCAGTTCAGATTAAACTAGCAATTAATAAATATTTCAGTTATGAGAAAGAACAAATGGATGTCAAAATGATTCCAATGAGGTGGAAATAGACCAAGGATGTATATTTTATACGGTCCAAGGTATTTTTCTCGATCCAGAGGATGCTAGTAAATGTCCAAACTTCAAGAGATCCAGTAATGATCTGAAGCAAGCATAGTCGACTTGGAATCTTTGTTTTGATGATTTGATCAAATAATATGATTTCATTGATAGGAACAAAGATGCTTGTATTTACAAGAAAGTAAGTGGGAGCATGATAATATTTCTAAACACTGTGTGTACATGACACACTATTGATTGGAAATTATATAAATTTCTTAACACGGATTAAGACTTTATTAAAAATAGTTTTTCAGTAAAGTACTTAGGAAATATAGTCCTTGTAATAGACATAATAATCTATGGAGATAGTAGTGTCTAATCGGGCATAGCCAAAATACATATTGACAAAAGTACTAAAGTAGTTTAGTATGAAAAATGTCAAGAAGAGTTTTCTTGTCAAAGTCACATGGAAGGAGTTCTTAGCAAGAATCGGTATCTTGAAATACGGATGAGTGAAATACATGATTTCAATCATACTTGTGTTAATTCCATGGTATGTAAATAACCAGATATGTCCAAGTACTCCAAGTAAGTTGTGAGTAAAGTTACCAGAATGGTAAATATGTTGATCATAGGACAACAGTGAAAATATCGTTAAGTATTAACGACATGTTTCTCGCATATGGAGAGAATGAAGAGAGTGTTGTAATGAGTTACATCAATACATGCTTGATGTAAGTAGTACATCGACAAAAAAAATCTTCAATTGGTGCTCCAAGCAAATTTCAATTTAAATGATTTATGGTGGCACAGTAAATTGGAATTGGTCCAAGAAAGTTACTCTGGTGAATTCTATAACAGAAAGTTAAGTATATTGTTGCTTTAGAAGCAACAATAGAGGGTGATAAATCAAAGGTTCACTTACGAACTTGGTATGGTTTCTAGATGATTGTGCAAAAAGAACATTGTTCTCATATAGTGGTTCAGTAGCTCAATCTAAGGAATCAAAGGTCTTACCGATGATTCAATATATACTAAGCTTGTTTCACACAAATTAAAAATGTATATGAAAGCATGATGGATGCAATGAAATGCAAATGATACACATGGATCTGAAGTTTTCAGATTCGATATGCCAAAATCTATACCACAAGCAAAGCATGGACTGACACCGGATTGCCATTGGTGTCAAAGTTAAAAGTGCAAACTAGATTATTGGCTCTAGCGCAAGTGGGAGACTGTTGAAAATATGCCCTAGAGGAAACAATATTTGTATTATTGTATTTCCATATTCATACCTAAGAGTTTATATTCTATGCTATAACTGCTATATGCACGTGTGGAATGATAAATGGTATGTAAAAGATTGCTAGTCTCGCCTCTAAGACTAGCTCAAGTGTTGTTGGTGTCTGGATCTTAGGATATCGTTAAGTGTAACGATAGTCCTAAAACAACACTGAGATTATGACGTTGGAAGAACGATCATATTGAATCGACGCAATCTTGTTTGTTATGAATTGATTTAATATCGTATAAATTCAATTATAATAACACGGAATGTTAATGCGTGAGAGTATCGTGGTCACTTCTTACCATACTATGGGCTTTGGAGTTGCTCAAACGTCATCTATAACACGGTGATCATAACGATGACTTGCAGGTTCATCGGAAAGTTTGACAAGTGGCCAGATAGCTCGAGAGTGGGATTTGCTCCTCCGAAGATGGAGAGATATTCTTATGGCCTTCTTGGTCTGATGGCATAAATCATCGTCTGGCTAGACACAAGTGACTATATCACGGGGATATGCCGGAACACAATAACGAGAAAGAAGAACAAAACCAGTAATGAGGATTTCGGTATAGTGATCATGGTGATAACTCATGAGGACACTGATACATCTTGGGTTTTGTCAAGTATCGCTAAGCGAAGGGAACATCACATGATAACCAATGGTTCACTCGAATATCATTCGTGTGCTCATAGGGATCGATACGGACATCCACGGTCCCGCTCTTGGTCATTAAATGAACAGTTTCGTTCATGTCTGTGAGTTACCTAACCTATGGCGTCACAAGCTTAAGGAAATCACAATATGCTGAGTGTTTAGTAGGACAAGAGTGATGAGAATATATTTGTGGAATTGTTTCATTAATATTCGGAATAGTTCCGAGAGGATCCGGAAGCGTTTCGGGGTCACCAGAAGGGTTTCGGGGAATATCGGGTATTACCAATATTATATATATAGGTGAAAATGTTTCTAGAGATGTTAAAATATATATATAATGGTCTGGAAGTACTCAGAATAGTTTATATTTAATTTAAATATGAACGGGCCTTAAAAGGCCAAGAGGTGGAAGCCAACTTGGGCCACGAAGGCCCGAGTGGAGGAGGCGCCCCCCTCCCTCTCTTTCCTTGTGGGGGGGGATCCCCCCTTTGGATGGCGCCCCAAGGAGACTTTCCTCCTTGGGTGCAGCCCTCCTCTTCCCCACTAACCTATATATACTTGAGGTATTGGCCATAATTTAATACACAAGTTTTGCAGCCTCCTTTAGGTCTTCTAGTTCATGTTCTAATTGGTCCTAGTTGACTAATTAGAGCGTGGCTAATCATCTTGTCCTCATAATTAGAAGCTCAGTGTGGTTCTAATCTCTTCCCTCTAAATCTCCGGCGACGATTAGCTCTAGACGACGAAGCGTTGCCGGATCATGAAGGTTGCATGCTTGCAACCAAGTAGAGAGGTTGTGCTTTCGTTCTTCAGTTTGAGGAAATGCTCATGGGCGATACAAGGGATCGTTCATCTACGGTTCGAGGGATTGCAAGTATGACCTACACCGACACGTTCTTCTTCCGCTGCAAATCAGTGATGGTAACGATCGTGATCCCAACCCATTATACATCTTCATATTGATCTTGGGTGACCGTAGGCATGATTTTTTTCTACCACGTTTCCCAACACCTCTCTTATATATCGCCCGTATATGGTGGACACTCCCTCACTGATATTTCGATCATCGGTGATGGAATCATCCTGCCTTCCCTCGTGCATTACCAAGGTCTATCACTGAGGAGAAGAGGAGGAAGTGACCCCCATGACAATAGTCGGGATTCTTCCTCTCTGATATTTCGACCATATATTGGGGACACTCCCTCACTGATGTTTCGACTGCCAGTGATGGTGGCTTCCCCCCTACTCTCATGCATTACCAATGTATATCACGAGAAGAAGAGGAGGAAATGACCCCCACGACAACAGTTAGGATCCTTCCTTCAAGAACAGATAGAAAGTCACACAAGGAGCCCCGACATACTCCAAGTCAACCCTAAGAAGCAGTCAATTAGCAATACATATATCAAGTAATGACATAAAAAATGGTCTATGTTTTGCCGGAATGCCGTTTAATTCCCGTTTCCTCAAATCCCACGCGCTCGATATGTCCTATTTTCTAGCACAAGTCATGCCAAAATTCACGAATTTTTTTGGCATGACCTTTGGTAAAAATAGGACATATCGAGCGCCTGAAATTGCCAGAATGAAAATGAGTCAACATGCCGGCAAAGCATAGGCCAATCGGATTTGTTCCCTGCAAAATGGATCCATGCATCCATTTTTTTTTGGCTTTTTCCAAAATGAAACAAAAGTGCATCAATCAATAATGCATCCATCCATCTAACAAACATGCATCCATCTACAGATATATTAAAAAACTAAACCTAAAACTAAACAGAGAGGAGAGGGACGTGATCACGTTGGGCGGGGCAGGGCCGAGCGGGAGAGGGAGACGCAACACAAGAAAGCCTGCATATTCCACCGAGTGAAAAAAATGATCATCAAATCACATATAACATTCTTTGATGACAAAGTGATAATGACATAAAGATAATTCTCTTTTGCTGAATTGGATTACCTCCTTGCCCTAGATGGCTTGTACTCTATAATTAAGTAAATATGTATGGTTGTACATAGGTAATAGTGTTAGTTGTTTTTACTTTTAAGTACTGATAAACTTTTGTATTTGTGGGGTTTTGATTATGAATAAAGTACTGTGGCGCTGTTGCCTCACAGTTTTCAAAAGAGACATAAAGATAATTCGCAATATAATTGGTAACAACATTTTTATATTTTATTCGATACCTAAAATATTTAAAGGTATTTGGTTAATGTAAATACGTAATTTTTTCATATTTTATTCAAAACCTAAAACATCTTTGTATTCAAAAAACTTATTCGATGCCTAAAATTTTCTATTCTATTACTATATTTGTTTACTGAAAATTAATATTCTATTACTAAATTTTTTACAGAAAATTTTCCATTCTATTACTAGTTTTATATTTTTAGTGTATACTAGTTTTTATATTTTCTACTCTGTTTCTAAGTTTTCTATTCTATTACTAGGTATAGGAGACAGGAGGAGGAGGGAAGAAGGCGGCCATAGGAGGGTGGCGGGAGGAAGAGGGAGGGAGGAGACAGGAGGAGGAGGATCGATGGCGGCCGGAGATAGGAGGAGGAGGGAGGAGGGCGGCAGGAGGAAGATGGAGAGAGATACCTCGGGGGCGACTGCGGTGGTGGTGGGCGAGGGCAACGGCGACGGCAATGGCGGGCGGCAACGACGGCCATGAGATGAAGCGACATCAGAGTGAAGAAGTGAGAGTGAGGAGGAAAGGGACGACGGAGAGAGGATAAGCGGAGCTTAGCAGTAGCGCGGAGTGTAGGACCGTGCTACTGCTAAGGCAGCTACCTATAGCGCCTGTCTGGTGGCCCGCGCTGTTGCTATGTGGGGCCCACCACCTGGCGCAGTGTATAAATAGCAACAAGGCGGGTTACACGGCCCACACTTCTGCTGCTTTAATAGTTGCAGCGTGGGTCCTAGAGAGCACCCTGCTACTATATGTCCTGCCCCGGGGTATCGTTGGACCCTCTTAGTAGTAGCGCAGGATTGGCAAGCCTACGCTGCTACTACTTGTTATTTGTAGCTTGGTATTAATCCCCGCGTTGCTACTAAGTAACAATAGTGGGGGCTCCTACCCAGCATTGTTGTTAAGTGTCTATCTATAGGGTTTTCCCTGGTAGTGACGCATCCTTATGTTGCTTCTATTCCATATGTTGTGTTATGTGTTGCTAATGTTGCTTCTTGAAATCTTGCTCTTCTGTCTTGGTAGATGAAGTGGATGTCATGTACTTAGGGAGGACTCCGGGAATCTATGGTTCATGGCAGACATTGCCATGAACAGGTGAACGGTTACAAGAATAGTTTCTATAGAGGATTTGTGACTAGAGAGGAGGGAGAGGATTAGTAGTACAAGTTCGTGCTCTAAGAGAAGAGCAATCATGAAAGGCAAGGGTGCATGTCAGATTGGGTTAAGTGAGCTGAAGAACTTCATAATTTTCGTCCATTTTATTGTTGTTTTGTTGTGTTGTAACATGCAGTAAAAGCATTGATTTGAGTGGTAGCTGGTAAGCTCACCACATCGGGGTGCAAGGTAATCACATCAGACACAAGGTGTGCAACCAAACAAAGCATATAGTCGAAAATTATAAAACGCGGGCAACCAAACAAGATGTAAAACATGGGCCAGATATGCAAGGGGCCAAAAATCGATTCAGACAATGAAACTAGCTATACTGAACAATCGAGAATCTTGATCATATCCAGGATTCAATTATCACCCACCCGGCTGTACTAGATACACGACACGTACACGGATATGACACCACAAGTACCTCGATGGTAACCATGGATTTATCTGCTGGCTAAGCTAGCTGAGCACGTATCACAAAACTAGCTAGAACCTCAACCTGACACACTAGCTGAAATAACGTACACGTACTTACTGAATATATTATTAACGTTTTGTTTGACAAAATCAAGAAGGCCAGGTATGAAAAAGCATAAGCAATCGAACTGCAAATGATCGAGGCTGAACCATCGATCTTCTAGTCGTGGAGGTGGCGGTCGAGATGGAGGATGGTGGAGAGGTTCATGGGGGAGATGTAGTCCGTGGAGCCGGTGAGGTAGTTCTGGGCGATGAGGCGGTTGGCGCGCTCCGTGGGGTGGAAGGCGTCCCAGAACACGTACTCGTCGCGGTTGGCGCACAGGCTGGACACCATGGTGCAGATGCCGATGCCGTTGAACCTCCCCTGGCCGCAGCACGCCTCCTTGGCCGTGACGAAGCCGTACGCCTTGGGGTCGGCGATGAAGTCGTCGTGCATGCGCCGCGTGTTCACGGCCACGAACACCGCTCCATTACCGCCGCCGGAGCCGACCTCGGCGTTGAGCTCGTTCAGCATGGCCTCCATCTGCGGGTTGTAGGCCTCGGACGCGCGCTGCAGCTCTGGGTCGCAGCTGCCGTCGAGGCTGTGCATGGCGAGCTCGGCGGGCACGCAGCCGATGGGGCCCACGCCGGTGACGAGGATGCGGCGCGCGCCGAGGCCGTGGATGCGGCGGAGAACCTGCTTGTACTCGGACAAAATGTACTTGATGTAGTCCGGCAGGGAGAACTCCCGGGAGCGCGCCGAGTAGGGCACCAGGTAGTAGTTGTTGACGAAGTCGTTGCCGCCGAGGGTGATGAGCGTCAGCGCGCCGCCGACCACCCGCGCCGCCCGCTCCGGGCCGTACAGCTTGGCGAGACGGTGCTTGTACTGCTCGAAGTAGGTGAGCTGCTTCGAGATCCGGATGATGTTGGCCTGCACGAGCACGATGATGCACGGAGCATCGATTCATTAGATGTTCAGTAGAGTTAATTATTGAATGAAGTGTGCATTGATGAAACGATGGATCGGTGGAAGGAAGCACGTACGAACTGGATGCCGGTGTCGTTGAGGATCCCGATGCCGGCGGAGGCGAAGTTGGCGCCGACGAGCAGGTTCTGGCCGTCCAGCTCCGGGCTCAGGTACGGCAGCACCGGCACGGAGCCTATCTGCTCGCCTGCGTGCAACATCGTTAATTAAATCAATCAGTTGGTCTTAAAATCTGCACAAACGGCTGGTGAACGGTGTGAAGTGTATGTGTATCCATGCATGCATGAGCTCGCTACTCAACTGATGAGGTCGACGACGTTCTTGCCGTTGGAGAAGCGCCCGGTGGCGCGGTGGTCCGGGGTGTCGATGCCGTAGGGCCACGAGTCGGCGCGCGCCGACGTCAGGAGGTAGTTGTTGTTGCCGTTGTCCACCAGCGAGTCGCCGAAGATGAAGAAGGCCCGGGCCGCGCTCGCCGCCGGCAGGGCTGCAGGGAGCACGCAGAGCGCAACGGCGAGAAGAGCCACTTGCCACGAGGAGGCTGCCATTGCTGCTATCGCTCCACACTCACTTGCCAGTTGCCACTGAGAGTAAGATGTTGTAGCTAGTGTATGCGTGTACACTTGGTGGATGCACTGAAACGTTGCGTGCAGTCACCATTTATAGAGCATCGTCTATCCTTCTAGCACTTGTGCATCTAGTGAGTGGCCTCTTCCTTGGATCATGTCGTCGTCGCCGGAATTTACTCCGCGTGGCCCGGTACGACGTGCGGTTGGTGCACTGCTGTGCTGGTCACAGTGCCTGCGCGTGGACCTTTAATTCTCCGGTAATGAGCACTTTTACAGTACCCTGAAGTAAATATGATCCGTCCATTTGTTCTAATCTGATGGCTCAGCCTAGTGGGTACTCCAGCCGAAGTGGCAGGGAGTACCATCATCAAAAGGCACAGAGTACCTTGAGTTCAAGGGTAATATTGTAATCTGTAGACTAATCAACGATTTGGGCGCTTGAGACCCTAATTTCGTGAGCTAATTCGGTCGGCCATGGGGACGGATGTGGCCTCGCCGACGAGCCGACGACAAGCGCGGTGTCCAATTAAACGAGATCACTCTATCTCCCGGTCGTTGACAGAAGTCATGGCATTGGTGCTGGGCGAGACCACGTGATGGAGATGGTGTCCCCAAAGGATCTATGCCTGCGTTACATCCTCCACTGCAAGTGCACGATCTGCTGCAAACGGCGCCTCCATCTCCATTGATCGTTTTGACAAGAGGCTGCGGAGGCGGCGGCCGGTGTGCAGGCGACGGTGGCTTCATGTGAACCTGATCGGGGATGGCGGCGGAATTACTAATGACAAAATCCAAAATTACCCCTTTGAACCAATGGTTAGATTTGACGGGTACTTCGTCTAGGAAAAAGGAGTACCAGGGTACCGTAAAAAACCTCCCGGTAATTATGTCCCGTGGTTTACAGTAATTCCCTGCCGGTTTTGGGGTTTGGTTGGTGTGGGCATTTTCAGATGTGCATTGGATCTTTGCACGCTGTTTCACATGAATGATGAGCCAAAAGCAGGGTTGGAATTGGTTTCTTATTAGGGTGCCCTGGGGATATTTCAATGTTCATCAAAACTAGGGAGATATTTCAATGTTCAGTACCAAGCACACACGCAGCTCTGTTCAACTACGTGTGGAACGATTTGCAGTACCGTAGGGGTGAATGAATTCCGATCTATCCGAATATCTGCACACCAGATGGATCTTAGTGCAGCTAGTACTCGTCATCAAGTCGAGCTGCAGTAAAATAAAGGGAAATGAAATGGCCCTGCGTTTCAGTTATAGAAAATCAAAGCGCTTATGAATTTCAGACAGAGTACTCTGGAGTGGAGCGAGCGACTGAAGAGCAAGATGATGTCAGATGGATCCATTTCATAAGGTTGTTTCTTCATTCACAGTGACCTAAGGCAACTTGTTATTCATTGAAGAGGGCAGTTGGATCTATCTAACATCTACGCAATGACGCCTAGAGTGACCTAAGGCAACTTGTTATTCAGGTGAGCTGTATGCAGTAGTAGTAGCTGCGATAACCTTCCCAGTGAGAAGCAGAGCTTGCAACAGCCCACATGCACTTTGATCACTAGAGCGTGGTTCGTACTAACAAGTAACAACCCAACCTAACAATGTTCAAATCAGCCACTAACAAGCAAGTGATATGACATCTGTTCTGTCCATGCCTTTCTTCCCACACTAATAAAAGTAAAGCCCTAATCTACACCAGTTGTGTAGCCATTGCAGTGCACCATGAGCTTGTCAGTTATGCTCCGTTACTTAACCAAATGGGCAGCACAATGCAAGCGCCATCAATGGTGATCAACCAACGGCAGGCTGGGAACCACCTCCATGGACTCGATCGGCCATTCGACCGCCTCATCATATAATTGCCTGTCTCCTCCTCCAGGCTCTAGCTTAGCCAGGGATGATGGTTCAGGAGGCTTCACTGTGGAAGTGGAACCCCATCCATATAGTATATGTAAAATTTGGATAGATCTGTGCCCAAGCAGTACTGCATTGCAGTGGTACAATGCCGTAGGCAGGGGCCCAATCCACCCCCAACCCTCAGCCGCGCGGCATTTACTCCAGAATTCAGGTACGTGTGTCTCTGAGCAGCAGTTAAATCTAGGCATGCAGCCAGGCATTGGTGAAATCATTTGCCAAGCTACAAAGAGTTTATTATAGCATCTATTGATAAATTCAGGTACGCGTGTCTGAGCAGCAGCAGCAGTTAAATCTAGGCAGGCAGGCATGGGGGTGAAATTAAACCTGCCAAGCTACAAACAGTTTAAATAGACAGATGAAGCTTCGAGCTAGCAGGTGCACATGCCCGGGTATTACAGGGTGGGCCGGCGGGGCTCCGTCGACAGAGGAGTACTCTACCATTACGGACGTGTGACCTGGCTGGTGAAGTTAATAAGCGGCCGCTGGATGGATGGATGGGTGGATCCATGGTTGGTTCACTCACCCTCTTCTGGAGGCCATTGAATTCCGGTGTTCCCTCCCCGGCGAGACACCATGGAGGATGAAACACAAAATTAACTCTGACATAAGATGAGATGGACTGGAGCCGAAGCAGCAGGTCAAGTACATGGATTCCGACTTGGCTTCTTCCTGCTGGCCAAGTACAGGGATCACTGTATGCTAGTTACCACGGCGAGTTACCATTGCCGCTCTAGTGACTGCCGGCGAGATATCCTTGTAGTGAGTAGTGACTGCCTGCCACTGCCGGTGAGATGTTCTTTTGTGTATCTGCAGCTCATTGAAATATGCATTTGCCTTACGGCTGCACGGAGCACGTACGCGTGTGCTCCTCAACTGTCGGCTCCTCCCTCTGAGTTCGAACTTCAGTACTACGTTTGCGTCACATTTTCTCAAAGTCTCGGAAATGAGGTGCGTTGGCACATTTCTCTGAACATTCCCAGGTATAGGATCGGAGTAGGATGTCGACGTCGCTGCATGGGCTGCTAAGGTATATAGACCACTCCTACCTATAACGAAAACGACGCATGGTTTACGAGGTTTCGGTCCTTAATGCTAATTACGTACATACGCAGCTATCAAATTGCCGCGATCATTCAAGTCTTCTTCCCTTTTGGCGGCCGAATACGATGTTGCCGCGCAGCATATACGAATGAGCAGGAGCAGCTGTCGTCGTTGGATCGATCGATGATGAGGTTGATAGGGCGTCACTGTCTAACTAATGGAGCATCATGCGCCGATGAGAGGGATGTTACCCGTGGCACGCACCTACTTAATTGGAAGTTCATATATAGAAGTAGAAGACATGCTTATATTGGTCACTGACGTTACGTACTTGGTCATATGTCTAGCTATTTTCTGGCGTCCCGAAATACTGGGAACTTAGCTAATAATTGCGCGCCAACTATAATTTTGTCCACATCTTCCCGGCCGGTATATACGTACGTACGTAAACGACACATGTCTAGGCTGTATAAATACGTACGTATGTGTTTTTTATGTTTGCGTCGACGTGCGTATGTGATAGTGATGGCAGTGGCAGTCAGATCTATGGGGTGCACGTATGTGGCCCATGTATTCAGACACCAACCGCGCCTCACGCATGCATGCATGCATGCATGTTCTGCCCTCGCACCAACTCTCGTGGCTTTTTAATTTCGTGCTGTTTTTACTGAAAATAAAATGCACTCTGAGGTTACTCTACCATGCGTGTTTCTGCTCTCATAGAGAGCACTGGCTTCTCGCAAAAAAAAAAGGAAAAAAAAAGACAGAGTACTGGCTAGCTAGCCTGCAGGTGAAACGAAGGTAGGAGTGGCGAATTAAGTTGGTGGGTTCGACGGGTCGGATCGAAGCCGTTTCACCGGCTATTTAATGCAGGGTCGGTGGTTCGTACGGCTACGGCGACAGCAGGCCGGCCGGCCGGGCGCTGCCAGCACTCCGCGTCCGGCGCGCGATCAGTTTCGAATCAGCTCTCGCCGTGCGGCGTGCGGTCGGCGCCCAGACCGTTAGCGGTGCGATGGATGTGGTGTGATCTGCCCGCGGGAGTCGCGGTGCTTCTCCTTGTGGGTACGGCGGGTGTTCGCCGGGCAGATCGGAGTCGGAGTCATGGATATGGCGTCGTGCGCACATGTTCGCCGGCGGCCGTCGGTAGTCACGGAGCTGTGCCTCCCCCATTCCACCGGGGCTGGCTGGAGACACAGGTGTCAACGCCCTTACTGTGTCGCGGCTGAGGCCGGGCTAGGGATGAAAGGAGACCCTTTTTACCCCTCCTACCGTGGTGGGTACATCATGATGTAGGCGGCTGATGATGGCTTGGACATGGATGCTGGGGTGGCGGCCCCGGATGGCGGTCCACGTGGTTGGCTCACTGGCGGGCAACCTCGTGGTGGTGGTGACTCTCTGTCTTGGTCGTGTGGGCGATAGAACGGGTGAGGCGGGTGGCTCCGGCGCCTTCTCTGTCTTCTCAGTGGCGGCGCTCCGATCTGGATCTGGGGATCTGACCTCGCCGTGCTAGTCCTGGACAGCTTGTGGTGGCATGGGTGAGTTGGCGAGCGAAAGCTCTACACCTCGACGCCGACGCTTGCAGGTGCCGCTATCTTCCCGAAGATGTTGTCGTGGTTCTTCTCTCCGTGTCAGGGCTCCGGGTTAAAACTCTGTTCGTTGTGGATGCGGCAGTGGTGACGCTTGGCGTCGTTTTTCCTCTTGAGGGTGTTGTCGTGGAGTTTAGGTGTGCTAGGGTGTAGTGTGATGTTGTGCTCAGTTCTTCCTGTAGTTTTTTTGGCTTCGTTGCCGGTTACCATAGGATCGGCTTTGTAAGAGGGCCACTTCACCACCTTGTATCGTTCGGCCGTGTACCTGTTCGGTTATGGCTTTATTTATAAAGCGGGTGAAAGCCTGTTTCGAGAAAGCATGTTTTTTTGCAGGTAAAAGCATGTTCAGTTCAAAGGCATTTTTTTGGCACACACTGTGTTTCTTTTCTTGTTCAGATCACAACATATGTCTTTTTTGCAAGGTACTCCTAGTTTACATGCATGTAGAAGACATGAGCATGTCTCTTATACAAAACCTTTTCTTTTTAAAATTGTTTAACTTTTTGTGTGTGGATATATTTTACACCTTGAAGCATGTGACCTCGTGAGTACAAACGGATATCCGCTACGATATGCCTTCGTTTTCATTTTTTTTGTTGCAGTTTTTCTTTACATAACTTTACAAAAAAAAAATTAAAAAAAATACAGATGGTGTTTCGGCGACATTTGCATGGACATAAGGGCATGACTGGATTGTGGTTGGCACAAGTATTTCCCTTTTATAAGGTCTCGCTTTGGAAAGGTGTATGCATGCAACCACTTCATTGGTTGCATTGAAAGTCATTGTTGTTGATACCGTGGCCAGGGTCCCAGGGAATTAATACACTGCATGCGTGCTTTTTCATTGGCTGCATGCATGTGAGAGAGTGCATTGGGAGTGAAATGAAAAATTAATGTGAGCAAATTACTATGTATCTTGGTCCAAAAGAAGTTGTCTTTAGGCTGGTCGTAATGGCAAGTATCATATACTAGTATCATACATATGATACTAGTGTATGATACTACATCTGTAATGCATAATATCATATGTTAGTACTCCCTCTCTCTCAGTTTATAAGGCGTGCGCGTATCCCTAGGTCATCATTTTGACCAACCTAATATAAGTCATATATTACAAAAAATATACCAATATAAACTTCAGATGTTCTATTTTCAAAAGGTATAATTTTTATGTTATATAGTTTATTTTAGGGTGATAAAATTGCCAACCTAGGTATACGCGTAGGACTTGTAAACTGAAACGGCGGGAGTATCATGGATGACTCCATTTATTGTCATGCATGACACAAAGTAGCACACCATTTAATATGATACGGTATCATGATATGATACTCAACACTCTCTTTCTTCATTTAATTCTATGTCACATCAACAAATTTGCTTAGTTGGCATGCATGATACTACCTACGATACTCCCATTACGACCAGCCTTAGACTAGCCATAATGGGTAGTAACATAGACTAGTAGCATGCCCATGTTACTAGTCTATGTTACTACCTCTATAGTGGGGAGTAACATATGTGTGGTAACATGCAACACTTCATTTATTAGGCTATAGACACATCTTGCCTTGATATGTGTGATGTTACTCATACTAGTAGTAACTAGCTAAGTTATCACTTTCATCTCTTTCTTCATTTATTGCATGTCACATCATCTATTTAACCTAGATATGTGTGATGTTACTACCTATGTTACTCCCATTGTGGTAGTCTTAGGAATATCATCAACAATTAAATATGGCAATTAATATGGATCGAAGGGAGTACATGCTTCGTGGAAACAACCACTTGGTTAATTGTTTAGAGGGTGTTTAGTGTCTTCCACCTGGAAAAATAAAACACACCTTCTGTTATTTCCGCTTGGTTTACGGTTGCCCATTTTAATATAGGTGGAAAATAAATTTGATTTCCCAAGCGGGACCTAAGGCTTTTCCTAAGAGCATCTCCAATAGAATATGTAAAATAGGAGTTATAAAAAATTATATCTCCAAAAAATGTCTTTTACATCTTCAAAAAAGAGGCAACTCCAACAGAAGATGTATATTGGAGATGTAAAAGAGCAAATCCAATAGATGATGCAAATGGAGATGTAAAGTTAGTTCAATGACCATGGGGTCGGCGGCGGCGCGACGCGATTCGAGGCGGAGGGAGGACGAGGGGCGGTGGAGGAGCGTTGGAGGGGCGGAGGAGTGACAAATCGAGGCGGCGGAGGCGATTCAAGATGGAGAGAGAAGGAAGAGCGGCTGCAGAACACCTGCGGACGACCGCAACTCGGCAGAGAAGACGATGGGAGCTCGGCGATGCGGGCAGACGGTTTCACGCGGCCAGAAAAAAAGTCGAGGCGAGTGGCCTTCGGGGCGTGCGGCAAGGTGCGCCTCCCCCTATTTCCGGCCGGGGGGGAGGGTTCTTGGCTATGAAGAAGCCTAGCCCATCCACAACTTCGTCGTGGAAGGCATTACGCCAGCTGGACCGCCGGAGAAGCTTCGATTTGAAGCGGCGGGCAAAAAGGAATTGATGGCTGCGGGCGGCGGCCCGTGGTACTACGGCGAGGGAAGCGGCGGGGAACGGGGGGCGGAGTCGCGGTGGGGCCGGAAGCCGTCGGGTAGGCGGCCACGACGGAGTTGGGCAGGCGGCGGGCGGTCGCGCTGAAGGCAGTTGGAACGTTGGCACGCGGCTCTGTTGGGAAACGTAGCATGCAATTTCAAAAAAATTCCTACTCTCACGCAAGATCTATCTAGAAGATGCATAGCAACGAGAAGGGGAGAGTGTGTCCACGTACCCTCGTAGACCGAAAGGGAAGCGTTTGACAACGCGGTTGATGTAGTCGAACTTCTTCTTGTTCCGACCGATCAAGCACCAAAAGTACGGCACCTCCGAGTTCTGCACACGTTCAGCTCGATGATGTCCCTGGAACTCTTGATCCATCAAAGTGACGAGGTAGAGTTCTGTCAGCACGACGGCGTGGTGACGGTGATGGTGAATTGATCGGTGCAAGGCTTCGCCTAAGCACTACGAGAATGTGACCAGAGGCGTAAACTGTTGAGGGGGGCGCTGCACACGGCTAACAATTGTTGGTGTGTGTTCTAGATGCCCCCTCCTCACGTATATATAGGTGGGAGGGGGAGGGGAACATCCCTAGGGCGCCCCAAGTAGGAGGAATCCTGCTTGGGGGCCTAGTCCAATTCGCCCCCCCCCCCTACCATGTTTTCCGGAGGGAGAAGGAAGGAGGAGGGGGAGAGAAGGAAGGGGGAGGCAGAATCCAGGGCCGGCCCTGGGGCAGGACGAACGGGGCGGCCGCCCCGGGCCCCCAAAAGTCGGGGGGGGGGGGGGCTCAGGTATGCATGTGTAGTATTAGGGCCCATGTCTAGAACGATTTTTTTATATCCAGGCTTGCGTAGTGGCCCATGTTCGCATGTAGGCAGAGACGAACGTGGAAACTGGAAACCAAATCATTCGTTTCTGTGTCTAAAAAATATCGCTCGTTTTCTTGTTTTTCGGATCACGGGATCGATCAGACCCTAACCTTGATTCTGATCGTTACTTGACTCTCGTCCCTTTCTTCTTTTCGTTTACCTGTTCGAGTGTTCGTCGTCTTCAACGACTCGACCCCTGGTTCGACTCTCCTGGTCTTCCCATCATGTGGAACGGCGGCGATGCGGGCACACAGCGCTACGCCGCTGCGACAGGTACGAGCACATCTCCTTGCGCAGTCGCGCCCAACGCCTTATGCCTTCGCCTGTACTGTTTTTTTATTCTCCATGTTTCTTTTCTAATCCTAAATTCTCGAATCTCGATTGACCGAACAAGGAAGGGAATTGTGGCATACTCGCATTGTCGGCGCTCGCACTCGAATCATTGCACCCAACGCACAGAATAAAATTGTAGCCACATTAAATTAGAGAGAAGGTACTATACTATGCCCTAGATTTCTATAATTGATCTTGTATCTAACATAGCTTTGCCCTAATTTTAAAAGCTATAATTGTTCCTTTTAATTTCAGAACCATCATGTCAGGCTTAGGCAGAAACTATCCAGAAAGAATTGCTTGATAAATTGATATTGATACTATCATTAGCGATTTTACATCTCGGAACATTAAAAGGAATTTTGAAGGTATTATGTAATATTTTATTCTATACGCACACTGATTTTGGATGGACTTGATTGTTTTCTTTAATACAATTTTATATCAACATATGTTAATTACTATTAAACATTTATACTAAGGGCCCCGAGGGGCCCCGGATTATTGTTTCGCCCCGGGCTCCTGAATTCTCAGGACCGGCCCTGGCAGAATCCCTCCCCTTCCTTTCTCTCTTACCCCCTTTCCTTCCCCTTCCTATTCGGCCTACATGGGCGGCACAGCAGCCCATGCTGGATACTGTGTTTCCCCTCTTGGCCCAATAGGCCCATATCTTTGCTGGGGGGGGGGGGGGGGCTGGAACCCCTTCCGGTGACCCGATATGTACCCGGTACCCCTGGAACACTTCCGGTGTCTGAATATCATCGTCCTATATATGAATCTTTATCTCTCGATCATTTCGAGACTCCTCGTCATGTACGTGATCTCATCCGGGACTCCGAACAATATTTGGTCACCAAATCACATAACTCATATAATACAAATCGTCATCGAACGTTAAGCATGCGGACCCTACGGGTTCGAGAACTATGTAGACATGACCGAGACTCCTCTCCGGTCAATAACCAATAGCGGAACCTGGATGCTCATATTGGCTCCCACATATTCTACGAAGATCTTTATCGGTCGAACCATTATGACAACATACGTTATTCCCTTTGTCATCGGTATGTTACTTGCCCGCGATTCGATCATCGGTATCTTCATACCTAGTTCAATCTCGTTACCGGCAAGTCTCTTTACTCATTCTGTAATACATCATCCCGCAACTAACTCATTAGTC
This sequence comes from Triticum aestivum, assembly GCF_018294505.1. Classification (NCBI taxonomy): domain Eukaryota; kingdom Viridiplantae; phylum Streptophyta; class Magnoliopsida; order Poales; family Poaceae; genus Triticum; species Triticum aestivum. The sequence goes on from NC_057811.1 coordinate 478,927,342, forward strand.
ACTTTGCTTGCAAGGCTTATTATGATGTGCATTACCGAGAGGGCCCAGAGATACCTCTCCGATACTCGGAGTGACAAATCCTAATCTCAATCTATGCCAACCCAACAAACACCTTCGGAGATACCTGTAGAGCATCTTTATAATCACCCAGTTACGTTGTTACATTTGATAGCACACAAGGTATTCCTCCGGTATCCGGGAGTTGCATAATCTCATAGTCAAAGGAATATGTATAAGTCATGAAGAAAGCAATAGTAATAAAACTTAACGATCATCGTGCTAAGCTAATGGATGAGTCTTGTCCATCACATCATTCTCCTAATGATGTGATCCCGTTCATCAAATGACAACACATGTCTATGGTTAGGAAACTTAACCATCTTTGATTAACGAGCTAGTCTAGTAGAGCTTACTAGGGACACTATGTTTTGTCTATGTATCCACACATTTATCAATTTTCCGGCTAATACAATTCTAGAATTAATAATAAACATTTATCATGATATAAGGAAATATAAATAACAACTTTATTATTGCCTCTAGGGCATATTTCCTTCAGTCTCCCACTTGCACTAGAGTCGCCATGTGACCAACACCCAAAGGGTTTACTAGAGTCAATAATCTAGTTCACATCGCTATGTGATTAACACACAAAGAGTACTAAGGTGTGATCATGTTTTGCTTGTGAGAGAAGTTTAGTCAACGGGTCTGCCACATTCAGATCCGTATGTATTTTGCAAATTTCTGTGTCTACAATGCTCTGCACGGAGCTACTCTAGTTAATTGCTCCCACTTTCAATATGTCTCCAGATTGAGACTCAGAGTCATTCGGATCAGTGTCAAAGCTTGCATCGACGTAACCCTTTACGACGAACTCTTTGTCACCTCCATTACCGAGAAACACTTCCTTAGTCCTCTTTAGGTACCTAAGGATAATTTTGACCGCTGTCCAGTGATCTACTCCTGGATCACTCTTGTACCCCCTTGCTAAACTCATGGCAAGGCACACAAAAGTTCTGGTGCACAACATGACATACTTTATAGAACCTATGGCTGAGGCATAGGGAATGGCTTTCATTCTCTCTCTATCTTCTACCGTGGTCGGCTTTGATTCTTACTCAACTTTACACCTTACAATACAGGAAAGAACTCCTTCTTTGACTGATCCATTTTAAACTCCTTCAAAAACTTGTCAAGGTATGTATTTTGTTGAAAGTCTTATCAAGCGTCTTGATCTATCTATATAGATCTTGATGCCCAATACGTAAGCAGCTTCACCGAGGTCTTTCATTGAAAAAACTCTTGTTCAAGTATCCTTTTATGCTATCCAGAAATTCTATATCATTTTTAATCAATAATATGTCATCTACATATAATATTAGAAATTCTACAGAGCTCCCACTCACTTTATTGCAAATACAGGCTTTACCGAAAGTCTGTATAAAACCATGTGCTTTGATCACCTCATCAAAGCGTATATTCCAACTCCGAGATGCTTGCACCAGTCCATAGATGGATCGCTGGAGCGTGCACACTTTGTTAGCACCTTTAGGATCGACAAAACCTTCTGGTTGGATCATATACAACTCTTCTTTAAGAAATCCATTAAGGAATGCAATTTTGACGCCCATTTGCCAGATTCCATAATCATAAAATGTGGCAATTGCTAACATGATTCGTACGGACTTAAGCATCGCTACGGGTGAGAAAGTCTCATCGTAGTCAACCCCTTGAACTTGTCAAAAACTTTTTGCGACAATTCAAGCTTTGTAGATAGTAACACTACCATCAGCGTCCGTCTTCCTCTTGAAGATCCATTTATTCTCAATGGCTTGCCGATCATTGGGCAAGTCCACCAAAGTCCACGCTTTGTTCTTATATATGGATCATATCTCGGATTTCATGGCCTCAAGCCATTTGCCGGAATCTGGGCTCATCATAGCTTCTTCATAGTTCGTAGGTTTGCCATGGTCTAGTAACATGACTTCGAGAACAGGATTACCGTGCCACTCTGGTGCGGATCATGCTCTGGTTGACCTACGAGGTTCTGTAGTAACTTGAACTGAAGTTTCATGATCATCATCATTATGTTCCTCTCTAGTTGGTGTAGGCATCACGGGAACAGTTTTCTCTGATGTGCTACCTTCCAATTCGAGATAAGGTGCAATTACCTCATCAAGTTCTACTTTCCTCCCACTCACTTCTTTCGAGAGAAACCCCTTCTCTAGAAAGGTTCCATTCTTGGCAACAAAGATCTTGCCTTCGAATTTGTGGTAGAAGGTGTACCCAATTGTTTCCTTAGGGTATCCTATGAAGATGCACTTCTCCGATTTGGGTTTGAGCTTATCAGGCTGAAGCCTTTTGACATAAGTGTCCCAACCCCAAACTTTAAGAAACGACAGCTTAGGTTTCTTGCCAAACCACAGTTCATACGGTGTTGTCTCAGCGGATTTAGATGGTGCCCTATTTAACGTGAATGCAGTTGTCTCTAATGCATAACCCCGAAACAATAGTGGTAAATCGGTAAGAGACATCCACTACAACATGAACCCCCTTATAGCAATGCATCTATCTGTATCTACAAGTTCATATATGCGTTGTTAGCGCCTTTACCAATGGTTTGGGATGCGTTGCCTTATCCAATGTTGCTAGAGCATAGTGCAACGCTTATACCACCATTGGTAAATTGAACCATTGCAAGAATGCAACACATAAAACAGAATCATGCAACGCTTATATATGTTGGTGCTAATGCACAGGAATCAAAATCCCGTTGCTCGGCAACAAACAACATGCAACGCTTCAAGCGTTGGTACATATATAATGTGAATAATATTATTTTTCATATTTATTTATTGCCGACAATTAAATTAATGCTCCACGTAATGGTGAAAATTATGTATTTCAAGTGAAGAAAAAACAAGAGAATATACTCACAGGAGGAAGAAATTGTATATCAAATAAAATTGTTGGATTACAATACTGGATATTACAGGAGGAACATCACCCAAATGTGATGCATAATCTAAATATTTTATTGACAACGAAACTTAAACTGAAAGCATCCATGAACATCCCTATAACTTAGCTAAAACTTAACATCATCCAATAGCTTAACTAATATTGAAAGCATCCATCATCATCTTCATCATGAATAGTAACATCATCATCATCATCATCATCATTGCACTAGACTTTCCATGCACCCTTATAATAGGGTTTTCTTTTGAATCTACAAACATAAAAACAAAATGAACCGTTAACACATATGGCATTGATATGATGCAAGTAGTGATAGCGGCAGGATATTAGTCACGTATAAATATTACTGCAACTGTAACTATGAAAGAATTACAAAATCTTAGCTTGTAAATATTTGATTTGTGATTTAAGTTCCTATCGCCGTTCTTCAAACATTGGAAAAAAGGCTAGTAAGGTCATTCTACTACGCATATTTTTTCCCTCTAGGAAACATTGAAATTGCTATAAATAAATAAATAAATAAATAAGTGAAGTGATTTTTTTAATACATTAGATACATCAGTTTTCAGCACACACACATGTGGCTTCTGCTTTTTGCTTCATAAATGTGCATAAATACTGAATATCTTGAAGAAAAGGCAAAGTTGGGGAGTCACAAATATAAATTACCTACACTTTTGAGCTAAGTTATGCATATCTGTCGTCTTTCATGTCTAATAGTAGCTTTCAAGTCCCTGTTGTCAAGTGGCTTGCATACCTTTAGAAGAACCACAAAGGTTCAAACTCATCTAGCATGTATGTGAAGGAAATATGCCCTAGAGGCAATAATAAAGTTATTATTTATTTCCTTATATCATGATAAATGTTTATTATTCATGCTAGAATTGTATTAACTGGAAACTTGATACATGTGTGAATACATAGACAAACAGAGTGTCACTAGTATGCCTCTACTTGACTAGCTCGTTGATCAAAGATGGTTATGTTTCCTAGCCATAGACATGAGTTGTCATTTGATTAACGGGATCACATCATTAGGAGAATGATGTGATTGACTTGACCCATTCAGTTAGCTTAGCACTCGATCGTTTAGTATGTTGCTATTGCTTTCTTCATGACTTATACATGTTCCTATGACTATGAGATTATGCAACTCTCGTTTACCGGAGGAACACTTTGTGTGCTACCAAACGTCACAACGTAACTGGGTGATTATAAAGGTGCTCTACAGGTGCTTCCAAAGGTACTTGTTGGGTTGGCGTATTTCGAGATTAGGATTTGTCACTCCGATTGTCGGAGAGGTATCTCTGGGCCCACTCAGTAATGCACATCACTATAAGCCTTGCAAGCATTGTAACTAATGAGTTAGTTGCGGGATGATGTATTACGGAACGAGTAAAGAGACTTGCCGGTAACGAGATTGAACTAGGTATTAAGATACCGACGATCGAATCTCGGGCAAGTAACATACCGATGACAAAGGGAACAACGTATGTTGTTATGCGGTCTGACCGATAAAGATCTTCGTAGAATATGTGGGAGCCAATATGAGCATCCAGGTTCCGCTATTGGTTATTGACCGGAGACGTGTCTCGGTCATGTCTACATAGTTCTCGAACCTGTAGGGTCCGCACGCTTAAAATTAGATGACGGTTATATTATGAGTTTATGTGTTTTGATGTACCGAAGGAGTTCGGAGTCCCGGATGAGATCAGGGACTTGACGAGGAGTCTCAAAATGGTCGAGACGTAAATATCGATATATTGGACGACTATATTCGGACATCGGAAAGGTTCCGAGTGATTCGGGTATTTTTCGGAGTACCGGAGAGTTACGGGAATTCGTATTGGGCCTTAGTGGGCCATACGGGAAAGGAGAGAAAGGCCCCAAAGGGTGGCCGCACCCCTCCCCATGGACTAGTCCGAATTGGACTAGGGAGGGGGGGCGCCCCCTTCCTTGCTTCTCCTTCTCCCTTCCCTTTTCCTACTCCAACAAGGAAAGGAGGAGTCCTACTCCCGGTAGGAGTAGGACTCCCCCCTTGGCGCGCCCTCCTCCTAGGCCGGCCGCCTCCCCCCTTGCTCCTTTATATACGGGGTAGGGGGCACCCCATAGACACAACAATTGATCATTGATCTCTTAGCCGTGTGCGGTGCCCCCTCCATCATATTACACCTCGATAATATCGTAGCGGTGCTTAGGCGAAGCCCTGCGTCGGTAGAACATCATCATCGTCACCACGCCGTCGTGCTGACGAAACTCTCCCTCAACACTCGGCTGGATCGGAGTTCGAGGGACGTCATCGAGCTGAACGTGTGCTGAACTCGGAGGTGCCGTGCGTTCGGTACTTGATCGGTCGAATCGTGAAGACGTACGACTACATCAACCGCGTTGTGTTAACGCTTTCGCTTTCGGTCTACAAGGGTACGTGGACAACACTCTCCCCTCTCGTTGCTATGCATCACCATGATCTTGCGTGTGCGTAGGAATTTTTTTGAAATTACTACGTTCCCCAACAGTATGTAGCTTATTTCTTCATTGCCAAACTCCCCTTTTGTTTATCATACCGTGCATGCACTTCCAAACCCCTGCCTGCATTATGAAATTTGTCGGCTCGAGAAAAGTATAAGTAAAGAGAAGACATAAGTTCGCTAGCTTATTATTTAGTAAAATGAAGTAATATCGTTTGCTATATCATCAAGAAAACACCACAAACAGTGTGTTGCTGCATGATGTATCAGTACAGAGTACAGACTGAAGAAAGTTCTCCATAATCTTCATTCACATTCATCAGCTTTACTACGATGAAAACTGCAAACAGTATTCAAATTAGCAATGTGTGCTGTCTGTTGTGATATTTGTACGAAAGCAAGAGCATTCTTATAATAGTAGTAGTGGACAATCATTGTGTGCTGGACAACTCTATCAAACTTCAAGATATGAATAAATAATCAATCTTCCTAGAAAGCAAGCGTGCTGAGAAGTGTTATCAATCAGGGCAAAACAAGACTCAGAATTTCCTCCAACAAAAGTTGTTTATGATATGAAAATTGAACCAATAAACCATGTACAAATATTGTCTTTATTCAGAGGAATATAAATGTTGGTCCTTTTATTGCATTGAAAACTAAAGTAGCAGCATACATGAATCATCTATCACAAGTATATCAGTATCATAACTACCAAAGCTTCTTCCAAAATGGATACAACATTAAGAAGATGGTGTGAAGCATTAAATTTATAAGCACAGTAGGCCGGAATGTGCACTGCTTGTGCAATTCAATGATATTTACCCAATGTATGATCAACTTCTCACTGGAGGACCTACAATGCTTGGAATCCAGCTAGTAGCAGGTGAACAAAATTCAATGGACACCATGGGCTTCCAACATTATTCCATTGGACTGCACAGGAAATAAGATTCTCAATATTAAATCTGGCCAGGGGAACAGGGCACTGAACAACACACTTGGTGCCGAGAAAAAAAAAGATTATAAGGTATGCTGATTGAGGTGACCATCCATGGCAATTAAACTTATGTGTTGTATTGGTGCACTGTCTATTTGAATTTCAATGGCCACGACATATTTTCCGACAATGACAACCTTTGATCTCTAACATAACATGTCCACTTTATCCAGGATACTACAACTAAGCAATATGTGGGCACTGAATACTACAACAATCATGTATGAGTCTCTGGTTTTAAGTCATGTACCTAATGGATGAAGAACAAAAGGTACAAATCACAAGCTTAAGTAACTTATTGGATCGCCTGCCAAACAAACATATAGAAGCTTACCTCCATGAGACCTTGACCATGAACTCAGGTGCAGAAACAACTACAGAATTTTCTTAAGCAAAACAGATCTTCTCAGCTCTCAAGAGTCAAGACCATCATGCAGGAACACCAGATACAAAAATCAAAATCTTTGGCTGCCACCTTCACTACGTACCTAGGGATCAAACATTTGTTCATGCCGTTCATGGGCTTGTGGTAAAAAAATATCAAACTTGGGGGGCAGGCTTGAGCAGATTCATGGTCGTACCTTGGATTCGCCAATCGTCACAGGGGAGAGGTGACGAGGGGCGGCGCGCCGGGATGCAGAGTCGCTGGGGAGAGGTGTTGGCGGCGTGTCGGGACGGAGGAGAGGACCACATGCAGGGAGTGGTGACGAGAGGCGGCGCACCGGGCTGTAGGGTCACACGGGAGTGGTACTGGCGGCCGCCGAGATGGAGGAGCGCGGGGGAGTGAAGAGGGGCCGCGCGCCAGGATGCGGGTTGGTCGCAACCGTGAGGGGCGGCGGCCGGCGTGGGAGCCTAAGGAATAGGGGAGGGTGGGGAGAGAACGACCTAGATTATTTGTGAAAGCCAATTTGGGCTGGGCTATTACAAGAAAGAGGCTGGATAGTGCGCTGGGCTTTACATGTACTACAATGGGGTCACGAGGTACAACTGTACAACGCATACGGTGCAATGCTTATATGCGTATCTGTGGTGAATTTTGCAACATATAGTTAAAACGTTGTAGAATATGTGTTGCTTTATGGAGGGTATCCTTGTAGTGATCATAGATCGCACCATATCTAATAAAGTGATGTTACGACGTTCGGACACACCATTACGCTGTGGTGTTCTAAGTGGCGTGAGTTGTGAAACTATTCCACATTGTTTTAAATGAAGGCCAAACTCGTAACTCAAATATTCGCCTCCGCGATTAGATTGTAGAAACCTTATTTTCTTGTTACGATGATTCTCCACTTCACTCTGAAATTCTTTGAACTTTTCAAATGTTTCAGACATGTGTTTCATTAAGTAGATATACCCATATCTGCTCAAATCATCTGTGAAGGTCAGAAAATAACGATACCCGCCGCGTGCCTCAACACTCATCGGACCGCATACATCGGTATGTATTATTTCCAATAAGTCATTGGCTCGCTCCATTGTTCCGAAGAACGGAGTTTTAGTCATCTTGCCCATGAGGCATGGTTCACAAGTATCAAGTGATTCCAAAAATCCATCCGTATGGAGTTTCTTCATGCACTTTACACCAATATGACCTAAACGGTAGTGCCATAAATATTATCATTATCAACTTTGCATCTTTTAGCATCAATATTATGAATATGTGTATCACTAAGATCGAGATTCAATAAACCATTTAAATTGGGTGTATGACCCTAGAAGGTTTTATTCATGTAAATGGAACAACAATTATTCTCTGATTAAATGAATAACCGTATAGCAACAAACATGATCCAATCATATTCATGCTCAACGCAAATACCAAATAACATTTATTTAGGTCCAACACTAATCCCGAAGGTAGAGGGAGTGTGCGATGATGATCTTATCAACCTTGGAATCACTTCCAACACACATCGTCACCTCGCCCTTAACCAGTCTTTGTTCATTTTGCAACTCATGTTTCGAGTTACTAATCTTAGCAACTGAACCGGTATCAAATACCCCGGGGTTACTATGAACACTAGTAAAGTACACATCAATAACATGTATATCAAATATACCTTTGTTTACTTTGCCATCCTTCTTATCCGCCAAGTATTCGGGGCAGTTCCGCTTCCAATGACCAGTCCCTTTGCAGTAGAAGCACTCAATCTCAGGCTTAGGTCCAGCTTTGGGCTTCTTCACGGAGTGGCAACTTGCTTGCCATTCTTTTTGAAGTTCCCTTTCTTTCCCTTTGCCCTTTCCTTGAAACTAGTGGTCTTGTTAACCATCAACATTTGATGCTCTTTCTTGATTTCTACCTTTGCCGATTTCAGCATCGTGAAGAGCTCGGGAATCATTTTTGTCATCCCTTGCATATTATAGTTCATCACGAAGTTCCAGTAACTTGGTGATAGTGACTAGATAACTCTGTCAATCACTATCTTATCTGGAAGATTAACTCCCACTTGATTTAAGTGATTGTAGTACTCAGACATTTTGAGCATATGCTCACTGGTTGAGCTATTCTCCTCCATCTTGTAGGCAAAGTACTTGTCAGAGGTCTCATACCTCTCAACATGGGCATGAGTCTGAAATACCAATTTCATCTCTTGGAACATCTCATATGCTCCGTGGCGTTCAAAATGTTTTTGAAGTCCCGGTTCTAAGCCGTAAAGCATGGGGCACTAAACTATCAAGTAGTCATCATACCGAGCTTGTCTAACGTCGTCTGCATCTGCTCCTGCAATCGGTCTGTCAGCTAGCGGTGCATCAAGGACATAATTCTTCTGTGCAGCAATGAGGATAATCCTCAGATCACGGACCCAGTCCGCATCATTGCTACTATCATCTTTCAATTTATTTTTATCTAGGAACATATCAAAAATAAACAGGGAGCTACATCGCGAGCTATTGATCTACAACATAATTTGCAAATACTATCAGGACTAAGTTTATGATAAATGAAGTTCGATTAATCAAATTACTTAAGAACTCCCACTTAGATAGACATCCCTCAAGTCATCTAAATGATACATGATCCAAATCAACTAAACCATGTCCGATCATCACGTGAGATGGAGTAGTCATCAATGGTGCACATCTCTATGTTGATCATATCTACTATATGATTCATGTTCGACCTTTCGGTCTCAAGTGTTCCGAGGCCATGTCTGTACATGCTAGGCTCGTCAAGTTTAACCTGAGTATTCCGCATGTGCAAAACTGTCTTGCACCCATTGTATGTGAACGTAGAGCTACATCTCAAGTTGGCGAAGATGCAAACTTGCAACGCGAGGTGTTGTATTTTACATCTTCAAGATGCGGAGATGTAATTTTTTTTTGCATCTTCATCATCTGTTGGAGAGGGGGTTTTGGGCTTTAAAGATGCAAAAGTTACATCTTCTACTGGAGATGCTCTAAATATTTTGTTCAACTCACAAATTCTCTTAAATTGATCTGCAAGGCAAGCTAGTGTAAACCTTCCGCTAAACCCCCCCCCCCCTCGCGTCGCCTCTGCTAAGGCGACTCGGGGGGTCCAAACCCTAGCTCTGACGCCTCCCCCCCTTTCCCCTCCCTTCCTCCCTCGCCGCTGCCTAAGACCGCCTGCGGGCAAGCCTGGGGCGCCGCCGAGGAAGGTGGCGACGGGGCCCTGGCTGCCCTGCCACGGCTGCTGGGGGCCGTGTTCTACGGGGTGGTAGCCCTAGTGTTAGAGGGGTGTCACCGGGCCTGCGGCAGGCGGTGGCACGGGCGTGGGCCGGCGCTCCTTGCCGTGTGGACGGTGGGTGAATCGGAGGACGAGAGCCTTGGTACAGCGGCAGTTTTGGTTGTCGGCGGCACCAGATCTGGCCGCCCCTGCCTCCCCTGTTAGGAGAGCTCCGCCCTGGCTGGATCCGGCCTGCTTCTTTGCGGGCTGCCGGATCTCGCGTCGTTGGGGTAATGGAGGGCGGGGATTCAAAGAACGAGAGAAATTCCAGGCCGGCCTCACCGGTCTTGGCGACGGCGACGCTCGAGCGTTCCACTCCCCTCCTTGGAGGCGCCATTCAGGTCAGATCTGCTGCCCCCCTCTAGTCTCCCGGGAAAACCACAACTCTGTTGGGCGGCGGCGGCGGCCTTGGTGTCGTGTCCTTCCTGAAGGCGTCGTTTTTTGGGAGCTAGGTGGGCATTGGGCTACTCGGTGATGTGGTGGGTGTGCAGCGGCGGCGGTAGCTGGTCTTTCTAAGACTGCGGCGAGATCCTTAGTGGCTCCTTGCATTCAGAAGCTCTCCTGGCAGAGGAAGTGTGCCTTGCCTTCCAGAGCGAGAGGGTAGTGGGTTCCCCTCCATTGGCTCATCTCCGCGTGTCATAAGAGCTTAAGCTCCATTTTCAGTCAAGGCCTTAGGTTCTCAATGCCTTCCAGGGACACTATTGTTGCTCCTCTTCATCCGTTCCGACATCTCTTTCTCATCCGTGTCCAATCCGTGGGCTTTGGTGGTGCTCTGCTCTAGGTGAGCATTCTGTGGCTAGTCGGGTGAGCTCGGTTCCTTTCCAGATGCAGCCTGCCTGTAGCGATCCAACCTCAAACGGTCAAATCTCTGTGCATAAGTGTCAACCCTGGATCGGTAATGCTGACACACACAGTACTTGATGGATTTATAACAGAGTGCAATCACACACTTATTACATCGAATGTCTGAAAAGAGAAATTATTACAATAATATGGCTTAGGGCCATCTAAATAAGATAACTGCGGAAGCATCGAAGGTAAATGAGTCCATCAACTCCAACGGCATAGCTGAGTGCACGACAACGACCTAGCACACCTTACTCTTCGTCTGAAAAGTCTGCAACATAAAATGTTGCAGCCCGAAACGGGTCAGCACATGGAATATGCTGGCAAAATAACACTGTAGAGCAATGAACAATATAGCTGCTAACACTACATGCATATATGGCTAGTGGAGGCTCTAAGTTTATTTTGCATAAACCTAGTTTTATCCTACAACAAAGGAATATATTTTATTTAACTATCATGGCGGTTGATAAACATTGAGAATGGAAACCCCATCTCAATCCTAATTAATAATATTACAACCACTACAGGAAACAGCTATTTTGCCGTCCGCCACGGCGGACGGCAAAGGCCTTTGCCGTCAGCCGCGGACGGCAAAAGGCTCCGGCAAAGTAGGCTACGGTAAACAGCTGCTTTGCCGTCCGCTTCCTGGCGGCGGACGGCAAAGGCTCTTTGCCGTCTGCCGCGGACGGCAAAGAGAGCGGACGGCAATAATTGCGCTGTCAGTCCGTTAAGTGGCTAACGGTAGGCCTTTGCCGTCCGCCGCTGACGGCAAAATTTCTATGGTCTTTGCCGTCCGCCGTATGATGTCATCTACACGTCACTAGATGGCAGGTTCTTTGCCGTCTGCCGCTGATGGCTTTTTGCCACTTTTAGAATTTTCTATAAATTTTCCACTTGGTCGGCGCCGGCGCAGTGAGATGTCCCGTCGGCGGCGGCGGTCCGCGTGCGGCGCCGATTCACACGCCACCGCCCGACGCCCGCCTGCGCACGCCACCGCTTGACCGCCCGCGCACGCCGACGCCTGGCCTCCTGCGCCCTTGAAAGCTCGGCATTAATCGCCGGCGCCGATTCGCACGCCGCCGCCTGGCCTTCTGCGCCCTTGACCGCTCGGCTGGCCCGGCATTGATCACCGGCACCCACCCCGCCCACCACGCCTATAAAAAGCGCCTCGCCCCGCCGTGGCTCTCACACCGCCCCTCGCCTTCCCTCTCCTTCTCCCCCTGCCGCCGGCATCGCCCCTCTTGCGCCCTACCTCTCCCTCTCGCCGGCGATGGCCCGCTCCACCTTGACCCTCGAGGAGGCGGAGGAGCTCGCCCACTTCGTCATCCCCGCCGCTCCCGACGTGCGCCTCCCGGCGAGGTGCCGCCTGAGCGTCGACGGCGTGCCGGTGGCGCCGGTGCCCGAGGTCGGCACCCACCTCTTCGCCCGCGCCGTCGGCCTGTACAGGGCGCGCCTCTCGCCGGAGGAACTCGCCGACCCCCAGTACACCCCCAACAACCCCGGCTGGGCGGACCGCCTCGCCGACGACCACCTGCGCCGCCTCCACGCGTACGCCGGCCCGCGCCCGCCGACGAAACACAACCGCGCGCGGCGGCATCAGCTCTGGGACGGGCGCACCTTCGAGGAGGTCGTCGCGCCGTACCGCGTGCAGGCGGCCGCCGGCGCCGTGCCCGCTCCGCCGGGGTACGGCTACGCGCTGTTCCTCCGCGGCGAGGCTCGGTCCACCCGCGAAACCGGCGGCGCGCGCATGAACGTCGGCCCGCGCCCGGCGCCGTGCTGGCCCCTCGATGGTGACCGCGGCGCTGACCGCCTCGGCAGCGGCGACCGTCGCACACGCGCTCGGGACGGCGCCGGGTCGTCCAGCTGCGCCCCTCCGCCAGAGCCGGCGTTGCTGGCCGAGTACAGGCGGCTGGCGGCGGAGGCCGGCGACCCGGAGGACATGCCGGGCTACCTGACGGCGATCCGGGAGTCGGAGAACGCGTCGATGCCGCCACCCCTCGTGCAGGAGTACATGCAGCTCGCCCCGGTCGCCGTCCACCCAGAGGACCCGCCGGACTTCCCCGGCTACCACGCCGCTGTGGCCGACTCGATGGCTGCGCCGGTGGTGGACCTGGACGATAGCAGCAGCGACAACGGCGACGACAGCGACGGGCTCTACGACGAGATGGACTTTGGCGGCGTCGAGGACGAGTAGTTTAGTTTAGGTTATTTTCGAAATAACGTTTAGTAATGTTTAATTATTTTCCTAATGTTGTTTAGTTTAGTCAAGTTTAATTTCTAGTATTATGTAAAATATTTATGAAAACTATGATGAAATATCGAGTGTGTTTGCGTGGTTTTAAATTATTGTTTGCAAATTGAATTTTCGAATTAATACTATTATGTTTGCAAAAAAAGTTTGAAAATTAGGATAGAAAATAAAAAAGAAAAAAAGAGGACAGCTAAATAATATTAGCAAAATAGAATGAAAATAAATTTTAAAAACAGAAATGAGTTAAACTTAGAAATAAAAAAATTCTAAAAATTAGGAAAGGAAATAAAAAACGAAACAAAGGTGGACAATAAATAATAGTATCAAAAACAATGAAATTGTTCTCTTAAAAAAATTAAAACAGAAGTAGTGTCGGGTCAGGCTCGGGGTCGGGGTCTCGGGGTCGGGGTGTCGGGTCGGGGTGCCGTCTCGGGGTCGGGGTGTCGGGTCGGGGTGCCGTGTCGATGTCGGGGTCGGGGTGTCGGGTCAGTCTCGGGGTCGGGGTCTCGGGGTCGGGGTGTCGGGTCGGGGTGCCGGGTCGGGGTGTCGGGTCGGGGTGTCGGGTCGGGGTGCCGTCTCGGGGTCGGGGTGTCGGGTCGGGGTGTCGGGGTCGGGGTTGGGGTCGGGGTCTAGGGTTCGGGGTGTCGTGTCGGGGTGCCGGGTCGGGGTCGGGGTGCCGTGTCGGGTCGGGGTTTTTTCCTCTTTTTTCCTTTTCTTCTTCTTCCTATTCTTCCTTTTCTTCCTCTTCTTCTTTTTTCTTCTCCTCCTCCTCTTCTTCTTCTTCCTTTCCTTTTTCCTCTTCTTCTTCTCCTCCTCTCCTCTTTTTTCTTCTTCTTCTTCCTCTTCTTCTTTTTTCTTCTCCTCCTCCTCTTCTTCTTCTTCCTTTCCTTTTTCCTCTTCTTCTTCTCCTCCTCTCCTCTTTTTTCTTCTTCTTCTTCCTCTTCTTCTTTTTTTCTTCTCCTCCTCCTCTTCTTCTTCTTCCTTTCCTTTTTCCTCTTCTTCTTCTCCTCCTCTCCTCTTTTTTCTTCTTCTTCTTCCTCTTCTTCTTTTTTCTTCTCCTCCTCCTCTTCTTCTTCTTCCTTTCCTTTTTCCTCTTCTTCTTCTCCTCCTCTCCTCTTTTTTCTTCTTCTTCTTCTTTCCTCAAACTAAACTAAACCTAAAACTAAAACTAAACCTAAAACTACAACTAAAACTAAATCTAAACTAAAACTAAAACTAAAAAGAAAAAAAACAGAAAAAACAGAAAAAAAGGGGGGCTCACCTGGGGGGTGGAGGAGGCCGGTGAAGGAGGGGGGCGGGGCGGTGGAGGAGGCGGCCTGGGGCGGCGGGGGGCCAGGCCTGGGGCGGCGGGGGGCCGGGCCCTGGCGGTGGGGCGCGGGGCGGCGGGGGGCCGGGGCGGCGGGCGACGGGGCGGTGGGGGCGACGGGGCCCCGGGGCAGCCGCGAGCCGGGGCGGCGGGGGCGACGGGGCGGCGGGGGGCCGGGCCCGGGCGGTGGGGCGCGGGGCGGCGGGGGGCCGGGGCGGGCGGGGTGGTGGGGGCGACGGGCCCCGGGGCGGCGGCGAGCCGGGGCGGCGGGGGCGACGGGGCGGCGGCGGCGCGCGGCGGGCGGCGGCGGGGTGGGAGGAGAGAAACGGCGAGGGAGAGAAGAAGTGAGTAACGGGCGGGGGGTACGGGCCGTTAGGTAGTGAGCTCTTTGCCGTCCGCCCCTCTTTGCCGTTCGCTTTTTTGCCTCTTTGCCGTCTGCTAGCGGACGGCAAAGAGGTGGCCCGTTAAGTTTTTCCCAAACGGGCGGGGGGTGGGGGCCACCTCACTCTTTGCCGTCCGCCATTCTTTGCCGTCCGCTGGCAGACAGCAAAGAGCTGGCAGATGGCAAAGAGCTTCTTTGCCGTCTGCCCTTTCTTTGCCGTCTGCTTTTGGGTAGCTGATGGCAAAGAGCTTCTTTGCCGTCAGCTAGCAGACGGCAAAGAGCTGGAAGATGGCAAATTAGCTGATTCCAGTAGTGAACCCAGCAAATTAATTAAGTAACGTGATGAGATCAAATCAATAATTCAAATACCAGATACTCAAGATGTCCATAACCGGGGACACGGCTAATCATGACTACTTTATACACTCTGCAGAGGTTTGCGCACTTTTTCCCACAAGACTCGATCTCCCCCGTTGGATTTCTCGCACTACATGATGTTTGAGAAACGAATGACTGAGACACACTCTTTCAGAAGCATTAAGTCTTTCGACGGGTAGACCGTACCACCTACATCCCCTACATCTGCTAGTCTACCACTGAAAGAGGTCACACGACATACTCAACTATGCCAGAGCCCATAATGGCTTGTGGCTACACACGGAAGTTTCTAGCATGAATAATCTTATGATCCCTTTGATCCTGGGTGGCGAACCATAGGATGATCACACGGGTTCCCCGGGATCTCCTTGGACACCACTGGGTTCCCCAGGTGCCCACAAACAATCCACCCAGATGTGTATTAAAGTAGCCACCTTAAATAAACCCTTAGTTAACATTAATCTCTCACATCTGTCATGGATCACTCAAACCAAACCACGTCTACGAGCATAGCATAGCAGTATAAGCATAACGTAGAAGTAACTCCCAGTGTTTGAAATAAAAGGGCAATAGGTACTACCTCATCAACTACTTCCCAATACCCACATGTTAAACAGATCCTACTCATGCAATGTTTGAGGATTGAAACTAATGCATAAAAACTGGGTAAAAAGGGATATGATCAAAGTGTTACTTGCCTTGCTGACGATCTGCAAACCCTAGAGACTCTTAGTAGCACGCTTCGCACTCCGGAAATTCTATCGCAAACAAACAATAGCATACATAAGCACTCAAGCATAGATGCAAGGGTAAAACTCAGATAAGAAAGTACAAACTAAAAGTTCAACTTAAGAGCTTCGATTTGCAAAAAGAATCACTCGAATCAGAGCTACGAAACTCAAACTACGATCAAAAGAAGATCGAATTCAAATATGCTTGAAACCAAATTTTAAATTGTCAAAACCATGCTCAAGTTGATTAACTTGAAAGAGGGGTTCGAGACGAAGATTTTGGCGTTGGTTTCACTGGATTTGGATGAACGGTTGAAAAGTTGCGAGGGTTTGAAGATTAGGGCTAATATGCGATAAAATAATCGCGGATAGGTCCCTGGCAAAAAAAACAAAAAAAGAAAATCTATCGAACGAACGTCCGCTAACAGAGACAAACTAATGAATTCGTTCGTTATAAGAACCAAACGAACGAACGTTCGCAGTATAGATCTAAACAGAAGAAAAACCGAGAAAACCGATCTATAAAAAAACCTAATTAGATCTAGGGTTTACCGAAATAAACCGACGAAAATGGGTCGGCGGCGGCGGCTCCGGCGGGCTGGCGGGGCTCCGCAGGGCGGCGGCGCGGCAGCGGCGAGCAGCGGCGGCGGCGGTAGCAGGCGCGGCGGCGGCGGCGAAGCGGCGGCGGCGAAGCGGCGGAGGCGGCGGGGCTTGGTGGAGGAGAAGAGGCGGCGGCGGGGAGTATATAAAGGCCTCGGGGGGGCTCCGACTTGGAGGCGAAGCCGGGCGGCTGCGGCGGCGCACCGGACTCCTAGGAGTTCGTGCCGGCTACGGCGATGTAAGGCCGTTGGCGGCGCGGCCTGATGGGCTGCTGGGCCAGCTGGGCTGCGGCCCAGTCGGTCCGAACTTTTTTTAAACAAATTCCGCCAAAAACAAAAATCCTAATAAAATATAAAATATTCTAAAAATGCCAAAAACAATTTTCACAGTCTAAATAAAATATTTAGAACAAAGTGAACATTTTTCTGGCCTAAGAATGCAATTTTGAAAAATGCATATTTTTCTAATTCAAATAAAATCACGAATAAAATCCAAATAAAATACTTATTTGATTTTAAAAATCTTCCCCCAATATTTCTCTTTTGAAGAAGTCATATTATCTTCTCTCTATTATTATTTTTTATTTGAAATATTTGGAGAGAAAAATTATTAAAACCAAATTGATCCTCTTTTCAATATTTGAGAAAATTCAAATATGAAAATTTATGAAATCCCCAACTCTATCCTGGGGTCCTTGAGTTGCTTAAGATTTCTAGGATCACCAACAAAATGCAAATAAAATACGATATGTATATGATGACGTATGTATAACATTCAAATTGAAAATTGGGACGTTACAAACTTACCCCCCTTAAGATGAATCTCGCCCTCGAGATTCGGGTTGGCTAGAAAATAGGTGTGGGTGGTCTTTCCGTAGGTCTTCCTCTCGTTCCCAGGTGGCTTCATCCTCGGTATGGTGGCTCCACTGAACTTTGCAAAACTTGATAACCTTGTTGCGTGTAACTCGGCTGGCAAACTCGAGAATCCTGACTGGTTTCTCCTCCTAGGTCAGATCACTATCCAACTGAATTGCTTCCAGGGGCACTGTATCTCTCAGAGGAATATCGGCCATCTCTGCATGACACTTCTTCAACTGGGAAACGTGAAACACATCGTGAACTCCTGACAATCCTTCGGGTAACTCCACCTTGTAGGCCACTTCTCCCATACGTTCCAAAACTCGGTATGGTCCTACAAATCTCGGGGCTAACTTTCCCTTAACTCCAAATCGTTTAACTCCTCGGAGCGGTGACACACGAAGATATGCTCTGTCTCCGATTTCATAGACTACCTCCTTGCGTTTAGTATCGGCATAACTCTTCTACCTGGACTGAGCTACCTTCAGTCTATCCCGAATCAACTTAACCTTCTCTTCAGATTCCTTGATCAAATCTGGTCCAAACAACTGGCGGTCTCCAACTTCATCCCACATTAACGGTGTCCTGCACCTCCTTCCATACAAAGCTTCGAAAGGTGCCATCTTCAAACTAGCGCTATAACTGTTATTGTATGAGAACTCTGCATAAGGTAAGTTATCATCCCAACTTGATCCATAATCTAGCGCACAAGCTCTCAACATGTCCTACAGAATCTGATTGACTCTCTCGGTCTGTCCATCTGTCTGCGGATGAAAGGCTGTACTGAACCCTATCCTGGTACCCAAAGTCTGGTGCAACTGATTCCAAAACTTCGAAGTAAACTGTGTTCCTCTATCTGATAAGATGGTCCTCGGAACTCCATGCAGACATACGATCCTGCCCATATATATCTTGGCCAACTTTGCACTTGTATAGGTGGTTTTCACTGGGATAAAGTGAGCCACTTTGGTCAAGCGATCAACTACTACCCAGATAGAATCATATCCTGATCGTGTCCTGGGTAACCCGATGATGAAATCCATGCCAAGCTTGTCCCACTTCCATTCGGGTATCGGCATAGGCTGCAGTAATCCTTCTGGCTTCTGATGTTCTGCCTTCACTCTCTGACATACATCACATACTGCTACATACTCGGCAATATCCTTCTTCATACCTGTCCACCAGAAACGCTCCTTCAAACCCAAATACATCTTGGTGTTTCCTGGGTGAATCGAGTATGGCGAGTCATGAGCTTCTTGTAGTATTAACTTCCTGATCTCCGCATTATTGGGCACATAAACACGATCCTCAAACCACAAAGTCTCGTGCTCATCCTCACGAAAACCTTTGGCTTTTCCCTTGCTCATTTTCTCCTTTATCTCAGCAATTTCTTCGTCATCCTTCTGAGCTTCTCGAATCCTTCCCAATAACATAGACTGAACTTCCATGGCTGCGACAAAATCTCTTGGAACTATCTCCAAATGAAGTTCCTTGAGATCATCAACTAACTCCTGTGGTAATCCTCCGCTGGCGAGGGTATTGATATAACTCTCCCGACTCAAGGCATCTGCTACGACATTGGCCTTTCCTGGATGATAATGCAACTTCATATCATAATCCTTTATGAGCTCCAACCATCTCCTCTGCCTGAGATTTAGCTCCTTCTGAGTGAAAATGTACTTCAAACTCTTATGATCCGTGTACACATCGCAACGGTTTCCAATAAGAAAATGTCTCCACATCTTGAGCGCATGCACTACGGCTGCTAACTCCAAATCATGCGTGGCATAATTCAACTCGTGCGGTCAAAGCTGACGTGAGGCATATGAAACGACTCTCCCGTCCTGCATAAGTACACCTCCAAGTCCTAAGCGAAAAGCATCGCAATACACTTGGAAATCCTTGCGTATATCCGTAAGAATCAGCACTGGGGCTGTAACCAAACGTTTCTTCAACTCCTGAAAACTGGCTTCACAATCTTTGGTCCATTTAAACTTGGTGTCCTTCTTCAATAACTCCATCATGGGTTTCGCAATCTTAGAAAAATTCTCAATGAATCTCCGGTAATATCCCGCGAGTCCTAGAAAACTACGGATCTCTCCTACTAAGGTGGGTGCCAACCACTCACTGACTGACTGAACCTTGGTAGGGTCTACTGCTATACCTTCTCCTGATATAACATGTCCAAAAAATCCAACTTCCTTCAACCAAAACTCACATTTGCTGAACTTGGCATATAACTGATGTTCCCCGAGCTTCTCGAGAACTAATCGCAAATGTCCCTTGTGTTCCTCTTCATTCTTCGAGTATACCAAAATATCATCAATGAACACCACAACAAACTTATCCAAGAACTCCATGAACACTTTGTTCATCATACTCATGAAATAGGCAGGGGCATTAGTCAATCCAAATGACATAACCGTGTACTCATATAGCCCATAACTGGTGGTAAAAGATGTCTTAGGTATATCCTGTTCTCGGATCTTCAGCTCGTGGTAACCTGATCGACGATCGATCTTGGAGAATACTTTAGCTCCTTGCAGCTGGTCAAACAAATCGTTGATCATAGGTAGTGGGTACTTGCTCTTGATCGTCACTTCATTCAATGCACGATAATCAACAACCATTCTCAAAGATCCATCCTTCTTCTCAACTAAGAGCACTGGGGCTCCCCATGGTGACGAACTTCGTCGAATGTAACCTTTCTCCAATAACTCCTTAATCTGCTTCTTAATTTCCTACAGATCATTTGCGGGCACCCGGTATGGCCTCTTTGATATTGGTCCGGTGCCTGGCAACAGCTCTATCAGAAACTCTATATCACGATCTGGTGGCATGCCTGGTAACTCCTCTGGAAATACATTCGGGTAATCTTTCACAACAGGCACTTCCTCTTGAACAACTCCCGAGAGAGAATTTACTTGAGTCCTCCTGGGTGCATGCCTGGATACATACTTGATCCTTTTACCCTCCGGGGTGGTGAGCAGAATTGACTTACTAGCACAGTCAATGTTTCCTCCATATTTCTATAGCCAATCCATGCCTAGTATTATATCCAATCCTTGTAACTCCAAAATTATTAGATCCGAGGGAAACACGTGGCTACCAATGGTTAAGGGTAACCGATCACACCATCAGCTGGCCATATACTCTGCACCTGGCGAGCTTACTAACATGAGTGACCTAAGGGCTAAGGTGGGTATCTTAAACTTATCCACAAATCCCCTTGATATGTATGAATGTGATGCATCAGTATCAAAAAGAACAAGAGCGGTAAATGACTTAACCAAAAACTTACCAATCACTGCGTCAGGCTGATCCTCAACTTCCTCCACGTTGATGTGGTTCACCTGACCTCTAGTGAAGGGATTGGGCTTCTTCCCAGCGCTTCCATTGCCGTTTCCATTCTTCAACTCAGAACAATCATTGGCGTAGTGTCCAGTCTTCCCGCACTTGTAACAGGTGACATGAATCAGATCCTTCTTAGCGGGTGTTGCTGGGTTGGAACGGTTCTGATTGCTACTTGCTCCATTCCCATTTCCATTCTTGGGGCCACTGTGGTTATGTGAACTTCCTCCATTGTGGGTGTGGCCTCCATGGTTATGATGGGTATGTCCTCCCGAGTTCAGGGTAAAGCGAGGCTTCTGCTGAGCTCCTGAATTGTACTTCCCTTGTCCATACTTCCTTTTGCGGCTCTCTATCTGCTGCTGCTTCCCTCCAATCATAAGAGCCCTGTCTACCAACTCCTGGTAGTTAGCAAATGTTGCCACCATCAACTGCATACTCAGCTCATCATTCAGTCCTGCCATAAACTTCTCCTGCTTCGCGGCATCTGTGGCCACATCATCTGGGGCATAGCGAGCTAACTTGCTGAACTCATCCACGTACTGCCCCACAGTATGGTTTCCCTGGCGTAAGTTGCGAAACTCACACTTCTTCATGCTCATTGCTCCAGCTGAGACATGTGTTGTGCAGAATGCTTGCTGAAACTGATCCCAAGTGACATTGGCTATGGGGAAAGTGGTGGTGTAATTCTCCCACCATGAGGCTGCGGGTCCATCCAGTTGGTGTGCGGCAAAACACACCTTCTCAGCATCTGTGCATCCTGCGGTGGTCAACTCCCTTCCTATACTGCGGAGCCAATCATCAGCAACTATCGGCTCGGTGCTACTGGAAAACACCAGCGGATTCAACCTCAGAAAACGGGCTAAGTTGTCAATTGGAGGTGGTGGCGGTGGGTTATTGTTGTTGTTGTTGTTGTTGTTGCCTTGGTTCTGGACTAGCAACTGCATCAAGGCATTCTGCTGCTGGATCAACTGAGTGAGCTCCGGTGGGAAGACAAATCCGGTGTCACGTCTCGGAGGCATCTGATGGGTTTAGAGGGAAGAGATTAGAATAGAATGAGGTCTAAAGAGAAAGCACTACCCATATGCACATGAGACAAACACATCATATCACATCACTCAATTCAAACAAGGGCATACAATCGATCTAGCTACCGTTACAAAAAGCTCGGACTACTAGTATATACATGGGGGAATACTACTGATAATATGGTGGTCAACTAGAAATTTTGATCGGTGGAAGACTCCATGATATCCGCTCCAGCTTCGTCTTCATAAGCATCATCACTACTGTCGGGGTCGGAGTCGGTGTCGTCGATGATGATGTAGTCCTCGGGATGATCATCATCTCCTCCTGGCGCGGGGTCTCCCATGAATACTCCTAGCTTCTTCTTCAGGTCTTCATTCTTCTCTAGTAGCACTGCGATTTCCTCCTCATATCCATCGCAGGTAGACTTGAGGTCCTCTTCAAGCTCCATGTTCTTGGTCATCTCCTTCTTCAGATCGATCATGTTGGCGCACATCTGGTTCTCCTGACGTCGAATGTGCTGGTTTAACTCCTAGATGTAGGCTGCAATGGACTTGTCCCTCCTGGTGCTGATCATCTCCCATTGCTCATCTCGGCGCCCACATATCTGGTAGATGGTGTCCTTAAGATCCTTGTTGTAGACTTCGCCGATGCGTCCCATGGCGATGTGAGCTGCCATGCTCTTTCCCAGAATCCAGGTTGGTTCATCAAAAGAAAACTCTATGGGCTCAGTAACTGGCATGAATGTCCTTCCTGGAACATGTCTCGAATCGCCCAGTGCTCTTCTTCTGGTAGAGTGGCGGTGTAGGTCCCGGTGAAGCTTGGTATTCCGATGTTCGGGTACCTAGTGACCTCCTTCAAGTGTCGTTCAAAAGGTGTGTCTTCATCCGGTTGAGTGAACTTGTTCCTTGGGTCCGCCATCTATAGAGTGGAAAATGGAGAGGAGTCAGAAATGAGTAGAGAAGAGAATCATATGGCTTTTCTTAGTGGTCGCGTCCTACAGTCAACGTGTGCTCTAATACCATCTTGTAGCGATCCAACCTCAAACGGTCAAATCTCTGTGCATAAGTGTCATCCCTGGATCGGTAATGCTGACACACACAGTACTTGAAGGATTTACAACAGAGTGCAATCACATACTTATTACATCGAATGTCTCAAAAGAGAACTTATTACAATAATATGGCTTAAGGCCATCTAAATAGGGAAAATTTTGTTTTTGCCACTCTAGATTTTGCCAATTTTCTTTATGCCACTGTAGATTTTGACATTTCACTTTTGCCACTCTTAGTTTTTGACAATTATCACAATTTCCATTATGTGGCAAAAGCAAGATAATTTCATTTCATTTTTGCCACTCTTAGCTTTTGACAATTATCTCAATTGCCACTCTTAAAATTTTGTTTTTGCCACAGGAATGGCAATTGTGATAATTGTCAAAAACCAAGAGTGGCAAAAGTGAAATGTCAAAATCTAGAGTGGCATAAGGAAAATTGGCAAAATCTAGAGTGGCAGAAACAAAATTTTCCCATCTAAATAAGATAACTGTGGAAGCATCGAAGGTAAATGAGTCCATCAACTCCAACGGCATAGCTGAGTGCACGATAATGACCTAGCACAGCTTACTCTTCGTCTGAAAAGTCTGCAGCATAATATGTTGCAGCTCGAAACGGGTCAGCACATGGAATATGCTGGCAAAATAACACTGTAGAGCAATGAACAATATAGCTGCTAACACTACATGCATATATGGCTGGTGGAGGCTCTAAGTTTATTTTGCATAAAGCTAGTTTTATCCTACAACATAGGAATATATTTTATTTAACTATCATGGTGGTTGATAAACATTGAGAATGGAAACCCCATCTCAATCCCAATTAATAATATTACAACCCAGCAAATTTATTAAGTAACATGATGAGATCAAATTAATAATTCAAATACCAGATACTCAAGATGTCCATAACCGGGGGACACGGCTAATCATGACTACTTTATACACTCTGCAGAGGTTTGCGCACTTTTCCCCACAAGATTCGATCTCCTCCGTTGGATTTCTCGCACTACATGATGTTTGAGAAACGGATGACAAAGACACAGTCTTTCAGAAGCATTAACTCTTTCGACGGGTAGACCGTACCACCTACATCCCCTACATCTGCTAGCCTACCACTGAAAGAGGTCACACAACATACTCAACTATGCCAGAACCCATAATGGCTTGTGGCTGCACACGGAAGTTTCTAGCATGAATAATCTTATGATCCCTTTGAGCCTGGGTGGCGAACCATAGGATGATCACATGGGTTCACAACACTGGATTCCCCAGGTGCCCACAAACAATCCACCCAGATGTGTATTAAAGTAGCCACCTTAAATAAACCCTTAGTTAACATTAATCTCTCACATCTGTCATGGATCACTCAAACCAAACCACGTCTACGAGGATAGCATAGCAGTATAAGCATAACGTAGAAGTAACTCCCAGGGTTTGAAATAAAAGGGCAATAGGTACTACCTCATCAACTACTTCCCAATACCCACATGTTAAACAGATCCTACTCATGCAATGTTTGAGGATTGAAACTAATGCATAAAAACTGTGTAATAAGGGATATGATCAAAGTGTTACTTGCCTTGCTGACGATCTGCAAACCCTAGAGACTCGTAGTAGCACGCTTCGCACTCCGGAAATTCTATCGCAAACAAACAATAGCATACATAAGCACTCAAGCATAGATGCAAGGGTAAAACTCAGATAAGAAAGTACAAACTAAAAGTTCAACTTAAGAGCTTCGATTTGCAAAAAGAATCACTCGAATCAGAGCTACGAAACTCAAACTACGATCAAAAGAAGATCGAATTCAAATATGCTTGAAACCAAATTTTAAATTGTCAAAACCATGCTCAAGTTGATTAACTTGAAAGAGGGGTTCGAGACGAAGATTTTGGCGTTGGTTTCACTGGATTTGGACGAACGGTTGAAAAGTTGCGAGGGTTTGAAGATTAGGGCTAATCTGCGATAAAATAATCGTGGATAGGTCCCTGGCGAAAAAAACGGAAAAAGAAAAATCTATCGGACGAACGTCCGCTAACAGAGACAAACGGACGAATTCGTTCGTTATAAGAACCAAACGAATGAACGTTCGCAGTATAGATCTAAATCGAAGAAAACCCGAGAAAACCGATCTAAAAACCTAATTAGATCTAGGGTTTACCGAAATAAACCGACGAAAACCGGTTGGCGGCGGTGAAAGATCGAGG
This sequence comes from Triticum aestivum, assembly GCF_018294505.1. Taxonomy (NCBI): domain Eukaryota; kingdom Viridiplantae; phylum Streptophyta; class Magnoliopsida; order Poales; family Poaceae; genus Triticum; species Triticum aestivum. The sequence goes on from NC_057811.1 coordinate 478,952,469, forward strand.
ATGTCTCCTAGAGGGGGGGGGTTGAATAGGCGCTTTAAATAATTACAGCTTAGGCTTGAACAAATGCGGAATAAACCTAGCGGTTAATTTGTCAAGCACAAAACCTACAACAACTAGGCTCACCTATGTGCACCAACAACTTATGCTAAGCAAGATAAACTACTAGGTGATAGCAAGACATATGACAAGAAACAATATGGCTATCACAAAGTAAAGTGCATAAGTAAAGGGCTCGGGTAAGAGATAACCGAGGCACGCGGAGACGACGATGTATCCCGAAGTTCACACCCTTGCGGATGCTGATCTCCGTTTGGAGCGGTGTGGCGGCACAATGCTCCCCAAGAAGCCACTAGGGCCACCGTAATCTCCTCACGCCCTCACAAAATGCAAGATGTCGTGATTCCCCTAAGGGACACTTGAGGGCGGTCACCGAACCCGTACAAATGGCAACCCTTGGGGCCGGTCACCGAACCCGTACACTTTGGCAACCCTTGGGGGCGGTCTCCAGTACCCTTCAAATTGCTCGGGGCGATCTCCACAACCTAATTGGAGACCCCGACGCTTGCCTGGAGCTTTACACCATAATGATTGAGCTCCGAACACCACCAACCGTCTAGGGTGCCCAAGCACCCAAGAGGAACAAGCTCAAGGGTACCAAGCACCCAAGAGTAATAAGCTTCTCAACTTGTAACTTCCACGTACCACCGTGGAGAACTCAAACCGATGCACCAAATGCAATGGCAAGGGCACATAGAGTGCCCAAGTCCTTCTCTCCCAATTCCCACCAAAGCAACTAATGCTAGGGAGGAAAATGAGAGGAAGAATGAAGAAGAGAACACAAAGAACTCCAAGATCTAGATCCAAAGGGTTCCCCTCACATAGAGGAGAAAGTGATTGGTGGAAATGTGGATCTAGATCTCCTCTCTCTTTTCCCCCAAAAACTAGCAAGAATCCATGGAGGGATTGAGAGTTAGCAAGCTCGAAGAAGGTCAACAATGGGGGAAGAACACGAGCTCAAAGGATAAGGTTCATTGGGGAAGAAGACCCCCTTTTATAGGTGGGAAAAAATCCAACCGTTATGCTCACAGCCCGCACAGAGCGGTACTACCGCTCGTCCTCACGGTACTACCGCTAGTGGTAGCGGTACTACCTCAAAGGGTAGCGGTACTACTACTTGCGAGCGGTACTAAAAAAATACATCCGTGCCTACCACCGTTGGACTTGTGACGAGTTTTTGGTCTGGAGCGGAAGTAGCCACGGAAGTAGCCGCGGTAGTACCGCTCCAAGCGGTAGTATCGCTTCCAAGAGCGGTAGTAAAAAATTACATCCCCTCCAAGCGGTAGTACCGCTCCCACGAGCGGTAGTACCACTGCAGCTTTTATAAGGACACGAAAACAGACACAACTTCTGCAAACGGACTCCGAATTCAACGAAACCAAGTTTGTTGGAAATCTAGCGAAAAGGGCTAACACAATGTTGATAGAAATAACAATAAGAAGCAAATTATAAAATTCCCATAATAAAATGGTGAGAACCCTTCCTCGAATAAGACCGGTAAAAGCTCCAACCGAAAACACAATAGAGGAAGCATGTGAACTCCGTTTTCGATGAACTCGAGCTTGTCAAGAAGATGACCATAAGCCATAAGACTCACAAAGAGAACCAAGCAAGAACCAAGAAAGATGATGCAAGGATGCAATGGTTTGAGCTCTCTGCGAACGATACGATCAAGCTACTCATCAAGAGCCCCCCTTGATAGTACGACAATCGATCCTATAACCCGGTCTCCCAACTACCACCATGAGACCGGTAAAATAGAAAACCTATCAAGGGCAAACCTTTGTCTTGCAGAAAGTCCGCTTGAGCTAGATGTAGACGATCTTGACTTCCTCAAGTTGGACCACCTTTCTTGATTACGTTGGCTTGGTGAAGACTAGTAGGTTGCTCCCCCATACTCCACTATGGGTGAGCCACTCTTCGGCACATCTTCACAAATCTATTGTCACCACAATGGAGGGCAAGCTTCAAGAACTTGATGTCTTAGTGATGCATCACTTGAACTTGCACACCGCAACCTAACCCCACAAAGAACTCTCACGAAGACCATGGGTTAGTACACAAAGCATAATTGACAATGCTTACCATACCATGGGATCGCTTGATCCCTCTCGGTACATCTTCTACGCTTTGTGTGTTGATCAACTTGATTCACTCTTTGACTTAGTATTGATCAACCTCTCACAAGACCAATCTTAAGGTAATTCCTTGAATATCACCTTGGTCGACACAAACTCTCCTTGAAACCAACACATGTATTCCAAGAAAAGCCTATGGACAAAACCTTCAAATATAACTCAAGGAAACCATTAGTCCATAGAGATTGTCATCAATTACCAAAACCAAACATGGGGACACCACATGTTCTTTCAATCTCCCCCATTTTGGTAATTGATGACAATCACTTTCAAGAGAGTTTATACAAGGAATTATGCATCACCATGCAATGCAACAACCAATAATGCATGCATATGAGGTGCAAACGCTTAGGAACACAACCAAAGCAAGAAAAGATGACTCTCTAAACTCCTCCACAAAACTCTCTGAAACTTCTCCCCCATTGGCATTGATTGCCAAAATGGGAGAAAAGCTTAGAAGGCCAATATAAATTGTGTTTCTCCATAAATTGTGTATTTCTCCACAAGAGAGTGGAATGCAATACACATATCCAATGGTAAATACTTGTAGGAAGACAAACTATATTGAGGCCCAAAGATTGCAAAAGAATGATATGCCACAAAGACATAACAAAAGAGAACAAGCAATCAAGCAATCAAAAGATACCAATTGAAGCAAGCTATCAAAAGATACCAATTGAACCAACTAGACCAATGATCCTACGTGCCATATGAATAAAAGATATTATGATATGGGCAAATGAGTGTTCTAGAGAAACTAGAGAAGCTCCCCATGATTTGTGCACAATTTAGTTTTAATGTTGGATGCACCGAGCACAAAATAGGATCGTCACTCCCCAAGATCAATAGAACCTCACGACAAGTGCAAGAGAGCAACAGAGTGTTCTGAAGACACTAGTGAAGCTCCCCATGATTTGTGCACTCCTTAGAATATTTTCATTAGGATACCAAGTGCACAAAATAGGATCACCACTCCTCGAAAATCAATAGAAACTCACAACAAGTGTAAGTGAGCATGTAGCAAACAAAGCCTAGCACAAGCAACAAACACATGGTTGAGCAACATGTAAAAGAGGCAACTTAAGAATAGGCTCAACCAAAATGATGTGTGTGAGTCATGGAAAAGCACTTGATAAGACTAAAATAAGGATGAGCATTAAGCATCAACATAGTCTTGGATAAATGAGATACACGGTGCATGACATGTCCTCCCTACACACACCCAACTAGCAAATGGGTTCACAAGCTCACTAAAAAGATAACAACAAAGCTTGCGACAACCCATGGTGAACATAGAAGATGAAAGCCTCATCAAGACGAGGGATACCAATTAAGATGGCAAAAGCATCGTAAAGACAAGCATGAGGAAAATTATCTTCACCACACAAGAGTGCATCAAGATGCAACGAGATAAGACACGCACTCAAGGCAAAAGCTTTCACGGAGCCACAAAAGAAATAACATAAGAAGGACAAGGTGGACGTGAAAGAAAGGATATCATCTAGAGATGTAATTTCTCTCAAGTGTATAAGGTTCTAGTTAGACGAAATCATGATGATATATATCTACAAAGAAGGATGTACACCCGAAATAGTTACAACACAAAGGAACAAGATATACAAAAGGAAGTCATACATATACCAATAAGATATTTGCTTGGAAGCATAGCACATGGCTAGATATGGTCTTATAGTATATAAATGAATTCCTACCACACACCCATCAAAGACATCACAACTAGCAACATGAGATCATCGTTGAGATGCTTTGAGAAAGGAAACAAGTATCACAAGATGGAATGAATATCATGCCAAGATGCAACCTACACAAGGTTGAATGCAAGAAAAGAATGCATGAATAGATACTTGTTACCGAGATATCATTGGAAGGATGTAGAAGAAACCAATTGAAGGTAGTAGATAGTAGTTCATTGAGCATCCTAGCTTGACTCCAATAAGCACATGGTGACACCACCTTCCTTGTGAGTGAGCCGAGCATCCAATGCATCTCCAATTGTTCCTAGAACAACAACACAAACAAAATGGTACCCAAACTCATTGGGACCAAAGAGTTAGAAACACCAATATACATAGGACAAACTCCACATAAATATGTGCATATAGATAAGGAAATGAATTTCATGCACATCTCATCCAATTTGAGACTTGGTGGAGTTTCCCCTATATATTGGGTCAAAGAAGGAAAGCATGCCAAAGAAACTACATGAAGTTAATATGCATGCTCAATACTTTCAAGAACCGATACCAATTGACAAAGAAATACCAAGTGAAGAAGAGATACCAAATGAATAAATCAACACTTGGAGGATATCAAATGAAAGATACATCAAGGAATGAGATATCCAATGATACACGCAAAAAGAAAGATGTCAAACTCCCAAAAGAGAGAATGGTTCCAAACAAACCAAGTGCTCTACAAAGTTTCATGATGGCACAAAGTACCAAAAAGAAACGGTTTGCATTCCACCAACATACACTTGATAAGGATCACAAGGTGAGCGTTCTAAGAAAAATAGGATAGCTCCCCCAAGCATTGTGCATTATAGAGAATTTGCATTTGAATACAAAAAGCACAAGATGGGATCACCACTTTCACTATATCTATACAAACACTAGACAAGCTCAAGGAAATAACAAGATCCACAAGTGGTATGGAATACAATGGGAGTTGACACAATCCTAGGCACGAGATAAGGCAAATAAAAGCAAAGGCCAATGTAAAGATGATCAATAATTTCTACCACACATAAGTGAGTACCAATTGTCATAAGACAAGAAGTATTTGGAAATAATTCCCGTTGGTAGATAGCAAGGATATCCAACATCATCTTCACACCATACACAAGCAAATTGCAACTTGTAGAGCTAACATGCCACCTAGGAACAAGATAATCTACAATATCAACACTAGGTGACAATATCTCAAATGTACACATTTTCTAGGCTAGTAATATACATAGCATATTACTCCCCCATAATGTGATACCAATTAAAGAAAACTTAACAAGAGGCAATAAGAGGATCCAACAAGAGATAATTAATGGACTATTTAGAATCTGAATTTCTCATGAGAAGACATACCACATAGTGACTAGATAAGCTTGCAATATCAATACTAGGTGGTATTCCTCATGTACACACATTTATGGGACCGTGAGGTGCACAAAGCACATCACTCCCCCAAAATGGGATGTTCCATTAATCTCTCACAAGAGCCAACTAACATACAAACAAGATGCGCAAAAGGCTCAACGCACTACACACACGTACATGATGTGCAAACCAACACACACATACTTGATTACTCAAGATAAGCAAATTGGAGGCACAACATATACAACCACATGCAAGGAACAAAACCAAAACATGCAAAGGGGCAAGTAACTTTCAATGTAAACAATTTAAGTACAAGTTACCGCAAGGAGGCACATTGGATATAAGATAGAAACTTGATAATCCAATTGACTTGGCTTGAGACAATATGAATGATGAAGATCCCTTAATTCTTCATGATGTAGACAAGTCTCCAATGCTCTCCATCAACACCTATTGATCAAGTTTGAGCTAGTTGGTCCCCAACCAAGTTGAGTCCTAAGAGGTTAGTCACAATAGGCTTGGCTACCCAAATGGTTCTTTTCTTGACACCACTTTGAGTACCAACAACTTTGGCAAAGACATTGCCAACCTTATCCTTCCCAAGAGAGTAGATATCATCAATAATAATTGGGTTGGATAAGTTACCACTAGTGCATGAGGAAGCAAGGTCACCTTTCTCACGACATAGGTAGCAACGTCTACTCTTCACTTTCTTCTCACTTGATTTCTCAACTTGAGAAGCATTAGCTTGAGTTTTCTTGGGAAGAGGCCTTTCTTCAACTTGAGGTTGAGCATGAGAATGAACTTGTGGCCGCTTCCCTTGTTACTTGTCACTAATGGCCTTCTTCTTCAAAGAGCAAGATCTAACATGATGCCCTTCAATTTTGCACTTGAAGCAAATGATCTTGGCCGAATTCTTGACTTGTTTTTGACCCTTCTTCTTTTTGCTCTTGGACTTCTTCTTCTTATTGGAGTTGAATCCAAGTCCACCTTTGTCATTGGGGGATTTTTGCACACTCAAGATATTGTTGAGTGTGGCCTTCCCTTCATGACACTTTTCCAAGTCTTTCTTCAAAGAAGTGACTTGGGCCTTGAGCTCTTTGATTTCCTCTACATGGTTAGTCTCAACACAAGTACTAGAGGAAGTATAAGCTTCATCGTTAGAGCAACAAGACAAGGAAAGCAATTCATCACAAGATGTACCAACATTGTGAGTAGATGAATTACAAGGACTAGCACATAGCAATATAGCATTTTGACTAGAAGTAGTGCTAGTATCCACATGAGGCTCACTAGATGTTACCTTAGCAAGCATGGCCTCATGAGCCATCTTTAGCACATTATGGGATACTAGAAGATCATCATGAGAGTTTGAGAGCTTTTCATGACTTTCTTCCAATTTCCCATATTTGCTAGATAGCAACTCAAGTTGAGCCCGTAGCTCAACATTCTCCTTCAAAATGGATGCTTCACAAGTAATAGAGTTAGTAGCACAAGCATCATCAATAAAAGCAAGAGGAGAAGGCAACTTTACAAGCTCTTTTGAATATGAAGCTTTAAGTTGAGCATGAGACTCGGTGAGTTTGATGAGCTCACCCTTGATGACCCTTGAGCCATTTTCGAGGTGCTCAAAATCCTCAAGGAGTCTAGCATGGGAAACTTCAAGCTTAGCATTTTTAGTTTCAAAAACATTGGCCACCTCAAGAGCTCTATCATGAGATTCCTTCACTCTAGATAATTCTAGAGCAAAAGTCTCCTCAAGAGATTCCTTGGTGGTTTGTTCAAGTTTAAGAGCTTGGGAGAGGTCTACAATCTCATTAGCGTAATCACGCTCATGACCTTCCATTTTCTCAATGGTGACATCATGCTCCTCAAGATGAGATTCCAACTCATCAATATATTTCTTGCCCTCAATAGCACTAGACATGATTTCCATGAAGTTGGAACGAGCAATTTTATTCTTATGAAGAGCTTTAAAAATCATTTCCCCCTTAATTTTTAAGGAGGCAACATTATCATTCTCTTCATCACTATCAACATCATCATCATCATTCTTGTCATCATCAATATCATCACAAAATATATTGGGATTCAAAGTGGGAGATACCTTTGAAGCCTTAGCCATAAGGCAAAACGCAATCGATGATGATGTAGGATCCCTTGAGGCACCTTTCAAGACCACATCTTGTTCCATGGGGTGTTGGGTTTCCTCTACATTGTTAGCACAACAATTCGAGGAAATAGATGCACTTTTATCATGGCAACCAGACATAGCAAGCATATCATCATGAGATTTAGTAAAACAATTTCTACATGATATGCAAGGACTATCAACACAAGCATGTGAAAAATTTAGAGAGCTCGAAGTGTTGAAGTCCAAAGATGGGGCATTGCAATAAGATAGTGATGAGGAATCGTCAACGATAAGCCCACTATCATCATTGCAATGAACACCACTACTCACCATATCATTACCTTGTGGCAATCCACATGTAGGTGAAGTAGAAGAAGTTGAGAAGGCAACACGGCCAGAGGTGGAGGGAGAACAATCATCCTCACAAAACTTGGACACGCCATATTTATCTTGAAGCTTTGTCCACAACTCATGAGCATCCCGGAACGACATGAGTTGAAATATAACTAAATTGCTCAAAGCATCAAAAGGCACATTAGAAGCTTGAGCATTGAGATAAGAGTTTTTCCCATCCTCTAAACATAATATTTGGGGATCCTTTGGAGGAGAAAAACCCATATCTACAATTCGCTCTAATTTTGGGTCCATGACCCTAAAGAGATTAAGAATGCTAATTACCCAAACATCAAAATTTGTGCCATTGAAACTAAGAGTGTCAGATCATCCTAAACCCCTAGTAGACATCCTTACTCTCTAGGTGGTTAAGCCCTATAAAGAGAGACGAGGCTCTGATACCAATTGAAAGATCGAGGATGTCGCCTAGAGGGGGGTGAATAGGCGCTTTAAATAATTACGGTTTAGGCTAGAACAAATGCGGAATAAACCTAGCGGTTAATTTGTCAAGCACAAAACCTACAACAACTAGGCTCACCTATGTGCACCAACAACTTATGCTAAGCAAGACATATGACAAGAAACAATATCGCTATCACAAAGTAAAGTGCATAAGTAAAGGGCTCGGGTAAGAGATAACCAAGGCACGCAGAGACGACGATGTATCCCGAAGTTCACACCCTTGCGGATGCTAATATCCGTTTGGAGCGGTGTGGCGGCACAATGCTCCCCAAGAAGAGCCACTAGGGCCACCGTAATCTCCTCACGCCCTCGCACAATGCAAGATGTCGTGATTTCACTAAGGGACACTTGAGGGCGGTCACTGAACCCGTACAAATGGCAACCCTTGGGGGCGGTCACCGGTACCCGTCAAATTGCTCGAGGCGATCTCCACAACCTAATTGGAGACCCCGACGCTTTCCCGGAGCTTTACACCACAATGATTGAGCTCCGAACACCACCAACCGTCTAGGGCGCCCAAGCACCCAAGAGGAACAAGCTCAAGGGTACCAAGCACCCAAGAGTAATAAGCTTCTCAACTTGTAACTTCCACGTACCACCGTGGAGAACTCAAACCGATGCACCAAATGCAATGGCAAGGGCACACAGAGTGCCCAAGTCCTTCTCTCCCAAATCCCACCGAAGCAACTAATACTAGGGAGGTAAATGAGAGGAAGAACGAAGAAGAGAACACAAAGAACTCCAAGATCTAGATCCAAAGGGTTCCCCTCACATAGAGGAGAAAGTGATTGGTGGAAATGTGGATCTAGATCTCCTCTCTCTTTTCCCCCAAAAACTAGCAAGAATCCATGGAGGGATTGAGAGTTAGCAAGCTCGAAGATGGTCAACAATGGGGGAAGAACACGAGCTCAAAGGATAAGGTTCATTGGGGAAGAAGACCCCCTTTTATAGGTGGGAAAAAATCCAACCGTTATGCTCACAGCCCGCACAGAGCAGTACTACCGCTCGTCCTCACGGTACTACCGCTAGGGGTAGCGGTACTACCTCAAAGGGTAGCGGTACTACCTCAAAGGGTAGTGGTACTACTGCTTGCGAGCGGTACTAAAAAAATACATCCGTGCCTACCACCGTTGGACTTGTGACGAGTTTTTGGTCCGGAGCGGAAGTAGCCACGGAAGTAACCGCGGTAGTACCGCTCCCAAGAGCGGTAGTACAAAATTACATCCCCTCCAAGCGGTAGTACCGCTCCAACGAGCGGTAGTACCGCTGTAGCCTTTATAAGGACACCATAACTGACACAACTTCTGCAAACGGACTCCGAATTCAACGAAACCAAGTTTGTGAAAGCTAGCGACAAGGGCTAACACAATATTGATAGAAATAACAATAAGAAGCAAATTAGAAAATTTCCATAATAAAATGGTGAGAACCCTTCCTCGAATAAGACCGGTAAAAGCTCCAACCTAAAACGCAATAGAGGAAGCATGTGAACCCCGTTTTCGATGAACTCGAGCTTGTCAAGAAGATGACCATAAGCCATAAGACTCACAAAGAGAACCAAGCAAGAACCAAGAAAGATGATGCAAGGATGCAATGGTTTGAGCTCTCTGCGAACGATACGATCAAGATACTCATCAAGAGCCCCCCTTGATAGTACGGCAATCGATCCTATAACCCGGTCTCCCAACTACCACCATGAGACCGGTAAAATAGAAAACCTATCAAGGGCAAACCTTTGTCTTGCACAAAGTCCACTTGAGCTAGAAGACGATCTTGACTTCCTCAAGTTGGACCACCTTTCTTGATTGCGTTGGCTCGGTGAAGACTAGTAGGTTGCTCCCCCATACTCCACTATGGGTGAGCCACTCTTCAGCACATCTTCACAAATCCATTCTCACCACAATGGATGGCAAGCTTCAAGCACTTGATGTCTTCGTGATGCATCACTTGAACTTGCACACCGCAACCTAACCCCACAAAGAACTCTCACGAAGACCATGGGTTAGTACACAAAGCGTAATTGACAATGCTTATCAAACCATGGGATCGCTTGATCCCTCTCGGTACATCTTCTACGCTTTGTGTGTTGATCAACTTGATTCACTCTTTGACTTAGTCTTGATCAACCTCTCACAAGACCAATCTTAAGGTAATTCCTTGAATAGCACCTTGGTCGACACAAACTCTCCTTGAAACCAACACATGTATTCCAAGAAAAGCCTATGGACAAAACCTTCAAATATAACTCAAGGCAACCAATTTTCCATAGAGATTGTCATCAATTACCAAAACCAAACATGGGGACACCGCATGTTCTTTTAGGCGGCGGATCCGAACGGCGGCAGGGCGGCGGCTCCGGCGGGCCTCCGCGGGGCGGGGCCGCGGCAACGGCGAGCAGGCGCGGCGGCGGCGGCGACTGCGAAGCAGCGGAGGCGGCGGGGCTGGGTGAAGGAGAGGAGGCGGCGGCGGGGAGTATATAAAGGCCTCGGGGGGGCTCCGACTTGGAGGCAAAGCCGGGCGGCGGCGGCGGCGCACCGGACTCCTAGGAGTCCGTGCCGGCTACGGCGACGGAAGGCGGTTGGCGGCGCGGCCTGATGGGCTGCTGGGCCGGCTGGGCTGCGGCCCAGTTGGTCCAAACTTTTTTTTAAACAAATTCCGCCGATAAAACAAAAATCCTAATAAAATATAAAATATTCTAAAAATTCCAAAAACAATTTTCGCCGTCTAAATAAAATATTTAGAACAAAGTGAACATTTTTTTGGCCTAAAAATGCAATTTTGAAAAATGCATATTTTTCTAATTCAAATAAAATCACGAATAAAATCCAAATAGAATATTTATTTGATTTTAGAAAATTTCCCCCAACATTTCTCTTCTGAAGAAGTCATATTATCTTCTCTCTATTATTATTTTTTTATTTGAAATATTCGGAGAGAAAAATTATTAAAACCAAATTGATCCTCTTTTCAATATTTGAGAAAAATTCAAATATGAAAATTTATGAAATCCCCAACTCTCTCCTGGGGTCCTTGAGTTGCTTAAGATTTCTAGGATCACCAACAAAATGCAAATAAAATATGATATGCATATGATGACCTATGTATAACATCCAAATTGAAAATTGGGATGTTACACTGCCGGTGTCCAACCTCCCAGGTTCTAGGGTGAACTGCTACACTGTCAATGGTTCGGCGCCTTCGAGCCAGGTGAGGAGGCAGGGGCCTTCTTTGACAGTGGAGCTGGGAGGACATGGCATGTCGGGGCCGCTAGTGATTTGGCGACGACGTGCCCTTCCTCGCCGTCGGAAGTGCTGCTTCTATGCTGACATTCTCCTACTCCCCTGGTGACCTGTCCGCGATTGAGGACCTTCACGTCTCCGAGCTGCGTGTCTCCATTTTTTATCTTATTTAGCTTGGTGTGTGTGAGGCTTATGAGTTGCTTTCCAGCACCTTTGTATATTGTCGTTTTTATGTTTTTTGTATTGGTTTCGAGTTTGTAATCCTGGCCGGTTGATGGCCTTGTTAGTTCAAAGCTGGCTCTTCTTGAGCCTTCGTTCCAAAAAAAGTATGTAAATATATGACTTGTTTTGCTCTTATCTCTACAATGCTAAAAATGCTAAACTCTATATTTCTAGTATTGAACTTCTTAATCCCGGACACTCTTGTATTGACATAAGCAACGACCTCCGAACTTTGGGTTTCCACTTTCCATAATGATTGGGAGGGATGATCAATTCAAGGCAAGCTAGTACTCCCGCCATTCTGGAGTATAACCTTCCAGGCAAGCTATGATATAGCTTTTGATTCTAATGCTTTTTGTGAAAACCGATATATTCCTTCCTTTCCCGCGGTGACAACTAGGGAGAAGCTTACTTTCTTCCAGGTTTCGTTGGCGAGCCCATGGACTCACCTAATCCCCTCTATTTGTTGCTCCGGCGGCGGGGAGGGGAGTTTCGGTGCCTCAGCCAGGCTAGCAGTCTAGGTTATGTTTTTTTATCCTCGTGGGGTAGTGTTATGGCGAATAACAATGCTTCATCTTTTAAGTAGTATTCCAGGCTTTGATCCTTCTCGAATTCGTCCATCGGCACAGAGTGGGACGATCTCTAACGTAGATTCATGTCGTGTCTTTGTGTGGTGAGGTTGGGGTTTCTGTTATGAATGCAAGACAACGAGATTTGGTGTCAACAGCTTCAAGTCAATACGTGGGTGCAATCACAATGGCTGCAGCTCTCGGACAATGGTTCTTAATTAGGGGTAAATGCATGAAGACTTCCTGACTATTATCTACAAGGTGAGGACAATTTCGATAAAGGATTGGCGACAACGACACGTCAGCGGCTCGTTCTGGCAGCAATAGGGGTCGTTTGGTGTTCTAGGGACCTTAATGTAATTGTGATTATGTTTGCAGTGCTCTCTACTTATGGTGAACCTTTATAACATATTTGGGTTCTTTCAACAACAAAAAAAAGCTTGGACTCTAATGTATCGACGCTACATACCGCAGGCAGCAAGATAACAATATACCACTAAAGACTCCGGGCTCATACTTTGTGCATATGAATTCTAAAAGAGGTCCAAACAAATTGCAAAATTCTTTTTATGTGAAAAGATCAGATCTATTATAAAGATTCACCAGAAATACAAAACACCTTAAACATAATAAAAATTACATCGAGGTCCATGGACCACCGAACGACCATTGCCGCCGCTAGAATGAGCCGCCGATGTGCCGTTGTCGCCGCTCCCATGCCGGAGCCGTCTGATCTTGTCGGTGACAGCCGGGAAGTCTTCATGCACATGCCCCTAAGGACCAGCGTCTCGGAGCCGCAAAATTCCTATGTTTACTTTTCGTCCAATTGAACCAAACAAGTAAAGAGTGCTGTTAAAAGACCTCGAGATACAATGACTTCTTGGATACTACAGACATCAAGTCTGAAATTTGCAAATATAAGAATTCGAGTAGTACATAAATTATTCAGAATTTATTTGTCTCGTCTATGCACTTTCTAGAGGAAGGAATACAAGGTACATGCATGGCAAGAAAATTTCGTACTACAAATATTTCCCAGTTCAAAGTCCAATGCATCATGTACTTCCCATTTGTTCTAGAAAAAACTAGCTGGGCCTAATTAGCAGGGAATAGTAATGTTAAAATTGGAATATCTGCAGCCGGCTTGCTTTTTTGTTGGGCTTCGCTTAACCCAAAGAAACAGAATATCCATGGTCTGAGCCGCGCGTTTCACCATTGTAACCCTTACATCCAAGTCTTTAAGATGTTCATGGTAAGAGGAATGAACTTTTTTAAATTTTAATGAATATTTTTATATTTTGATGAAAATAAATTTATAAGCATTTTTTTATTAATGATGAACTTTTTTTGTATTTGATTAACAGATTTTGAATTTGATGAAAAAAAGTTGGAAATATGCCTTAGAGGCAATAATATTTTATTTATTTATTTTCATGCTTATAATTAAGAGTCTATATTTTATGCTATAATTGCTACCATTCTAGAATATGCGATTCAGCGAAAAACTCATTAGGACGTGTGAATTTTCTATTGTTTCATGCTAATAGATTATCATCTTGTATATTTTACATACCATTTTATATTATTTTTGAGAACTAACCTATTAACTCAGTGCCAAGTAGCAGTTGTTGTTTTCTACTTGTTTTTTGTTTTACAGAAAATCCCTATCAAACAAAGTACAAACACGATGAAACTTTTTGACGATTTTTTCTCGACCAAAAGAGACCCTAGAAGCTTCGGGGAGACCAGACGACATACAAGGAGGTGACAACAAGGCAGGAGGCGCACCCTGCCCTCTTGTGGCTCCTCTGTTGCCCCGTCTGACCAAATTCCAGCGCTATAAGTTCCCAAGTATTCAGAAACCCTTAGGGGAGCACCCAAAATAATTCTTCAACCGCCGTAAGCCTCTGTTCCTCCGTGATCTCATTTGGAGGCCTTTTCCAGTATTCTGCCGAAGGGGGAATCCATCATGGAGGAAATCTACATCACGCTTGCTGCCATCCCATTGATGTGTGAGTACTTCCCATAGGACCTATGGGTCAATAGGAGTAGCTAGATCGATCTCTCTCTCTCTCTCTCTCTTGATCTTCAATACCATGTTCTCATCTTAGATCAATCCGAAGTTAAACTATTGCGGTGTGTTTGTTCGGATCCGATGAATTGTGGGATTATGATCATATTATTCATCGAAAGTAATTGAGTCTTTTCTGAACTTTATTATGTCTGATTTTTGTAGCCTTGTATGCTCTCCGATCTATCTACCTATTTGGGCCACTTAGATCGATTTAGTTTCAGTGGGAGAGTGCTTGGTAGTTGGTTCGATCTTGCGGTGTCCTCACTCTATGATAGTATGAGTAGCGAGACACGTATTTGTATTGTTGCTATTAATAGTAAAACGACGAGGCTAGAACATATTATTTGGTCCTGCCTTTTCTACATTATGTCATCATGCTTCAAGCATTACTCAGTTTTGATATGAACTTAATACCTTAAGATGCATGCTGCATAGCGGTCGAGGGGTGGAGTAATAGTAGTAGATGCAAATGGATACCCGTTTACTTGTGTCGGGCATAACGCCTATATATTGATCATGCCATGAATAACATCATAATTATGCGCTCTTCTATCAATTGTCCAACATTAATTTGTTTACCCATCATTGCTATGCTCATGAGAGAGATGCCTCTAGTGAACGATATGGCCCCGAGGTCCATTCACTTTATATTTACTAAAACCCTAAAAATATTTGCTGAAGTTTATTTTCCTTTATTTTATTTTGCAATTTATCTATCTATCAATCACAGAATTAATCCATGAAATTAATGAGTACAAGGGGATTGACAACCCTTTTTCCCACGTTGGGTGCAAGTATTTGTTGTGTCTGTGTAGGTACTGTTGACCTTTGTTTGCGTGAGTCTCCTACTGGTTCAATAATCTTGGTTATTACCCGAGGGAAATGATATCTACTATAATACTACATCACCCTTCCTCTTTAGGGAAATCCCAACGCCTATCACAAGTAGCAACGTGTGGAATGATAAACGGTAAAACCCGATTCCTAGTCTCCCCTCTATGACTAGCTCAAGTGTTGTATGTTGATCATGTTTTTCAGATCTTGGGATATCGTTAAGTGTAACGATAGTCCCAAAAGAACATTGTGATAGGGAACGTTGCATGGAAAACATTTTTTCTCCTACGGAACACCCAAGATCTATTCTATTGAGATTGTATCAATGAGAGGGGAGTGTGTCTACAAACCTTTGTAGACCAAAAATGTTAACGATCTAGAGATCGTGGTTGGTGTAGTTGTACTCGCGTCACGATCCAATTCGATCCAAGCACCACACATGCGACACCTCCGAGACTAATACACGTGCGGCTCGGTGATGTCTCCGCCTTCTTGATCCAGCAAGAGAGTGCAGAGAGGTAGATGTGATTTGAACCAGCACGACACGTCGTGGTGGTGGCAGCAGAAGTGCAGCAGGGCTTCGCCAACCACCTACATGGAGGAGTAGATAGGATATGGAGGGGGCGGCTAGGCAAATAGTTTAACCTACCCCGTGCGTCCCAACTATATATAGGGGTGTGGGAGGGGGCTGGCCAGCCCTGGACCCTCCTCCAAGGGAGGGAACGGCGGCCAGGGGGAAGCTTGCCTCCAAGAAAAGTGGAGGCAGCCCCACCCCTAGGGGGAGTAGCGCTGATGTCTAATACACAACTTTATACTTGTAGACCCTGTTGGGCCTCCAAACGTAGAGTTTTGTATGACAACGACAAGTTTTTCTCAAGTGAATGACCTAAGGTTTATCATTCCGTGGGAGATGTAGGATGAAGATGGCCATTTTCAAACAACCCTGCAATCAAAAACAAGAAATCTCTTATGTCCCCAACACACCCAATACAATGGTACATTATATATGTGCACTAGTTCGAGGAAGAGATGGTGATACAAGTGTAATGTGGTTGGTAGAAATATGTTTTTGTAATCTGAAATAATAAAAATAGTAAGGTAGCAAGTTACAAAAATGAGCACAAACCATATTTCAATGCTTAGAAACAAGGTCTAGGGTTTATACTTTCACTAGTGCAATCTCTCAACGGTGCTGACATAATTGAATCATATAACCATCCATCAACGTGTGACAAAGAATTACTCCAAAGTTCTAATCAATAGCGGAGAAAATAAGATGAAATTGTGATAGGTAGCAAACCACCTCAAAGTTATCGTTCTCATCAATCTATTCAGCCATCTTTATAAGTGTTATAAACAGCCCTAGAGTTCGTACTAAAATAACACCATATGATACACATCAATCGACTTTTGGTTTTGTAATCACATCATAAATTAAAAATGCTCCCGAATTAAAAAAAACTGATATGAAAAGAAATCTTAAAAATTGTAAATTTAAAAAATTCACGGATTTGGAAAATGTTCACGGATACCAAAAAGCATGAAATTTAAAAATGGTCATGAATTTGAAAAATATTAAACATTGAAAATTGTATGTTTTAAATGAAAAAGGGCAAAAAAGGAAAATGCTAAAAAAAATCCGAGAATAGAAAACGGAAAACAAGAAAAAAAACGAACAAGAGCGAGTTTTATTTTTGAGACAAACAAGACCAAGTAAAAATGGCAGAAAAGAGAAAAGGGCCAGAAGCTTCCCAAAACTAGATCCCGAAAACGAAGATCCAACGACTCCTGCTACATGGGTCGGCCTTTTAAAGCAGGAGTCGCTCGACGAGGTCTACACCATGTACGAATTCTTCAGAATCCACAAAAATGAGCATGCCGTCAGGTTTGGAAAATTCCTTGTTCGTTACAGACCCGATTTCACATCATTATCTTTCTGAAGGAAGACCTCCATAGCCCTTTTTTTGCACGACCACAGACAATTGAAAGTGCTGGCTGCAAAGTGCAATTAAGTTTTTTATGACACTTGTTCAACATTTTTGAAAATGCTTGATTAACATTTTTTAAATACATGATCAAATTGTTTCATACATTTTTTTGTATGCACTTTTTTAATCAGCGATAAATATTTTCTCTATACACATTTAACGTTTTTCAAATATTATATGTAAAATAATTTTACATATTTTTATTTAGAATATTAGGATGTATAACATAAAATAAAAAAAGAAAGCAAAAAAATGTGAAAAACAAACAAAACAAGAAAAATGGCTGTTTTTCCAAAAGCAAAACCGTACCTCTCACGAAATAAAAAAATGCGGTTTTCCATTTCTAAGAGGCACCGCCGTGCCTCTCGCGGAAGCAGAAAAATGGACACATTTTTTTGCGCAAAAAGAATTATTATTTTTTGTCGAAAAGCTAAGAAAGACCGATGAAAAACCGAAATGCCAAAAAAAACCATCTAAAAGCCAAAAACAGGTGCGAAAAAATAAAAAAAAATCCGGAGGAAGGGCCTAGAGCGCGACACGTGGCGGCGACTGAGAGTGACGTCTCTCAGCCCACCCCAAGTGACCCTTGGGAGGCTCGCGAGCGAGCGCTCCTCTATTAGTTGCTCCCGACCCTGATGCACTGATGTTTGGCCAACCTGATGCACAGGGCCTTTTTTCGATGGTGGGTAGCACTAAAAAAATTGATGGACCCGTATTCCTATGCACCAGGGTCAGCCCAATGGGCTCCGCCCTCGGACTGTAGACGTCTCCTTTAGCTTGAATGTTTCTTTCCCCTCTCTGATGACATTGAATAGAAGATATCTCTACGATAATCGACATCTGAGCACAGGCACATTGTGCCTGTTTTCTTTTAAGTTAAAAGAAAAACATATTTTCATGGCTTGAATTTTCAAAATTTTGTGTGCATGCACGTAGAGCAGTGCGGTATAGGACATAATAGAAGGCGATGTGTAAAAACAAAATGTAGCAATCAAAATGATCACTATAAGGATAAAATGAGAGACAAAATTACCTAAAAAGGATGTCTTGTCGCAAACAGACGTTCATGTTCAACAAACAGCCAGGGCGCTATCATTCATGTCGCAAACAGACGTTCATGTTCAACAAACAGCCAGCCAATCTTTGTTAACCGAATAAGTCGCGGCATACCAAAATACTTGGTATCCGTGGAGTGCCAAGCCACACAATACAATTGAAAGGTTACAACAAATCGAAAGATCAACACCACCATTCAGCGGAAAATAAACAAGGGACGAGTGTGAGCGCTTGCTGGCATCAGGTGCACCATTCAGTCAACGCCCCAGTACGATCCTTCTTTTTCAGAGCATTTCCAGGGTTCTGTAAACAAGGCGTCATTCTTCTGCATAGCAAAATGCCATAAGGTTCAGAAACCAGCACAAGTTCAGAAACAAACTGTTCCATAAGAATCCAGAAAGATACTAGAAAATCTCGTAGATGGCATTAATCAGACCAAATGTTGGCCAATACTACCAGCACAAAATAGTATGCCACTGCGACAACAACATGCTTTGCTCAACATGGTTTCACCAATTCTGAGCGAATCATCAAAACGAGCTAAAATTAACCCATCAGGCACTTCAATACAAAAGGAGCAAACAAGAACAAGCACCAAGCAAAACAAGAACCCATCACATCACATCCAGCAGCAAACAAACCAACGAGACGACAAGCTCAGATATACATATACTTTTGGGAATATAAAGGAAACCACCCAAGAAGATAAAAATCAACCTTCCCCAGTCGCTGGAGTTATGTTGTTGTACAAACAAATTTTCTAGCTTCCAAAACTTCCTAGGTGCAAACTCACCAGGACACCACCCAAATTGCAGCACGATGCATTTCACTTCAACTCTACTCTTCTTCGACAAATTGCAGCACAATGTGGGTCTTGCTGTGCCAAAACAAAAGATGGTACAACCCCAGTCAGTTATTAGAACTACAATCAGCTAAATTGAAATCAACATATATACAGCAGATAGTCAAGTGTAACGGCTCAACAACCACAGTTCTGTAAATCATTCCCTCTAACGGAATATTTGAGATCAGGGAAAGCAACTACAAAAACAGAATGAAATAAGCAACCCATGAAAAACTGGCACGAAGATTGTGCAATAACTAGTACTGGTTCTGCAAATCTTACGCGAGATCGGAAAAGGAGTACTAAGCTCAGTACAGCACTTATACCTGAATAAAAGCAACAGACTGTTTGACGAAAACTTTATTGGACCCATCAGCATTTCCTTTTTCTTCCGCCCATCTCACAATTGCAAGTTCACGAATTACCTCCCTATCATATAGGTAAGGCAAGATCCGCATTTAATAGCAAATTATCAAAACCAACAAAAAAGGGTCATCAATTTCCAAAGAGTGTAACACCACCGAGCAGTATTCCAATCTGCATCACCAACACAAAATTATCCATTTGGCCCATGTCAAATGCAGAGACAAAAACAACTCAATAAGTCAAAAAAATAACACAGGAAATTCCATAGAAAAAGGATAAATCGGTGATTTATCCTGCCCATGCAGGAAGCCTGCATCCTGTGTCTGTAGATTCTAGGTAGATGCAGTTCTCTGATATAAGTTCATATAATCAGTGCAGTTCTCTGATATAAGTTCATATAATCAACCTTCTTTGCCGTGAAATAAACTGCACCCATGAATGCAAATTGTGAACGGCTCAAGAATATTGCATTTTTTCAAATAACTACATCTGGTAATAAGCTGAACTGAAGAAATACTTGCAATAAACTGAGTGGTCTGTCTGTATTTCTCAGGAGCTGCAACCATGGATCACTACATTGCATCAGTCGCTGGCGCAAGACTTAACTTTGTGGGTTGGATGTGAAATTTTACAATAGAGACAATGCCATGAGTTTATACTCTCGTTTTCTTTTCAAATTAACCGCTGCCTAGCTGTCGGGACTGCAAATTCAAGTAAATCCAAGAATGAGGAAAACTGAAGCGATTACTATGCATAGAAACTAGACAGAAAGGCTGTTATAAAAGGTTTTACATGTTTCTCAATCTCGGCTATCTGTTGCCTCTGCTGTGACGGTGGAGCAGAAGTATTAACATTGTTTTTCTTTGCATAATCTGAAAAAATGAGATCCCTGAGCGCACATTCCACCTTCAGACAGTACTCATCAGTCAAAGATTGATGGCCAGATATGAAGCAGTTCCGTAACCATTGTCTTGTCGGGCTTCAGCAACATCTTGGCCTTCTCATTATTGACATGTAATGCTCGTAGTATAAGCACAAGACGAGAGAATGCAGTGTAGGACGAGATACTTTTCAACCAGTCATCGTATATGTTATAAAGAACCATCTGCGGTTCTGTAGCCTTGAGACCAAACTTGTCAATCTTCAAGCAAGCTTGGAATGGCAGATGGACTTCCAACACACACTTCCTTGTCAAAATAATTTGCTTTGGCTGCTCTTCAACGGGAAGCGATCGAACTAGTGCAGCAACCTCCTCGGCTGTTTTCCACTTGGCCAGCTGCCCTAGACACTTTTGTCCCGCCCATACACTTCTATGGATGACCTGCAGGGTATAATCCATTTTCATTCAAGCATTCAAAGGTGTGATGCTGCGCAGTTATGCCATAATTGCAAGAAAACTAGAGCTAAAAGCAAAATAAAGGGAAAATTATGTTAAGACAGATATGGCTCGGTCGGTTAAGATGAATACAATTGAGGACCCTTTCTTATTCTCTCCCTCGGCACATACATAGCAGGATTTGACTGTCAAAAGAAAAAATAAACAAGGATGTCATTTATTAAATAAGACATTTTTTATTACAACAGAGATATTGGCCTAGAGCTGGATTTGTTACAGTTAGCATGTGTTATTACCTTCATGATCTTGTTCATTGCTTGCTAGAGGAGGGGCTTTCACCCGGGGAAGCAGTTACCAAAAGCAGAGTGCAAATTATAAGCTAGATCAGTCCAATCATCACCCCTGAAAGAAATATTAATCAACATTAAGCACAAAAGACTCAGACAAGGCAAGAAATTGGCAGTTAATGGATACTCAAAATCATACCAGTCGGAGAAGGGTAGATGGACATATTATCTGTCTGTGTAGTCCATAAATTCTGTTCTTGTGTAACGTTCTATGCCGTGTGAATCGTAGTCTCCCCATCTTAGTTGCACATCAATCCAATACTTGTTACTGGCTTTCTGATCGAAGACATCTTTTGACTCAGAAACTAAGCTTGGCTTGGACATGTGATGTCTCATTCGAAGACATGTTCTGCTTCACGGTGGCGTGGTTGGTGGCAAGGTGCTCGGGGAAAATCCCTGCGTGGCTGCAGCTGCAGCAGTGGCTGCGAACAATGGCGACGTTTGTGGGCTCCGTCTCCTCCCTGGAAGCCTTGACCGTCCCCTAGGTCCACTTCTCCGGACCTGGGAGCGGCGGCACCACATCGTCGAATTGCTGCCTGAGTGCTCGTGGTGTTGGTTGCCTTGGTGGTTTCGTGAGGCTTGGGGTGGCGTGGTGTTGGGCAATGGTTGCTGTTGTGGGGATGGCCTTCGGGTGCTACGTATATCGTCACCGGTGTATCTTGGACGACATCTTCCACAAGTCCGGTTGTTTCATGTTGTCCACCCGCCGATCTCTAAAGATCTACTTATCCATCAAGAGAGTAATCATAATGCTCACTTACTAGACCTAAAATCCAATAATCCACCGAATATCTTTGACAATCTCCTCAAGATCACAATCACCTAACTAAATCAAAGAAAAACTCGTAATTCTTCGTTAAATTTGCTTCAAGTTCAATCACCTAACTAAATCCAAATTGTTTCAAAATTAATTGGAGATATGTTTATCCACCAATATAATAATAGCCATGCTCATACTAGACCTAAAATCTCATAGTCCACCGAACTTTTTGACTATCTCCTCAAGATCACAATCACCTAACTAAATCCACCTAAAATTTTATAACCCACCGTGAATTTTGGTTCAAGATCATAATCACCTAACTAAATCCATATTGTTGCAAGATTGATTGAAGATCTGTTTATCCACCAATATTAGTAGTAACCATGCTCATATTAGACCTAAAATCTCATAATTCACCGAACATTTTTTACTATCTCCTCAAGATCACAATCATCTAACTAAATCCACCTAAAATTTTATCATGCACCGTGAATTTTGGTTCAAGATCATAATCACCTAACTAAATCCAAATTGTCGCAAGATTGACTGAAGATCTATTTATCCACCAATATAATAGTAGCCATGCTCATAGTAGACCCAAAATCTCATAATCCTCTGAACATCTTTGAGTATCCCCTCAACACCAATCACCTAACTCAATCCACCTATGATATCATAATCCACAGACAAAATTGCTTCAAGTCACCATCACCTAACTAAATCAAAAGTGTTCCAAGATTAATTGAAGATCTGGTTATCCATCAATATAATAATCATTATGCTCAAGTACTAGATCTAAAATCTCATAATTCATTGAACATTTTACTATCTCCTCAAGATCATGATCATCCAAGTAAATCCACACAAAAACTCATAATCCATCATCAAATTTGCATCAAGATCACAATTACCCAACTAAATCCAATTTGTTCCATTAATTACAGATATTTTGTGAATAAGCTAATGCAATACTTTAAGGGAGCACGTAGTTGGGGCCTCTTTGATTATCCACCAATATATTGGTAGGGAACATCTTTGACTATCTCCTCTAGATGACAATCACCTAACTAAATCCACCTAAAATCACACAATCCACCCGTAAATTTGCTTGAAGATAACAATCGCCTAATTAAATCTAAATTGTTCGAAGACTAATTGAAAATCTGTTTATCCACCAACATAATAATCACCATCCTCACTTCCTAGAACTAAAATGTCATAATTCACCAAACATCTTTGACTATCTCCTCAAGATCACAATTACCTAATTAAATCAACCAAAAACTCATAAATCCACCAAAAACTCATAATTCCTCAAGATCACAATTACCTAACTAAACCCACTCCAAATTCATTGTCAAATTTGCTTCAAGATCACAATTACCTAACTAAATTCAAATTATTTCAAGATTAATTAAAGATAACTTTATCTACCAATATAATACTCCCTCCGTTCCAGAATATAAGTTGTATTGGTTTCCGTGCAAGTCAACCAATTGAAAGTTTGACCAAGATTATAGAACAAAGTAGAAACATATGCAATACCTAATAGATAAAATATGAAAATACCTTTCATGATCAATCAAATTATATAAATTTAATATTGTGGATATTGATATATTTTTCTGAAAACTTGGTCAAACATGCACTCGTTTGACTTTTGAAAAAATAAATACACCTTATATAAAGGAACAGAGGGAGTAGTAGCCATGTTTATACTAGACCTACAATCTCAAAATCCACCGAATATCTTCAACTATCTCCCTAAGATCACAATCACATAAAATCTCATAATCCACAAAAAAATTTGCTTGAAGATTACAATCACCTAACTAAATCCAAAGTGTTCGAAGATTAATTAAAAATATGTCTATCCACCAACATAATAATTACCATGCTCACGTACTGAACTAAAATCCCTTAATCCACCAAACATGTTTGATTAAAAATCTCATAATCCACCGAACATCTTTGACTATCCCCTCAAAATCACAATCACCTAAAATCTCATAATCCACGGGTAAATTTGCTTGAAGATCACAATCACCTAACTAAATCCAAAGTGTTCCAAGATTAAAATATGTCTATCCACCAACATAATAATCACGACGCTCATGTAATAGAACAAAATTCTCTTAATCCACCAAACATCTTTAACTATATCCTGAAGATCACAATTACCTAACTAAATCCACCAAAAACTCATAATCTGTGGTCAAATTTGCTTCAAGATCAGAATCACCTAAGTACCTAACTAAATCCAAAGTGTTCCAAGATTAATTACAGATATGTTTATTCACCAATATAATAACAACAATGCCCATACTAGACCTAAAATCTCGCAATCCACCGAACATCTTTGACTATCTCCTCAAGATCACAATCACCTAGCTAAATCCAACAAAAAAACTTAAAATCCACCGTAAAATTTGGTTCAAGATAACAATGACCTAACTAAATTCAAATTACCCAAAATTAAATAAAGATCTATTTATCCATCAATAGAATAATAATCATGCTCACTAACTATTTTCTCAAGAGCTCAGTCATCTAACCAAATCCACTTAAAATCTTATAATCCACAGTAAAATTTAATTGAATATCACAATCACCTAACTAAATCCACCAAAAAAATCAAAATCCATCGTCAAATTTGCTTCAAGATACCAATCACGTAACTAAATCCAATTTGTTCCAAGATTAATTAAAGATATGTCTCATTATCCACCAAACATCTTTGATTATTCCCTCAAGATCACAATCACCTGACTATCTTTAACTATCTCCTGAAGATCACAATCACCTGACCAAATCAACCTAATCATAATCCCCGCGATATTTGGTTCAAGATAAAAATCACGTAACTAAATCCAAATATTTCCAAGATTAATTAAAGATCTATTTATCTACCAATATAATAATCATCATGCTCACTTACTAGCCCTAAAATCTGATAATCCACCATACACCTTTGACTATCTCCTCAAGATCATAATCACCTAACTAAATCCACCTAAAGTCTCACAATCCACCGTAAAATTTGGTTCAAGATCACAGTTATACCTAACTAAATACAATAATCACCATACTTGCCCAATAGAGTTAAATCCCTTAATCCACCGAACATATTTGACTATCTTCTGAAGATCAAAATCACCTAACTAAAATCCAAATTCTTCCAATAATTGAAATACTGATTTATCCACCAATATAATAATCAGCATGTTCATACTAGACCTAAAATCTCATAATCAACAGAACACATTTGACTATCTCCACAAGATCACAATCACCTAACTAAATCCATTCCATTCCACTAAGAACTCACTTGGTCCTGGTATAACTTGGTACTCCCTAGGTGGATGGAATAAAGGGGTGCCATAAGCTACTTGTAGATTCCACATCTTCAAACCTTATTTGTTTGGTATGCAGCTGTGACCTCTAAACCAAAGAACACATTGCTCATCTTCTAAGAATGCAAGGCTTTCTCATGCTTGATCATTTCATTGATTTCTTCTATTCTTCTTGATTCAACCTAGGAGTGGGCCTAATATCGAAGTTAGCGTGATAGCCACTACTGACTAGCTCTATGGCAAACTTATCGAAGACTTCAGGTAGCACTAATTGCTCTGCTTGGTCAAGGCAGGACAGGGACACGAATTCCAGCTGAGAGTATCCACTACGTCACTTATTTGGATGGTAATGGACATCAAAGTCATAGTGGTTGATTAAATCTAACCATCTTCACTTAAAGCATGCACTACTGCTGCTAGATCCAAATCATGGTTAGGGTAGTTCTCTTCATGAGGACGTAGTTGCCTTGATAGGCCACGAGTCTTCCTTCTTACGTCAAGACAGAACAAAGTCCATGCTTAGACACAATAAATTTAAAACTCTTATAAATGTTTGGGGTGGCTAAGCACGGATCAGTGGTTAACGTTTTCTTATACTCTCGGAAGCTCTCTTCACACTTGGGCGTTCATTCAAACTTCTTATCTTTCTTCAGGAGTTAAGTCATTAGTGGTGCTCGAAGTCTTCCACAAATTTGTGGTAATAACCCGTAAGTCCAAGGAAACTTCTGACTTCACATTCGTTTAGCCTTCCACGTGGTTATGGATTCTATCCTCGACGGGTCTATTAACAAACCTTCTATGGACAAAACATGTCCTCACATCCCAACATCTTTTAGCCGGATTTTATACTTCTTGAACTTGGCATATAATTGGGGTTCTTGAAGTTTGTACAAAACCATTCTGAAGTGTTGCTTATGATCTTCCTCGGAGGGAGAATAGACCAACAGGTTATCAATGATGATAACCACAAACTTGTCCAAGAACTCATGAACATGTTGTTCATGATGTTCATCAAATAGGTGGAGTATAACGGTTAGTCCAAGGGCCACATACTTAGGCTTAATATCCAGCTCACATACTTAGGCTTAATATCCAGCTCCGCTATCACGGCTCGACTAAGTCATGGTTTGGTGAGAGTTAAGGGTGAGACTTAAGGGTTGATAGGATTTGGATGTGAGGGTGAAAACTCACCATAACATACTTAGACACCGCTTCTCTCTATTATGATGCTCACATGGCCCAACTCCCACAAGGTTATCACATACCATCAAAATAGCCATCTCTTCAAATTAATCCAAAATGATGATCTTGTACTTGTGACATTCTAGGGGAGGGACACAAAAATCACCTACGTCTAACAACTCTGATCCACATGTATCATATTCATGATTATATCCTATATCCATATGGGGCAAATGCAACCTTGTAAGCTTAGATCAAAACATCACAAATCCGAGTGCCAAAGTTATCTCCATCCTTGAATCCAAGTAGCTATATCATTTAACCTAAAGGAAACACAAGTTGTGCTACTCCAAGATCCTTGTTTCCTTCCAATCCTAGACGCTCCAATAATCCACTACTTTCATAACCATGATTGATGTTGCTAAGTTTCATCTAGCCTAAAGGAAACACAAGTCATGTTACTTCAAAATCCTTGTTTCCTTACTACTAATCCAATTCCATTTGCTCCAATAATCCACCCATTATGATAATCATGATTGGTGCTGCAAACTCTCATCTAACCTATAAATATCTGATATATCCAAGGTTGATCATACTACACCCTAAAGTAATCCAACTTCAATCTCCAAAAGTGTGAATTTAACACAAAGCAACCCACCAACATCATAACCATGATTTAAATAAACTCCTCAAAACAAATTTTGTATCAGTTCTACATCACCATCAAACTCCAATCATAACTCAAAACAAATTCTGTATGGCACCACCCAACTTGGCGCATGTTGGGGCTTAAGGATGTAAAATGATTAACTCACACAATCACGATTTCATGTCGGCTTTATTCCAGGCAAAAGTTGTTGGTGCTTAACCAGTGCTCTTACAATTCCATAAGTTAAGCACATCAATACAAGTCCATGCTATCAAAACTTTTATAGCTAAGCAATTTCTTGGGTTAGATTTGGTTCAGAGAAAGGCTTGAGCTTGAGAGAGCAGAAACTCTAAATAAGTCGAACTTGGTACAGTTGAAGGCCTAGACTAGAGTGAAACACGATTTCTATCTCTCCAAACTCACCCACACAACCCAACAGTTGTGGCACTTCATTCCACAACAACCATGTCGTGCCATCCCGAGTAGTAGATCCACGTGCAGACATCGGATCTGCCCACAACTGTCCACTATCATGGTTGACGCACAAGCATAGGGTGGATGATGCCTTTCTCCTCCCAAGTGCCCTCTTCCTGCCTTCCTTGCTTCCCATATCGTCATCACCGCTCGACTCCAGGTTCAAAATCTGACGGCAGCGGCAGTCCCACTCCCGACGACATTTTCACCCTTCCCCCACACCCCTCGTGCACTCTCCGCTCCACGCCAGTCCGGTTGGGCATCCTTTGCTTGGCTACAGGTTGCTTTGTGTGCTGCCTCGATCCCACAACCCATGTTCCCCTGCTGGGCGCCGCCATAGCCGAACGCTCGAGCACCACCTATCGGCGAAGCAGGAGCAGGGGCAGTCGGCACCGCAATGTCTAACCCACAGGATGTGTGCACGACGCTACCTGTCGCCGGGGCCAAGGGCCCCCAACAAGGGAACGTAGGATGCGACATCAAGTCCGTGACACATAACCCGCATACAAGGGAAGGACACCAAGCCAGATCAACGAGAAACAAAAATTGCACGACTTTGACATCCACTTCTAGTTTCACTGCCAAGTGCTTCTTTGTTTGATTCTTCCATTTGTCTGCCATTCAACCTCCAGATTCTCATGTTCACGTTCTTAGGAACTTTCCTCCCAATCGATAGTCGGGGCACTCTTAGCACTTCATCTTTTCATGTTCCTAGTTTTGCTCATGTCCCTCGACCCATGCAGCTCATTTCAGGTGGTTACATTCTTGACTTTAACTCTTGTTCCGATTCCGATCCTCACTCGGATGCTCTACTTGTTGCTGCTCCTCGACGCTATAACTCCCAGGCCCTCTGGGAGCTGACTAGCTTCCCCTTCCCTCTGATGACACCACGGCCAGTCTCTTCGCCTCTCCTTGTCTACCGACTCTTTGTGGCATCATCGTCTTGGTCACTCACATAGAATAATCGTCATGCTCACTAACTATTTTCTTAAGAGCACAATCACCTCACTAAATCCACCTAAACTCTTATAATCCATCGTAAAATTTAGTTGAAGATCACAATCACCTAACTAAATCCAATTTGTTCCAAGATAATTAAAGATATGTCTCATAATCCATCAAACATCTTTGACTATTCCCTCAAGATCACAATCAGCTAACTAGATCCACCAAAAACTCATGATCCATCGTGAAATTTGCTTCAAGACCATAACAATCATGTAACTAAATCCAAATTGTTGTTGAAAATGTATTTATCAACCAATATAAAGTACACATGCTCATACTAGACCTAAAATCTCATATCCACCGAACATCTTTAACTATCTCCTGAAAATCACAATCACCTAACCAAATACACCTAATCATAATCCCCCGTGATATTTGGTTCAAGATAACAATCATGTAACCAAATCCAAATGTTTCAAAGATTAATTAAAGATCTTTTTATCTACCAATATAATAATCATCATGTTCACTTACTAGCCCTAAAATCTGATAATCCACCGAATACCTTTGACTATCTCAAGATCATAATCATCTAACTAAACCCACCTAAAGTCTCACAATCCACCGTAAAATTTGGTTCAACATTACAATTATATGTAACTAAAAGCAAATAGTTTCAAGATTAATCAAGGATCTATTTATCCACCAATATAATAATCAACATACCCGCCCAATAGACTTAAATCCCTTAATCCACCGAACATATTTGACCAACTTCTGAAGATCAAAATCACTAACTAAAATCCAAATTGTTCCAATATTAATTAAATATTTGATTTATCCACAAATATAATAATCATCATGCTCATAGTAGACCTAAAATTTCATAATCAATCGAACATATTTGACTATCTCCTCAAGATCACAATCACCTAACTAGATCCATTCCATTCCACTAGGAACTCCTTTCGTCCTGGTATAACTTGGTACTCCCTAGGTGGATGGAATAAACGGGTGCCATGAGCTGCTTGTAGATTCCACTTCTTCAAACCTTCTTGGTTAGATATGCAGATGCGACATCCAAACCAAAGGAATGCAGGGCCTTCCCATGCTTGATTATTTCATTGATTTCTTCTATTCTTCTTGATTCAACCTAGGAGTGGGCCTAATATCGAAGTTAGCGTGATAGCCACTACTGACTAGCTCTGCGCCTAACTTATTTCATTAATTTCTTCTATTCTTCTTGATACGACTTCCTGCCGAGAGCCCGAGAGCCACTTCATCACTTATCTGGGTGGTAATGGATATCAAAGTCATAGTGGTTGATTAAATCTCCCCATCTTCTTTTTCTCATGTTTAAGTTCATCTAGAAGAAGACATACGTCAAGCATCTACTTCTGCTATATCCAAATCATGGGTAGGGTAGTTCCCTTCATAAGTCCATGCTTAGATGCATCACAATAATTTTAGAACTCTTATAAATGTCTGGGGTGGCTAAGGACGGACCAACGGTTAACCTTTTCTTAAACTCTTGGAAGCTCTCTTCACACTTAAGCGTTCATTCAAACTTCTTATCTTTCTTCAGGAGTTAAAAGTCATCGGTGGTGCTCAAAAGTCTTCCACAAATTTGCGGTAATAACCCATAAGTCCGCAGAAACTTCTGACCACATTCATTTAGCCCTCCACGTGGTTATGGATTCTATCCTTGACGGGTCTATTAACAAACCTTCTATGGACAAAACATGTCCTCACAACCCAACTTCTTTTAACCAAATTTTATACTTCTTGAACTTGGAATATAATTGGGGTTCTTGAAGTTTGTCCAAAACCATTCGCAAGTGTTGCTTATCATCTTCCTCAGAGGGAGAATAGACCAAGAGGTCATCAATGATGATAACCACAAACTTGTCCAAAAACTCATGAATATGTTGTTCATGATGTTCATCAAATAGGTGGAGTATAAGAGTTGGTCCAAGGGCCACATCCTTAGGCTTAATATCCAGCTCCGTTGTCGCGGCTTGGCCAAGTCATGGCTTGGTGAGACTTAAGGGTTGATAGGATTTGGGTGTGAGGGTTAAAGTTCACCATAACATACATAAACACTGTTTCTCTAATGCTAGCTATTATGATGCTCATATGGGCCAACTCCCACAAGGTTATCACATACCATGAAAATTGCCATCTCTTCAAATTAATCCAAAATGATGATCTTGTACTCATAACATTCTTGGGGAGGGACACAAAAATAACCTACGTCTAACAACTCTAATCCACATGTATCATATTCATGATTTTATCCATATGGGGCACATGCAAGCTACTAATACTAAGCTTAGTTCAAAACATCACAAATCCGAGTGCCAAAGTTATCTCCATCCTAGAATCCAAGTAGCTATATCATTTAACTTAAAGGAAACACAAGTTGTGCTACTCCAAGATCCTTGTTTCCTTACTATAAATCCAATCCCAGATGCTCCAATAATCCACCATTTTCATAATCATGATTCATGTTGCTAAGACTCATCTAGCCTAAAGGAAACACAAGTTGTGTTACTTCAAAATCCTCCTTTCCTTGCTACTAATCCAATTCCAGATGCTCCAATAACCTACCAATTATTATAATCATGATTGGTGCTGCAAACTCTCATCTAACCTATATAAATTTGATATATCCAAGGTTTAACATACTACACCCTAAAGTTCTCCAACTTCAATCTCCAAAAGTGTGAATTTAACACAAAGCAATCCACCAACATCATAACCATAATTTAAATAAACTCCAAACTCATGGTTATCTAAATCCAATATAAACCACAAGTTCTATTGACAGACTATGGATCTTTATATGTACAATTAAAGTTATTTATCCATCGTGAAATTTGGTTCAAGATCACAATCATCGAACTAAATCAAAATAGTTCCAAGATTAATAGACCTATTTATCCACCAATATAATAATCACCATGCTCAACTAGACCTAAAATATAATAATCCACCAAAAAATCTTTGACTATCTCCGGAATATCAGTTCTACATCACCATCAGACTCCAATCATAACTCCTCAAAACAAATTCTGTATGGCACCACCCAACTTGGCGCATCTTGGGGCTTAAGGATGTAAAATGATTTAACTCACACAATCACAATTTCATGTCAACTTTATTCCAGGCAAAAGTTGTTGGTGCTTAACAGGTGCTCTTACAATTCCATAAGTTAAGCACATCAATATAAGTCCATGCTATCAAAACTTTTATAGCTAAGCGGTTTCTTGGGTTAGATTTGGTTCAGAGAAAGGCTTGAGCTTGAGAGAGCAGAAACTCTAAATAAGTTGAACTTGGTACAGTTGAAGGCCTAGACTAAAGTGAAACACGACTTCTATCTCTCCGAACTCACCCACACAACACAACAGTTGTGGCACCTCACTCCACAACAACCATGTCATGCCATCCCGAGTAGTAGATCCACATGCAGACATCGGATCTGCCCACAACCGTCCACCATCATGGCTGACGCACAGGCATAGGGTGGATGATGCCTTTCTCCTCCAAGTGCCCTCTTCCCGCCTTCCTCGCTTCCCATATCGTCATCACCGCTCAACTCCAGGTTCAAAATATGACGCCAACGGCAATCCACTCCCGATGACATTTTCACCCCTTCCCCCATACCCCTAGTGCACTCTCCGCTCCACCCCAGTCCGGTTGGGCATCCTTTCCTTGGCTACAGGTTGCTTTGTGTGCTGCCTCGATCCCACAACCTGTGTTCCCCTGCTGGGCGCCGCCATAGCCGAACGCTCGAGCACCACCTATCGGCGAAGCAGGAGCAGGGGCAGTCGGCACCGCAATGTCTAACCCACAGGATGTGTGCACGACGCTACCTGTCGCCGGGGCCATGGGCCCCAACAAGGGAACGTAGGATGCTCCATCAAGTCCGTGACACATAACCCGCATACAAGGGAAGAACACCAAGCCAGATCAACGAGGAACAAAAATTGCACGACTTCGACACCCACTTCTTCTAGTTTCAACGCCTGGTGCTGCTTCGTCTGATTCTTCCAGTTTGTCTGCCATTGACCTCCAGATTCTCATGTTCACGTTCTTAGGAACTTTCCTCCCAGTCGATATAGTCGGGGCACTCTTAGCACTTCATCTTTTCATGTTCCTGGTTTTGCTCATGTTCCTCGACCCATGAAGCTCATTTCAGGTGGTTACATTGTTGACTCTGGTTGTAGGGTCATTCTTGACTTTAACTCTTGTTCTGATTACAATCCTCACACGGATGCTCTACTTGTTGCTGGCCCTCGACACTATAACTCCTAGGTCCTCTGGGAGTTGACTGGCTTCACCTTCCCTCTGATGACACAACCGCCAGTCTCTCCGCCTCTCCTCGTCTACCGACTCTTTATGGCATCATCGTCTTGGTCACTCATGTAGAATAATCATCATGCTCACAAATTATTTCCTCAAGAGCACAATCACCACTAAATCCACCTAAAATCTTATAATCCACCGTACACTTTAGTTGATTATCACAATCACCTAACTAAATCCACCACAAAAACATAATCCATCGTCAAATTCGCTTCAAGATAACAATTACCTAACTAAATCCAATTTGTTCCAAGATTAATTAAAGATATGTCTCATAATTGACCAAACATCTTTGACTATTCCCTCAAGATCACAATCACCTGACTAAATCCATCAAAAACTCATGACCCATCGTCAAATTTGCTTCAAGATAGAAATCACCTACCTAAATCCAAATTGCTTTAATTGCAAATATATTTATCCAAGAATATAAAGTAGACATGCTCGTACTAGACCTAAAATCTCATATCCAACGAACATCTTAACTATCTCATGAAGATCACAATCACCTAACCGAATCCACCTAATCATAATTCCCCGCGATATTTGGTTCAAGATAAAAATCACATAACTAAACCCAAATATTTTGAAGGTTAATTAAAGATCTATTTATCTACCAATATAATAATCATCATGCTCACTTACTAGCCCTAAAATCTGATAATCCACCGAACACATTTGACTATCTCCTCAAGATCATAATCACCTAACTAAATCCACCTAAACTCTCACAATCCACCGTAAATTTTGGTTCAAGATCAAAATTATACCTAACTAATACAAATAGTTTCAAGATTTATTAAGGATCAAGTAATCCACCAATATAATAATCACCAAACTCACGCAATAGACTTAAATTCCTTAATCCACCAAAAATATTTGACCATCTTCTGAAGATCAAAATCACCTAACTAAAATCCAAATTGTTCAAATATTAATAAAAAACTTGATTTATGCACCAATATACTCCCTCCGTACAAAATAAATGTCTCAACCTTAGTACAACTTTGTATTAAAGTTAGTACAAAGTTGAGACACTTATTTTGGGACGGAGGGAGTAATAATCATCATGCTCATACTAGACCTAAAATCTCATAATCAACCAAACATATTTGACTATCTCCTGAGGATCACAATCTTCTAACTAATCCATTCCATTCCACTAATTAAGAATTCCTTTGGTCCTAGTATAACTTGGTACTCCCTAGGTGGATAGAATAAAGTGGTGCCACGAGCTGCTTGTAGATTCCACTTCTTCAAACCTTCTTGGTTAGGTATGCAGATGCGACCTTCAAACCAAAGAACACATTGCTCGCCTTCTGAGAATGCAGGGCTTTCCCATGCTTGATCATTTCATTGATTTCTTCTATTCTTCTTGACTTAAACTAGGAGTGGGCCTAATATCAAAGTTAGCGAGATAGCCACTATTGTTGAGCTCTACGCCAAACATATCAAAGCCTTCAGGTAGCACTAATTGCTCTGCTTGGTCAAGGCAGGACATGGACATGACTTCATGCTGAGAGTATCCACTGCGACACTTATCTGGGTGGTGATGGATATCAAAGTCATAGTGGTGGATTAAATCTATCCATCTTGTTTTTCTAACGTTTAAGTTCATCTGGAAGCAGACATACTTAAAGCATGCACTATTGCTGCTAGATCCAAATCATGGGTAGGGTAGTTCTCGTCATGAGGACGTAGTTGCCGTGATAGATAGGCTACGAGTCTTCCTTCTTACATCAAGGTAGTACGAAATCCATGCTAGATGCATCGCAATAATTTTAAAACTCTTGTAAATGTTTGGGGTGGCTAAGGACGGCTCAATGGTTAACCTTTTTCTTAAACTCTCGGAAGCTCTCTTCACACTTGGGCGTTCATAAAACTTCTTATCTTTCTTTAGGAGTTAAGTCATCGGTGGTACTCGAAAGTCTTCCACAAATTTGTGTTAATAACCCGTAAGTCCAAGGAAACTTTTGACTTCACATTTGTTTAGCCTTCCACTTGGTTACCGATTCTATCCTTGACGGGTCTATTAACAAACCTTCTATGGACAAAACATGTCCTCATAACCCAACTTCTTTTAGCCAAATTTTACACTTCTTAAACTTGGGATATAGTTGGGGTTCTTGAAGTTTGTCCAAAACCATTCTCAAGTGTTGCTTATGATCTTCCTCGGAGGGAGAATAGACAGAGAGGTCATCAATGATGATAACCACAAACTTGACCAAGAACTCATGAGCATGTTGTTCATGATGTTCATCAAATAGGTGGAGTATAAGGGTTAGTCCAAGGGCCACATCCTAATGCTTAATATCCAGCTCCGTTGTCGCGGTTCAACCGAGTCATTGCTTGGTGAGACTTAAGGGTTGATAGGATTTGGGTGTGAGGATGAAAGTTCACCATAACATACTTAAATACCGTTTCTCTAATGCCAATTGTTACGAGGCTGACATGGCCCAACTCCCACAAGGTTATCACATACTATCAAAAATGCCATCCTTCAAATTAATCCAAAATGATGATCTTGTACTCATAACATTCTTGGGGAGGGACAACAAAATCACCTACGTCTAACAACTCTGATCCACATGTATCACAGTCATGATTATATCCATCGTCAAATTTGCTTCAAGATAGCAATGACCTAGCTAAATCCAATTTGCTACAAGATTAATTAAATATATTTCGCATTATCCACCAAACATCTTTGACTATTCCCTCAATATCACAATCACCTGACTAAATCAAACAAAAACTCATGATCCATCGTCAAATTTGCTTCTAAATAACAATCACCTAACTATATCCAAATTGTTGTAAGATTAATTAAAAATATATTTATCCACCAATATAAAGTAGACATGCTCATACTAGACCTAAAATCTCATATCCACCGAACATCTTTAACTATCTCCTGAACACAACCACCTACCAAAATCCACCTAATCATAATCCCTCGCGATATTTGGTTCAAGATAACAATCACGTAACTAAATCCAAATATTTCCAAGATTAATTAAAGATCTATTTATGTATCAATATAATAATCATCATGCTCACTTACTAGCCCTAAAATCTAATAATCCACCAAACACCTTTGACTATCTCCTCAAGATCATAATCACCTAAAGTCTCACAATCCACCATAAAATTTGGTTCAAGATGACAATTATACCTAACTAAATACAAATAGTTTCGAGATTAAATAAGGATCTGTTTATCCACCAATATAATATCATCGTACTCGCGCAATAGACTTAGATCCCTTAATCCACCGAACATGTTTGACCATCTTCTGAAGATCAAAATCACCTAACTAAAATCAAATTATTCTAATATTATTTAAAATTTTGATTTATCCACCAATATAATAATCATCATGCTCATACTAGACCTAAAACCTCATAATCAGCCGAACATATTTGACTATCTCCTCAATATCACAATCACCTAACTAAATCCATATAAAATCTCATAATCCACCATAAAATTTGGTTCAAGATTACAATCACCTAACTAAATCCAAATTGTTTCAAGATTAATTAAAGACATATTATCCATCAATACAATAATCGTCATGCTCATCTAGTAGCTCGAAAATAACATTCTCATGTTGGGCTTTATTCCAATCAAAAGTTGTTGGTTCTTAAGCGGTGCTCTTGCAATTCCGTAAGTTATGCACATCAATACAAGCCCACGCTATCACAACCTTGATAGCTAGGCTAGGTTTCTTGGGCTAGGTTTGGTTTAGAGAGAGGAGAAACTCTGACTAAGTTGCACTTTGTATAGTTGAAGATTCAGGACTTTGCATCTTGAAGGTCTCTTGGTGCTAGGTCTATGCGATTTGAACAATCGAACAATTTTAATCTCTAGACGATGCTAGTATAGAGTCCATCAGATGGTACATTGTCCAGATGGTACATTGTCCCCCGTGATTGATATTGTCCACTCTTGTCACGTATATGGGGTATCTAGCTAGTGAGGGCTCTACACTTGACCGACCAAGGTACTAAGTCTAGCCCCGTCTCATATTATGGTAATGTGCTTGCACATGTAAGGTTGGTGACTTGCACACTATGCCTTTTTGAAAACATCTCCACTTCATCTCCATTTTGTAAGATCTTATTTTTTTCCAGATTCATTCCATGGCCATTAGAGGCACCCTTGGGTTTTTGTAATACACTTATGAGTAACAAAGATTCTTCCCAGGTCCTAAGATTTATGTGACTTGCATGGCTAAGCAATACTATTAAACTTGCACCTATGACCCACATTTATTTGTGACCAGTGGGTATGTAGTCCTACATTTAGAAATGAGGGGTATTAAAAATGTCAAAGGGGTGTCAATATCAAGGACATAGGGCATAGCTAAACCCTAGCTAATTTACTTACCATAGCAATACTAGTAAACAATACTTTATCCATGCAAAATAATTCTAAGTGTGTAATGCAAATATGGATTCAACATGATCAAAGTAGGTTGCTTGCCTCGCTCAGCAAAGTCTTCAATGCGTCTTTGACGGGATAGTGTTCGTGATTTCGTCATGATTACTTCTTGAAACAACCCAATTTATAATCTCTCGATGGCTGGTGGCATGAAAAGAGGATGTGAAACATACTTGTAAGAAATCAGCGCTAAACATGTTACCACGGAATAACACAATAAAACATATGACTCAAATTCAAGTTCAATGATTGCATCTCAGCCTTTTTAATGAACAAAAATTGCAACAAGACAACATAATTATTCCAAGCTTTATTGAAGGTTTGCACTTTGGGTTCACATTTCCATGACACGAATCTAATGCCACAAATAAGTTTAAACCAAATTTTGCATAGCATCAATATTTGGTAATTGACACCACTGAATTCTTTTTCCCTGCTGTTTTGCTAAGTTACTGTATCCATCCAGATTTGTAGTTTAGATCCGACATACAATGTTTGACTATAAGAGCACAGTGCGCACTTTCTGAATTGCTTGCACGAATTGGTGCAGACTCTTGGTTCCATCAAACTCTCGGCTCCATGGAACAAGTCTGTAACTACGTATTTAGTGCAGTGATGGGCCTTCCCCATAGCAAAGCAAGTTCAGTAGTTCATCTAGCATACTTCCTACTAGACAAATTATGGAATGGGCATAAAAAAACGTACCCAAAAACAGCATGCATAAACTTCTCTTGCTCCTTGATGCAGCAGCAGCTTAGCTCCTTTGGCAATAGTTCCTAATTTAATTGTGATAGTCTTATTAGGATATTCATATTTAGAAGCAAAGATTGTCAAATGGTAGCTACTTTTGGTATGCAACAAGATGTTATAATTTACTTTCTCAGTTGTCAAACATGAATGTGGAACACTTTAGCATGTTTCCAAGTTTAAACTATATTGCAAGTCATATGACTTGTATCCACACCTTATTAAATAAATTTAACTAACTATATAATATTTAATTTCTGCATTTAGTCACTGCATTAAATCATGGTGCAACTACCCCTCTGTGAGATGGTCAATCTTAGAATTATGTTTCCTACAACTTAAAAGGGATAACTTACCTGTTGTATCAATCATATCAGCCACTTATCCTCTAACATCTCTAGTCAGATTCATTACCTGCAATAAAGGCACATAACAAGTTGTGCTTGTTTAATCTGACAGAACTGATAACATAAAAGCATGAAAAAATAAATCTAGCATGCACCATGTGAAACAGCACATCTCCATATGCATTATATATTAGGGGAATTTGAGGATTTGCAGCATCTTTCTTTGCACTTTGAGGATTTGCCCTCATTTTGGTCGTCATTAATGGTTTGCCACACGTTTGCTGAAATCTTGATGATTTGCCCCTGACAAGATGGACCCATAGAGAAATGTCGAAAATGACCCTGCAATCCCCAACTTAGTCCCGTCTCTCACCTCTCTCCCAGGCCCGACGAAATCACGGCGACGACCTGCACCGCTGCACGGGCCGGAGCCCCGATCTCGGCGTTATGTGGAAGCTCACGACTGTCGTGGTGGTCTCCTTCGCGGGGTAGCCCTGCTGCCTCGGCGGCTCGGCGTGTTGTGGGAGCTCACGGGCGGTACCGTGGGTGTCGACGTTGGCGCTCACGGTGACCACAGCCGGCAAGGCAGTGCTGCTTGGCTACCTCGGTATGTTGTGGAAGCTCGCGGCGGCGCGATGGTTGCCTGACCGCGACAGAAGGAGCACGGCATGGCAGTTTGGGTCCTCGGCCGTTCAACATGCAAGGGGAGGGGTGCAGCACAGCGAGCCGCCGGGACCGCTGACGAACAGAGATGCGCTGGGACGGAGCTAGTCCATGTGAATCGGTCCAGTTCAACCAATTTTGGTTACATTGATTGAAAGCATTTCTGTAATCAGTTCAGTTAAAAATATCCGTAAAATAGTGCAAACCGGCCAGAAGGGGCAAATCATCAAGATCTCAGCAAACGTGTGACAAATCATGAATGACAACGAAAACAGGGGCAAATCCTCACAATGCAAGAAAGGTGTAGCCAATCCTCAAATTCCCCTATATATTTCCATCAGATTGACTTGACTAGCAGTGGATAAAACCATAACTAACAACTACAGAAGAAGAGCCTAAATGAGTACGTACGTATTTTCTTACTATGCATCCTAGTAGTTAGCCGCGAAGCAAGACGAGCTTCTTCATCTCCGGCCACCGCGCCGCCACGTTTTCTCTTGACCACCTGCGCCGCACGCGAATCAGTCCGAGTTTCCACGGCGCGAGAGGATGGGAGGAACCGAAGCGAACCTGCTTTCGACGAGGGCGGTGAGGAGGCTCTTGATCCCGTCGATCTTGCCGGCGCCGAGTCGAAGAGCGCCTGCGGTCGTCGTCGTCGAGGTGCGCGTTCGCGCGCATCCGCCTCACCACCCAGGGTGCGTGTCCGTGCGCATCCGCCCCACCACCCGATACCCCCACGCGCCGCTCGCCTGTAGCCGGAACACGCCCAGACCCTCTCCGGCCGCGGGCCGCGCCCTCGCGGATCTCGGCGGACGCCGCGTGCCGCTTTGGACCGTTGGAGAAGACAGAAGAGGATACGAGAGAGCACGGCACCGTGCGAAGACGTACCGTCGGTTTTCCGCCTTCTGGTCTGCGCTACCTATAATCTGGGCCGGCATTCGAGAAGGCCTGCTCGGCCGCACCGATTAGTTACAGTGCACAGTGCCTTACCACGCTACAGGGAGCTAGTGAATGATTGATTACAGCGCCAAATGTTCAAAACGTAGCCGTGCTATTTCTTGGACACGCATTTCAGAAGAAAAAAAGTGATTTTTTGGAGAAAACAATTTTTTTTAAATACCACGAATTAGGAGAAAAGTTCATCAAATTTAAGAAAAAGTTCATCGAATTTGAAAAAAAAATCTAATTTAAAACTTTCATCAATTTAGAAAAAAGGTTCACGAAATTTGAAAAAAAACACGCATTAAAGAAAACAAAAAAGAATGAACAGACAAGGATAAAAAATACAAAATGAACTGAAGAACTAAATAAAAGAAAGAAGCGAAGTACGTTTGCATGAGCAGGGCGATGGCCTGATGGTTATAGTGTAGCCCTCACAACGAAGGGGTTGCCGGTTCGAACCCCTGGTTAGGTAATAGTGGTATCCCCAGCCCATCAGGTCTATGGAGCTCAGGCGTTGCATCTGGCGGCTGGGCTTGGGTAGGCGGCGCAGAGAGGCAGCGGCGGTCTTCCTTCTCTTGGGATCAAGCCGGCGACGCGCGGGGCTGGGCGAGTGTCGACCACACCGCCACAGGGTCGAGCTTGCCGCACGCGCGGCGACGGTGGCTTGGGACTAGGTTTCGCGCTCGGTGGGCCTGATTTGGACCTGAGGCAGATCAATGCAGTGGTGTCGAGTAGGTCGGATCGGGCCTGGCCCGGGTTGTGCTCACAGGCTGATTTCCTCTCCTCGCGGGTGCGGGGGTCGAAGGTGGTGGTCGGGACCCCATTACTCTGTCGGGTAGATTGGTGCCAAGACCTCGGACATGGCGTTGGGCGAGAGTGCTCGGCGACGGCCGTCGGTAGCCGCAGAGTTGTGTCTCCCCGGTCCACCGCGATTGGCTGGAGACACAGGCGTCGACACCTCGTGTTGTCGAGGCGTTGACCCAGACTCCGTTGCTCATATTGGTTATATTTTTTCTGTTTTGCGATGTCATATTGGTTTTAGTTGGTTGTCTTAAGCTATTTAGAAACATTAACCGCGCACCTTTCCAGCCATCTCAAGCTATTAGCACTCGCAACCATCGGATCTTCCCTTTGGGGCAATTTGGGTCATCCGATTTCCCTCAATCCCATGTTGGGCTTCGTTCACTACCATCGAGCACTACCTGTGCTGGGCCGCTGCTCCGGTGGCAATTTTGGACGCCTTGTGTTAAATTGGGCTGATGGGCTTATAAAACTCTGTCCATATGCAAGCCTCACAAGTCGTGACTCGCGAGGCGCTCCTTTTAATTACTCAAAAAAAAACGCGGCCCTCCTTTGGCCCGCACGAACGCATCCTTCCCGTGGCGGCCGCCGTTGCTTCTCAGGAGTGACTTCCATGGCGACCGCGTTGGGGTCCGACCGAGACGGTGCGCCTCGCCTGGGTCAAAGAGCAGTAACGCATGCATCCGGGTGCGGGTTGAAGAGCCGTCTTCTTGGTTGGCATATCCAGCTGGAGGATGACCGGGTCCATACGGAGGTGAGGCAACGCAAGCAAGCCGTCGCGGGCCATGCGGTCACACCTCACACGGCCTTCCCCATCGCGAGCGAGACCATACGGTCGCCTTGTTTGAGCTATCCGGACCGGACGCTGATGCATGTAGACGCGAAGCAACAGAGGACTGTTCGGTGAAGCAGAGAAGAGAAACTGATTTGTTGGGGTCAATGTAGTCAAGTAGGCAATCAATTGTCAGTTTCAAAGAGCATTCATCTCGGCTGAGGGGCGCACTTGCTGGTGAAAATTAAACAGAGGTCTGCGTTTACTTTTCCTGGCCGCATCTGCTTCAGTATATCTGCCACTTCGTCTCATGTGTCTCTCCCTGATGATCCTTGTCAAAGTTGCCCTCTAACTGCATTTTTCTCCTTCCCTGTTACGATCCCTCTTTCACACAACCATTACATTTTGTTAATATCTTCTCAATCCCAATTTTGTACAGGCTATTCTCATCCCAGTTATGGTCAATTTGAGGCAAATCTTGGAGACTCATTCTGAAATTTAGATTGGAGAATTCTTTCACTCAATCTTCAATGTGTGATGGTCAGGTAAGTACTTCAGGTGGAGAGCCATACCTCACCTTTTCATGATTTACCATTCCTGTAGACGTATGATTGCTTAGATTACGTTTATGTATCATTCAGTGGCGGAGCTTGAAAAGAAAAGTTGGGCGGGCCAGAGAGCACAATAATTTTCAAATTCTAAAGCATATATACTATTTAAATATATATAGTCAGTACACCTTCTGTTCACATTGAATACAAGATGAGCATATATATATATATACTACCGAGACCAAAATAAGCCATAACATTTGACCATATATACTACTCAAAACCAAAATAAGCCATACCATTGACCATCAGGCAAGGTTGTGTGCAGGTACATACTACAAATCAACATTCCGTTCCTTCACGCATTCCATGGTTGCCTACACCTCAATTTGTAACCTGTAAACATAATGGAGTGAATTGTTTATGCTACAGCAAGGCCAATTGCCCAATTGCGTAAACAAAACTTGCCTACTAAATTAGAAACCATCTACTATGGTCTGTGGTCTTGGAAACTAGACAGTAAACTACAATGATCTTCAGTGAAATATTCAGCCAATTGGGGATTTTGAGGATGACTCAATATAAATGAACAATGACCTAGGTTCAATTCAGGGGAATAAAATTGGGAATGATTTGAATCGATTTACCTGCCCAACTTATAATGATTCATAGAAGGATTTGCCCAGTTGGCAATTTACAGCCTCGCGCCCTCGCCGCCGTTGCCGGCTTACCGGCTCGCCGCTCGCGGCTGCATATGCGCGTCCGCGCGTGGGTCGGCTAAGCAGTGGTTGTGGCCGGTGGGGCGTCTGAATGTTGGATGAAGGGAACAAGGGAAGGGAGGGACTGA
Source organism: Triticum aestivum (assembly GCF_018294505.1). Lineage (NCBI taxonomy): Eukaryota > Viridiplantae > Streptophyta > Magnoliopsida > Poales > Poaceae > Triticum > Triticum aestivum. Next base: position 478,995,497 of record NC_057811.1, read on the forward strand.
TGTGCGCCGCGCCCGTGGGCGGCGGCCGGCAGCCGGCGGCTGCGCTATGAGACGGCGGTGAGCGGCAGCTTCGTTGTGTGCTTTTTTTTGGAGGAACGAATGTGGTTGTGCGAGGTAGAGGCTGACCGTTGACGATGTATCACGTGTGTGTTGTATCGATTGCGGGCTGCACCTGCGTACTGGTGATGGGCTGGGCTGGCCGGCTTGGTATAAAGAATACATATATAAAAAAAATTACCTCCAGACCTGGGCGGGCCACGGCCCACTCGGCCTTGCAGAAGCTCCGCCAGTGATATCATTCATGGCCGAATGCCATGGTATTGTTTGTTGATACATGCGACAGGTTACATCTGTAGCGGAATACCTGTTGAAGGCGGGGCTCTTTTGAGATGTGTCTGAGGCGACGGTGATGGGCTCTGTCAAAAAGGTAGAGGAGGTAGGATGGGCCGATGGGCAGTGCAAGGACTAGAGGCAGCCGGGTCCCTCTGCATTCTCTTGGCGTGGGTGGGGATATATGGGAAGGAAGTGCCTCTTCTCTGATGCGTTCAGATCACGGTGCATGCGCTGATTACGTAATGGAGTAAGCTAATTTTTTTTCTACTGAATCAAGGGCTAATTAAATTAGGTTGGACCCGCGATTTGTTAGTTACTTGTATGAGCTAGTCCATTACACGCGTAATCAATATAATTTTTTAATTGTCAAGAGATTTGATGGAATCTGATAATCTTTTATAATGCATGAATTATGCGATGTCTGTGATCATACAGTCACTTGACTGAAGAATATAATCATTTGTTGTTGCTTAATGCATAGAACCCTGCGCCAAGGTGGTATTGCTAAATCAAAAGGTACCAATTTTCTTTTATCATCTATGGTTCTCAGCTGCCAATATTTTGTTCCTTGTCTTCCTCTTTTTTATGCAAATAGTGTTTTAGATCAGCTACTATGCGACTTTCAATCCTGTTCATTCCAACTGCTAGCTTGGACGGTATTTCAACTCAGGATCCTTAAAAGGGTAACATCTGAACCTCTTCTCAGTTAAACCATGCCCTTCTCATATTTAAAAACTTCTAATTATGGTTACAGAAATGCAGCCAAGTGAATATGTTTAGATGGTATTGTCACAAAAAGATGAAAATGAAGCCTTTGAGTAGCAAGACATATTGCAAGTAGAACACGGGATTGGTGATTCTCACTTGACGCGGATTATAAACCTCTGTTCTGACCTTGGTGTGAAAAAATCTAGGGATAATAAAGAGTTTTTGGTGACCCTTGGATAGGAGATGAGGTACAATATAGTTTTAGAGGTAAATATGTTATCGTGCATGGTATTGTTGAAGCAGGTTTCTTCAACTTCAACTTTAGAAGTACATAATCAGAATTGAAGTCTTGGATAGAGTCATAGTCAAACTTTGTTTTGTTCAACTTGAATGAGCCTTCATGTCTATCATCGTTCAATATAATTTTCAGTAAAATGTGCAGGTTCCTTGAACTTCTACCTTAGAAGTATATTTATAATTGAAGTCTTGGATTCAGTCATAGCTAAGTGTGTTTTTGTTAACTCGAATCATTTCGTTTTAGCATGCTTAGATATTAGTACAAGCTTAATGGGTGTTTACTATTTGCATTATGCATTTAGTTTTACAGTTATGTGAATGGCCACATGAAGTCCTCCCAGAAATTCCTGTGATGTGTAGTTTTTTTTTGAACACCACGTTACATTAATTAACCATCTCGAAACTTACAATCGTTCGATACAGAATTCACCACACAGGGCGGTACATCATTAACAAGAATACCATCGGATCTATTGTCAAAACTAAACTTAGCTATTAAATGAGCCACCACATTGGCGGTCCGACTTATCTTAGCCATTTGAAAGCTATTTATCAACTTGGATAAGCTCAAAGCTTCCTTCTTCAAATCAACCAACGTTGATCTATCAAGGTTCTCTGTTGCAAGGAACGCCACAACAAACGCACAATCAGTCTCTAAAATAATAGGATTGTGAAGAGGGATACCTATGTATAGACCGGCAATGCACGCCCTTAGCTCTGCTTCCTCCACACTCTGACACGACCCAATGAAGTCCCAAGAAGAGACAATGACTTCCCCAGCCGCATTCCTAACCACCACACCCACACTTGCTTCTCTACTGCTTTCCACAAAGCTTGCATCAACATTAACTTTTAAAAAACCAGTGGGTTGGGGAGTCCAATCTGTCTTAGGTCCCGCAATATTAGGTGCCCATCTTAATCCACCCATTGGACATTTTCCTTTATTTTTCGAGTCCACCGGAGGCATGGAGTGACATGCGGCAAAAGACGCCCAATAATTCCCCACAAAGCTAGCAGAAGCTGAAACTGATTCCTTTCCTTTACCAAATATCAAGTCATTTCTTAAGTGCCAGACTCTCCAGAAGATGAAAATGATTTGGTAGCGCATGACCGGCCTCAATTGACTTAGAAGCACAATAAACCAATCATACCCTGTATATCTGAAGACGTTCTCTGTAGGTAACTCTCAAATGTCCCTCATGGCCATCTGCAACGCAATCGCCTTTGGGCACATGACAAGCGCATGAAATTTACTTTCATCCTTCATTCCACAAATAGTGCACATCCGAACAGTAGTTTGGTGATGCACCACTCTATTAACCTGGACAACCAAGCTATTTGTTGCAACCCTCCATCCAAAAATGTGAATCTTCTGAGGGACATTAGCCTTCCAGATGACATCCCAGATTTTTCTCTCCCCCAACACAGCCTCACTACATTGACCCTCATCCTTATTTTTATCCTTCAAAGTAAGCGCAAGTTTGTATGCACTTTTAACCGAGAACATCCCTGTTTTTTCAAAATGCCAAGCAACAAAATCACCCTCCCCATTTGACTGCATACGGAACCTCAAAATCTCCTCCGCATCATATGGATAAAACAGATGCCTAACCAAATTTTCATCCCACCTCCTAGGGCCACTCAGATCAAGTATGAAACCCATTTGACTCTTGTCCTATTCTTTCTGGCAGTAATTTTTAGTCCATAAGATCTTGGGAGCCAGTTATCTCTCTAGATATTAATATTAGCCCCATCACACACTCTCCAAATGACTCCGGATTTAAGCAGATCCAAACCATGCAGAATACCTTGCCAAGTAAGAGATGCTGACTGCGGGAAAACTGTATCAAGGATATGTCCCTGAGGATAATATTTTGCCTTAATCACTTTGGCGCAAAGAGATTCAGGATTAACCACTAACCTCCAGGCCTGTTTAGCTAGTAGAGCCTGGTTAAATAATCCGAGGTCCTGGAATCCCATACCACCCTCACCTTTAGGCCTAGTCATCTTATCCCAAGTCAGCCAATGAGTCTTTCTCCTATTCTCCTTATCACCCACCAGAAATTCCTTATGATCTGAGACAACTCCTCACATAGTGATGCTGGAAATTTAAAAATACCCATTGCGTACACCGGAAGAGCCTGCAGGATAGATTTAATCAAAGTTTCTTTCGCCCCACATGAGGCATATTTTTCTATCCAGTCCGATAAAATTTTGAGGGCTTTTTTCTTCGTGGAATGAAATTTACCAGCCTTCATTCTCCCTTGTGGCACCAGGATCCCAAGGTATTTATCCTCAAAACCCTCCGAAGTGTTGCATAGAATTACCATAACAGCCACCTGGACCTCCATACCGCAATTCTTGCCGAACAATATAGAGCATTTATCTGGGCTCATCAATCGACCCGTCCCCTTCTCATAAGTCGCAATAATATTTTTGATTGCCAAGGCTTGCTCAATGGAACCCTTGAAAAATAAAAGACAATCATCGGCAAACAAGAGATGTGAAATACCCGGGGCCTGTCTATTAACCTTGAACTCCAGAAGTGATCCACTAGTACACGCATTCTGTAGCAATAAGGAAAGAGCTTCAGCCACAAATAAGAATAAGTATGGTGAGAGAGGATCCCCTTGCCTAATACCACATGACGGGGAGAACGACTCCAAGAGCTGGCCATTGAAGCGCACTGAAAGTTTTACTGAAGTAACACAGGCCATAATCCACTTTATCCACTCTGATGCGAACCCCAATGCGCTCAACATGCACTTCAAAAAATTCCAATCCACTCTATCATAAGCTTTGGCAAGATCCAATTTATAAGCACAGAATTCACCCGCCCATCCTTCAGAGTACTTAAGGGATGCATACACTCAAAACGCAAATAAGAGCATTATCAGAAATAAGTCTCCCTGGAATAAAGGCACTTTGGGTTGGAGAAATCATACCATCAAGATGCGGTCTCAGTCTGTTCACAAGGCACTTTGATATGATTTTATAAATAACATTACACAGACTGATAGGACGGAAGTCTTTGATTGATTGGGGATTTTTCACCTTAGGAATAAGAACAATCACCGTATCATTTACGCCCTCCGGCATTGTCCCCGTATGGAAAAACTTTTTAACCGCACGAATAATATCCTCCTTCAGCACTCCCCAATTCCTTTGAAAGAACCTTGCTGGAAAACCATCTGGACCCGGAGCTTTAAGTGGGCCAATTTGGAAGAGAGCGTCACTAATCTCTTGGTCCGTGAACGGTTTACATATATCAACATTCATATCCTCACTCACAAGCGGCTTGACGAGGGTAATGATCAGAGAAGGATCAACCGTACCATCACATGTGTATAGATCCTTAAAAAGAATTAGTGATAGTATGGATCTCTGCCACATTCTCTGTAACCGTGCCATCATTCCTGCTTAAGCTCGAAATATTATTTTTCTTAGCTCTCCAGGTAGCCTTAGATCTGAAGAATTTTGTGTTCCTATCCCCCCATTTAATTTTATCAATCCATGATCTTTGCTTCCATAAAATTTCTTCTTTATAAAGGAGCTCATCCATTTATTTAAGAATCTCCTTCCTTTCAACCAAGGCTGCAGTATCATTTCTATTGTAAAGACTATTTAGTCTTTTCCTCGCCAAATCAAGTTTCCTTGGTAGATATCCAATATAAGTGCTACTCCATTCATGCAATTTTCCAAGCATTCTCTTCATATTCATGGTCACATCCTTCAAATCCTCATTATGCGTGTTGTCATTCCAACAAGATTTAATTTGCTCCTCTAGAACCACCCCTTCCCTCTCCCAATAAGCCTCGTATCTGAGCTGTTTAACAATTTTGCCAACACGGGGAGACCCCAATAATTGAATGAGTAGAGGACAAAATGATCAGACCTTGAACTGATAATATGAGACACCTTGCAATCTGGAAACAAAGCAGACCATTGGGGACACGCAACAGCCCTGTCTAGTCTCACTTTGACATTTTTGTTGCCCTCTTGCTTGTTATTATAGGTCCAAGGAACACCATGAAATCCCAAGTCAAAGAGGTTACAATCAGAAAGAACACTCCTAAAATTAGCCATCATGGAAGACGACCTCTTATGCCGAGAAAAATGTTCATTCTGCCACATCGCTTCATTGAAATCCCCAACCAAAAACCACGGTCCCGAACCAAGGGGTTTAATTCTACGCAAAAGTTCCCACATTACATACCTTTGACTTGCCTTGGCTTCTCCATAGACAGAAGTGCTTCTCCATTTTGCACCATTGCCAGAACAAATATACATATCAATGAAATGCTCCCCATAGTTATTCAACTGCAGATTATAAGAATCATCCCAGAACATAGCAAGGCCTCCACCTTTCCCTTGAGTTGAAAAGGAGAACACATTTTTCATACCCAACCGATAACACAAACCTTCAACATATTCTTTATTTTTTCTAGTCCCTGAAAGGAAGATAACATTGGGTTGCGTCTTAGAGAGACACACAAGCTCTTGAACTGTGCGGGGTTGGCCCAGCCCCCGACAGTTCCAACTCAGGATTTTCATGGCTCCTGACAGGCGCTCACATCCGCGCCCGTCAGTTGACCGACAACCCCATGGTCGGTAGCTTCCTTAGCAGCCTCATCAATAGCTCTCCCCTCACCTACAAATTCTCTCTTTTTTTCCTGATACACTTCCTCTCCCCCATCCACTTCCTTAGTAACATGAGTGACTACCCCATCTACACCTATCACAGCCTCAACTCTCTCAACACAAGCTCTCTTACAAGAAGAAAATTCTACACTCTCAGAACTAGTGCTATTCATGTTGATGATGAAGTCTTGGTCATCCGGGCACCGCCTCTTAGACAGCACCGTGTTCTCGCGGATGCCGACAAACGCGGCCTTGCGGCTGGAGAGCTCGCTGCCACTGTTCGGCGGGGTAGGCACGCCAAACATGGCATGCTTGACACCGGCGTACTGCACCACAGCATGCTCCTTGTGCTCCTCTCTGTGGACGCGCTTCCAGCGACCCCAAATGGTCTCCACGCCCTTTGCGTCGATGCAAAGACGCTGTCCTCCATGGGCTGCCAGCATTGAACCCACCACCGGCCCCACCGGCAGCAGCCCAGAAGGTGCAGCAAGGTTGGTGTCGCCGGTCTGCACCTCTCCTGGAACCTGGACCTGATCATCCATAGAAGGCGCAGCTGCAACAGAAGCAGTCGGGGCCTTCGCACCCGGCAGCACCACCTCGGTAGGAGCTTCAACTGGCCCCTCCTTTGACACCCAGGGTGCACCAGGCGTGATGTAGGAGTGCACCCCAAGCCCGCTACCAGCAGTAGCCACCGCAGGCGGCGCCCCTAGAGTTCCCGTGTTGATGAAGAGGGATGCGCCCTGGGCAAGCTGGCCTTCCGAAACGCCCCCCAGCCAAAGCAGAGGCATCCCCAAAGACAAGTGCCTGCTTGGGCACCACCTGCTGAAGCTGGCCATTGGACCCAGAACCAGCAAGCACCGGCCTCCCCTCCTGGGATATGCCAAGCACACGCAGCCCCGGGTCAACGACCGTCGTGGAACCCGCCGCCTTCCCGAAAGGAGACGCAGACACCACTGGAGCAGCAGCCACAGACAGGTTCTTGACCGCCGTAGCAACCACAGAGATCATCTTGTCCGGTAGCTTGGCCTTCTCCGTGTCCTCTTCATCTTCCCGGGCACCCGGAAGGCCCCAGAAGTCAATGTGCCGCCGAACCGGCCCACCCCATGACGGCGCCTTGAGCTCGATGGAGTAGATCATCTTGCGAAGCTCGGCCGGAATGCTGCAGTTCTTGGCCATCATGTGACCCACCATACCACAGCACAAGCAAAAATTAGGCAACTTCTCATATTTTACATTGAAGCTTATTTCCTCAGATTTACCAAAGGGAGTGAACGCGACGGTCTTCCTTAGCGGCTCAGGCACTTTATGGAGGATACGAACCTGTAGATGCTCGCCAACAATCTGATTGTCTTGGTGTGCCACTGCCTTCACCTCCACTAGTAGGAAAAGGGGCTTTTACCCCGGTTCATAAGGGACTTTAGTCCCGGTTCTGGAACCGGGACTAAAGGGTCGTTACTAATGCCCTAGCCCTTTAGTCCCGGTTCTTACACGAACCGGGACTAAAGGCCGTCCACGTGGCCGGTGCGGGGAGCCCAGGCAGGAGGGCCTTTGGTCCCGGTTGGTGCCACCAACCGGGACCAATAGGCAGGGCCTTTTGTCCCGGTTGGTGTCACCAACCGGGACCAATAGGCATCCACGCGTCAGCAGCTGGCAGGAGCTGAGGTTTTTGTTTTTTTTGAAAGGGGGTGGTTTAGGGGTTTTGGGGGGTTAATTTAGGTGTTTCATATATTGTGTTAGCTAGCTAATTAATAGAGAGAAGTGTCCTCTCTTATCTCCGTGCTTGGTCGACGCTACGTACTATATACGTATGGAGAGGAGTAGACACGCTAGCTAGTAATCAAATGAAGGAAACAGAAGATCGTCATGAACATATGCATACAGAGAGAAGTGATATCGACCACCTCTCCTTCTCCGAGATATTGGTCGAACAACAAGTTCTCGTATATCTATCCGACACTACCGGCTACATATATACAATAATTATCTCTTACAATACAATCTCCTAATTAAATTGTAGGAACACAGGGTCCACATAGTATTCTCCGTTTTCAGCGATCACGTGGTCAAGGAAGAATGCCGCCAATTCCTCTTGAATTCCTCGCATACGATCTTCTGCTAGGAGTTCATCCCGCTTCCGAAACATCTAATTTGAAGAAGGGGGTCAATACATATATATATGAATAAATGAAACTCAACACAAATGATGGTAATAAAATAAAATTGTGAATATTATTGCTTACGCACTTCATATTGTTCTTCAGTGTAGCCCCGCTCACAGGTCGTGTAGCGGATGGACTCGCAAACGTAGTATCCACAGTAATTATTCCCGGGTTCCTGCCACAACCACTTTACAAGAAATAGAGGTCAATCAAACTGATAAGCAAGCATGCTAAATGGTATTGATGAAACTAGCGCTTGAATCACTAGGAGATGCGCGGAACATGCTACTATAGTACTTACTTTCGGGTGATTAAATTGCAGCTTCTTCGGCAGTCCCGGAGCTTTTGAGGTGAATTTTCTCCAAACCCTGCCAGACAAAGAAAACAATTACTTGATATCAGGAAATGAACAAAGTTGCTGATATGGTGGATAATGATCGATTTAACTTACTTCTCGAGCATTTGAGTCATGTTCGCATAGTCCTGGGGATCTTTTCGTCTCGAGTCTAAGACGGTTACTACTCCCTGCTCAAGCTTAATCTCTAGGAGAATATAGTGGAAGTTGCGCATGCATGCATAAGTCATCAATTACATTACCATAACCTGGACTAATAAGGGAAACCGAATATGCACAAGACAGTAACACTCACTTGAAGTTGTAAGGAAAGAGTATTATATCTTTGTTTTGATTTAATACCAACGATTGTAGCAAGTTGGCCTCGGCTTCTTTGGGATGTTTTTCAACCGTATATGCATCTATGAGATTTGTGTTAATGAACCCAATATCACCGATTTGTCTTTTCTTCAATTCGGCGATCTTCAATCTGCATAATATAGTGAGGATAAGTATAAATACATGCAATGAAAGAGCTGACCTATATAGAGAGACTTAATGACAGAAGTAGTACTACTTACAGACAGTAGCAAGTGATCGTTGTTTTATCGAGGGCCTTTTGATTGTAAAACTGGAAGAAATCCTCAAATGGAACATTCAGCAGATCAATTCCAACGAGGTCATGCTCCGGTTTAACTCTCAGCGTCAAAGTATCCATCCCATCAGACTCTCTGCAGGTTTTCATGTACCAATCATGTAGTCTTCGCATCATCGTGCTTAGAGATCTTTCATCTTTGACGAGAGGCTTCCCGTAATGGTATTTGTGTTCGTCCACCTCCATGATTTCATAATGTACATCGTCGGGCAGGTAATCTCCAAGATTGCTATAACCGGGCACCATACTCGGATCATTAGCGACGATGTCTTTTGACACCTTGAGCGGGGGGCACGATTGGTTCGCTTGTTCGCCGAGCTGGGCAATTTTTTTCCCAGCTCGTCGTTCTTTTAACCTTTTATCACTGACAGTACTTCCCGACCGCTCCGCTTCGGCATATGTCTTTGCAAGAATGCGCTCATAGTTGCCTCTCGGCGGAGACTTTGGTGGTTTTGTCAGGGCAGCCAGAGTGCGCTTTGCTTTCACCGGATCTACCTTCTCCTCCGGAGGTGGATGTTTCTTTGCTTTCACCCCTTCAAAGAAGTTTGTCACTTCGGCTCGCACGATCTTCCTGGTTTCCTCCTCGGTCCTCTCGTATGGTAACTTCTCTGGAGTCTTCAGAGAAGGACCGAATCTGTATTGCCTCCCGCCTCTGGCAGCTGTACTGCTAGACGCCGGCAGAGCAGACGGAGCGGCTGCGGCTGTCTTCTTTCCTTGCTTACGAGGCGGAGGAGAAGGACTACGACGCGCCGGAGCAGCCGCAGCGGCGGCGGGTCTCTTCCGCCCTTGCTGACGAGGCGGAGAAGGAGGAGGCTGGCTGCTCTGGCGCGCCGGCGCTGGCGGAGAAGGAGGCGGAGTGCCGCCACGCGCCGGAGAAGGAGGCTGAGTGCCCTGATCACTCGCCGGAGGAGGAGGCGGAGGAGGAGGCGGAGTGCCCTTACTCGCCGGAGCCGTCCAGTTCGGAAGCTTGATGAGCTCCTTCCGCCATAGGCATGGAGTCTTCAGAGCAGAACCCAGCCGAGTCTCCCCTTCACCGGTAGGGTGGTCAAGCTGGAGCTCCTCAAATCCCTCCGTTATTTCATCCACCATCACCCTAGCATATCCTTCTGGAATCGGCCGGCAGTGGTAGGTTGCGCCGGGTTCAGGAGGTAAAACAGAGCCAACAGCCGCCTTGACTTTGAAGTTCTGCCATTCCGCCATAAGGTGGCAATGTTGAGACTCCGTGATAGCATCCACGGGGTAGCTAGCAGGAGCCGCATGCTCCAGCTGAAGCAGCTCGGTGGAAGCCACGCTGCTTCTCCGCTGAGATGGCGGTGTAGCTTCGGGGGCAGTTTCGGCATCTCGATTGCCGTCTCGTTCCTCTAGCGCTTGAACCCTTTCGTGCAGCTTCTGAATTTGGATCTGCTCCACTTTTTTCCTCCTCTCCTGGCTTTTGTAACCGCCCGCGTCCGGAAAACCAGCCTTCCACGGAACGGAGCCTGGCGTGCCTCGTGTCCGTCCAGGGTGCTCAGGATTCCCGAGGGCCATTGTGAGCTCGTCGTTCTCTCTGTCTGGAACGAACGTCCCTTCCTGCGCTCTATCGATATATTGCTGAATCTTCTTGACTGGTATTCTCAAAAGCTCGTTCGTCCAAACGCACCTCCCTGATACAGGGTCCAAGGTTCCGCCAGCCCCGAAGAACCAAGTCCGGCAACGGTCTGTCCAGTTCATTGTCTGTGGTTCGATCCCTTTTTCAAGCAGATCATTCTCAGCCTTGGCCCACTTAGGTCGGGCTTTGAGGTAGCCACCTGACCCCGTGCGATGGTGAAGCTTCTTCTTCGCAGCATTCTTCTTGTTTGTCGCTGACATCTTCTTACTCTTTTCCGATGTCTTGTGGGCCACAAATGCGGGCCAGTGATCTCTGATCTTCTCATACCGGCCGATGAATTCTGGTGTCTCTTCTTTGTCGACAAACGTTTTCAGCTCATTCTTCCACCTCCTGAATAGGTCTGCCATCTTCTTAAGAGCATGAGACTTGATTAATTGCTCTATAACTGGCTTCTCCGGATCCTCCTCTGGCGGTAGGGTGAAATTTGCCTTCAGCTCAGTCCAAAGATCATCTTTCTGCATATCATTGACATAAGACACCTCAGGGTCTTCCTTCTTAGGCTTATACCATTGGTGGATGCTGATCGGGATCTTGTCCCTAACTAGAACCCCGCACTGAGCAGCAAATGCATCCTTTGTCCGGAGGGGTTCAATCGGTTGGCCGTCGCGCGCGATTGCTGTGATCTCAAACCTTTCATCCGAGCGCAACTTTCTCTTCGGGCCTCGTCTCTTTACCGAAGTTGTGCTCGATCCGGAGGGCTAGAAAAAAGAAGAAAGACGAGTGTTAATTAATATGTGTACATACCAAAACAATGAATGCATCAATTAGCTAGTCAGCACAGGCTTAACTAATATATTTACCTGGCCGGACTCTGTTCGGTCACCGGAGCCGTCACCACGGGCTCCTTCTTGCACCAGCATTGGGTCACCGGAGCCATCATAATCATGTCTTTCCTCCTCCACTCTTCGATCACCGTAGCCTGCTTCTTCACCCTGTTCTTCCAGACCATCATTGTCGTTAAGATACGACAAGATATCACCTCCGGCTAAGATTATGTCCCCCAACACCTCTTCTGCTTGCTCATCTCGTCCGTGCTCCATTGTTTCTGCAAATATTACAACATGGCAATTATTACACAAACATGACAGCAGGTGGATATATTAGTGCAAACGTAGACCTAGCTTATTCCGGGTTTGGGGTGGCCTAGGCAACGCTTCAAGGGTAGGGGCGCGGCGGGAGGGGGTAGGAGACCGACATCGTTTTTTTCTAGGGTTTGGGTGTCCTCGAGAGTTTTGGTCGAGCGAGAGGGCCGGGGGGTGCTCCCGTGGTATAAGTTATCACGGTCGAGAGGGGGTATAAATATCGACCGTCCATCATGTCGAAGTTATCTGGGAGGGAGTTATATATATCGACAACGACGACATACATACATGGGAAAATAATGTTATCGGGGAGGGGGTATATCGACCCCCCCCCACGTGTTGAAGTTATCGGGAGGGGGTTATATCGACAACGACGACATACGTACATGGGAAAATAATATTATCGGCGGGGAGGGGGTATATCGACCCCCCTCGTGTTGAAGTTATCGGAAGAGGGGTATATCGACGACGACAGACCCGATAAAACATAAGAAAACGAAGAAGAAATAAAAAGAGGAGAAGAAGAAAAGGAATAGAGGAGAAGATCGAAGAAAAAAAAGAAGAAAAAAAGAGGAGAAGAAGAAAGGAATAGAGGAGAGAAGAAGAAAAAATAGAAAAATTTCTATTTTTTCTTCTTCTCTTCTATTCCTTTCTTCTTCTCCTCTTCTTTTCTTCTTTTTCCTCTTCTTATTTATTTCTCCTCTTCTTCCTCTCCTCTTCTTCTCCTTTCTTCCTCTTCTTATTTTCCTTTTTATATGAACATATCATCATATATATGAACATACATTTTCTTTGCATATGCATATGAACATACATTTTCTTTGCATATGCATATGAACATACATACATACATTTTCTTTGCATATGACCATACATACATTTTTCTTTGCATATGACCATTCATACATTTTCTTTGCATATGCTTTGCATATAAACATACATACATATGAACATACATACATATAAACATAACATACATACACAAAAATTCTAAAAATCTGCCTAAAAATTCTAAAAATCTACCTACAAAATTATATGAAAAAAAGCATACATCATCCATCCATCCATATAATGAACATATACATCATCCATCCATCCATATAATCAACATATGCATATGAAAAAAAAATATATGAAGAGGATCTCGAGGGGACAGGGAGGAAAGGGGGTCGCCGGAGCCGGACCGAACGGGGAGGAGGGGCGGCGTCGAGGCAGGGGCGGCAGTGGGGGCGGGCGCCGGCGACGACGACAACGGTGGGGGCGGGCCGGGGCGCAGGGGCGCGGCCGTGCGTGCTCGGGGACGGGGCAGGGGCACGGGGCGGCGGCCGGCGTGGGCTCGGGCGCGGGGCAGGGGCACGGGGAGACGGGGATGGCGGCCGGCGGCGGCGACGGCGACGAGGAGCGCGCGAGCGATTTGGGCAGCCTGGCGGCGGGGGCAACTGGCGAGGGAGGCGAGGGAGATGTGAAATTTTCACAAGTCCTGGTTATATAGCAAGGGCATTGGTCCCGATTCGTGGCACCAACCGGGACCAATGCCACCCTTTAGTCCCGGTTGGTGCCACCAACCGGGACCAAAGGTCCCTTTTCAGCAGCGCAAAGGGCGGGAAGCGGCGGCCTTTGGTCCCGGTTGGTGGCACCAACCGGGACTAAAGGGGGGCATTGGTCCCGGTTGGTACCACGAACCGGTACCAATGCCCCCTTTAGTCCCGGTTGGTGCCACCAACCGGGACCAAAGGCCTTGTGCTGCCCCGCGACCAAAAGTTTAGTCCCACCTCGCTAGTTGAGAGGGGCTCGGAGTGGTTTATAAGCCCCACTGCGGCTGCCCTCTCGAGCTCCTCTCAAATGCAGGCTTACGGGCCTAATGTCACACTGTGCTGTCTGTGGGCCTATTGGGCCTTCTGCGGGCCTGAATCCTGGCCCAGGTTGGGTTTCTAGTCGTATTCAGGCCGTGGTGGCCCAATAGGTGGCAGTTTTTTTAAATTTTTTTCCAAGTTTTTTGCATTATTTATTTTCTTTTGTTTTTTGCTTTATTTTTTTAATTCTTTGTGCTTTTAGGTCAGAAAATTTATAAACTTTCTGTTAGTGCCATTAGTTTTCAAATTTAAATAGTTAAAATTTGAATTCTATGAAATTTGTGTGAATCACAAGTTTGTGATTAACTTTACTATAAAAATAGTTTTTTTTCAGTTTTTTGTTTTGTTTTTTGCATTATTTATTTTCTTTTGTTTTTTGCTTTATTTTTTAATTCTTTTTGCTTTTAGGTCAGCAAAATTATAAACTGTCTGTTAGTGCCATTAGTTTTAGAAAAAATATAAACTTTCTATTAGTGCCATTAGTTCTTTATGAAAATTCTTTTTGCTGTATTTAGTTTTTTGTTTTCTTTTTTGCTATATTTATTTTGTTTTGTTTCTACTTACAACAAAAAACTTATTTATTTTATTTTATTTTGTTTCTAATTACTTATTTATTTTACTTTATGATAATTCTTTTTGCTATTAAAGTTTCTATCAAAAAAAGTTCTTTATGAAAATTCTTTTTGCTTTTAATGATTTTGAACAGAAAATACTTCGATAATTTTAGTTGCATCAATTTTATATGATTTTAGTTTCAATAATAATAGAGGTTTCTTATAATGTTTTGAACAGAAAATACTTTGTTAATTTTAGTTTCATAAATTTTATTAAAGTTTATTTTATTTTGTCGGAACACAAGAAGTCCGGAGTTGTAATAAGTTATTAAAAATAAAAAAGAGGCGCAATGCTCGTTGATTTGCTTCAAGCCTTTCGGAATAGTGTAGACTGCACTGCACATAGCTCGATGCAGTCTACCTTATTCCTCAAGGCTTGAAGCTAAGCAACGTGAGCATTGCGCCTCTTCTTCATCGTCTCTGCACTCAGGGCTTATAAACCGCTCCTAGTGCCTCTCAGCTAGCGAGGTGGGACTAAAAAACTGCTTAGTAAGAAACTCTAGTACCGGTTCGTGCCACGAACAGGTACTAAAGGTGCTCGTGGGGCCACAGCCTCATTAGTACCGGTTCGTGGCACCAACAGGGACCAAAGGGTGGAATTGGTCCCGGTTCGTGCCACCAACCGGGACCAATGGCCTTGCACAGCGGCGTGGTGGTGAGTTTAGTCCCACCTCGCTAGCTAAGAGAGAGCCGCACCTGTTTATAAGGTGCGGTGCGCCTGAGCTGTCGAGCTCCTCTCTAAAGCAGGCTTACGGGCCTAACCTCTCTGTACATGCCTGTGGGCCTACTGGGCCTTCTGCGGGCCTGAATCCTGGCCCATGGATGGGTTTCTAATCGTATTCAGGCCGTGGTGGCCCAGTAGGTGGCATAATTTTTAATTTTTGGCCTGTTATTTTTCATGCATTTACTAATTATTTTGAGCTATAAGACCCTAAAATTGAAAAGCATTTCAAATGAACTCTGAAAAGGTTGAAAGTTGGCATGGTATCATCATTTCATCCACATAGCATGTGCAAGAAAGTTGAGAGGGTTACGGCAAAAACTAGATGCACTTCTTGTACAAAACGGACAATGGTATCATACTCGTCTATTACAAAGTTGGCATGGTATCATCATAATAGTTGCGGGAGAAAGTCTTCACTTTTTCTTCGCTTGTGTCATTTGCTTATTGCGCCGTAACCATGGATAATCTTCATCGTTTATCAGGATGCTTGGGTCAGCCTTGACTTTGAAGGGAGGAATTTCATGAAACTTTTCATAATCTTCAGACATGTCTGTCTTGCCCTCCACTCCCACAATGTCCCTTTTTCCTGAAAGAACTATGTGGCGCTTTGGCTCATCGTATGATGTATTCGCTTCCTTATCTTTTCTTTTCCTCGGTCTGGTAGACATGTCCTTCACATAGATAACCTGTGCCACATCATTGGCTAGGACGAACGGTTCGTCAGTGTACCCAAGATTGTTCAGATCCACTGTTGTCATTCCGTACTGTGGGTCTACCTGTACCCCGCCTCCTGACAGATTGACCCATTTGCACTTAAACAAAGGGACCTTAAAATCATGTCCGTAGTCAAGTTCCCATATGTCCATTATGTAACCATAATATGTGTCCTTTCCCCTCTCGGTTGCTGCATCAAAGCGGACACCGCTGTTTTGGTTGGTGCTCTTTTGATCTTGGGCGATCGTGTAAAATGTATTCCCATTTATCTCGTATCCTTTGTAAGTCAATACAGTCGAAGATGGTCCCCTGGACAACGAGTACAACTCATCACAAACAGTGGTGTCACCTCTGAGACGTGTTTCCAACCAACTGCTGAAAGTCCTGATGTGTTCACATGTAATCCAGTCGTCACACTGCTCCGGGTGTTTGGAGCGCAGACTGTTCTTGTGTTCATCGACATACGGGGTCACCAAGGTAGAGTTCTGTAGAACTGTGTCGTGTGCTTGAGACCAAGAATATCCGTCCCTGCATATTATTGAGTCCCCCCTCCAAGCGTGCCTTTTCCAGTCAGTCTCCCCTCATACCGCGATTTAGGGAGACCTATCTTCTTAAGGCCAGGAATGAAGTCAACACAAAACCCAATGACATCCTCTGTTTGATGGCCCATGGAGATGCTTCCTTCTGGCCTAGCGCGGTTACGGACATATTTCTTTAGGACTCCCATGAACCTCTCAAAGGGGAACATATTGTGTAGAAATACGGGCCCCAGAATGACAATCTCGTCGACTAGATGAACTAGGACGTGCGTCATGATATTGAAGAAGGATGGTGGGAACACCAGCTCGAAACTGACAAGACATTGCGCCACATCACTCCTTAGCCTTGGTATGATTTCTGGATCGATCACCTTCTGAGAGATTGCATTGAGGAATGCACATAGCTTCACAATGGCTAATCGGACGTTTTCCGGTAGAAGCCCCCTCAATGCAACCGGAAGCAGTTGCGTCATAATCACGTGGCAGTCATGAGACTTTAGGTTCTGGAACTTTTTCTCTGGCATATTTATTATTCCCTTTATATTCGACGAGAAGCCAGTCGGGACCTTCATACTGAGCAGGCATTCAAAGAAGATTTCTTTCTCTTCTTTCGTAAGAGCGTAGCTGGCAGGACCTTCATACTGCTTCGGAGGCATGCCGTCTTTTTCGTGCAAACGTTGCAGGTCCTCCCGTGCCTCAGGTGTATCTTTTGTCTTCCCATACACGCCCAAGAAGCCTAGCAGGTTCACGCAAAGGTTCTTCGTCACGTGCATCACGTCGATTGAAGAGCGGACCTCTAGCTCTTTCCAGTAGGGTAGGTCCCAAAATATAGATTTCTTCTTCCACATGGGTGCGTGTCCCTCAGCGTCATTCGGAACAGCTAGTCCGCCGGGACCCTTTCCAAAGATTACGTGTAAATCATTGACCATAGCAAGTACGTGATCACCGGTACGCATGGCGGGCTTCTTCCGGTGATCTGCCTCGCCTTTGAAATGCTTGCCTTTCTTTCGACATTGATGGTTGGTCGGAAGAAATCGACGATGGCCCAGGTACACATTCTTCCTGCTTTTGTCCAGGTATATACTTTCAGTGTCATCTAAACAGTGCGTGCATGCGTGGTATCCCTTGTTTGTCTGTCCTGAAAGGTTACTGAGAGCGGGCCAATCGTTGATGGTTACAAACAGCAACGCGTGCAGGTTAAATTCCTCCTGTTTGTGCTCATCCCACGTACGTACACCGTTTCCATTCCACAGCTGTAAAAGTTCTTCAACTAATGGCCTTAGGTACACATCAATGTCGTTGCCGGGTTGCTTAGGGCCTTGGATGAGAACTGGCATCATAATGAACTTCCGCTTCATGCACATCCAAGGAGGAAGGTTATACATACATAGAGTCACGGGCCAGGTGCTGTGATTGCTGCTCTGCTCCCCGAAAGGATTAATGCCATCCGCGCTTAAACCAAACCATACGTTCCTTGGGTCAGCTGCAAACTCAGCCCAGTACTTTCTCTCGATTTTTCTCCACTGCGACCCGTCAGCGGGTGCTCTCAACTTCCCGTCTTTCTTACGGTCCTCACTGTGCCATCGCATCAACTTGGCATGCTCTTCGTTTCTGAACAGACGTTTCAACCGTGGTATTATAGGAGCATACCACATCACCTTCGCAGGAACCCTCTTCCTGGGGGGCTCGCCGTCAACATCACCAGGGTCATCTCGTCTGATCTTATACCGCAATGCACCGCATACCGGGCATGCGTTCAGATCCTTGTACGCACCGCGGTAGAGGATGCAGTCATTAGGGCATGCATGTATCTTCTGCACCTCCAATCCTAGAGGGCATACGACCTTCTTTGCTGCGTATGTACTGTCGGGCAATTCGTTATCCTTTGGAAGCTTCTTCTTCAATATTTTCAATAGCTTCTCAAATCCTTTGTCAGGCACAGCATTCTCTGCCTTCCACTGCAGCAATTCCAGTACGGTACCGAGCTTTGTGTTGCCATCTTCGCAATTGGGGTACAACCCTTTTTTGTGATCCTCTAACATGCGATCGAACTTCAGCTTCTCCTTTTGACTTTCGCATTGCGTCCTTGCATCGACTATGACCCGGCGGAGATCATCATCATCGGGCACTGGTTCCTCTTGATCTTCAGCAGCTTCCCCCCTTGCAGCATCATTGGGCACATCGTCTGGTTCCTCTTGATCTTCAGCAGCTTCCCCCGTTGCAGCATCACCGTATTCAGGGGGCACATAGTTGTCATCGTCCTCTTCTTCTTCGCCGTCTTCCATCATAACCCCTATTTCTCCGTGCCTCGTCCAAACATTATAGTGTGGCATGAAACCCTTGTAAAGCAGGTGGGTGTGAAGGATTTTCCGGTCAGAGTAAGACTTCGTATTCCCACATATAGGGCATGGACAACACATAAAACCATTCTGCTTGTTTGCCTCAGCCACTTCGAGAAAATCATGCACGCCCTTAATGTACTCGGAGGTGTGTCTGTCACCGTACATCCATTGCCGGTTCATCTGCGTGCATTATATATAATTAAGTGTGTCAAAAACCATTACAGAACATCATGAATAGATAATTAAGTGACCAAATTAATAGAAGTTCATCATCACATTAGAACCAAAGTACATACATAGTTCTCATCTAACAACATATATATAGCTCTCCAGAGCATCTAATTAATTAAACCATACATTGAAACTATGTAAAACATTTCAATGCGAAAACAAATGCGATCATAATCGCAACCAAGGTAACAATTGATCCAACGGCATAATGATACCAAGCCTCGGTATGAATGGCATATTTTCTAATCTTTCTAATCTTCAAGCGCATTGCATCCATCTTGATCTTGTGATCATCGACGACATCCGCAACATGCAACTCCAATATCATCTTCTCCTCCTCAATTTTTTTATTTTTTCCTTCAAGTAATTGTTTTCTTCTTCAACTAAATTTAACCTCTCGACAATAGGGTCGGTTAGAATTTCCGGTTCAACCACCTCCTAGATAAATAAAATCTATGTCACGTTGGTCGGTATATTTGTCATAAACAATAAATGAACCAAATAGTTATAAAAAGATAATATATACCACATCCGAATCATAGACAGGACGAGGGCCGACGGGGGCGGATACCAAAACCATCGCACTATGTAATAAGAAGGAATAATAAAAGTAACAAAATTAGACAAGTAACTATCTAAAGTAAGAATTTTTTCCTTTCAGAAAGAAGATAAGAACAAGAGGCTCACCACGGTGGTGCTGGCGACGAGATCGGCGCGGGCGATCGACGGCGGTGAAGACGGGGACGGGACGTGACGGACCGCTAAACCTAGACAAATCTCGGGGAAAATGGAGCTCGGAGGTCGAGTTTCGAGAGGACAAAGATTAACTAGTGTGGCTCAGACATTTCATCGAACACCTCATGTGCATAGGAGGTGAGCTAGAGCACCCAAATGCCCTCCCCTCGCCGGCCAGAAAAAACAGAGCACTCTGGAGTGCTCTGCTGTGGCGATGGGGTATATATAGGGAACTCATTGGTCCCGGTTGGTGGCACCAACCGGGACTAAAGGCCTTTGGTCCCGGTTGGTGCCACGAACCGGGACCAATGCCCCCTTTAGTCCCGGTTGGTGGCACCAACCGGGACCAAAGGCCTTGTGCTGCCCCGCGTCAAAAGTTTAGTCCCACCTCGCTAGTTGAGAGAGCTCGAGAGTGGTTTATAAGCGCTGCTGCGCCCACCCTCTCGAACTCCTCTCAACTGCAGGCTTTCGGGCCTAACTGTTCTCTTTGCCTGTGGGGCCTACTGGGCCTTCTGCGGGCCTGAATCCTGGCCCATGGATGGGTTTCTAGTCGTATTCAGGCCGTGGTGGCCCAGTAGGTGGCATAATTTTTTTCCTCTGTTTTTTTCTCTTTTGCTTTATTTGTTTTGTTTTGTTTCTACTTACAACAAAAAACTTATTTATTTTATTTCTAATTACTTATGTATTTTACTTTAATTATTTATTTTATTTATTTACTGCTGCTATTTTATTTATTTTACTACTGCTATTTTTACTTAATTTATTAAGGTTTATTTATTGTAGTTACTATAGTTTATTTATTTTATTAAGGTTTACGAGCTGTGGGAGGGACGAGGGGTGGCGACGTGCTGTGGGACACGATGCAGGGGCCGAGGAGGGAATTTAGGGTTAAGTTTTTATACGGGAACGGTTAGACGGGCTTTAGCGGGCTTTCACCGGGCTTGTGGGGTTTTACCAGGTCATCGATGAGAGTTTCCAAAAATGTCATTAGAAATCCGTCATGGATTAACAGGTTTCTTGTAGTGATATGTCGAGCACAATGAGTGGTGATCCTCCGGCCTCCCACTCGCACGCAGCCGCCGCCACCCTCCCGCTCGCTCGCCGCCGCCGTCGTCACCAGTCCCGGCCATGGCGCCGCCGCTGCCGTCGTGCCCCTGAAGACCTATTCATCTTGCCTGAAGGTGATCCTGTGTCAGATCCTCCACTTAACCCGCGTGGACCGGCTCGTGGGTCACTGACAGTGGGTCCCTTGGGCCCACTGGTCAGGTTTGACCAGTCGCCCCCGCCTCCTTCCTCCTCTGGCCGAACAGAGGCGGGGCTCCGGCGATCAACGCCGGCGAACAGCGGCTCCTCGCGGGGTCCTGAGGGTGGGGATGGATCCGCCAGGCTGGGGCGGTCCTCCCGGTGGTCGAGGAGGTGGCGGGGATGGAGGGAGTCGCCGGCGGCGAGCTCCGCGGCGGACGGCAGCTTCGGGAGGTTTGGGGCTTTGGCCTACGGTGGTTCCCCGACGCAGCTGAGGGTTTGGGCGGCTCCGCACGGTCGAGGGGAGGAGGATGGTGGTGCTATACGGACGGGGGGGGGCTCTGGTTGCGACTGAATGGACCGGAGGGCGGCGGCGGCTGTACTGGCCGGAGATGGGGAAGAAGACCCTCCCTGGTCGATTGCCTGCTATGGGGGTGCTAGGTGGGGTGGCTTGAGGTCGCCTGAGGGACTGGACGGACTCGGGGGCTCCTTATATAGGCGGCCGGAGTCGGTTCCAACGGCGGCCGTGGATAAGAACGGCGAACCGCCGTTCTCTAGCCTGCAGGACGTCGTGGCGGCGACGGGCACTAGTGGACGAGCTCGCGGATAAGCTTGGACTGCTCCAGAGGCGAGCTGGCGAGCGGCTGTGGCTCGGGCGGCGCCGTCCATGGCAGGGGCCTGCTGTGGCCGGCCGTCGTGCCCCTGAAGACCTATTCATCTTGCCTGAAGGTGATCCTGTGTCAGATCCTGCACGATACCTCATCACTACAACACGTCGGCGGCGGTGTATGAGGCGTCCATGGCCCTGGTGGCGCCTTCAAGGGAGGACGCATGATCTTCAAGGGAGGACAGGCCATCAGATTCATCCACTTGGTAGCGTCTTTGTTCATCCAGGTTTGACGATTCATCTTTTCATTATCTAGTCTCTCAGGGATGTCAAACGTACCCTCAACAACTAACGTCAGCATTTATTTTGTTCTGTAGTGAACCCCCTCGATGAATGCATGTCTGTTGCCGTGGCTAGAGAAAATTCTACATATCCACATCCTGATAACCAACAAGATAAGTAGCAGCTTTGATATGGAGGTATTTTCCTTCACTGCGTGCTTTTTCTTTGTGCCCTTTACTGTACTGTAGTAGCATTTGCTAAATTGCATTGAGAGAATAGGACGGCACAACAAGCTAGGGCTTCAAGAAAACCAACCAAATTCCTTTTTTTTGGGATCAACCAACCAAATTGCTGTAATAGCACGATCCGCAAGACCTAGAAGGGATCTACACATGACATCGGTGGCTTCTCCTCCGCCTGCTATTTGCCGCTTTGACACTGTTGACAGATCCGAGTTCCACCTGCTAGGCTCGAATGGTAGATGTTACGGGCAACTGTATGTGAATCCCACTCCAAGGGATCGCCCTTCTCTATCCCAGATATGGCGGTTATGGAGTTGATGGCTCGTGTTTTTTTTTCTCTTTTGCTTTATTTGTTTTGTTTTGTTTCTACTTACAACAAAAAACTTATTTATTTTATTTCTAATTACTTATGTATTTTACTTTAATTATTTTATTTTTATTTATTTTACTGCTGCTATTTTTATTTATTTTACTGCTGCTATTTTTACTTAATTTATTAAGGTTTATTTATTGTAGTTACTATAGTTTATTTTTTATTAAGGTTTATTTAGTTTTATTTATTTTATTAAGGTTTATTTATTTTATAAATATAAAAAAATGAACATAGATGCGCTTATAGAGAAAATTAAACCTAAATTCATAGTAAATTTATGAATTTACTGTGAATTTAGGTGAAATTCCCTGTATAAGGGCATCTATTTTCACTTTAAGAGAAGCTCAACAAGGCATAGAGGGACGGGCTTATAAACTGGTGTGAGCGCCCTTCGGTTGGCGAGGTGGGACTAAACACTGGCCGCAACTAGGACCAGCCCTTTAGTCCCGGTTTGTGGTATGAACCGGGACTAAAGGGTGGTGGGCCAGGAGCGTGGCCCATTGGTCCCGGTTTGTCCCACCAACCGGGACCAAAGGGTCCGGACGAACTGGGACCAATGCCCCCACGAGGCCCGGCAGGCCCCTGGCCGCACGAACCGGGACCAATGCTCACATTAGTCCCAGTTCGTGACTGAACCGGGACTAATGTGAATATTGCCCTGTGACCAAAGCCCAGTTTTCTACTAGTGCTCACCCAGCTGGTCCCCAAGAGCCCAGCCCACAGCTTCAGTTTTGAGCGGCACCAGAAGGCCCTGGATTTGTACCCAAATCAGGAACGAGTCCAGGCACACATCCACAGGGTCGACCAACCCGTCGAGCACCGCGATCAGCACGACATTGTTCCTGAAGTGCCATGGGCCAGCACGGAGAACATGCTTCAGGTCTCCCTCCTCCGAGAAAGTGATGACGAACCGACCATCCTTGCAATCGACCCTCTGAGCCACTGCACTGCCACGCAACTTCCATGGGCCACGGAGGTCGCCGATGACTACCTTGGGGTCGATCGGGTACGGCGACAGCACACGAGCCACCGCGAGTTTCCCCACCACCGCACGCAGGGCAGCCTCCATGTCAATGACGATCGGTCTGTGGCCAGTTCTTTGACCCACGAACATCTTGCTCTTGCCTGCCCTCTGAAACAATGGAGGATCCACCGCCGCTGACGCAAAGCTAAGGGAGGCCGAAGGCGTGACGGAGAGGACCAAGCCCGACGGCCCTCCCACCACCGCCGTCCCTTGGAACATAGCAGGAGCCGCCTGCACTCCCTGAACATCAGGGACTGAAGTAGGTGAGACTGTCACCCCATGGGCGGCATGATCGGAGGCACCCGCAGCTGGGAGACCCGCAGCCGGAGACGGCGAGTCTAGACGAGTCTCCTGGCCCGCCCCAATGCCGTTCACCTCCATACTTTTCCCTCCTTGGTCACCCATAGGTTCCGAAAACACAGAGACCGAAACAGAGAGCGGGCGAACAGCGGCAAGAACAGGTTTGTGAAGAATCCCTTTGATCCCTCTCCTGAAATACACTTTGTCTTCCCCAAATTCCGCATCCAAATCACCGAAATTATCATCCCAATTACTCATACCCTGCTGTCCGTTTCCATTAATCTTCAAATCTGAATTAATACCAAGGGAAACTGACGGGCAAAACTGACCTTTATTTCCCCGATTTACATCTCTGAAGGCGGGATCAAGGGCGGATTCCCCTCCCAATGAAGTCGTTGGAGCAATCCCCTCCCTCCTCCTTTGATTTCCTCTTGAGTTGGAGACGAATTGAAGAAAGCATCTGCTTTGGCCTTCATCCGCCGTAAACACAGCTCACGATCTTGCGCCCGTCGAAGGATCTCCCTCCCCCTCCGCTTGAAGATGCTCCAGTCCACGAAGGAATGGCAACCCAACTCACCAGCATCCAACCTCTCTCCATGCCCCCGGCACTTGGCCGGCGGCAGCGCTGCCGCCATGGCCTCTCGCCCTCAGGTCGCCACCGCTCTCGCCAGAGCGTTTCGGTCAAAACGGTCAAAGCGATACTTCTTGCCTACTTTCTTGATAATGCTACTTTCACATCAGCCTGTGATGTGTAGTTATGTGTGGTATGAATAAGCAAGTGGTGTGTACTAAAGGTTTTTGTTACTACGAAGGAGAAAGTTGATCACCTCTTTTGTTGGAAAGGTCAGTAATATTTGTTTGTTTCGTGTTTAGTTGTATAGTTTCGATAAGATCTTTGTTGTGTGATTATCAGTAACCTTACATGTTTATCAATTTAGAGAATAAGAGCGTCACATAGCAGCACAATTTGTGCTCCTTAGGCCCAAAACTTGCATAAATACAATTAAAAACTAAAGAGAAACCATGTCAGTAATAGCTCGAAGCCCACACAAATGGCCCAGCTAAAGGGACGGCCCATTTCTAGGTCCGTCGCTGGTGAGGATCAATCCTATTTTGACTCTCTCTAGGCGTAGCATGGTGGCAATTTTTTCTAAGCAATCAGCCAATCACCCAATCAATGAAGAGGGAGTCTTTGCCCGAATTCATTTTTCCATATGAAAATATCGGTGGATCACAAATGCCGGCAGATACGAGGCATGGGGACAATTTGGCTTAGCCACTCGTGCTAACTGGACACGGTAAGACATGCTGCATTGATGGGCACGGTAAGAAGAAAGCGACACAGTACCTTCCAGCTGCCCCCCCCGATGGTGGATCACCATGCAGCCCATGCACGCAGAGGACACAACAAAACCCAGTGGACGTGCTTTGCGGAGAGCTCAGGAAAGCTCTTTCTCCCCTTCTCGACATGCCTCCAAGCAGAGCAGCAACTCAGTCCAAACGCAGGCCACGACAACAACGTATGCCTGTCTCAAACCCAAGAAGGAGTGTCAGGCTGGCAAAGGGCATTGGGTGTGGCTCTGCGGCAACAAAACAGCAAGCAGCGCTCATACACAAGCTATGCATCGCAAACGAGGGGGAGATCATTAGTGACTTAGCACTACAAGCCTATGCCAAGCTGTTCGAGCGACCCCTTGCAGACGGACACATTCAAGCCATTCTCGCCCTCTTTGGCTGGGACACTTTCGCACTCCCGCTGCTGGATCAACATATGGTGGTGGCTGACCGGAGCTAGTCCTCGTCGACGTGGATCACAATGTAGGCCTACCTTATGAATTGTGTGCCCCTGAAAGTGCTAGTGTGGAATGTGCATGGCCTCAACACACCTGCACAAAGAACTGCCATGCTCCAAGTAGTGAACAAAGCAAACCCTAGCATAGTTTTCCTCTAGGAAACGAAGATGGAGAATGTAACAGTGGATGTGGTGTCGCAATGCCTTGGCAATAAATTCACAACTTTCTACTTCTTTCCCTCGGTGGAAACACGCGGAGGGGTCCTTATAGCCTGGGACGAGGCGACGGTCTCCTTGTCACACCCCCACTACACGAGCAACACTCTCACCGCGCTTGTCAAGCCAGTTGAAGGAAGGGAATGGTGGATCACGGGAGTCTACGGGCCTCAACTCGACCAACAAAAAGTGGACTTCATGCTGGAACTTGTGGAGATCAGAGATCTGCACGCTGGGCCATGGGTGGCCCTTGGTGATATCAACCTGCTTGTAAACCCAGAAGATAAAAGCAACAGCCTCATAAATCGGAGGATGATGGCGCGTTTCCGGGCAAAGCTGAACGCACTCGAGCTCAAGGAGCTATTCCTCAACGGCCGGCGATACACATGGTCCAATGAACGAGCAAAGGCAACACTTGAGAAAATTGACCACGTTTTCAGCTCCGCTTGCTGGGAAGATCTCTATCCATCATGCCAGCTCACGGCCCTTGGGTCCTCGATCTCGGACCACTGCCCCTTGCTACTGGATGCCACGGCTGATCTGTGCATGGGATGACGCTTCAAGTTCGAAGCCTTCTGGCCTAAGGTCGACAAGTTCTTAGAGACAGTGGCCGCTGCGTGGGCCTCGGTTCCCCAGGGTGGCAACCCTTTCGTTGTTCTGGACATGAAACTACGCGCAACAGCAAAGAAGGTCAAGCAATGGAGTGATCGACGAATCGGCAATGTGAAGCTGCAAATCGCCATCGACATGGAGGTCATCTCACGGCTGGACAAGGCAATGGACACACGAACCCTGTCACCCCCGGAGTGCAGCTTGCGAAAAGCCCTCAAGAAGAAGCTCCTGGGTCTTTGCTCCCTGGAGAGAACAATTGCGCGGCAACGTTCTAGAATCCTTGGGCTTCACGAAGGAGACGCCAGCACCTCTTTCTTCTTCCAGCACGTGCACCATCGACAAAGGAAGAACTTCATCACTACTATACGACGGGGTGAAACCATAGCTACCAACCAAGAGGAAATCATGAATGAGGTGGATCATCATTTCACTCAAATGCTGGGCGAGATACAAGAAAGGGCACACTCGCTGGACCTCAATGCTCTCCATCTTCCGTCGCTTAATCTCAACCACCTGGAGTAGCCGTTCACAGAGGAGGAAATCGAGAAGGTTGTTAAGAGCATGCCGCCGGACAAAGCGCCGGGGCCGGATGGCTTCACTGGCCGGTTCTTCTCTACTTGTTGGCACATTATCAAAGGAGATCTCATGAATGCCTTCAACCATCTGTACAACAGAGACATCAGAGGATTGCCCGCGATCAACAAAGCCATAGTAGCACTTCTGCCCAAGAAGAGCGGCACGATGGATATTCGTGACTTCAGACCTGTCAGTCTGGTAC
This sequence comes from Triticum aestivum, assembly GCF_018294505.1. Taxonomy (NCBI): domain Eukaryota; kingdom Viridiplantae; phylum Streptophyta; class Magnoliopsida; order Poales; family Poaceae; genus Triticum; species Triticum aestivum. The sequence goes on from NC_057811.1 coordinate 479,022,574, forward strand.
ATGCGGCGGTCAAAATCTTCGACAAAGCCTTGGCCAATAGACTCACACCTGACTTGTCGTCCTTAGTTGGCAAACACCAGAGAGCCTTCGTCAAGGGGAGATCCATCCATGACAACTTCATGCTTGTGCAGTGCACAGCACGGCGCCTGCACGCCCTAAAAGAGCCAGCAATAATGCTCAAACTAGACATCTCCAAGGCTTTCAACTCCGTCCACTGGCCTTTCCTCATCGAGGTGATGCAAATCATGGGTTTTGGCCCAAAGTGGATGGCGTGGACATGTGGAATGCTATATACCTCCTCTACTAGGATCATGATCAACGGTACCCCGGGTAGACCAATTTACAACTGCAAAGGACTGAGGCAAGGCGCTCCACTATCGCCGATGCTCTACATCCTCGTCATGGAACCACTACATCGAATGTTTGAGCTTGCTACCTCGAGAGGGATCATGGCTCCTTTAGTGTCGAGAGGACTGGAACACCGGCTATCGATGTTTGCAGACGACGTCATGATATTCCTCAAACCAAATGATCAAGATCTCCAAGCCCGCTCCTCACTGCTTCGGATCTTTGGTGAAGCTTCAAGGCTGCATGTAAACATGCAAAAGAGCGCAGCCTACCCGATCAGATGCTCGGCGGATTCTTGTGATAGAGCGCTCGCCATCCTCGGCTGCCCGACCGGCTCCTTCCCATGCAGATGCCTTGCCCTACCCCTCACCCTTCGCAAACAGTCAGCTGCCCAACTATCGGGACTTGTGGATCAACTAGCGGCTGCCCTGCCGAAGTGGAAGGCTGCGGCCATGCCAAAGAGCGGACGCCTCCGCCTCATCAAATCAGTGCTATGCGCCATTCCACTTCACGCGATGCTAGCACTGGATATCCCCCAAAAGACGATCTCCGCGATGAACAAAATATGCCGCGGTATCCTCTGGAGCGCCAAAGACAAAGCGAACGGTGGCGAATGCTCTGTAGCTTGGAATGAAGTGTGCACGCCGATATGGGCTGGGGGCCTCGGCGTCCCGAACCTTGACTGGCTCAACATAGCCATGCAAGCAAAATGGGCATGACTGCAGCGATCCGACCCTGCCAGACCATGGACAGAGTTTAACATCAAAATCCCAAAGGAATCGCTCCAACTATACCAAGCTGCCACTATCACTAAAGTGGGGTACGGCAAGGACACTTTCTTCTGGGAAGATAGATGGTTACAGGGGCAGCGAGTCCAGGAGATCGCCCCGAACCTATATGGTAGAGTGCGCAACAAGACTCGCACTTCAAGGGCCGTTCATCAGGCACTACGTGAGGGGAGCTGGGCGCGTGACATTGGACCTGAGCTCACCCCAGACCTACTACAGGAATACCTAGCCCTATGGACCGCTGTCACCGGGAAACAAGTGCAAGATGGCCTACAAGACTCGGTCTCATGGGCCTGGGAGGCGAATGGTTGCTTCTTGACTAGGTCTACTTATGCCGCCAAGTTCTGGGGCCGAGAAGTGGCGCCCACTGCAGAATTTACGTGGAAATCTAGGGCCCCCATGAGGTGCCGCTTCTTCACTTGGCTAGCGATACGGAACAGGTGCTGGGCGCTGGATTGCCTGGCTCGGCGTGGCATGAACCATCAAGAGGCATGCCCCCTCTGCGACCAGAAGGAAGAGACAATCAATCACCTGCTTCTTGGCTGTGTGTTCACCAAGCGGATATGGACGGCCATTTGCCAGGCCTTGGGCAAGCAGGATTGGATCCCCTCGTCGGCGGATGGACTCTAGGAATGGTGCCGTAGCAAGACGGGCACCGGTCGTGCCGGAAAGGATGTCCGTGCTACT